>NC_134585.1:71231399-71860149 GCF_037038515.1 Microtus pennsylvanicus | reverse complement strand
ACATCTCCAGGTCAGAGAACATGGTCTTTACTGTGTGGGGTGGCCTGGACAATGGCTCCTATGAGTCCCATTGGAGACTAACTCCCTTACCTTGGGTATGGGTTGACTATCTATCTAGTGACTTGCTTCTAATAAGTGGAAAATAGCAAAAGAAGGGATGCCATATAGATTAGGCTACAGAAAACACACGGTGCTCTTTATTGCTCAAGTGGAAGCTTGCTGCCATCCTCAGGGCTGGTCTGTGGAGCATCAGCTTGAATGGAATGAACAGGGAAACTCAACCCTAGGAAGGCATGAAGCCTCTAGCGTGGAGGTTCTCAACCTGTGGGTCATGACTCCTTTTTTTTGGGGGGGGAGATCAAACAACCCTTTCACAGGGTCACCTAAGACCATCAGAAAACAGATATCTGTATCAGTTTATAACAGTAGCAAAATTATAGTTATGAGGTAGCAATGAAAGTAATCTTATGGTTGGAGGGTGGTCACCACAACACAAGGAACTGTATTGAAGGGCCACAGTGTTAGGAAGGTTGAGAACTCCTGCCAGATTGCAGCAAGCTTATGGTGCTGAGGTGTTGCCCACTTCCATTCGTGTGAGTTTGGGTGAGAATCCTCCCGGGAGATTTTAAGGTGGCTGCAGGTTCGGTTGTCACAGAGATGGCAAGTGGGTGAAAGCCTGGCTCTATATCCTCTGTTTGGCTGCACCAAAATTCGTGACCTGAAGAAACTGAGGTCACATACCTCATTCTGAGGTAATTCACTTCACAACAATACAGAACGCACATACTGACCTTAACTGTTTTTCCTTGCTCTTCATGGACATAATACCGTCTACTATCTGTGCTCAAATTTTAGAAATAGATTTGATGTTAATTAGTGAAAACTGAAGAATCACTAAGATCATTGCTTTGGAGTTAGAAACATCAGTGCTCTCCCTAGATTTAACCATGTATTGGCTTTGAGGATCCAGGGAGTGATGTAATCTCTGTTCCTCTACACTGATACCCCCCACTCGTGTTTGCTTGTTCCTTTATGTCTAATGCAATTGATGAAATAAAAATGAAATCTTTAGGAAGTACAAATACACAGGAAATGTTTGCTTTTATAATTTATGTGTTGTGGTCGAAGCACATTTTTAAATTTATTTTTTTTAATTTTATATACATTGGTTTTGCCTCCATGTATGCCTGGGTGAGGGTGTTGGGTCCTCTGAAACTGGAGTTACAGTGAGCTGCCATGTGGGTTCTGGGAATTGAGTCAGCGTTCTCTGGTAGAGCAGTCAGTGCTCTTAACCGCCTAGCTATCTCTCCAGCCCCCAACCACATTTTAACCTACATGCTATAAATGCCCACACGCTTCCCCTGACACAAATCAATCAGTAATCAATCAATCAATCAGTTAATCAATCTTAAGTACACAAGGCAAGCACCATTCAGGAGGCAGACGTAGGCTGGTCTCTGTAAGTTCAAGTCTAGTCTGACTTATATAAGAAATTCCATAACAGGGCTTCTTAGTGACAGCTTTTCTGCTGAAAAGAAAGAAAAGAGAGAAAGAACAGAAAAGAAAGAAAAAATCAACTCCAGAAATAATAATGATTCAAGCCAAGCACTGGAACAATGTCACAGAATAGCAATAAAAACCATCCTAAAATATTTTAGAAGCACAAAAATAATGTAATTCCAAGACAGTAACTGATTTGTGATGCTTAAAATGGAAGCTACATTACAATGATCTTCACTAGGTGTTTCGGGAATCCTGTGGGGGCCATCAGCCTATTTCCTCTGTCACATTTCTGAAAAGATAATTGCAGGAAATACTGCAACCATTTCACATTCATGGGTCATACTGAGACATCCTTAGAGGCATTGTCAGATCCACACAGCACATCACAGTACCAGACCCAACATGGAGTGCACCTGCCTAAGAGCACTTACACATCAATATAAGAAAGGCAAGCTTGGCTTTGGAAGTAAAAGAATATATGTGCAGAATATCAGAGAAATAATACTAATAGCTACAATGATTTTTCTTTAATAACATTTAATGTATTGTCCATTAAATCCTGGGACTCAGAAACTAAACAAGGCATCCAAAATAGGAAAAGCAAATCCGTGTGTACTTTACTAAAGAGTAAATAAGAAAATCTTTTGGGAAGAGTCAAAAAAATACTGCAGTAAAATTTTTCTTTAAACTGAAATTTTTATGAAGTTCATTTTTGTAAACAATGAAAATTAACTTAGTGGAATGTTAAGTCACAGTCCTGGGAAATAGCTGGAAACAAAAATTCCACAAATGATATTTTCCAGCTGAGATCATATAATTGAGCACTCTGGGCTGAGGGGAAAGAAATAAAAAGAATTTATTTTCACTAGAAGAGATGCTCACAAAGGCTTGTCGCAAACAGTTTTTATCTGTAAGAGGCTAGCCTCTCCATCTTGCTCGTTAAAATATTGACATACAGGATCTAGGTGGGATGGTTTCAGATTCTTCCTTAGGATGCAATCGGGTGATGGTAAATAAACGGGCACTTGCCAGTGGGCACTCAGAAAGAGGAACCACTGCTGTGTTCAGCTGAATAACCTTTCCTACACATGCAAAGTCTTCAGAACATTCAAATCAATGTACATTTTAACTGTGTGCTTCCCCACATAGGGTCTTTTGGTGCACAATTAGCTTCTCCCTCTACTATCTAGCCCCTCTCTTCTATTTATTATTTATGACATTGTCCTTTTATTTGCAACCAAAAATGTATATTGATCTTTATGAATGTTGATTTATTCAGGCAGAAACCCTTGTTCTTGTATCTTAACAATGAAAATGAATACAACACACACACACACACGCACACACACGTGTATGTGTATTTAGTTCCTTTAAGAAAGATTTCAACCAGAGGGGCTTTTCTGTAGTGAGTGCATGGATGAATCTTGTGCATAGAACAGAAAGAGAGAAATTTGTGACTGAGCAAGGGGACAAAAGCTTGCTCTTCCGAGAACTGTATCTTTTTTTCTTGCAAAAACACCAGGCCGGGGCAAGGTTATCATCTCATGAAAATCTACAACCAAAGTGATGTCAGTGTACAAAGAGAATTTTTTTTATTGAATTTTAAAATAAACCTTATAAATGAATAATATTTATGGGACAAATTTATTTCTTATGGGTCAAGTATCCTCTTAGGAATGGCTGTTACAGCAGCAAACAAAGTCAACAAAACACTTCTCCTGGGGCTTCTATTTTGGGGTAAGGCTACTCTGAGGAAGAGAAAGGGAAAACAAATAAAATTATGTTATAATGTATCAGAAAAGTGAGGTAAACTCACCGAGTTCGGTGAGGGTGGGAAAGCTGGCAGGGTAAGAGTGAGCGAGCTGCTAGAACGAGGGTGGGCATGACACAGATGGTGTAAGAGGAGACAAAGTAGGTCTCCAAGACGTGACTAAGATGACAACCTTAGGCTGGTGTGGGGGTTCCTTCAAACAATAGTCAGAAGGCCCAGCGACTGAAGGAGACAGCTTTGGGGAGTAGGAAGGTCAGAGGAGCTGGTATCTAGGATGGAATGACTGAAGATCACTCAGGGGCTTGGAGGGCTTTGGGATACTTCCCCTTCATCCTGACTACTGAGTGACTAATGATTTGTCCTCGTTTTCTCCTTCTCCTCTCGTTTTCTCCCTTTTCTATCCTTATCATTTTCATTGTCAAGGTATTCATTGCACACCTACCTAGAATGGAAGAATTGTACAATTCTATGATTTTAGGGGCATATTTCTGTAATTGTCTTAATCTCTTTAATTCATAACTGTGTGTTAAATTCCTCTTATGGCCAAAAGTGTAGATTGAATCTACATTTTTAAAGGCGAGACTACAACCTTTGTGTTTTCAACCACGGAATGTGTTACTTTAGGCTGCTGCTGAGTGGGCGAAACACCAAACACTTCACATGTGCTAACTCGCCTTGTCCTCTCAGTGGTCCCCTGCGGGTGAAGGCTGCTGTTTGCCCTTTTGTGACCAAGATGAATGAGGGTAGCAAGATGAGGTAACACAAATTCCTCTTCCAGACACACAGACAGTAAGCCATCCACCTGACCCTTGAGCTTGGGTACATTTTGGCTCCAGTGTCTATCTACGCTGACAGTTCACAACACTGACTTCTGTTGTCATAATGCTCACACTCTCTGAAAGGTTTCGTCGGCTCATTTATTAGCATCCTACTGTCTGCTCAGCACTCTCAGGCACTGTGAAGACCCGGCAGCTGCTAGCCTTAATAGTGTCTTTGTCTGAGGTCTAGAAGGATGTCTCTTCCTCAAGGCCTTTATGATGATGCCAGGATGTAGTAGTACTATTCCCACCTTTAAAGAGCAAGACCTGGCTTGGGCTGTTGCTTGGTGATAAAGTTTTAGCTTTGAAAGCGACAAGGATCTGGGTTCAAGGTGTGTATATATGATGCAATACAGCCAAAGTAGGAGAAAGTCAAGATATTCAACTGTCATTGCCGGTCAGTTCAACCGGGGTAACACACACACATTTATCTATACGCCCAAATACAGAATAAACGTGAAAGAATTTTAATGGTACTAATGAGAGAAGTCATGTTTCTACACCTTGTGTCCTTGAACAGCAAGTGACTGAAGAAACTATACTTAAAACGTCTGTGTGCACTAAGGGATAGAAACACACATTATTCCCTAAAAATGAAAAGCAAAACTCCCTCAGAGGTTAAAAAAAAGACATTTTTTTTTCTGTAAGACATTTTGAAGTATTATGCTAGGCTCAAATTGAAACCCAATGAACTGACATAAATCTGTAAAGTTTCTGAATACCACTAATAAGACAAATTTTAGCTGTGTATTTTGTCTATCCTTTAGTGCTATCTTTAAATTCCTTTCTATTCTGTGTCATGTAGTTTTCATTTTTACTCTAATTTATTTATTTATTTATGTATTTTGCTGGGACAGGGTCTCTTGTGGACTGACTTAGCTTTGAAATCACTAATTTACTGAGGATGATCTTGAATTTCTGATCCTACTGCCTCTCCTGTTTATGTGGTGCTGGGGTTAGAGCCCAGGACATGCTAGGTAAGTACTCTCTTTGTATACATTGAATTCCTAACAAGGGCATATTAAAGTAACACAGACCATAACCTACAAGCACAGGCCATATACTAAGTGCTATTGAAATACCAGGTATCAGTTCTTCGCAGTAATTATATCCATCATGGCTGACATTAATCAGTTACCTACTTAAAAGAGTCTTTTTTCCCCCTCTCACCAAGATTAGAGTATACCTTTGCCATTAATTTTATATTAATTAGCACTTACCCTCAAGAGATTTTTAAGTATGACTGGTTATTAATTTCATCCTTACAAATAATGAAAATGAAGTTCGGAGAGGAGAATGGTGAGGCTGAGTTCAAACTCAGGAACGTGTGACTCCAGAGCCCACCAGCAGAGGAGGGTGCCTGTCGGTAAAGGAGACCAGACAGGGGAGAGGTGACTTACTCTCCCTGTCCCCTCCAGATGGAGAGACAGATATGAAAGAAAAAGTCAACATCAAAGCAGAGGTTTTTCTGTGTGACAGGGTCCCCATCCCTGCCGGCACTCAATCCAACCCCAGATGCATTTGGAGGCAAGTTTGAATACCTGCAATCTGCTCTAATTCCAACACATGACCCCTGTCCAAGGATGTGTTTTAGGGTTCATTGTATCTTTTCTCTTTCCTATCTGTACTTGCTTTTCAACTTAGATACAGTGCTTTTGAAAGGGTAATTTGAAGATAACAGGAGATGTGAATTAGGAATAACAAACTTGTTTTCAAAGCCTAACCAGGGGCTGGGTAGGATTCCATTATATTAATAAAGTCACTTGGAAAGTGAGCACTGGGTTTCTTTTTTCTTCTTCTTCTTCCTTATCGGAACAAACTGAAAGTGCGTGGGCAAAAGCCTGCAAATACCTGTGGCTGAAAGACTTCAAGAAAGAAATCAGGTGAAAGGAATCTGTGTCTGACTCTCTTCCAGGTAGCAACATGACCTTGGAAGTGTTCTCAGCAGATTATCTGGTCAAAACCATTTTGTTTAAAGCTCTCAGGTTTTCACAGAATCCCTACATTACAATGTACAATGACCGCTTATTATCTATCTATCTATCTATCTATCTATCTATCTATCTATCTATCTATCTATCTATCTATCTATCTATCTATTTATCTTGTCTATGACTAATTTGAAAATTGTTTGGGAGTGTGTTACTACAAAGAAACTTACTTTCTTTTAGCTGATGAAAATAATGGTGCTTATTTTTAGTTCCTTTTGGTTCTGTACATAGTCTTATCCCTAGTGGCTTTGTACTCGCCATATAGCTGAGGATGACCCTGAACTTCTGATTCTGCTGCTCCCGCCTTCTAAGGCCATGAATACACATAGGGACCGTCATGCTCCCCGCAGTGCTGGGAGTAAAGCCAAAGAGTTTCTTGCTTCTTCAAAAACTGCTCTGTCAACTGGCTTGCTACTTTCCTTTGTTTGTTTGTTTTTTGTTTGTTTGTTTTGAGATGAGGTTTCTCTTTGTAACATCCCTAGGTGTCCCGGAACTTTCTTTGTAGATCAGGCTGGCCTGGAACTCACAGAGATCTACCTGTCTTTACCTCTGGAGTGCTGGCTTGCTACTTTTTTTTATCTTAAGTTTATTTACTTTTGTTTCATTAATTGATTGAGCTAAGGTCTTATGCTGCAGCTGTGCTGGAACTCATAAGGATTCTTCTACCTTGGCCTCTCTGATCTACACTGCAACCCCTTCCTTCTCTTTCAAAATTTATGTCCACACTGTTCTACACTGTTAGAAGCCCAATCATAAGGTGATAGTTTTATTCCTTCTTAAGAGTTCTAAAGTTTACCTTCTCCTTTGCTCATAGAAAATGCTATTTATAGTATTTTTTTGGTTGTGACCAAGTTTCACGTAGCACAGGCTAGTCTCCAACTCCACCATAACCAAGGCTGACCCTGAATTTCCCAACCTCCTGCCTCTATCTCCTAACTGCTGTGATGACAGACTTATCTTATGACTACCATCTTTCATTAAAGTATCCTGTGATGATTTTTTTGAATGCCTACTATGTGCCAGATAGTACATGTGTGTATAAGACTCAGTATCCATTAACACTGTCATTATTAAAACATACAGCAGGCAGGCAGAAAGCATGCTATTTCAAGGCAGTGTGAGTAAGATACTCAGTGCAGCAGACACTCAAGTCAAAGAAAGCAGCTCTGCGCTCACTTTGCAGATTCTGAGAAGACCCCTCAGAAAAGCAGACAAGAATTAGAGGAGGAAAGGCAAAGCAGGCAGGAGAAACGGCAAAGTGCTCTGGCCTCCAGGCCAGCAGGCAAAGTCCCGAGTGCTAGGGATCAACTGTAGGGGGTACACAGACTTGAGAGGCAGAAACAGCCAAACCACCAGCAGCACATGATCTGTATTTGGTTTTGGTGCTGATAAATCCATTTTGATGTGGAATCCATAGAAGTGTGGCTGAAAAGGAAGTCATTATGACAATCACCAAGTGCCTCTCACAATGTATAAAACCAGAGAGGATGTTCTCATTATAAATTAATCCAAGAAGTAAAATGGCCAAAGTACCTGGCTGTCTCTGTTCTGAGCATGCCTGCTGTCCTTCTCAGAGAACTAGGCAGGAGATGAAGCTCGTGGTTAGTGGAAGGATGTTTTCCACATTCTCCAGTGTGTCTGGGTATAACATAGTGATCTTTAGATTAACAGAACCCAAATCTTAACAACTACCTGGCCATATATAATCAAGACAGCTTTCGGCCTATTTGCATTTTTGCAAACTAAGCATCTCTCTGAAGGTCTGGAGTCTACTGCAGGCATCTTTCAGCTCCCTTGCACCGTGCCTGGCTCTGGAAGCACTTCTCTAGTGTGCTAGGTACTGAACTTGGACGAAGAGTCCACTGCAATAACAGTAAAGTTTAATGGCGCATAACTTTGAGAGACTGACAAATTCCCAGCCAAAGTATTGATTCTTACAGAATTTATGAAGCACACGCTGTATTCTGTGTCATTATGGTCCATTTTTGGCTGAAAGAATCATGTAAAATAGATTTTTAAATGAGTGGTAATAGCCAGACATAAAGAAGGTATTGATGTGCGTCTTGGAGGGTGAAATAGCATGCCAGATTAAGGCAGACAACAAATCAAACACAACAGCCCTCTGTTACTACAAACGTAAATTCCCTGTTCCTTCTAATCACCCCCTTCCAGTTCCTACTTAATTCGCTTTCAATAGACCTCTTCTGAAGAACATTAGAGATGGTAAGATTTTTTTTTTTTGCATGCTAGCAAATACTGTTTTGTGGTGGTAGTGAGAGTCAAGGAACTGGTTGCTTAAATTCAGCACAGCAGTTTCCTCTCATGTGCCAATAATGTTCTTGAAAACAAAGTTATATGAAATGTTTTACTATAATAAATACATGCCTATAAATGGCACAAATATTGGATCAGGATTTGAAGAATGAATGTTTTCCTTTTCACCAATTTAACTATTTTAAAATAAAAAAGAGTTTTGTGTTTTTCAGGAACAAAATTGTATTCTTCCTTTACAACCTTAAGTTAAGCTCATTTCTTTCCAAAGTGGGTTTGTGGCACCGTCTCCACACTGACTCTGTGTTGGGAAAGGGAGAAAGGCACTGTGCTGGTTCTGAGCTGCTCATCTTAACACCTTTTATAAACAACTGAAATGGAAGGCTCCCCCTACCCCTGACATTTTGTTTTGACATGCTCGGGGGGGGGGGGGTAGCTTTCAAAAATGGTCATTTAAACTTTGATTTTTATGCTTCACTGTGGAATACATGTTTATTAAATGTGTGTCTCACCGACAGAGTAATCAATACAGATTGTGTAGTACTAAGGAAACCAAGTCTGGGATTATTAGAAAAATTAAATGTCTTAGGTTTTGCTTACTTGAGCAATATGGGAGAATTAACAGTTTAAATCCTTTTGTGGATCTGACTGGCTTTAGCCTAGCTCAAAACACATAGTAGCTAGTTGGCTGCTTTATACGCATACATTTTTCATTCTTTAAATGAAGTCACATTTGCCTTGTGCAGTAATATATCATCTACCTAAGAAATGTTAAGTTACCTGACATGCTAATTTTGAAGACTAATGTTTAAGAAAAGATACTACAGAGCGATGGGAGACAGACAAGGAAAAACTGAGTGACTGTAACTTTCTCTGAAACTTAGTGGTGTTCCCACTCCATCCCAGAAATCCTTTCTGTGCTGGAGAGACCACCCTGTTTGGTTGTGCCAGGAACCCAAGGATCCTGCGTAACCCTCTGACCACACACACACACACACACACACACACACACACACACACCTGAAACCGGGCCAGAATCAACTTTTCAACAATTCAGGAGTTATCTGCCTAATATAAAAGTAACTTGGCAGGAAGAAAAAGCCTGACAATCTAAATAGATTTTTTTTTTTCAAGCTCGGTAGAGCCTGAAGAACTCTTCAAGGTCTTGGTCAACAGCAAACAGAGCAGTTTGAAGTAGAATCCTGGGACAACCCACAGACACGGTGCTGGGAGGCCCAGAGCGAGCCAGGCTTTACAAAGCATTTTCTCAGGACAAATGCAGGCAAATTCAAACAAAATAGGCTGGTTGGGGTGGGAGATTTCAACACAAATTCAAGGGACAGGAAAGCAAGTCCTCCTCTCTAATACAAACATCGTGCCAGAGATTCCCATTAGCATAAGGTAGCTAACCTGAAGGGCTCCCTGTTCACAGAATCAGTGGGAGGCTATTCACACAGAACTGGTTCTGGAGAACAACTTTTGGTTTCGTGGATTGATGTATTAGAAGTCAAAGCCATGGGTATCATAAGCAATTTTAAAATATAGTCACACTCCAACATCCTTATATATCTTAATGTCCTGTTTTGTGTTCTTTAAATCAGTCAAGCCTTTGTTAGACACTATAGGCAGATTATATACACTGGATATGTACATAAGCGCATATAATTGTAACTAGTTTTACTGAAATGGAAGATTTAGCAGATGACGTGAGGAGGTATGTCATGATAATAGCACATTAGACTTTGCAAACGAATGATCCCTAAGGCAACCAAAGTAGCTTTGTTTTCTGCTTTCCATTCATTCTGTTCATTTGACAACCAACATTCAGAATCCATCTTTGGTCTTGGAGGACTTGAACAAATCAAAGTACAATAAATTCTAATGCTCAAAGTGACACTCAGACCCAAATCATTTCTGATAGAGACTCTTTCCAGTGGTTGTGGGCTGACCTGCCATGGTTGTGGTGTCAGGGCTAGCTTAGCTGGTTAGACAGGAGAAATAATTTGTTCAGAGGATTTAGCATATCTCTTTGCCCTTCGTCCCACTGAGTGTCAAGGATCACCAAATTCAGTAATTATTTATTGAGAATTTATTGTACGCCACTCCTTACACGAGCCCCTCCTGCTCCTTCTGTTCTCTTGCGGGATCTGTTTGTTATCCCCAAGTCATTGGAACAAGGGAGTCGAGGACTCTAAGGGATAACTCCTGGTCTGACCTTGGGTCACACTTCAAAGCCCTCCAGAAGCCGATGACTTCATGCTGCCTCCTCCATAAGCTGGAGCCTTCCCCGCAGAGTGCACACCTAAACTGGTTCTTCCTGTTTTGGCTCTTTCCAGACTCCCCACCTGGATCTTTGGCTTGGAACACCATTCTGAACAGCTGTAAATAAGTCCTTTGCTTGTGTGCAGGTATGTGTAGCAATGGTTGGTCACGGATAGCTTCCGGGACCCCAACTCTTCCTTTACCGTTAGCCCTAGAGTTTAATTTATTTTTCTGAAATAATGCTTCCACTCCGTGGAGCTGTGACAGGAGGACTCTCAAGCAGGGTGGCATGTGGTTGATCAGGCAGACGACATGACTGCCAATTTGGCGTGCCGTTAAGATTAGCCATTTGTTTTGGGAAAACGCCTGTTAGCTTCTTACAGACACAAAGCGTGTGATGAGAAATTGTCTTTATTTTGCTTTGTGAATATCTGCCATTTGATTTTTTTTCTCCTTTGCAACATGAGCTGACATCTTCTGGGCTTGCAACAGCAATTTTTTTTTTTCTCATAGTGAATAAATCCCCGAAAACACTTTCTCTGTAAGTCAACCAACAATGTGTTCAAAAAATCACTAGAAATCAATTTCTATTAAGACTCAGATCTGAAATTTACTGTGTGACTTTGGAAAAGCCACTTAACCTCTCCAAAAACCTTCAAACATAAAATGACCGTCATAAGGATGAAGCCAGATATAATCTTTACAAAAGGGCTTTACAAATTGTTGAGAATTATCCAAATGTTAGGGTATTTATGGGCATCAGTTTTAATCGGATTCCTTCCTTTTTGAGAAGCAATCCTGTAGGCTACACTAGTGACTATCACCTTTCATCTGTGATAACGCCTTTTGACCCCATTCTGAAAGGCGAAAACTAATACTTCTTGGCTTCTGCCTCTAGCTTCCTTTACTCTGCCAGTAATCGACAAGCCAGGAGCTCTACACAGTACCACCTTCGTTTCCTTGCCTTCACTCCATGTTGAATCCTGAAATTATTGGGAAGCCAGGCTTCGTTTGTCATGTCTTACAATGCATCTTCTTTTTCTGGAATTCCTTCTTCTACATGGCGGTAGTTTTTCTTTCATAATCACTGATTGCATTCTAAGCCATCTATTTGAGGCTGAGGGAGGGAGGAACAAGCAAATGAGGGATGATAAATGAGGAGATCTCTGCCTTCCTTTCTTCTCATTCATTCTTCAGGAAATAGGTACAGGCCGTAGTCTTTAAAAGGTACGCTAGCGCCCTCTGCAGGTTGTGTGTATCTCTCCTCCCACAATCTTGTTTACATATTGATTTTTTATTTTATTTTTGCTTTTCCTTAGCTTGAACCTATTGGTGGCTAAACTCTTCCATGTGGGAAACAGCTCATTGACAGCGTGCTCTGAAGAGTACTGCTTTAATGAAGTTGTTGAAGAAAATGAAACAGTTATTTCAATCCCTAATGTACAGTGGGGGACAAGAAATGATCCCAGCTCTTTGACATAGCATGGACCTTTTGAGCCATATCACAGATGATGAGCTGCAGGAGACATTCATAGATGACCAATTGGAAGCCTGCAAATGCCAAGGAAGTATGCTATTTTCCCACAAAGATTCTATGGACCAGAATTCTAATCTCACAAAACCTAACTTAGCATTTTTACCTTTATCTTCTTCATCCTGTTTTCTAAAGTGTCTGCCTTGTCTAATAATTACTTATGCTACAAATCACTCCCTAAAAGCTCCACCCATCCACCGTGTCAGTAACTGACACATCAGGTCTTCCAGAATGTCAAAGGGTCTGAGTGCTAATTCTAATCCACTTTGTTACCACATCCTGGTACCTTCGCTGATGTCTCAGAGACCAGGGGCATGGTTAGTGAGGACCAGCAAAAACAGTAAACATGGCCAAGGACTTGGTTCTTGGCTGACTTGAATCCTGGCTAAAGGGTTGTAGACCAGCCTACAAGAGCAGAAAGAGGCAGAGACATTTTTGGTTATTTTTTTTATTTGTTTATTTTTGTCTTTACTATGTTTTATAACCATCAATACTTTTTGAAACTTCTAGTCCCTGAAATGTCATTCATTCATCTCAAAATTATTGATTGGTATTATCAAACCCCAAGCTTATTTTTTTTTTTTTTTATTTTACATCGCGGAGTGAACTTCCGCTCACTCGAGTCCTTTGTCCTCCAAGAAGCCACAAGTCATGAAATCTCATCTGAAACTATTTTGTAATTTTGGAGTAAAAGTTCCAAAAAGCCAGTTTTACGTTTCTATCTAAACCATTAGCAAAACAAAGATCTGGAGCTACAAAAGCCCTACAGCTCAAAATTAAGGGTCCAAACAAAATTTCTGCAAAGCTAAAGTTAAGAAGACTTTAAAACCTCTTACAAGGGGCAAATCTTCCAGCCACTATGCTTCTTCAGCTCCAGGATTTCCTCATCCTAAGTAGCTTTAAAACTACTTAGCAGCATTTAATTGACGTCTTATTCACTACTTAGCTTACTTCAGGTCTTTCATACACAAGCTCTCCCAATTACAACTTGCACACACACACACACACACACACACACACACACACATCACCTATCTTAGCCGGATTTCCAACTGGTAAAAGAATTTGGAGCAATTTCAATTTGAATTCTGTGATAGGGAAGGTGGGGGCGGTAAAGCAGCATTTTTAAAATGCCAATCACGAGCATTGCCTGAATCCTAAAGCCAATGCGGTTGATTATGGCAAGCATTAAAATGGAAAAGAAAGAAAAGGAAAAGCACAGAATAGGAGGAATTGAGCTTTGTTTTTTATGTGAATCCCTTTCCTTGGGAGCATACCTCTCAGGACTGTAGTCATTCAGAGAAAAACTATTCTAGACCGAGGGACTTGAAAAATCCCTTAGCACCTCTTCAAAGCATTCTTAGGTTCTTTTCTCCATGTGTGATTTCTTTCTTTATAGGATCGTATTAAAACAACAACAAAAAGGCAAGTAAAATAACAACGGTACCAATGACCTGAGATCTGCCATATAGTTGGAACCCAATGAGCTTGCAGTTTAGTGATTATTGTGGGAATTATTTGCAGTCATTTGAAATAGCAGAGCAAACTCCCGACGTTTACCCTGCCACCAGGTTCCTGCTTTGCAAACATCCGCCTCAGGAGGCGGTGGATCCTGGGAAGAAGAAGCTGGTGGTCCCGAGTTTAGAACAAAGACGCATGCAAAGGGTTTGCTTTGAATCTTAAAGGCTGCCACTTTTTGACTCCTTTTCCAAGACAACTGTCAGGAAGTGGGATTTTCTAAATTCTTTCATTTCTGTGACCATTGAGAACCAGAGAGTGAAAGCTGGGCGAATTAGGGAGGTGGGAAATTCCTGATCCCCGGCTCTCATGGGTAGCTGAGTGGAATGTACTCGGGGCCAGAAGAATTTCTGTTCTCCTTCTCCTGAGCAGTCCCTGATGATGGGGGCTGAGTGTGAAGTAAGCAGAGAGAAATCCTAGAAGATGGGTTAGGGGTAGGATTGAAGCAACCCCGACTTTTGCCCTTCCAAGAAAGACCTTGGAAATTATCTTTTAATTAGACTAATTCTGCCTACTGAAAGAAAGAAAGAAAGAAAGAAAGAAAGAAAGAAAGAAAGAAAGAAAGAAAGAAAGAAAGAGGGAGGGAGGGAGGGAGGGAGGAAGGAAGGAAGGAAGGAAGAAAGAAAGAAAGAAAGAAAGAAAGAAAGAAAGAAAGAAAAGAAAAGAAACATCTGCATTTATGGCCCTCTAGACCCAGCTCTGGAGTGGTGTGGTCACCCCTCAGAAGTAGGCAGCATGCTGTGAAGTAAGGTAGTCTAGCAACTTCAGCACAGGAAGTTGTCCAGAGGGAATGAAACCGGCCACTGCAGACAGAGTCATACGTGGGAATCTTAGTCATCTGCTAAGGAAGACCTAAAAGTCAGCAAAAGCAGGGAGGGACGAACTTGTGCAAGGGGCGATGCCCGCAAAACTCATGGTCCAGTGAAGAAACACAAGCCATGTCACCCAAGGCAGCTTCTAGACTATTCAGGACAGTCACTTCGGGGAAGGGACACCTTTGGAGGATACCTCCTGGGAACCACATGGTTCCACCCTCTCTGAGATTGCGTAGGCCTCACTTCACACGAATCCAGGTGAAGAAGACACACATCTGACAAACATTTCTGACTCACCGAGACAGAAACTAAATTACATAAAGACAGGGCTTAGATTACCACACGTGACTGAATCACTAATTTGGCTAAAATAACTTTTCCTCTCTACCTGGGGAGAGAGGGGTGGTGAAGAAGGCCTGGTCTGCTAAAAGGACCCAAGCCCGTGTCATTCATCAGCTTGACATGGTGTGACTGCATTCGTGATGGTTCTAATTCCTCGTTATTATGCCTTATTATAACCATTTCTAAGTTTTTGCCCTAGTTGTCCTGTGAGTGCTAGGCAAGGACTTTTAGCCTTGAAGACCAGGTGACAGGAAGAAGATTGTGGGAAGGGGCTAAAGAGTTGGTACTAAATTACAAGCAAGATATAACCATCAGAACTTCTTTCTGGAAACCCTGCCTTTGAGTCAGGGTTGCTTCAGGTTGCTCCAGGGTTTCAGGAGGTCTAATTGTATCAAAGGCTATCCATCTACGACAGAGCTTGACTCGGCTCCTGGTGCATTGGTTGTTGGCTCTCTGTAGATGCCCTCCCTAGTGGGGAGACATGGAAGAAATAATAGGGACCTTTATTAGTGAAACAGAATTGGCAGGGCTCGGCAATGTGGCCAAAAATTAATTTAAGGTAGAGAAGAAAGAAGGATGAAATCAGAGAGAGAACCCTTAGACAGAAAGCTCTTTTACCAAATGTACATTAGTGCTGGTGGGTGGGCTTAGAAAAATGCAAGTGCCTCCTGATCAATTTCTCGTCAATCCTAACACATAACTGACAGCTTTACCTGCTTTTCTTCTTTGTTTTTGTTAGATTCAAACATATCTTTATTAGCTAAAATAGGAGCCATGATGGTCAGCGAACATATTTTTTGCCAATGAAAATAATCTTATTTATCCCTGTAGATAAGCATCCATGTTTCCTATTTAATGAGCTCTTGGAAAAAATTCAAAACCCTGCTGATTGTGGAAGCAAATTTAGATTCTAAAAGCAGATATAAATGCTCCTTTATTTCTTTTTCTTCATTCAATTGTGCATGTGCGTGTGTGCAAGCATGTGTGTGTGTGTGTGTACATGCGTGTTATGTAGTTTAAGCTGGCCTTGAGATTATTCTAAAGACAACCACAACACTGAACTCCTGATCTTGCACTCTTCACCTCCTTACACAGCTAAGGATGACCTTAAACTTCTGATCCTTGACCCTCTCCCTCCTGAGTTGAGGTTTCAGGTGTGTGCCACACTGTCTGGCTTCTGCATGACTGGGTATTAAGCCCAGGGCTTTCTGCTAGGCAAGCACTATATCAACTGAGCTAGACTGTGTCTGTCTGGGACATTAGAATTAATGTCTCCTGCAGGAGACGGTTGGAATGGGGCCCTTGCTTCATTCTATGGTACTTACTACCTTCTCATAGGTGCTAGGACTGTGCCTGTGACCATGGACCAGAGCAGCAGTTACCATCACCAAGGAGAAAACCATAGGGTACCAAGCCTGAGGAGTGGGGTGTGAATGCTAGGCTGTGGGCAGAAGATTCTTCAGTGGTCGTCCAAAGTTCCCAGAGTCTGCTCTGCAGCAGAGACAGAGTCAGTTTACCTTGGAGCCTCATATCTGGGGACTTTACTTTGTTTATCTTAAGCCTTTACTGCTGTGAAGACTGTCTGGGGCACAGATGGAGCTGACAGGAAGAAAGTTTGCCCAGCCCTCACAAAGCCTGAGTCCCAACCAGGCACCAGAAAGAATTACAAACAACAGCGAAAAGACTTTCTTAGCATGGCACACGAGTTGATTGTAAATACATTAGTTGCCATAGCATTTACTTTTCTTTTGGGTATATGGTGCATGTTCATATATGTTCATGTGTGTATGGGTTCATATGTGAGTGTGGAGTGTGTGGGATGTATGTGTATGAAAGCCAGACAAGGTTTTTCACTGGATGGATTGTGAATACATCCAATACCCAGAGTAGGCACCAGAAGTATGAGTGTCTCTACATCCCAGAGCTGGGATGAGAATTCATGACACCATGCCTGGCTTGGTGTGTGTGTGTGTGTGTGTGTGTGTGTGTGTGTGTGTTGAGAGCAATATGTTTGTGCATGAATATGCCATGTGTGTGTGCTGAGGCCAGAGGTTGGTATTGCGAATATTCTACTGTGGCTCTCCACCTTATCTTTTGCGTCAGGGTCTATCTCTGTACCTAGTGGTCACTGATCCTTCTGTCTCTATCCCTCTGGAGCTAGTCATGTACAGCTGTACCCAGCTTTAATGTGGGTGCCCGAGATCTGAATCCAGGTGTTTATGCTTGCAATACTTCACAAACAGCTGAGCTATCTCTTTAGGGTTGATCTTCTTTTCTTACTGAACTGAAATAATTTTAACCATCTCTAGAAAGCGCAGAGTTTCTCTCAGCCATCTGTGAGTTGGTCCCTTATTTAGACTGAAATGTTTCTAAAGGTGGGTGTGTGAAGAGGCCAGAGTTCAAGATTTCTGTGGGCGGGTGAGAGCAAGATCTCAGAATATACTAGCAAAGTCCAAATTGAATGTTCGTTTAATCTTCCTACAACTATCTACAATCTGGTACCAAGCCCGCCTCTGTGACCTGGCTTAAATAAGGAATTCAGGGTATTTGGAAGAGACAGAAACAGCTCTGTCGACATTGGTCTCATTGTAGCTACTGGCACAGGAAAGTCAAGTTGTAAAAGTAATAAGAAACAGTAACAACCCAATCTGAGAACTGTTCAGCCTATTTCTGTGGGTATGCCAGTCTGCTCAAGAAACAAGGGCTGCTTTTAGGGTACAGAGAAGATTGTGGGAGATCGTCAATCCAGTTCGCTACTTTTCTCCCATGCTGGGCGTACAGTCAGACCTAAAAGCACAAATACCCACTGGCGTATTGTAGGTCGTATTCAGATGTAATTGTATTTTAAATATTACAGGGTTTAGGGACAGTTGCTCTTGGACTCCTTCCGACACAGGCAAAAGTGATGCCAGGCTGATGACCAGCAGGCTTAATTCCTTCTCTTCTAAATTCCTCAATGCACTCTTCAGATGCTGAGACTAAACTCTAAAGTACATGGGTCCTGCTCTTTTGACAGTGTCTCCCTGGACCTCTTAGGGTCTTTCACAGGCTGTCCTCTATGTTTGGAATATGCTAGAATGTTTTCCCTATTTTCACAATTTGCAAAACCAGGACATTGTCTTACAAAAATGTCCAACATTTGAAGGTTACCTTAGTTAATGGTGGTCACCTCCCTTCTCCTCCTGTTGAGACAGTTGCTGTTTTCCCCACTGCATTATATTAAGTTATAATAGTCATATGTCTGTTTTTATTTTCCATGAAGGAAGATGATCTGCCAATCTTCCATATCATCTTGTCTGAGTATCTAATCAGTGTCCAACAAGTGGTGAGTATTTGACATATACTTACTTAAAGTAATGATGACAAAGACTCAGTGTGAACAATTTTCATTCAATTCTATGTTCCTGACATTGTAAAACTGAAATTAATTCTTAAGAGAAAAATCATTCATTCAGATGAAAAACAAAACAAAACAAATACAAACAAAACAAACACAAGAAACTACTCAAAAAAATTTTAATTGATTTTTATTGAGCTCTACATTTACTCTGCCCCCTTTCCTGCCTCTCCCTCCCCTTCAACTTTCTTCCAAGATCCCCATGCTCCCAATTTAAAATTTTAAGACTCAGTGTCCTCTTGAGAAATCCTGAGCAAAAGATCCAATTCTAGTGAGTTCTGGAACTGGGGAACTTGAATTTAGCTATTCAACCTCCTCTCACTTGTATTGATGGGAAAAAGAGAATTCCAGAACCTACCCAGTCTTCATGGGGCCACACAGGCAAATCCCAGAGCATTTGGAGATAGATTTTAGTTAGGGTTTATTTCACAGCACATGCCCACTACATGCTTAGAGTAGCTCACAAGAACTGTTCTAAGATGGAAAGAATGCAACACTTCTTTCCTTCCAGAAAGGGTATGGAAAAAGCTGTCCCACTTTGAAATTTGCCTCCAAAGAGAAAGACCATCGTTTAAAAAAACAAACAAAAATTAACTTTTCCCATCTTATTGATGTTATAGAGGTGTAATAGCTAGAGCTATAGCCACCCTAGTGAATCCGTAAAGTTGAAAGCACCTATGTTCAGAATATAGAGGAAAAAGAGGAATAGCTAGGCTCCCTCCATGCTCCGTCTGTCTCTTCAATCCTGGAGAGCCAGGGAGGAATTTTATGTGTAAAGGATGTATGCTCCCCATCTCTTGGGACCAACACACAGGCCATCCTCAGAAGTGTCTAGAAAGTGCAGCATGGGGTGATAGATGGGGGCAATGTAGATACTGAGGCAGGACTGTGGTCACTGTGCAGGAAACCATCGCATGATATGGGTAATGTCTTATCTTGAAATACTGAACGTTAGACCATGTGTCAACGAATCCTGTAGCTCTAACACTGTCAGCATGACCTGGCTCCCTGGAGTGCAGGCTGATTATTAGATACGTGGATGCTGTTTCTGGTCATTGCAACATTATAAGGGAATTTAGAGAGTAAGACCAGGCACTGTAATTGTTCAGATAACTATAAGACAGTTTTACCCAAAGAATGGATCTATGTCTTCCATGATTTTCAAATACTCTTGTTCAATATTTATGCAAGTAAAACTCTGCATAACTGATAATTATCGAAGCCTAATTCTTTTTGACCAACAAAAAATGTGTCATGTTGTTTTAACAAACTTAGCAAAAATTCCAAGATCACATACATGGATGGGGCACTTTTGTGCTGTTTTATTCTGAACTTGGCTCAGTGTTGCAGACCATTTAAAGATTGAACTAGACAGTGGGGAAAAGTTCTAAAGAAAAAAATTCAAACTTGGGTGAGTTTAAAGGTGAGGACGGATTTGAGGAAGTTGGGCAATGAATGTGACCAAAATATATTTGATGCAATTCTTAGATAATTAATAAAAATACTATTGTAAATAATACCTTATAATCCATTACCTGTGATAGGTCATCAACACTTGGATGTGTTGAAGCCTATATCACTTTATTTGTAGAAAATACTTGATGAGGTGTAAACCTCTCTCTTGGTGTGTCCCAGAGGGTGGTTATGTCTGAATATCTACCAGAAATCATTATGGAAGTTATGTGTACAAATTTCAGGTTATGCCCTCAGAAGGAAGAAGCGTGTGCTTCCCAATTCCTTCCAACTGAGTACAAACAGGCCGGCTGAAGCTGGATCAGGAGATAGAAGCTACAGTTGAAGTTGGCAGAGCAGTTAGGCTGAGGAAGCCTATGTCTATGAGGCTGGAGAGCTGCCATAGCCCAACATGTGGAATCTAGACCGTTATATGTGGGAGAACACATTTTTATCTTGTTTGAGCCACTGTTTGGGTGTTTGTTACAGCAGTTGAACGAAGGTCCTAGTAATATAAATGAGATAGCCAAACTATAAATAAGACCTACTGGAAATCTTAGAGTTTCTTCTATGAAATCTAAACCTAAAACTGGTTTTAGTGGTAAGTGTAAAGTTAAAATCAACAACTTGAAATGGACCTTTGATTTTGTTTTCTCCTACAGTAATAAAGAAAACAGAACTGGCATAAAGATCAAGGAAGAGAAAATAGCAGATGCACATCCAGGGAGGAAAAAGCCACACTTGATTAGAAGCAGTGACGCTGTGAGCTCTAATTCACAATTCTAAAAGGCACAGTATGCATGTGCTTCTGGCAGGCACACCATGCTTGTCTTCTAATTATATTCATATGTAAATATACATATATAAATATACATGCTCATCCAACTTTCCAAATATATACAATGGACATATTCCATAAATTTAAAAACAGTAATTTGAAAATAGAATTTTTAAAAAAACACATAAGGAATTTGAAATGGTTTATGTGTTTGACAAGTATTTCCAAAAATAGAGGTTTTTTTATGGATAAAATGCGTAGTGATGTTTTTTGGGGGATATTGCTCTTAAATTTTACAATGTTCCTCCACATGGTCAAAGGTACTGCCTCCCATTTGATCATGGTATTGTGTTTACAGAAGAGAAGAAGTAAATAACTGAGCCAAAGAATGCCATGAATCTTGTTTGCATGCTGGATCCTGTTTATCGTAAAAGACAAAGCAAGGCTGGGGATGTGGCTCAGCTAGTGGAGGGCAAGCCTAGTACTCGAGGAGCCCTGGGTTTGGTCCCTAGCACAGCATGAATGTCTGGTGGTGCACACCTCTATCCCAGCATGCATGAGGAGGAGGCAGGAGGATCAGACATTCCAGGTCATGCTTAGCTGCATACGAAGTTTCAGGCCAGCTTAGGCTACTTGATAACTTGTTTCAAAAAATAAAATAAAATAAACGACAGTGAAAGCAACCACTAAAGAAAGGAAATACAAAACAGCAGCTGTTCCCAGAGCTCACAGAGTGGCAAGGATTTGTAAGGGAAGGAAATCTCAGGCGCAGGAGGAGAAGAGGCTGTTGCTCCTCAACCCTCGACCCCAGTGCAGGGCTGTACTGTAACTGACCAATCTCCTCCCTCCCTCTCCAAATCAATATACAATGAAATTATCTGTACCAATCTCTGGCAAATAAATAGCAGAAATCACTCTTGCTTTGAGACATCAGTGTGGAACAATTGCATGCATTTTCCATTCAATTTTCCCTTTTGCCAGCATAAAAAGAAAGTGAAACATTTTTATAAAATGAGCCAATGGCAACTACTGACACCAAGGGCTACATTGAAATATCATTGAGGGAACTACACACACACACACACACACACACACACACACACACACTCCACATCACATACACACAAATATATATGTGTACATATCAAGAAGACCATCTGCAAAGATATATGTTATAATTCATATATTTTAAGATATATATTCTTTTTAGACAATATTTACATGATTATGCATTTTGTAATCTAAAAAAGAATGGAAAGTAATTAACATTGAGATTTAGTTTGGCTTCAAGAAATGCCAAAGGTTTTAGGTTGCATGTGTACCCAGGAAGTGTACTATCATGACTGAAGGTACGTGTACCACGTCCATGCTAACATTTTTCCATGCTGAAATGTTAAGCCTCTTCTGGGAATTTCATATTCTGTCTTCCTAGTTTGTATTTAGATTATGAACCTGCTTTTTAGGATGGTGTTGAATTCTTTGTTCTTTGTAGTATTGGGCATTCTACTTGGGCTTGTAGCTATTTCTCATCCTGGAGAACTTTCAAGCAAACACAGCATGATGTCATCTACAGCATCCTGGTGTGCATTTGCATGCTTTTGGAAACACAGCCCTAGGAAACCACATAGCATGGCATGCTGTCTCCTTCCTCCTGTCCAGAATGCTCAATTCCCACTTGATTCTTCAGTGTTACTTCCTCTGCCTCTTCTTCTCCTTCAATATCCAACCACTTTATTACTACAAACCTATTCTATGGAAGAAAGAAATTTAATCTGTGATAAATCTTTAGCATTTAGATAAAACATAGGAAGGAAAAAGAAAGAACACATATAGGGATGGGAAGGAAAGGAGAGAGAGAGAGAGAGAGAGAGAGAGAGAGAGAGAGAGAGAGAGAGAGAGAGAGAAGAGAGAGAGAAATGGAGACAGCTTGTTTGTTTCCCGGCCACCTAGACCCGAATAATCACACAAACTAGCACTGGCCAATGGTTCATGAATGTTTCTAGCTAGCTCTTACATCTTCATTTCTATTAATCTGTGCATCACCACAAGGCTGTGATCTACAAGTAAGGTTCTGGCATTCTGGCATCTTTCTCCTTCAACAGCTAGATGACATCGCTTTGACTCCACCTACTATTTCTCTATTCAGATTTCCTGCCTGCCTTTATTATGCCCTGCAATAGACTGAAGCAGCTTTTTTTAATTAACCAATGGTAATAAAACATATTCACAGCATACAGAGGGGAATCCCACATCATTTCCGCCTTTCCATCTAAATAAAAAGGTTTTAACTTTAACATAGTAAAAATTACATATAACAAAACAGTTATTAAGCAAGAATTATAGTTAAAGTATTTTATTTATCATATCTTTGTAAGTCTAAAATTTTCATATCTAATTTATCTTTTAGTCATAACTAAGGAAAGCTGCAACTATAACTATCTAGTCTTCAACTCCATCAAAGACTCCAGAAGAATATAATATTACCTAAGTAAACAGGATGTACATTGTAAACAACTTCCAAAACTCTAGAATTGACAGAGATATCATGCTACCTAGACAGTCATCCAAAGTTCTTCTGTAACATGGGACATCCATCTTCAGCCTATATTATCTTACAGATTTTTCCATGAAGTAGGAAATTTGAAAGACTGTTCTGTTTTTATTGGCAGTTTGTCAATCACTTTCTTCTGTGTCCTGCAGAATGTGTGACAGACTCTTTTCATGAAGTAGGAACCCTGAAGGACTGTTTCACCTTCTTTAGGCAAGTACAGAAGTCATTTTTATGTGGTTACTGCATGTCCAGTTTATATAGCATCTCACCATGCAGTCCAGGCAAGAACAGTTTCTTGCCAGATTGGCTAGCCTTGTCACATTGAAGGCAAATTCCATAACGAGTTTCTTCAATGCCCATCAACCTCTCTGAAGTAACTGATACTGCCAGAAGCAGACTTGTCTCACTACTGAGAAAAGTCTAAATTCTTAAAACATTTTAAATGCCTTATTCTGTAGGTTTTTTGTATGACGAGAGAGAGAGAGAGAGAGAGAGAGAGAGAGAGAAGAGAGAAGCCAGAAGGAGAATATGCTATCTCTACAGAGCAACAACCCAAAGATGGAGGCATTCAGTTAGTGGTTACTAACTGAATTTTCATTTTAAAAAGACTGAAAAACCAAAGAGATATTTAATTTAAAAAAATGACTCCCCACATCATCCTTTGTGGCTTCTTTTCAGTCCTATCAAAGAAGCTTGACAGCTCTAGGAAAACAAAACCCTTCAACTGTTCTTGGAGCTGAGTCTCTGTCCTTAGAATTGTGTTTTTCTTCAGTGTGCACACTTGGGCAGCTCAGAGGCAAAACAACAGCTCAGCAGCAGCTATTACAAGCCTTTCAGACACCCACCCAGAGAAGCAGAATGTTTGAACCAGCATTCCTCAATTGTGGGATGAGAAAAGAGGGAGAGGTACTTAAGGGCATACTCTCGTCATTGAAATAAAAATTTACAATACTCACCCAGGATTTGAATTAATAAAGAGTCTTTAAGAAGAATTTGCACTTGATTGGGTAATCTTTGAAATGGTGTATTTTAAATAATGGTGGCTTCACTTAGCTCTTGCCAATTCCTTAATTTCTCAGGCATAAACCAGGCAAAGTGTCACTAAGATGGGATGTGATTCTGAGAATCATAGATTTTTTAAAAAGGTGTAAAAGTATATTTAATAAAAATTTAAATGTATGTTTTGTATGGCAGCTCACACTTGAAATTGCAGCTGTAGGAGACAGAAGCAAGAAGATTAGAAGTTCAAAATCTTCCTCCTCACCTACACAGAGATGTCAATGACAGACTGAACTGCTGTCTGAAAGGTGGGAAGAGAAGGAGAGAGGAGGGGAGGGGAGAAAAGAGCACATGACAGGAAAGGAGAGGAGGGAAGGGGAGGAGAGGAGAGGGAGGGGAGAGGAGGGAAGAGGAGAGGGGAAGGGACAGGAGAGAACATGAGAGGAGGAAGAAATGAAATAAGCAACCAACGCAGCTCCCCCAACCTGGGTCAGAGTTTCTAGCCCCAATCTTACACAGTGTCAGGGCATTTATGCTAGATATGAGGGCAATGGTGCCCAGACTTTCCCCCTCTTCCATTTTCATCCTATTTTGCTTTTCATGTTCTAAAAGGGTACAGTTCCCAGTGTGTTGGTGGTTCATTAACGCACGGGTTCCCTGAAGTCATAACTTGAGTCTTAGCCTGAGGGAAGGTGAGCTTAGCTACTTAAAATAAGTACATTATGAGGTCTGAAAAAATGGTGCAGTGGTTGAGGGCATTCACTGCCTCTGCAGAAGATTAGAGTTTGGTTCCCAGCATCTATATTAGGAGTTCACAACCACCTGTAACTTCAGTTCCAGGAAATTTGATGACGTCTTTCTGCTTCTTATGGTACTGTCTGTCCATTTGCATATAGAGATAATCAGGCACACACACATATACATAAAATAAATACAGCATTAAAACGAATGAATTATTTAGTCAACACTATTTATTGTCTGTCTGCCATGGCTTAGGCTTATATTGAGTTTCTGAATTACAGCAAAGAATCAGGGAGACAGTCCTGACCCCCTGAAACTTCTGCAGATTTCCATCTTCAGGGATGCTGCTTCTTAGACTGGCTGTGATTGTAGCTCCTGCCTTTCCATTGGCACACATGCAGTATTGCGTGTTTCTTTTCTCTGAAATATCTTCTGATTTATTCCTAAATATTCCTTTTCAACAGCCATAGAGCTTCTCCCCTTAAGCCTGGGTTATCACACAACTTCTAGGTCTTTCTTCATCCAACATGTACCATGCCCTAGCTCTGTGGATAGAGAGAGTGCTAGCAACTCATCTTGCTTAACCGGGGTTTGTTCCTTCTCACTCCATCCTGCCAGCAGAAATTTTACTTTCCACAGTCTACCTGTTCCTTAGCCCCCCTTATTCACTTTTTTCACCCCCGAGTAGTGTCCCAGCCCTGGAGGTGACGGAGCTCATTGAGAATGACAGGGAAGATCCAGGAGTGCTCCTAGGCAAAGGAGCAGCTTGAACTGTTCTTAGAGAAGATACTCAACTGAGTGGGAGCGGAGGGAAGGTGTCACCCTAGGCTTGCTGTCACTGTGGAAGATTGGCTGGTTGTTGGGATACAGTGTGAATTAAGGAAAGACCTTTGTGCCCAGCACTGTAGCCATTACCTGGGTGTAACTCTTCTTCCTACCATCACTTGCTTCCTGCCAGTCAGACTGATTCCCTCAGTGTTCCTGGGTATTTTGTACTCGTTACTGTTTGAATTACTTAGACGTTTCTCTCACAAGCACTAGGTCACTCTCCAGCTCTAAAGCAGAATTCGTGGCACCACATGTTTGTTGCAGAATAGTATTTAGTCCTGTGATCTTCAAAGGCTATGCCTGCACATGTAACTTCACAGATGTTTATGAGATGCCTGTTGACTGCTTATTACATACCAGGCAAGGTGGTAGGTGTCAGATTACCAATACAAACAAATACAGACTCTAGTGTAAAAAACCTTTCTAAGTCCCATGGCATCCACAAGATTCATTTCAGTCCTGATGTCATATCGTTGCTTTCCCCCAACCTTCTGAATCTATTTGGAGGACTGCAAACACACCTAACAGTGAGCAATTCATAGCCAGCAGACATGCGTCTGTAGCCTTTAAAGTCAGGCTGTATGAGTTCTCTATAAGTCTACTCATTACTGGCTCTGTCATCCAGGAAACTTAATTTCCTGTACAAGACACAGAGTTTATGTGTTTGTCTCATAAAGGTGTAAAAGAGTGTGGTGATTTGAAAGAAAATGGCCCCCACAGGCTCACAGAGAGTGAACTATTAGAAAGTGTGACCTTATTGGAGTGGGTGTGGCCTAGTTGGAGGAAGTGCATCACTAGGGGTCAGGCTTTGGGGTTTCAAATGCTCAAGCCAGGTCTAGGGGGACATTTACTTCCTGCCGATCCATATGTAAAACTCTCAGCTTCTTCTCCTGCATTATGTCTGCCTTCATACTGCCATGCTTCCTGCCATGAAAATAAAGGACTAAACCTCTGAACTGTAATTCAACCCCAATGAAATGTTTTCCATGCTCATGATGTCTCTTCACAGCAATAAAACCCTAAGACAATGAGTTAACTAAGATACTCTGTTTAATGTGTCCAGCACTGCTATGTGCTCTAGATATATATTTTAAAAAATCACCCTGAGAGGGAGAGGTGATCACACAGGACAACTTACAGTACTTGGACCTTATACCAATTGGATCCTGCGGAGGGAGCTTAGGTTGTCAGGCTTGGTGGAAGACAATCTTGATTTCCCCTAGCGCTCATCTTCACCAGCATGCCGTGGGTATTGAAGCCACTGACTCAGTTCCTCCTAACACACAGTTCAACAATTACTGTGGTTTGATTTTTTTCTTAGCTTATCATTTGTTTGAAAGCATACCATGGAACTTTTCTGCTTCTTGCCTTCAATATTCAAAGGATTGAATGAGGCAGTCTACTCTTTATTACAAAGTAATCTTTGTGTTTAGACTGTCTGGGCTAAGCTGTGATGTTCTGTCTTTCCTACAGATCTAGTATATACTGGACTGAAAAGAAGCATTTGAGAAATACCTAATTGAACTCAATATCTATTGGACAGTTTCTGATAACACATGACACAGTGTTTCTCAGAAGAACACTGCAAGACTCCTGTGAAGTTGGCTATGTTTTTTCTTCCTGCAATGGCCCATTGTTGGCACTAGTTCTATTGTCTTCTCCTGACCCCTCACCCCATCTTCCATAGACCCTCCCACATCATTCATACTCAAAGGTTTAGAGTTCTGGGTCATTCTCCCAGAGCTGCTCCTCCCTGCCTTTCTTGCCCTCCCCCCAAAGCTGACTCTGCCGCAGGAGCTGCTGCCTCCTCCTCCCCTGCAAGTGGCTCACACATCTGTCCTAGGATGCTTTCCTCCCGCCACCTCCAGGTTAACTCCCTAAAACAGTGTTTCCATCAAGCCTTTCAGCCGCTGCTCATTTACTTACCTAATAAAGTCCACAGCCCTCAGCCTAGTTTTTAAGACTCTTCATAAATTTATTTCCACCTTTCCTAGCAACATTTAAATTTCATGTTTGGCTTCATACATCCCCAGTTTAGTCTGCAAAACTCACTTGTTGTCCTCATGAAGCACGCTTCTTGTTTCCTCTCCAGAGTTTGGCTTCTGCTGAGGTCCCCATTTGTAATATACTGTTCTATTTCCTCTCATCAACACAAACCCTGGCCACCCTTCCAGATAGAGCTGGAAGCTCATTTTATTCACAGGCTTTCCCTTCTGTATCAGCTGACAATGACCCGCTTGTTCACTTAAATCCTGTTTATTGAGTGCTTACTATAGACCAGACAATACGCTAGGTGTTAGATTACCAGTAAGAACAGGGGTCAACTCTATTCTTACGAATCTCAGTTATCTACTTTCTAACTCCACCAGTATTTACGAGATGACTCAACTGTGCACCAGTTACATATTTCTGATTTTTCCCAATCTTCTTAGTCTTTCCAGGCAACTCTTAAAATACCTTACAGTGAGTAATTTATACATAATAGATGTCTATTTCTCATAGTGCAGGAGGCAGAGAAGTCCACGCCAAGGTGCCTGTGGATTCAGTGTTTGAAAAGAGTTCCCCTTCTCCTTCCAGGTATGCATCTTCCTGCTTTATTCTCACACAATACATACCTCCCATCGCTCTTTCCATGGCACTAACCCCTTTAATGAATACCCTATAGGAAGGGACCTTGTCATTCTCAGAAAGCCTTACCTCTTAATATTGCCATGTGGGAGGAGGGTTCAACACATGGATTTCGAAACGACATATACTATCTGCACTGTCTTTGGGCTCCTGAAGGGGAATGCCAGACTCCTATTTTATTGGCATTTTAAATCACTTCCAACAGACTATATCCTCGATTTGGATTTGTTGAATGAAAATATTCTATGTTTATATTGGTTGTATGCTTGGTTTTGAGACATTACAATGGAGTATAATTGAAAACTTTTGACTTCTGGTTTCAATTGCATTAAAATCTATCCATCAACTTGTTAGAGATGCTGAAACCAGGGTGTCTCATATGGTCATGAACAATTCTTCCAAAAATGAATAAGTAAAGCTGAGGATGTGCAGAGATGAATCATTTGGGAAAGAGATGGCTATGTAGGCATAAGAACCCAAGTTTCAATCTCCGTACTCACATAAAGAACCCGGTGAGATAGTAAATTCCAGAAATCCCAGCATTGAGGAGAAAGAAACGGTGGGTATCTGGGGATTTGGTCAGTTTTTTAACCAATCTGTGAGTGTCACATTCAATGAGAGACCCAGTTTCAGAAACTAAGGTGGAAAAGTGATTTAGGAAGATGCTTGATATTAAACACTGGCTTGACATGCATACCCACCCACATACACACACAAGTATATAGTACACATGCATGTATACATTTGCTCTCATGCATACACACAGACACATACACATGCACACACACACAGAGAATAAACAGAGTAAATATATTGTAGCAGGATAAGTATGTCTGTATTAGCTTAGCCCTTGGGCAAACTTATGCTAAAATTGTAACAACAAACAGACAACAACAACAAAAGTCTGATTTAATTTTCCCATTCCCAAATATGGAAAGTTTATACATCTAAAATAAACTTTCCTTTGGGTATCACTGACATAGGTAATGACATAGGTATTTACATAAGTAGAAACTGTGTTTAAAGCAGAAAAAGATGTAAGCATTGTTTTCAAAAGAGTATTTCCCCTCTGAAATGAGAAAAACCTCAGTAGAAGGAAATCCTAATTGGGGCTTATAAAAATTGAAACGCAAAGAGATGCTAAACATTATCTTTTTTCCCCTCTGCATTTAAGGTAATTTTTTGAAGATATATAAGGACATTCAATAGTTCTTATTGATTTAGAAAGATTAATTTCTGGCTATCTACTTACCAGTAATTTATCAGCTCTCAAGTTGTATGTAACACTGAAACAAATCTGTTATGCAAATCACCCGGTGAGGTGGGGGGGGGGCACAGAGTGAAGAAAATGTTCATGGAGCACAGCAAAGAAACAGAATAGCCAACCAGAGCTTTGCTATTATTATCTACAGCATTTCTGGACCATCCTTGCTGGATAGCATCTCCCACAGGTTCCAAAGGTATTCCTCACACCTATGTGTTATAAAGTCGCTTTGAATTATTTATAAAACAAGCAAATATTAAAGGGGAAACATTGTATGTATGATGCAAGGGGGAGAAAATAAACTTGTAAATCTACATGATCTCCTTTCTTTAAAAATGTTAATGTTAGGGGGCTGGACAGATGGCTCAGAGGTTAAGAGCACTGCCTGCTCTTCCAAAGGTCCTGAATTCAATTCCCAGCAACCACATGGTGGCTCACAACCATCTGTAATGAGGTCTGGTGACCTCCTCTGGCCTGCAGACATACACACAGACAGAATATTGTATACATAATAAATAAATAAATATTAAAAAAATGTTAATGTTAAATTTTATTTACAGGTGTATGTGTGTCTCTGTGTGTGCATGCGTGTGTTCATGTGTGTGTATGTATGTGTGTATGTGTGCGTGCAAGCACGCATATGTGGTACTGTGCATACGCAGATTTCAGAGAACAACATTGGGAAGTTCTTTCCTTCCAACATATTGGTTAGTCCATAGATCTAACTCAAGGAGTCATCAGGGCAGAAAATCCCTCTATCCTCAGAGACATCTTACCACCCTGGATTGTGTTGCTATAGCTTTAATGTAATTGTCAAGAAATGAAATAAACAAACTCTGCTTGACTTAGGAGACATGGTGAGTAGGATGCTTGCTTCCTCTTTTTTATTAGGGGTCACTTATGGTTCATCAAGAAGAGAATATAATTTTAAAAATCTTAAAGATATATTTTTATGTATGAGTGTTTTGACTGTATACATATATGTGCTCCATGTATACGCCTGGTGTCTAAGGAGTCAGAAGAGTTTCAGATCCCTTAGATATGGAGATACCTCAGCATGTAAATTTGTGATTAAAAGTGAGCCATGAATGGGGATGTGGTTCAGTGGGTAGAGAGCTTGCCTACCATTTTTGAAGCCTTGGGATTTATCCACAGCACCACATATATCAAGATTGGTGGCTTGTACTTCCAGCACATATGAGATGGAGGCAGAAGAATCAGGAATTCAAGGTTATCCTTAGCTGTCTAGTGAGATTAAGGTCACCTCTCAGATCGTGAAAACTTTTTTTCAAAATAAATAATAATAATAGCAAAATAGTACAAACAAGAATTGAGCTTTAAGCTCCTTGTTAAGGAAGAACAAGCTAGAGTATTCAATATGTTGGAATGAATAATAAATAAAAATCAAACAAGACTTAGCTTTATTATACCAATATTTTAAGACATTAGATGAACTTTTATTATCAGAATTACATGTTAGTTGACTGGTTTAAATAATTTTTCCATGTAAAATTTTTTTCTACCTTTCTCCTAAAAATGTCAGCTAGCAATAATTTTTAAAGACAGGAACATGTATGGAGTCTGAGATATAGTTAAGTGGTAGAGGACTTCCCATCAGGTGTAAGGCTCTGGGTATGACCCCCATCACTGCAAATTAAGAAATTATTTGATTAATTAAATATCAAGAAAATAAGCAGAAGTATAGTTTAAACCACATAGAATGTATTATGATACACAGGACTGGGAGAGTAGTTCAGTGATAGAACACTTGGCTGATCTGTGTGAAGCTCTGGGTTTTATCTTCAGGTGGAAAAGGGCACACATACAATACACACACACACACACACACACACACACACACACACACACACACCCCTCATCCTCTAGGCCATTCCTGGCCAATCCTGGGTTTTCATTTCTCCTGGCTGTGTGTGGTCGGTCATTCATTCACTCTGTATACACCATTAGTGTCCCCTGTCTGTGCATGGATTACTTGGGAATGAAGTGCTCTTGAATTGACATGCAGCAGGTCTTCTATGTCTTCTATGCCTGTCTGAACAAACTTGTTCATTAAAATCAGCCAGCCACTGCCTCGCCTTTCTTCCCCTGTTTCTTAGAGCACACCATTCCACCATTGCGTAAGCTGATTCTATTATATCAGTGAATTCAAAATAGTGTGACTGTCTTTTGGGTATCATTGACCATATCTTCTCAGCACTGCCCACAGTAGACATCAGTTACTACACATAGGGGAAGGACTGCTAAATCATGCTGTGTGTTTTGTACACTCAGCCATAAGAAAAGAAGGATTTAATTCTGGCACATCATCTTTTCCCATTTCTCCGTGGCCTGACACCCTCTTCAATCACATAACTAATGTGCGGAAAGAATAAAAACTCTTTGAAAAATCAGTGACCCAAAAAGTTAAAAACCAAAAATTATGAAGCATCAAATGGCATGTTATTTGTCATCTTTCTCCTTCATAAAATAGATTCTACTTAAGTGTCATGGATAAACATGTTCTATTATTGGGTGTTTTACATTATTTTAAGACAGATACACTGACAAGGTATTTTATTTTTAAGCTTATTATTTATTTAAAACTCTGAACCAAGAAAGATTTGTTTGTGTTCTTAAGTTCAAACATAACCTTGCTCTTGAATGCTGAAATCATAAGTTAATCTATATACGCTACATACAAGTTCATTCTGTATAATGTGTATACAGAATATAATATATAATTGTGAATAGTCTTAAAATCCAGGACTGAAAAAGGTGGCATGAATTTTTCACATCCTAATGCAAGGTCAGGCAGTGTGTGACCTGGGAGGGTAGTAGGAAGCTAGCTAGGGTGGAGGGCAGCGAGAAGTGATCATGTGATCAAGAAGGAGTGAGCAGCTTTGGGCTTCCAGATAGGAAGCATTCAGCACACTCCTCTTCACGTTTTCTTCCAGTTTTCTCCCTATTGATTGAATTACCGATTCCTCGCTGTGTCCTGGGCCTCTTGGAACAGTGCTTACATTTCTCCTGTTTCCTTGCAGTCAGTAGTTGTAGAGGATGTGATTCCAGAGGGATGGAAACTTCCAGGCTTTATCTAAATGTAATCATGCATTATTTGGTACTGAAATCGATCGTTTTGCTTAGGAATTAAATAGCCACGAGAAACTTAACCTCCTTTCAGCCTGAGATTTACACTTTTCAGTTTCTCTCAGAAAAGACTTGCAATAAACCCAGCAGTGGTGGCGCACACCTTTAATCCCAGCACTCAGGAGGCAGAGGCAGGCAGATCTGTGGGAGTTCGAGGCCAGCCTGGTCCATAGGAGCAAGTTCCAGGACAGGTAGGGCTGTGATACAGACAAACTCTGCTTCAAAAACAAAAACAAAACAAGGCAACAAACAAGCAAAAGAACAACAAAAGACTTGCAGTGCGGTACATCCCATGCAGCCCTCCTGAAACCCAAGCTTGTCTGTCTTTCTGTCCACCAAGCCAGGAACATACCCGTGACACTGAGTCTGTCCAACTGCTGTGGTGCCACCATTTGTATGTGTCTATCAGGGGACAGAAAGAATAAAGGAAGAAGGAAAGCCACCAGCCAATATCACAAAGTCACAGCCCAAAGAGAACAGTTCCCTCGTACACCATCACTGAGAAACATAATGAAAGAGTTCCTGACTTCTCAGGACTATGAAAACCCCATGAAGAACAGGTTCTGTTTGGGTGACATTACCATATCTCAAGCAGAAGCAGAACCACAATTTTTGTTGTTGTTTGAGACAGGGTTTCTTTGTGTAGCTTTGGTTGTCCTGGACCTACCTATGTAGACCAGGCTGGCCTCACACTCATATAGCTTTGCATGTCTCTGCTTCCCAAGTACTGGTATTAAAGGCATTTGCCACCATTGCCCAGTTTTCAATGTTGACTCAGAGGAAGTTATCATTATTTTATCATTATTTTTTTTTATAAAAAAACAAACTCTGAAACAGAAAAGGCCATTAGTGCAAGGTCTTTTTTTATATGACCATAATATTTAAGGTAATGAAGACCTGGCAGATAGCAACTAGAGGATGAACAAAGATTTTGGAAGGATGGGGATGGCAGATGATGGCTGCCAATATACATATTTTTGCATTAGATTATAAACATCACACACTAATATTTAAGTCTAGGAACATGCCTAGCGTCTTTCTACTCTCCTGCTTTCTCTCCACCACGTCACTATACCAAATGTGTTTATGTATCCCTATTACCAGGCATAGGCATGTGCATTTAAGCAGCATTATAGAGATAACAAGACAAATGTTTTATTAAATTTAATGCCTGATGCAGAATTTTAAGTTTGTTGTCTTCCACCCGAATTTAATGCTTTGGGGTTTGGGAACGTAAAGCTTGACAAATCAACTTTCTGTTCTTGAGTTAAAGGCAAATCAAAAGCATTCAGCAAACTTCATGAACATCAAATGTCAATTGTAACAGAAGATTTTGATACAACCGTAAGTAAATCTGAAACACATGGATTGGATTTTCCTTGCAGTATTCTAACGTTTGAAAGGGAAATCTGTGCACAGATGTGTTGTAGTTTTTCTGAAACCCCTAAAGTTGGAAAAACATTTTTTATTTATTTAGATTTAGAAATAGGATAACCATTTTGCACCCCGAGAAATTTAATTAAAAGCACTGAATTCTCTTAAGCTCTGCATGGCACAGGAGCTGGCATGAACAAGACCTTTCTTTTGGTGGTTCTGAACCACTGTATGTATTTAACATATAGAATCTCATCAGTGGAGGAGTTAGGGCATTTCTCTCCAGGGTTCTAACCCCCCATATAATATCCCTGACTTCCAAGAAACACACCCTCTAAATAAACAGAAAATGGAAGCCCAAACAACCACAGAACCTAAAGGGAAACTGCATCAATGCTGTAAAACCCAAGATTTTGAATCAGTCTCCCCACATCCTCTGAAGCTGCTGCGTCTCTGCTGTGGAATTACACAAGAACACAGGAGGATTCCTTGGATTCTGGTTGGCTGTTTGGGGTTAGAGCTTGCACCTTGGTCCTTGAGTTGAGTCTTACTAGACTATATTTTACTATGGAATCCTGTCACACCTGCCTTTGTTCTGCTGAACTGTGGAAGTGTATAAAAGACGATAGAAAGATAGAGTTGGACTCAAATACACTTTATTATCACCATCTCCTCCATGGTTGGTATATACATGTCATCCTTCAAAGACAAGGAGTAGAGTTTGGAGAAATCTTGCCCAGGTTTGTTCTCCTAAAAATGTGCGACTATCACACATACACGCACACACACATGCACACCCTCTCTCTCTCTCTCTCTCTCTCTCTCTCTCTCTCTCTCTCTCTCACACACACACACACACACACACACACACACACGCGCACATGTGCACACACATGCACATATACTGCATAACCTTCGGGCTGAGGTGCCTCGGGCATTGTGCCTCTGTTCTGCTCCTTACTGAATACCTGAGTACATCTACATTTAAACATATCTTACTTATGCAAGATATTTTACATTTTGAACCCTCCTTCTTCCTCCATAAATATGGGGATAGTGGTTCCTCCTTCACTGAGCCATTTCAATAAATGGTGAAATCGACTATTACCTGGAAGAATGTTTTACATGTGATTGATGCTCAGTAGATATAACCTCTGCCTCATCATGTTTCATGAAATCCTAATAATTTATTCTATGGTGTTTTAATTCACATCAGAAAATTATCAAAAATAAATAAAACAAAAATCAAACCATCAAAGACATCACCTCCTCTCTAGTGGAAATGCTCTAATTGTTCATGCCCAAGATTACAGAATGATTACAAACATCTATTTTAAAATTATGACCGTTATTCTGGCATTGACAGTGAATGGAGAAAATATTGAGGGTTAAAAAGAAAATGAAATAATTTTTCTTTGGTCTTTCTAAAACATTAAGCATGAGCAAGAGAAAAAAATTTAAACTAGAAATTTGGAACACGACATTTTTCCCATTTTAGGTATTAAATAAAAACCACGTATTTTCTAAGACCCCTGAAAAATACATGAAAAACTTAAAGATGACTGCTCCTCCCCTTTATCAAATATCAAATACTAGCTTGATAGATATTTGCTATTAGCAGGCACTGGGGACTAGGTTAAAAAAATTAGCTAACAGAAAGCATTGACTCTGATTAAGTAAATTCCATTGAACTCTTTCTAGTAAGCATTATTCAGGTCACGAATGCTAATTTGTCCTGCAGGGGGCTGTGGGTAATTACCCAGAACAACTATCAGCTTTACTGAGTTGTTACAAAACAGTATTACTGAATGGTGTGCTGTAAAAGAAGACAACCTTGCTATGGACTCGAGAAGAGAGCATTTCGTTTTTCCTTCTCTTCCTGGAAAGATTTTATAGGCAAGGCAGAGATGCTACTAATCAGTCTTCTGCTTAGGAACATCATGCCCCCTCCATGTTACATCTTGTTGAAGAGTCATGTAAAATTCCTGACATGCAAAGACATGTATCTGGGAAGTGCCACCCAGCTACCCAAAACAATTTTAGCTTTCTGCATACTTAAGATTGCACCGAATGAGAGCCGTCTTAAAAACGAGGCAAACATGGTACATTGGCTGCGTTCCAGCGACTGCACAGAACTGCTGACATTACTAAAATCTAGATAATTTAGTCCCATATGGGGATCCATACCACAATTATATTGTCCCTGTTTCCACACAGCCCTGATTTCGCACTTCTTTAAAGCCTGGCTTTTTATAATTTTAATTCCCTTCACCAATAAAGCAATTTGCATTCGCACAGTCTTCTGCCTAAGTAAAAGTGGGGGGAAAGGCAAAATCTGCAACACGACCTTGCTCTCTTTATAGCTGATTACCAGAGAACGGATTCTTCAATGAACCCATTCTCTCCTCTCTGTTTAATTGATGTAAAACATCATCCCACTTAAACTTGGATGGTGAGCAGGCTGTGGGTACATGTGGCACGATGCACCCTTGTTCACACCCTGAATTTGATCAGACATATATCATGAACAACACTCAGGTATTAAGCAGCTAGCATGCCCTTGGGGAATGGGAGCAGTGCAAACTATCATAAAATATTGAGACTTAAAAAAGTATCTTTTTTTTTTCTAACTCCCTACCATTTGCAGAAATAATTTGAAAAATATGCTATCTTGATCTAGAGTGGCTAATCCTGACACCTAATAAATGTTTACAAAAAAACCCAAAAACAATTCCAGAACAACCTTTTCTCCATAATTTGTACCAAACAGTGTTGAAGTCAAATGCTCATGTGAAAAATTCATTTTCTTTTCTCTTTGATGCATCTTGGAGCGAAAGGAAAAGCAGTCGCAAGAGAAACAAGTGCAACGTGTAATCATATCAGACAAGGGAAGCCTGAGGAAGATTGCTAACTTGGAGCAAAGTCCTTGCCTCTCTCTTTTCACACACAAAGAAACAGAGGAGGGAGTTTCCAGGGACTACGAGAAGCATGCTTTCAGACAGCTAGGGTGTTCAGAAGCAATTACAAACCTCTGTAATCATTCGCGTGTTGAAAAGTCTTCAGCCTTCTTTACCGTGGTCTTGACTGAAAAGAGAGACACTGTTCAGGTACCAGCGGTATTTGGTCCATCATGAGTTTGGGAGGATCCTGGTCTTTCAAAATGATCAGGTAGCAATAGCAACAGTCACTAACTGATTTTATACTGTTTCAGATAAATTGTACTGTCAGGGAAAGTAGTAGATTTTCTTGGTTTATTTCTATTTTATTTATTTATTGGTTTTAATGTTTGTTTTTAAAGACAGCATTTTTTTTTTATGTAACCTTGACTGTCCTAGAACTCTCTCTGTAGACCAGGCTGCCCTCAAATTTAGAGATCTACCTGCCTCTGCTTCTCAACTGCTGGGATTAAAGGTTTGAGCCAACCATGTCCAGCTGAGATTTTAATTTTTAAAAGTGTCTTTTTTTCTCCTCCGAGATCAAGAAACATCTTACTACATAGGCTTTGCTTAGCATTCACTTTCTACACTGTTAATATATGAAGCTTTGATTGTATTCTGAGATCATGCAGACCAAGTCTAGGGGCATGCTCATCATCCATTTTCTTGTGCCAACCTGTGCGAACTGGGATGTACTCACATATTAGATCCAGAAGGCTGTTTTCCCTTTGTCAAGTAGCTTTGGTTGTTGTTGATGCTGTTTTAAGGAGTCTGATAATGACACCTACTCTAAACAAAAAGACAACTCAATAATGGAGACTTTAAACTTTTCATGGGTACTAATACCTAATCCTTCTCATTTCTTCTACACCATAACACTGACAAAATGATCCTGCAGAACTGCCCCTCCCCAGGGGAATGAAAGTAGCTCTTGCTGTAACTCAACTATAACTATGCCTACTAACAGCCTTTTAGTAGTTTTTTTAATCATTATTATCACCAAGGCATATCTTTTCATTTCTAGGCTCTAGAATAAAAAATTGCTTCTTTTTTTTATCATGGCTCATTTTAAGGGAAAAATGAGTACCATGTGTATTTCATATATAGTATTAGAGAGTTTATATGAGTTTTCCAAGTTAATACTTCTGGTTCTAATACAGAATTTTCTGTGTGCTTGAATGTGTGTTTGTGTGTATGTCTTCCTCTCTCTCTCTCTCTCTCTCTCTCTCTCTCTCTCTCTCTCTCTATCTCTATCTCTCTTTCTCTCTCTTTCTCTGTGTGTGTTATAAGCGTATGTGTGTGTGTGTGTTTGTAGGTTCAAGTGCCCATGTGTGGAGGCTCTAAGTGAGTGTGATCTGTTTTCCACTATTGTTCTCTGTCTTATTTTTGGAGACGTGATATCTCATTGTAAACCTGGAACTCACTGTTTGAGTTAGCACAGTTGAGACCACTTGTCTCTCTTTGTCCCTCTCCCTGGGGTGACAGACACACATGACTGTTCTGAGATTTTATGGGGGTGCTGGGTGTCCGAACCCTAAGCTTCATGCTTGCACTGCAAGGGCTTTACCCACAGAGCCATTTCTCCAGTCTAGAAAATTGCTTTTCAAGGAGTTTTATTATTCAACTAGGACCTAATCGACCATCGTTACCGCAGAGAAACCCTCTAGCCTCCAAAAGTGGACCAGGGAGGGGGCTTGCGTATTTCTGTCAGGTCTGCTTTAAACTGGAGCCTATGCACCTGGGAAATAGTACACATTCAGCATTCACACTATCATTAACACCTTGAACACATCTAGCTATGCAAGTAATAATTATTAACACGAACGTTGATTCAGTCTAATTTAGGTCATTAGTAAGATAGCTCCTGTGGTTTCTAAGGAGGCATCATACATAGCACTTTAATCAGCGGGCAAGGCGAGAGTGTTTATCTCTTATCTTTTATCTCTTATCATTCACTCAGCGTCTCCCACCAGCCATGTGTGCTGCGTGAGTGTCAACTAAATCTGTGACGAAGTTTTCTGTGAACTCCCCCCCCCTCCCGGACGTCACTGCATTGATTGGGAGATGTGGATGCCCCCTTTTCATCTGTCACCCTGGAATTCCCTCTGCTGTTCCAACTCGAAAGGATTAAGAAAGCCATCCTGAGCGTGCATTTCACTCAATCCGCGCATGCCATTCAGAGTGGCTGCCACCTGAACGACTTCCTCCTGTTTGCACACAAGAAGTGACTGGTGCGAGCCACTCAATAGAGAGCTGCCGGGCACCGAGAGACAGGGCGTCAGTTCAGCCCTGTACCAGTTGTTACTAATCCATCTGCTTGACCCAGGTGATGGAAAAGAGGGCTTAGCTCCTTGAACCAGTCCGTGGGCCCTGCGCCTAGGGTTCTTTTCTGCCTTACATTCTTTTATCGTTTCTAACATCACCATGTGTCTAGTTGGGAATCTGATAATATGATTTCTGCAGTGACCAGAGACAGGCACGTGGTTGACCATAACAAACACTGCATATTCCAGAGCAGTTGTAAAACATGTGTCTGAAGAGGGTGGGAGGTCTATGCAACCGCCCACAGGAGATAGGGAGGTAGAAGGAATGTTCTGGAAGCAGTTTTTCTGATAAGTCTCTTAGACACTTTCCCCTAAGTGATCCTAAGTGATTTTGTTTGGAAGTACAATCATCTATCCTGAGCAGAATAAGAGGGATGCAGACACCAGGAAAAGAAGAAAAGGCCCCAAGGCTCTGAGAGGCAGTCAGTGGAGGACTCAGAACGGTGAGCATGTTTGCTGGCATTATGTGTAGTCACAGACTAATCTCTAACTCATTCCATCATGGCTGGTGGTGGGGTAACAACAGCATAGGCATTAAAAGAGGGTATTAACGGATCAACAGTTTTGTGAATTGAGTTTAAAAGGGTACATAATCTGGGATCTTTTAAGGTTAGTGTTCAAATTGAATCTTGAAGCTACCTTCAGCTGAGTGCTGTATACCCTTGGTAGCTAGGTGAGCTTCATTATTTTTTATTTTATTTTATTTTAAGTGTATGTGAGAGAGTGCCTACATGTAACTGTTGTATCACATGAGTAACTGGTGCCTGTGGAGGCCAAAAGAAGGTATTAGATCCCTTGGAACTGGAGTTACGAATGGTTGGGAGTTACCATGGAGATGCTGAGAGCTAAGTGTAGGTCTCTTAAGAGAACAGTCAGTACTTCTAACTGCTGGACTGTATCTATAGTCCAAAGGTAGTTCAGCTTCTAACCGTTGTATTTTAAGTATCTGTGGAAGAGAAATGAAAGGCTAGTGTTGGTGGCATTCCTTGTGAGATGGACAAACACTCACTTAGGTGCCCATTAGGTATTCTACAGCATGTTGGCTCGGCCAGCTTCACAGGTTTTCAGCCTCTATGCTGGTATTCAGCAGGACTTCATACTTGGTTTCACTCTCTGGGTTCACTCACCTACCTGAAATCTGTAGTGGTTTTCTCTTAGAGATTGTATTTCGCAGTGAAGTTGAATGACGTGTGTGTGCTAATCCTTATCTCCTCATTTGGATATGCCATTTGTGATACACCAGGTCTGCTTGGTGTTACGTATGTGTGGGAGATCAGCGTGTTGAAGTAAGTACGCTTCACCTGCGTCCAAGGGAGGGTTCGTGGAGAAAACATAGAGGAAAATTTGGTTGTAAGACAATGCAGATTCTGTTTCCTTCAGGTCTCCTTATTCCTTAGGTGACAATGATGAGCATACATGTGAAACAAGACTTGAAGTCAGAGCAGTTGTATTTGTTCTGTGTGGTGAACGAAGTGCGTGGGCACCCTACAAAACACGAGTTCTCTAAGTCCTTTATGTCCACACAACCCAAGCTCCCATTTGCATTAAAAATTGGCAAAATAAAATTGAGAAGTAGAATTCTGGTAATAATCTATAGCCTTTCCTAGGACGTTATGTAGCCATAGAAACCATGACATGCCATGAAAGAGGCAGAGAGAGAAGGGTAAAGGAAAGCTTTCTACTCAAAGACCTTGAAACTATTTTCTCAGTGACCTTAGACTAAGAGATGCTATGTTTAAGCTACTCTGAGCCCAACACACAGTACAGCTGGCTCTGAGAGCAGGAAACCCTCTCTTAGGAGAACGGAGAGTGGGGTGTGCTCCTATGTGCAATGGTAGTATCAGCTCCTCACCTTTTCTAAATTACTTCATCGCTGCTATCTCAATGACAATAGTGAACAGAACCTATTCTTAGGGTATCAAGAATTGAATTGGAAAGCAAACCTGTCAGTCTCCTGTCATTGTCCCATTCAACTTTCCTAGTCAGTTTGATGGATGCCTTTCTGGTCCTGACATGATGTAGAGCCGCTGTTCCCGTGTGCTGCCTCCCTCCTGAGGAGTGAGACAAATGGCCACCAAGTAATGAGAAAAAGACTCGAGATAAACACTGCTCCCACACACATGGTCACCAAGGAGAATGCCACTAATTAGAGGCCAAGAAGCAAACAATTTGTAAATGAATTAGTAAATGAACAATACCCTAGGGGACCCAGTGAGTTCATTCGCTTTTAGAGGAAGAGCAATTTACCCATCTGTACCGGCGAAATCAATCCCTTGTTAGGACTGCTCAGTGCTAGTGCCTTTGGGTTGAACTTCTTCCTGTCCCTGGTACATCTGGCTAGCAGGGAGGAAAGCCGAGGGCCACAGTCTCCAGGTTATGGTTCTCATCTTCCTAGAGGCTCATGGTGAGTTTCCACAAGCTAATTGTATCAACACATCTCACCTAGGCTTGGAAAATCCCAGGACTACCATCACATTTTCCATATTGCCCAGACTGGCTTCAAACTGCTGGGCTCAAATGACCCTGGTGCTCCAGCCTTCTGAATGGGTGACTGAAGTGTAACACTAGCTCATGAATGTCTCCATTACACTCCAGTTATAATTTACAATTTGCTTCAGGCATCCTTGGGGGCTTTGGTCCAGAACCCCTGAGCACACCAATAAGCACACCAGCCTTGTCTGGGCTGGTTCGAATGGTTCTTATCTGGTCCTACTCTTTCCAGTCAAATACTTACACTAGTTTCTCCTACATTTTCAGACTGCCTCTCTGTTACTTACAGTGCATACTATGATGTGAATGTGGTATAATTATTTTGAACAAGATCATGTATTAAATGGAACTTGACCATCTTCATGATTGCATGTCTTAACAGGGCCTTTTGTAGCACACAACACACGAAAGCCCTATAACACAAACGGCCGAGTCTGTGAAGCTTTCCCCATCCATTTAGAACAGGCATTCGTTGGGACACATTTTGGGAAATGCCAAGCTAATTGCAAATCCTCGCCCTCACAGGGGTCTGAGTGTGCCTCTTAGGAAAGTGCACCCACCCCCTCCCTCAAGGGCTTGATGCTTTTAAGAGGTGGCCTTGTCTGTGCTGGTTAGAATGGTTCTTACCCTAGCCTACTCTTTCCAGGCTCCTCAATCCTTGACATTCACAGAGAACTATCTTTACTCCTGACTGTCTTTGTAACAAAGGTCACAGTTTTGGTAGCTCTGTTCTGGCTAATGTATCACCTATAATTCTTTGTGCTCACCCATCTGCCTCTCTCTTAATAGGGTAAGATAATTGATGGCAGAAAGAAAGGACTTAAAAGATACAGAATAGTAGGTAATCAGCTCCCATTTCTCTGAGTATTCACAGTATGATACTTTTAAATTGAGTTTGTATGTATGCGTGTTTACATGATCACCTGTACGCACACATACATGCACACATGTGCCTACAAGACAGACACAGTAGTCAGTCTTTAATCCCTCTGTACTTTAATTTTGATACAGTGTCTCTCACTGAACCTGGAACTCATTGATTGTCTAGATTAGTGGTAAGCAAGCCCCAGAGATCTTTCTGTGGTTGTGTACTCAACTGCAGGGTTACAGGTGCATGCCAGAGTTCGAAGTGATTGCTAGGAAGCAAACTCAGGCGCTCAGACACTCTACTGACAGCTACATCGCCAGTCTCCTAAAGAAATCTAAGGAAAATGGTGCCCTAACAGGAGTACGTCATACCTATCACACAGAATGTGGGCTTGGAGAGGTGGTTTAGTAGGTGAAGGGGCTTGCTCCCAAGCATGGCCACCTAAACTGAGCCCTGGAATCCACATGTCGAAGGAGAGAACTAACTCCAGCCAGTTTTACTCTCACCTCTACATGCACTCTATGGCATGTACATGCAGGCAAACACACACACGTATACACGTATATGCACACACTAAATGTAATCATTTTTAAAGAAGTTTATGAACAATTGCTAAAAGGGGACTTCATGTCACAAATGGGTCCTGCAGGAAGCCTTCCTTTGAACTTTGGGCACACATAGGCATAGACCTGGAGGCTGGGGACATTGGCAGCATAGAAATATCACAGAAACTAATACCTAGCGGCTGCTGGGTAGCTCTAAGACAAACTTTCAGAAACCTGTTGCATAAGAGATCTACTCTTCTTTAAGTGCTAAATGCTACTGTGCATCACAGTGAACAGGGAAGGTTTTGTAAAACTAAGTACTTTTATTCTTGTATTTCTATAGTAATGACATTAAGTGTGTCCTTAAAGGCTGAATATTGTACCAGTGGTGACATTTGACCCTGAAGTTATACTGTGTGTCAGTAGTGGTAACTGTCTGTTGTCTTTGGTACCAGGGAAGGTTTTGCAGCCAGGGTGGAGGAACACAATATTATCTAATTGGAGAACCACAAATCTGAGATTTGAGTATCTATCTATCTATCTATCTATCTATCTATCTATCTATCTATCTATCTATCTATCTATATATTTATCTATCTATCTGTATGTATACATATGTAGGTTAGTATGCATGCATATGTGTGCACATGGAAGCCATTGGTACCAGTTGTCTTCCTTAATAGTCCTCTTAATACTTCAGATTAGGCCTTTCACTAAACCTGGAGCTCAACCATCCAACTAAACTGACTGGCCAGAAAGCCCCAGGTATCCTTCTGTCTCCATCTACCCAGTGCTGCCATTACAGATGCAAGATTCTTATGTGGCTGACTGGGATGCAAACCTGAGTTCTCATGCTAGCACAGCAAGCATTTTACCAACTGAGCCATCTGCTTTGTCCCTAAGATGTGCCTCTTCACGCTATTTCTCTTTTCAGAGAGATAAGTGATTAGTTTTAGGTCTCAAATGCCTTCTTTGTGGTGGGGGAAATCCCCATTTTCCTCAGTATACTTGCTTCATCTTTTTTTTTATTGGTATAAAACTTGGTATTTTGATATCGATCACCTTGGTCATTTCTAACTACGTAGCTCAATGACAAGTACATTTGTCCTGTTGTGTGATGTCACCAGTATCCGTTTCTAGGCCAGACTCATCATGCCAGACTCTGAACTCCTTGAACAGCTCATTTCTACTCCCTCTTGGTCCCCAAGCCTGCAGATCACTCTGCCATTCTCCCTGTCTATGAATCGAATTATTTCAGTTCATAAAATTCCGAGTAAGCAGAATCATATCGTGTTTATCTGGCTTATTTCCTTTACACTAATATATTCAAAGTTCATCTTTGTTGCAGCATGTGCCAGGATTTCGGTTCATTCTGAAGGTTGAAATATATTGTGTTGTGTTTATGTAGCACATTGTCTAGATCCAGGAGGATATAGATGGATTTTTGAGGGGCAGCTTCCACTTTCTGGTTATTCAGAGCATGAAAAGTTCCCTTTATGTTTCTTTTCAATTCTTTTGGGCAATGCTACATTCCATATTGTGAGTGCTACCACACTCTTCTCCACAGTGGCTGCACAGTAGTAGGTTCCCATGGGTGCATCACGATGTTTTGCCATTCCCATATCCTTGCCTACACCCTCTTCTCTTCTTTACAGCAGCCCTTCTAGGGAGGAATCCTTTAGCCTTTTAGGTTCGTGAACATCTCTTCCCTTTATTCTGTGTAAAATTCTAGTAGTAAGCTTTTGAATCCTCTTCCATTCCAAGCATAAATTATTTCATCTTTCTAATCAGATCTGTTAGTTTTGTCGATAAAGTAGGGTGGTAGTCGACATATTCATAACTGGAGACTCTGTGAGCATAAAGTCTGTCACTATGGTTCTCTTTGTTTCATTATATTAACAATACCTACTGCCACGGAATACTGAAAGCAAATAGAAAACTACTATCTGAATTGTATAAAAAGGAACGCCAAATAGTTTCTTCTGACACCAATTTTGTTCATATTTACGGCAGGTGGGCCTCTGTTCAGGGGCTTGCTGGTGATGGAATCCATATATCTCTCTGTAACTTTCTGCATTCACGCTCATATCATGCGGCCTCACGTCACTTCATAAATACAGGCACTTCCTGCCTGTGGGGTTCTCGCAAGGGCACTGACTCTAGGCTCAAATGATGAAACATTGCCTTTGTTGGAACCAACACAGCGAGATGCTCCTATTAAATAAGACAAACAGGTGGCTGGATGTTTTGTGATCATTTTAACAATTGGGTTCAGGTTCCGTTCCCTCTTCTAAATTAACTGCAAAGAGATCTATCACCCAGGCCAATAACTTACCTGGTAGGTTGTATGGCCCTCACTGTCTCGGCCTCTGTGATCATGGGTGTGAATCATAGCATTTGTGCTGCCTAAGGCACCGGCATAAGAAAGCACAGCCTGGACCCGGCTGATTAAGCTGTAGCATAAAACAACACTTCAGTAGTCAGGCACATGACAGCTCACGATAGTTTATTGGACCAAAGAGTATAACATTGTAATTTACTTCTCTAATACATGTCATGTTCTCTCTTATTGTTTCCCTTATGGAGTGAAATATGCAGGAAAGAGATTGCTGTACAAGCTTCATGTGTTATGCCCCTCCAAAATTAGATGGTAACAAACTGTCTTTATTATCCTGTGCCTTTGGTAAGCTGCCACAAATCACAGAAGCCACGGCAGGTGAGCATCTAGTGACTTAGAAAGTCAAGGCAAACTAAAAGACTTCATGTCTCCGCCTGAAGCTATTTCTGAACTACGGTTGCAGCAAGACACAATTACTGCACTTTCTGACCCTTCCTTTTTATTGTGAGCTCCTAACCAATTTTTCTTTCTTACTGACAGGAAGCCAGGATTTATAAAGTCGGGCTTGATGCAAATATTTCAAGGCTTAATTTCCCCCTCAATGCAACAGCCTAAGTTGCTTAGTGTTTCGGTGAGTTCACTTTCCTCTCTAAACTGGGATTCATGGCTGCTCTCCCGCTGCAAACAGCCCAGTCACAGATAATTTAAAGAGAATAGCTTACTTGTTTGTCAAGCAAACATGTGTAATCTGATGAAATTATTAATGTCATAGTGTGAACCCTCTTCTCATAAATACAGTTAGCAGTGCTGACACTGCAATTAGACTGCAAATGCTCTGGCTCCCTGCTTATTCGCTCAATCTGTCAGTCCGGTGTGGGGGAGACAAATTGTGGCGGGCACTTGACAATGCACAAAAGAGATATAAACCTCGTCTGATTAAACCTTGGTGAAAGATTAAATGGTTCTGAATGTTTGTCAGATTCTTACGGTGTGACATTTTTTAACCAGTGGTAATAAAAAGTCCCGCTCAATAGAGGTTTTTAAAAAAGATTGCGGGGAGATCATATACATACGTCTACATGAGTACTGTACACGTACACACATGACAGACTCGGTGAGAAAGAGCAGTCTCTTTTCACCCCGGAATCAAGCTTTATCGCCATATCATAATATGCTTGCTGCTCTCTGGATGTCTATAGTAATTTGTTGGAGAAGAAATGACAGCTCACATGTTCCCAGGGTGACTGCTTCCTGTTATCCTAATCCATAGCGAGACACTGCTCATACTAGCCCATTCATAACAAGGGTCTCTGTTCTCATTGGGTACAACTGTCAATAAAAATGTCCCCATGCCTCATCTAGCAGCAGTGGAGAGTGAGTACACTCGTCTCCTTCAGCCTTATCATTTTTCAACTCACTTTATACCTGTTCTATTTTTGATATGAGGTCACATAAAAATAGACAAAGTAATAAATAATGGTTAACACGTAGACTATACTTTTGATAGCACTTCCTATGCTCTGGTTATCTCATATCCTCCCCATCCTTTGATTTTGCATACCATACAGCTCCTTGTATTTGCCCGCATTTGCAGATGAAGAAAGTGAGGTACAAAAAGGGGGTAATAACTTGCTAAAGTCAAGCAGGCAATAACAAGTGAATTAAGGCTTGAATATAAAGTATGGTCAGAGTACATGACATACTTGGGTGAAGCAATCATTGTAAAACTCATCACTTCATATGTTAATACTTTAATAAAATATTTAAAATTTAAAATAAAAGAGACTTGAATACAGACATGTAACAATATGAACCTAGTGGTTTAAAATTGTACCTGTTGGTACCATCTTTATCAAGAGATTGTTAGCCTTTCATGTTCTACAAGATCTTCTCAAATTTCCACTTAACACAGATAAATACTTGAATATAAAATAATTAAAAATGGATACTTTAAAAGTCTCCAGCATTAGGTACACATATAGTTCCAGCACTTCAGAGGCAGAGGCAAGAGAATTTCTGATGTGGGATTCCCCTCTGTATGCTGTGAATGTTTTACTACCATATTGGTTAATGAAGAAGCTAATTTGACCCATGGCAGGGCAGGATACAGAAAGGCGGGAAATCCAAGCAGAGACAGAGGAGGAAAGAAGGTGGAGTCATGTAGCCACTCAAAAAAGCAAGAGGTAACAAACCATGAGCCTCGTGGTAAAATACAAAATAATAGAAATGGGTTAATTTAAGATTAAATAGTAAAGTTATTTACTAAGAAGTCTGAGCTAATAGGCCAAACAGTATTGTAGTTAATATAGTTTCTGTGTGATTATTCAGGTCTGGGTGCCAGAAATGAAAATACAGTCTCCATTTACATATTTCCACGGGTCCAAGATAGCTTAGTGTGCATAGTGAGTACCTGGTTAGCCAAGGCTACATTGTAAGACCTTGTCTTGTAAATCTGAAAACAAGCAACCAAACAGTCACAGAAACACAAACTTATAATTAAAAATTATATTAAGGACTATACTAAATTGGATGATTTCTTTAAATATTAAAGAAACCTCTTGTAACTCAGTCCTTTAGCAACAGAAGCAAATGCAAGTGCATTCACTGAAAGAAAAAGGAGACAGGGAGTCAGAAGAGGTGAGCCCTCTCTACCCGAGCCTCGCTGGCTTGCAGCTAAACTGAAATACGAACACAGACAGCCTTTTGTACTCAGTTATGGCTGAAACCTCCTCGAAAATTTGGAAGGAACATACAGGATTCATTCCAATGCCTTTGTCTTCTTCATGTTTGCTTAGTAAAATGTGTACTAGGGCACTGTCTCCTCCACTGTAGGACATTTGTTGGGGGAACAACCCTCTTAGGAGGGCGGCAAGGAAAGCAGTCAGTAGAAAAAACCCGCCTTAAAGGGAACAAGCTGAGAACAAAGTGAGTTCTGCAAAGCGAGAAAAACACTTTCCATTGTGCTAAGCGCTGATCTCCCACTCTGAAAGTTCATTGTATTTATTTGTCATCAGAATAATTATTCTGCACTTGTTGTTAAGTCTGTTGCTTGCTTTCTCGGGAGCAGAGTCACTTCGCTCACTTCTAATCTCTGCCTTCTAAATGCGATAAGCGCTATAAAATTCCTTTCCTTGTATGGGAATTCTAAGGTCTTTTTTTCCCCCCTCAACAGCTTGAATTCCTGTATTCTGATTAAGATAGATGAAGTATTTGCATTCTATCCATATTCATAATCCTCTTTCAGAAGTCAACCTAAAATACCACACTTGTTGCCCAGGCACAGACAGCAATGTGCTAGCACACTCCACAGCTTTTTGTCTTGATGGATAAGGACCCTTCACTTTCAAATCCAACAGAAGAGTGGCCACTAGGTGAAATCAGCCTCTAAAAAACCCAGGACAATCATAGCGTCTCTTGTATGTGGCAGAATGATAATTAATGATCCCCCCTTTTATGCTACAGAAAAGAAGGCAGTACATTTGACAGACATGTTATTAATAGTTTCTGCCAACTTGCCATGCATAAAGGGTTTATTGGTTACAACACCAGTGTATGAAGACATTCTTTTCCTTGAAATGTTCAAGATGGTTGTTTTATGGATGAAAAATGAATGCAATCTGTCTACCGCCACTCAAAGTTTGGGTTTCAATAATAAAATTAAAATGAGTGTGACATTTCCTTTTGTGGTATTTAACCATCTGCTTCCTGCTGGTCAACGCAATGATGGCCTTAGCTAGGTAGTCTTCATTTAAGAAGACCTACCAATTTTGTGTCTCATGGATAATTTATAAAGATGTATTACTGATAAAGGCATATTGGCCATTGCTCCTCTGATAAAAGTGGATTCTTTCATCTTTGGTTTAACTTTTTGGTTTTTTTTTTTCTTTTTGCCTTGACAAATAACAATGGCTGCTTGGAACTCCTCAAGAACTAGAAATGTAGAGAGCATACGCAGGCGCAATGTACACCAGTGACAAATTCTTGTCAGGTGGGTTATGTATGTGACTTTAGGTAAGTGCCTGATATTTACTGACTTAACATTAATTAAAAAGATAGGTTCCCAAGTACTTTCTCAGCATCTAGAAGTTAAATCTATCGACTTGATTTACCCTCTTTTTAAACTGCTTCATGAAAGTTTTTCTTTAGGGTGTGATGGAGGAAGGTCATTGGTTAAAATAAAAGAAGCTGCTTGGCTCTCATTGGTTAGGAGATAGGTGGGAGGAGTAAACAGAACAGAATGCCGGGAGGAAGAGGAAGTGAGGTCAGACTCCACAGCCCTGCTCTCCGGAGCAGACGCCTCAGCAGAGACACCATGCCTTGCTCCCGGGCAGACACGCGCTATGAAGCTCCGACCCAGGATGGACTTAGGCTAGAATCTTCCCGGTAAGCGCACCTAGGGGCGCTATACAGATGATAAGAAATGAGCTAGTCCAGGTGCGAGAGTTAGCCTAGAAGATGCTAGGTAGAAATGAGCCAAAGCAGTGTTTGAAAGAATACAGTCTCTGTGTAATTATTTCGGGGCCGGGCAGGCGGCTTGGGGTTTTGGGGATGTAGCCCTGCCGCAGCGTTCCATATTACTACAAGGGTGGATCTGCTATGTTAATGATTTCTGTTCATCAACTAATCAGGAGGAAAAAAAACCACTTTAAAACAAATGGGTAAACAACGGTTTACTACATGGATTCTCAATAAAGCAATGGGAAAACTGCCCAGCAACTAGCCTAGTCCTCCTCACAGAAGGGTGGGAAGAGGAATGGTCAATATTTTAGTGAGTCTTTGGGTTTTGTGTCAGATAAGATAGAATTTAGAAATATGAAGCATTAGGTTCAGAAGTATTCTCATTATTGCCAAAAATATGCCTGGGTTATATTGCTTGTAATAATCACTTATTAATTTTATAATTGCTAGTGTTTGCTTGTATCTCCTACAAACTGAAGTTTTTAAAAGTCATCAATGGCTCAGAGGGAGGAGAAGAATGCAGCGAAAACTGTGTGTTTTGCACATTGATCTTTCATTTATTCATCGTCTCCAGGAATTTCCACGCAGGCACCCTTCCTGGGAATGTGTTAATGACATCTACCGTGATAACTGATTTCCTGCAAATCTTTAGTCCTCTGAGGGTGAATCAGCCAGGAGCGGAGAAGAAGAAGCTCCTCTCCGCTGTGCCTGCCTCGGCAGCGGCCCCCCACTCCCCTTCTTCTTCGCGAGATCCTCGGTGCTCATATTTTTCCTCCTGTATCAGAAGGAGTTTGAATGCTCGTCAGTAATTTCTAATTGTCTTCCTGTGTCACCGGCGTGATTCCCGTTGCGGACTTGCTGACTTCTGCTTACGGGGCAGATTAATTTTATTAAGCGAGAGCCGGTAATGGAGGTGAGCAGCTTCGTTTATTTGGGATGTGTCAGCTCTGAGCACTTTTTAATTAATGGCCCCGAGTTTAGACGCTGCAAAGAAAAATAAATGTAACCAATGTATTAAAATATCTCAGCGTGAATGAAAAGTGAGGGGGCTGGTGAAAGGTATTGATTCTTCCTGATCCATTAGTAGGTGTTCCGACAAGGGTGGCTAGCTAGTCTTGCAGACTTTCCAATGCCACCCCATTTTGGGGGGGGGGGATTCATTTTCTTAGAGGTTTATCCTCACTGATGACATGAAATAAAGCTGTAGGTGATCTTTTAAGTCTTCTCCACCAATAAAATTGTGACTGTGTTATTTCTATAAAATACATTAGAGATGACGGTAAAATTGTTTTATGGTGTGACTTTTGAATGAACATTTGATCTTGTCCTGGGGAAAGCTACTTAAGAGAAACCTGTCCATCTTCAGAGGAGGGACTCAGAGACTCCCAATTGGGCTATTAAAAGCAAGCATAGGCAGACCATAGCATATTCAAGGCATCCCAGCACCTAGGAACACGAGACAGGAAGATTTTGAGTTGCAGGCCAGCCTGAACTACATAGTGATATCCTGTCTTGCAAACCAAACTAGAAATACAAAAGGCAAACAAAATAACAATTGACAAAGTAAAAAAGACAAACACAAATGTATCAGATTTGAGAGGTGAGACTCTATATCTTCTTCAGTTTAGGGTGGAAGAGAAATTCTGAGGATGCCACTGCTGGTTGATTGAAGCAAGTCTGCCCCTTCAGTGACTGAAAATGTGCAACAACCTGACACTACCAGCTAGAAAGGGCCAACTTAATGTGCACAATTGACACTTAGGTAAAAGCCTTTGCAAAACTGGGTGCCATTAACTCGCCGAACACAGTCAAAACATGAGGGAGACACGCTAGGGAAGGCTGACTCCAGGGTTCTGATATGATCTTAAAGAGAAACCAGCCACTCCTGTTCAAGTGGCTTCTGGAAGTATCCATCTCCTTCAACATTTCCTTTTTTCCGTGCTGTGACTCAGACTAAGAACATCTCCACAGCATCTCTGCTTGGAGCAGAGACTTCTCATGAGGAAAATTATAAGACTTTTGGCACAGGGGAGAATCTATATAGACTAGAATTTTCTCTGTGTTTGCATGTGTAAAGGTACATGTGTGCATATGACCTGAGGCCGCAGGATAACATTGGTGGTCATGTAACAGTTACCTCCCCCCACTTCATTTTTGAGGCAGGGTCTCTCATTACTCTGATCCACAGGCCAGACTGGCTGGCCAATGAGACCCAGGCATGTCAACCTCCCTACTCTAATGACTGTGAGCTCTTTACACCATTTAAGGCTGTTTAGTATGCATTCTGGGGACAGAATCCAGGTCTTTGGATTTGGATGGCAAGCACTTGGTTTGACCCAGTACCTGACCAGTATTGGTATGTATGACCCTCATCTTTACCCCTCCCTTACCCATGTAGTACTTTCTCTGGCAGCTATTACTGATTTGTGTTATGATTTCTTTTTGATAATTCTGGCTTGCTCCACACAGAATGACAGAGCCAAGATTTAAATAGAAATGACTTCACTGACCTGTCTCAGTTGACCAGAGGCAAACTCATGCCCCAAAATAGCCTCCACTCCCTTCCTTCCACATATCCCAACAAAGGGAAGACACACACAGCCACTTTGTCTTTTTTTTTTCGATGTATTATACAAACAGAGCCCTTTGGAGAAGCAGCCCTAAAAATAGGTAAGCACAAACATATCTTAATATTTCATGAGCTAAAATTTCAAAGGCCTGGAATTAAAGATAGGCATGTAGCCAGAAATGTATGGGAAAAAATATTTATTGCAGCTTCAGATCTATAGCAGTAAACATTCTTTTCCCTGGGAGTCTATCTTTGGACTGCTGGGATACATTGGTTACTAGGCTGGATATGGTAACTGATAATGTCTCTACCAAGCCTTCTTAGGAAGACATTTCCCTGAGGCCTCCCCTCTTGACCTCGAGACAGGACTTCTCTGGCTAGGTCTGGATATTCTAGAACTCAGTTTGTAGACTAGGCTAGCCTCAAAGTTGAAGATTCTACCTGTCTCTGCCTCCCAAGTTCTGGGGTTAAAGGCATGTGCCACCACTGCCTGGCCTCACTGAAGACCTGTTATGTGTTTCTTTGCTTCTGAATTTTTCTTCCAAATCTCCTAGAGGCTTGATGACTGAGGTTTGACGAGCATATCTCTTACTTTTTTTTTTAAAGCTAAATAACCTATAAATGGGATTGTTTCTTGTGAGTAGATCACACTGCTTTTTGTTGTCTTTCAAAACTGTTTGCAGGCACTGTTTATTGGGTACATACCATGCATGGCTTTATTACAGGGCCAAACAAAACCCAGTATAAGTCTGATATCAGCAGAGTTGACTTTTGCTACCTATAGACTTTTCCATTCCAGAGTAAATGCCTTTCCTGTCCTGGCTCTGGACTGAGAACGAGAAACAGATGAAGGATGCTCGTGCATTTCTATACAAGCAAATTTAGGACTGATGTCAGCAGATCCCTCTATGTCGGGGCCTCGGAATAGTCTGTGGTCCACAATATCAAACGCCACATGTGCTTCTAAAACTTGTTTCTGAACCCAAAACATTGAGCTTCTTTCCCAATTCTGAGGATAATTGTATTCACTCAAAATCAGTTTTTCCCAGTTTAGAAGTGAAACGTTCTTAAGTTTAAATACCACATAGTGATCTTTTCCAAACAGAAACACTTTTGGACTTTGGTAAGCCTAGGCCCAAGTATAATATTTCTCATTTGGAATGACTTTCTTTTTTCATAGCAATAACCTAAGTATTTCTGTCTTATTGCATTTTTCATTCCCGTATGGTTTCAGTCAATACACTATCATTATCAGACTAAAACTTTTACATGCAACTGAATTTCAAACTTATAAAATACATACGGAACTATTTGAAAATTCAAATTTAAAAAGTGGGTAGAATCTAATGTGTGCCTCACTTCTTTGGTCATTCTGCAAAGAGATTTACATAAAATCCTTATTTATGTGTATCTCTTCCCTTTCTCTTCTAGAAATTTTAGTAATTCAAACTGTATACACAAAGTGATGAGTGTCTTCAAATATAATGAAAATATTGGATTGTACAAATATAAATGAACAGAACACTACTGCTGGCTGCTTTGTTATTATCATGTCTATGAGAAAGAAACAAGGCATTTGTGATGAACACACACATACACACATGCATACATATACACACATGTTTTTAAATAAAGCAGACATTTCTTCCATGTAAAATGTCAGGCATAAAGCATCGGTGTCTGTGAAGTCACTCCAGATCACAGGGTGCCTGCTGCAGGACCAGTTTCCATATCTACATCACTTTGACCAGTCCTAAACAAAACAGAGTATGGCAAAATGTATTCTTTTGTGAGCATAGAATAAATTTATGGTGCTGTTTCAATGTGGGAGCAAGAGGAAGGACTGGAAAATAAACTACCTGAAGTGGTGAGCCATTTGTCTTCCAATCCTAAATGAAGTTTTCTTTCTTTCTTTCTTTCTTTCTTTCTTTCTTTCTTTCTTTCTTTCTTTCTTTCTTTCTTTCTTTCTCCTTCCTCCCTCCCTCCCTCCCTCCCTCCCTTCCTCTTCCCCCTCCCTCCCCCCTCCCTTCCAATACCTGACAGGTCTCTGTCTACTATCTTAGGTAGACTAAGTGGGTAGACTAACGTGGCTCAATTACTTTCTCTTCCATTTAAGATGTTGAGTCATCTTCTGTCTGTTTTTTAAAAAATCTTTTAAGCATTTCTTCCTTAGTCTAAAATGATGTCTTTCCTCATCTCCACATTCATAAACACATATTCTTTATTTACTTATTCCCAGTTTAAAATAAAATTGCATTATAACTGCTGCTGCTTTGTCACTGCCTCCCACAACAAAATGCCAAAGACATGCCTAGCCAGGTGTGGTGGCACACATCTTTAATTCTAGCACTCAGGAGGCAGAGGCAAGTGGATCTCTGCTTGGAGTTTCAGTTGTTCAGCCAAGGCTGTTACAAATTCCTGTCTCAAACAAAAAAGAAAGAAAGAAATTTATTAATGAAATCTAAAGCATATCCCCTTCTGTTCCTAGCCGTTTTCACATGGTATATTTGTCTAACATGTAGCATGGAAGAGAAGTTTATTTTCTTTGCATTTAAGCAGTTATACTCAGGGGACAGGGCACTGAATCTCTCATAGAGAAATTTGGCAGTACAAAGAGGCATATTTGGATGTCTTGTCTAGGGGGATTGATGCCAGTATGTGGCAGGTAGAAACTGGGAATGGTGCCAAACATCCAGAGCACAAGGATCAGCTCACCATGCCAGAGTTATGTGGCCAAAATATCAATTTTAACCAAGAATATCAAATACCTAAGTTTGTAATACTTAGTTATCGATTATGTTGTTCGTGGACAGGAAGATTCTGTTGTCTTCATGTGAGAATTTCGTGAGTAGGGCAGCAGAGAACATTCTGGCATTTATCTCTTAGCTTGCCTGTGTGTACATTCACTTCATGGTAGACAGGGTTCAAATGGGGGCATATTCAACTTCACAAAACTACAGTTTTTCCTTATAAATGATTGTGGTGTGCCAATGAGATGGCTTAGCAGGTAAATATGCTTCTTTTACACGCCTGGTGACCAGAGTTCAGCCACTAGAACCCACAGAAGGGTAGAAAGTGAGATCAGAGTCACCAGGGTTGACCATAAATCTCTATATGAATGTTTCCACACACATATGCAAACACATGCTAAATTTTGAAGATAATCATGTTACTGATGTGTGTCCAAAAGCCATGGTATATGTTCTAACTTCTCCATATTCTCATAAATGCTTGAAATTGTCATGAAAAAAATATAAACCATTTTATAGGTTTAGAGCATCCAATTTTAATATGAACTTGTAGTCTCTTGATGACTAATGAGGTTGTGACCATTCCTCATGCCTATGACTATTTAGATAACATTGGGGTACTATTGGGGCCATTTGTTCCTTTTGGCACAAGATTATTTGCATTTCTTCTCATTTTTAAATGTATGAAGTCACTCCAACAATGCAGGAAAAATGAAAACTAGACTATAAGTCATGCTCACAGTATCTGCTTTTTCAGTGTTTTTTGCATTTGCCTTGGTGGGCATCTTCATCTCTACAGATGCTCTTTTCTTTCATATTGATTGTTGCTGGATGATTTCACACTCCAGATGGTCTGAGTTACTGTCCACTATGCATTCACTTCATTTATGGAGCTGGAACATTTCTTGATGTTTCAGTGGGGATTACTGGGATCTTCTGTGTATCTATGGAAATCTTCATGCCTTTTGCACTCTTGAAGAAAAATTTTGCTTGAAGTTCAATTCTTTGGTCTTTTCTTGCAGCCTTCTGAATATACTGATCATTGATCTTTGGTCCCATAATTATTTTAAGGATCCCTGGCATGTGATTGATCTCTCTGCCACACTTCTTTCAAGACTTCCCCCTCACCTTTTGAAAGCTTGATTAAAGTATGACCTCATATGGGACTGTGGAATTCTTCTCAGTTGAGATGTTTGGTGATCATATTGATGTGTCATATCAAATTGGAGAGGTTTTACACTTTCCTCTCTTCATGTATTCATTTCTATTCCTTCTTTACATTATCATTTTTGGAACTCCTACAATGTGCATATTGTGTACCTTGTCCTCTTCATATATTCATTTCCATTCTTTATCACTTTCATTTTTGGAACTCCTACAAGGTACGTATTATGTACCTTCTCCCACTTGATGGTATCTTACAAGTCTCTTGGGTTCTGCTTATCTCTTTATTTTTACAGAAACCACTTTAAATTCTGTTCTTCAATCAATAATTTCTATTGTCTTGTCTTCAAGATTACTAATTCTTGTCTTTCCCTGAACAAATCCACTTTAGAAACCACCTAGTTTTTTTTCTTTATTTTTTTTCCAGTTGGCCATTGCATTTCTTAACTTCTGATTCTCTTCCTCTTCTCCCACCTCTCCTCTTCCATTTCTTCCTCCATTTTTCCTCCACCTCCTCCTCTTCTCCCATCTTTCTTCTTTCTCTATGTTCTCTTCTTTCTCACTCTCTTCTCCACCTTCCCCTGCTCTTCCCATCCTGCAGCTATCCTCCTTCTCCTCCTCCGACCCCCTTCTCTCTATTCTTCTTTCATGTTTTCTCTGTCTCACCTGATAGCTCTATTTTGTTCATAAACATGTTCCTGGATTCTTCCCATTTTCTGTTAGTTCTCCATCTTAAGACAGCAATTTCAAAGTTTTTGTTTAATAAAAATAAATGTGCTTTCAGGTCTCTGTAGCAGGTCTTTTGGTTTTCATTGTTGAGAAGGACCAGAGTGCTTTGTTTCTTTGTATGTGGCATTTTTCCCTTTTTTTTTCATTTTGAAAGGCAGACTTTGGGATCTATTATGTGACTATAAGTATATATATATATATATATATATATATATATATATGTATATACATATATATATATTTCACTCTGAGAAATCACATTCTTCTCTTTCTCTGGAGTTTGTTGCTGCTTGTTAATGTTTTTGCTTGCAGCCTTTGTTTGATTTATTTTACTATTGTTGACTGTCTCTGTGGCAAAGATCAGCCAGAAGTATAAATTTAACATATTTTCAGGTATTTTCTGAGCCTTTCCCTGGGAATATATAGTCTCTTTCTAATTTTTCTTACATTTACAGTTTCCTTTGAATGTCCCAGTTTGTAATATCTGACTCCCAAAAGAGGGGCAAAGAAAGAGAGAAATAAAGACGATACACGGAGTGCTGGCCCTTTAAATCTCTAGGAAGCCCCTTACAAGTCTGTTTAGTCAGAGGGGGAATTTAGCATCCACCAGTACCTACCTGCCCACCTTGATTTCATTGACTAGAGCAGAAATCTCCGAGGGTAGGGTGCAATAGTTTCCCTTACTAATCTAGACTGCTGGATTGAATATGTTACTCTATGTGCCTAGGAGACTCTCAGTTTCTGAGGATTTGGGAGGAAAATCTCCTTTAAGCCAGGAGACATGTGTGCAGTCTTCTCTGTGCTCTTCTTTATTCTGTCCATTTCCCACCTAAACGAGCACCCAGATAACCTCCATGTCAAACTCAAGGTGGAAATGGTTGTGTGCACCGGAAGTGTCATTAAACATACATCTTTGCTTTTCAGGAAGGCCTGCTATTTGCAAACATTTTTAGGTGGTTTGGGAGGCTTGAACCTCGTGTTCTTTGTCCTTTAGTTTTACTTTGTTTTAACTTCTGGTACCACTCAGCCTGCTCATTATCTCGATGCTGTAGCCTTAACATTTTTTGCTACCACTGTAAAGTCCTAACATCTTCAGACAGGCACACACTCCTGCTGAGTTAGCAGGTGAAAGAACTCAGCTATTTAAAGCTGGGCCTGGTGGTGCATGCAAGTAATCACAGCACAAGGAGAAGCCGAGGCAGAGGACAGCTACAAATCTGAGGTTAATTTGAGCCATATAGCTCTAAGAGATGCTCAACCGGACCCTGCCGTAGAAAATAAAAGCAACAAAATAACTCAAGCATTTAGAAATTTGCCAAATAGGAAAGAGACTTTCTAAGTTCTATGTATGAAGAATAAATTCCCAGGAGCTGAGAATGAACAAGAAGGGTGGTATGGTGGCCTATTCTATAAATTTGGAGAAGAGAAATAATTTCAGAACCATATATAGAATTCTGGGAGAAAAAGTAATATATCTTCTGGTACCCATTTCAATGAATTCTAGTCACCTAATAGCACTGTACACGATATTCAGGCTTTTTCTAAATGTAGATGATACTCAGCATGAGCCTATAAATCATTGCATTTAGCCTTTTGAAGCTCAGCACGTGTACAATATTTTTCTGCAAATTAGTTAATACTTAAGGCAAAGATGGCAATGATGTGCAATTCTCTGCTGGGTCGACTTTAGAGACAATTTGTAGACCACCCCAAAATACTCGCTCTTTTTAACCAGTGGCCAGGAGCCTGAATAGAATTATAGAAGCAGCTGGTCTCCTCCTTTTGAGGTGCCTGCTGTCAGGTGAGGATATAAGCCTTGTGCATAGAGGACATCAGTGAAACACAGCAAAGCTCAGAGACAGAGGCGACATTCTGTTTGTGACAATGCTACTTTTTCTGGCCCAAATTATTCATCTGCTCTGGTAAATAGTGTTACAAGTACTCAGATTGGAAGAAAGGCACAAAGGTATCCAGTTTTGACCCGGGAACCAGGCAAGCTGAAGTAGAAGGCTCACTTGAGACCAGAGGTTTGAGGCCAGCCAGGCTACCATGTGAAAAAATTTTCCCTCTAAGATACAAACAAAATAAAACAACGACGGGGAACTGAACTCCTCTTACATAGTTAGAGTCCTTTTGCTGAAGCTATTGAATGGAAGATGTAGGTGTGTCTGTACGAAATGTTTGCATAATGGCTCAAAAATGGAGAGAAGACTGTAGAAGCGTGTGTGCCCCACAGACAACAGCATGGCTACCCAGGGGTGGCTTCTTCCCTCCAGGGATGTGGGGCCATTGTTCTTGTAAGAAATAAAACAATGTAACTCAAGGCTCCAACACACCGTGTAAGACAAAAATAGCTATGAACAGGGGCTGACACAAGATGGCAATTTTACTTAAAATATCACAAGGGTCTATTTTTTTTTGTAATTTCTTTTTTGTAACTCATAGTTCCTGAGCATAAACTTTGTACCTGATAATGTTGTGTCTCAAGGTCAAGAGACTGAATGAACTCTCCTGTAGATCACATGTAGATCTGAAATTCCTAGTCTTACTCCATATCAAGTGTATGGTTGAGCACACAATTTTAATAAGTGATAGAACTCATATCACAAATATATTTCTATGGTTCCCTTAAATTCCCAAGACCGGAGTAACATGGACCTTCAGTCCTTTCATGTAATTCATCATTACAGAGTGTGGCTCCACCTTTAACCCTTTCTGTACTCTGATATTAAAAATTTCTTAAGTCTGATTTCTTTTGCTATTTTCAATTGCTGGAAACCACACAGATGTGTAACCTTGTTTTAGTTCCTTGAACACACAGCTCTTTCTTTCTTTCTTTCTTTCTTTCTTTCTTTCTTTCTTTCTTTCTTTCTGTTTTCTTAGTTCTTGAATTCAACTACCCACTCTAGGCTGAACCTACGTCATGATGTACTGAAGGACCTTTAAATACCATGGTTGGTTATTGCATGTAAAACCTCTAGTTTATATCTCAAGTTTGTCTCTAAATCATGTTTCTTGTTCAATTACTATAATTTTTAGATGTTAAAGATTTGTTTTTATCATTTTCATTCTTTCTGCGTATGTGGCTATGTATGTAAGCATGGTGGCCAGAAGTGTTGGGTCCCTTAAAGCTGGTGGGACGGATAGCAGTGAGCTGTGGGACATGGAAAAGCAGCTTTGCGCTCTTAACTCCTGAGCCTTCTCTTCAGTCCACTAGCTCAACTATTGAAACAAAACGAAGCATCACACCATGCACAAACAAAACAAACAAACAGAAAAACCCAATAACACCTTTTCTAGATAGTTTATACATTAAAAATTACGTACGTTTATACTTAATAAAATTTTGCTCAGGGGAAAGATCCCAGAGATACATAAACTCTAGGTTTATTGAGGGGCAAAAATGGCTTTTTGGAATTTAGTAACTGTTTTTCCAGTACCCTACATAGAAGGATGGAAAAGGCACTGTAACGGTACATTTTCCCTGGCAAGCCAGATGCTTTTTCATTTTAAAAGGATGTGCTCAACAGGGTATGATGGTGTGTGCCTACGGTCCACACACCTCTGGAGGCTGAGGCAGGGGATCACTTGTCTCAGGAGTCCTAGGCCAACATTAGCAGCTTAACAAGGGATTCTTCCCCAACCAAGTAGCAGTTTCTGCCAACCTGTGTTCAAAAAGCAAGAGCCAGATGATTATCTGCATTGCATACAAGATAACTTAATCCATCAGAGGCACATAGGCAATACACACCGCAGTACGGAAAACTTACACTGGCTCTTTCTGCCACTGGTTTTACTCGGTGGTAAAGAGAACTCTCCCAAATGTTGCTAAACACATATGAATCCTTGTAAAGTAAGGGTGGAACATGTCTGCCATCTGATCCAGCACTTAGGGCTGCTCAGACACCTGTGGATTTAACAGTTTAGATGTCTACAAGGACCTGCGTTGGAGTTTTCATGCATAGAGCCCAAATGAAATGAATTACTGCCATGGACAGTCCGTTTTCTTCCCCAGTCCTGTCAGCTGTTTCTACCACAAGAAGAGTCCAAGATATAAGAATGAACTCTTTAAGGAATTAGATTTCACAACAACTTAAACACACACACTTTGTGCAATGTTGATCAAAGGCTCTTTCAATTTCCCTCTTAAAATTAGCTTTGTAAAAGTGAAGGATGGCAGATTTAAATCTTTCGCATTCTGTGAGTCTCCACAAGGAGCACTCAACCGGTACCCATCAGGGAAAGGAAGCTGCTTTCCTTCCGTGGGAGGCATAAAGCTTAGCCTGTGGAAGCCGGTACTTTTGGAAACTTATACCCTTTCAATATGATTAAGTACAGCCACAGATTTGTCCCGATTAAGTCCACCACAGTTGCTCTTAATGTGAGCATTTGTTTATCTTCTCAAGCCACGGATGCCGTTAGAGAGACGAAGCTCAAGGCTCAGACACTTCCAAGCAAGCTTGTCTTATCATGGGTAAGTACGCGCCGCACCGTCTGTTTCCCTGTGCCTTTTAATGAGTTCGTGAGAGAAAACAGGTTTGAAAATGCCTTGTTTAAGCTCAAGCTTCAACATGAGAAATAACCTGCTCCACAGCTCTCTAGTTTCTAGAACCTACTTGTGCTTTGACTGTCAGCTGAGGAAATGTGGGTGAGACGTCACTGCCTGGCTCATTGCTTTGTTTACACGACGGTGAACCTGTGTTACAATCACTCATGGAAAACAGTATTTCTGTGCATCTTAGAGGTTTGTGTGTTGCTATGAATAGCCCTGTTGTAGTAGTTTCTCAGAGGATTGACTCATATGAACACCAACTTTTTGCCTGGCCTTGTCTCTCTCTTTCTTTCCCCCCCTTTCATGCCTCCCTCCTTCTGTCTCCTTCCTTCTCTGTTTCTTTCCTTCACTTCTTTTTTTATTTCCTGACAGGTTCTTGTGTGTTCCAGGCTAAGACATTTTAAATGAAGTTAAGGTAACATATCCTACATTTGTATGTGCTTGCTAAAAAATGTTTTCTATATAATGAAAGTATAATGTATAAGTTTAATGCACATATAAAATAGAAACATATATCATTAAGGAATAAGGTATAAAATAATAATTTATAGGAAAGAATTATTTACAATTTGTCTTTAATTAGATGTCTGCCTATTGTCTGTTGTGTTCACAAATACGAAGTAGGGATGTATTCATGTCATAATGTATTGAGGGTCGTATAGTTTTATTATTTATTTATTTATTTATTTATCAATCACAGTGCTAGAGGTTAAACCCCAAGGCTCTGCCCATGCTGGGGAAGTACTCTATCACTAAGTTTCATCTTCACCTGTTATTTTAATAGTTTTCTAATTTTAAATCATACTTGTATAATTTATAAGCATTGATAATAATGAAAGTGCAGATTAAAAGTAAAGGCAACACACTTAGTTAATTCCTCCAAGGTGAAGTTGAGTTCAAGGTCTTGTATAACATTTATATTTCAGCATTTTGGTTTCAAACTCAGAATTATACAAGTAAGATGAGGTTTATGTGGTCACTGACCTTGCTTTGTAATACTCTGGATTGCAGGTTTAGGATAAAGGTACAATAGTGATCGCATATTCTTTAAGAAAAATGTGCTTGGATGGTAAATAAAATAGATGTATTTTAAAGAACATACTGGGCCACTATAATGAATCTTTTATTGGCAAATTTTCAAGAAGTATATGGTGACTTATTTAAAACCCCTAAAAGAGATGCTGCAGCTTATAGTTTATTTTGGTTTTGCTTCTCTTCTTCCTCTTCTTTTCTTCTCCTTTTTCCTCTTCCTCTTCCTCCTCGCCTTCCTTCTTCTAGTGTTGGGAACTTGTGCTTGCTAGACAATTTCTCTACCACTTAGATAAATCCTCAACTCTTCTAATCTGCTTTCTACCAGAATTAGCCAGGATCTGCTTCTACTGACCCAAGTCATTAGTCAGTGTAGTCATAGCACAACTAGCTTATAAAGAAGCAGAGTGGCTGACTGGTGGGGCATGTTGGATTTGACCTTGTTCAGGTAGTCTGGAGATCAGCCATGCACAAGAGCCCAGAACGGCAGTTGTGAACACAGTAAGTATGTCTGGAGTCATCAACAGAACATGCAGATCTGGGCGGGAAGGTCCTAAGGATATGTTGGTAATTGGCTTGAAAAAAACTGGGAGGTGTGTGAGATTGGAGAGAGAGGAGAGAGGGCTGAGCATTTAGGAAGAGATGGAGTCAGGAGCAGGTGGACCAGGAACATCACTGATAATAACTCCAAAGACGCTGGATGTAATCTGCGGTTTGCCGAGTGTTTCCGACCCTCCTTATAAACCAGCCCATACGGTAAATGGGGCCCGAAGTGGGTTAGGGAACATTGTAACCTCATTCCACCTTATTTAGCTATGTGCCAGGGATCTCAGCAGGTAGTTCAATTAACTTCCACTAGTTAAATGAGATGAAAATGAGGTTACCCAGATTGACAAAACTCGGTGCTGTTCCCTCTTCCAAATCAGGAGGGGCTAGGCTCTGCGTGGCAGTTCTAGCTAGTGAGGCCCCAAGCAGTTACAGGTCTGAAGTGAACAGGAGCTTTGGAGCTCAGGGCCACAACTCCACCCCGCAGTCTCAGCAGAGACAGGAAAGTGGCGCGGAATGGATGGCCACTGTAGTAACCATGATGCCAAATGCTCGTTGCCTGCTTCTTCTTTTTCTCTCTTCCTGCACAGGTGCAGGACCTCAATGGAGAAAACCTTCCCGTGTGACTTCATTTTATATCTGACAGAATATGAACAGTTTCCTTTTTGGAAAGCCTGGATTTTGTGAGATTATTTTCCATTCAATGATGGTGTTTCTGAGTTTAGAAATCTCAATTAACTCCACTGTTATTTGCAAAATAATGTTCCAGAATCTGCAGCTACTTTAATATGTTTAAAGGTTCACTAAATGGGAATAATTTTTTTTAAAAAAATCACTTAATAAACAACTGTGTTTGGAGGTAGGCAAAGTTCAAATTACGTTCCTTTAATTTGTATCTATTTTCAATTTCAGCAAATGGTTTTATGGGTAATGGCTACTTTTAACAGATAAAGGAATGACATAAATGTTGAAATATGCAGCTTGCCTTTTTCTGCCTCAGTTTCCCCTTCCACAAAAGATGTTTAAATTTAAAAGTAAGAAAGTGGTGGTTAATTTTGACTGTCAGCTTGGGGTAGCCTAAGATCTCCTTAAAAAGGGATCTCATCAGGGATTTTCTAGATGAAGTTGTACATAGAGGCTTGTCTGTGGGAGACATTATATTAATTAAGATAATTGAGGTGGGAGACCTGACTACTATGGGTGATAGCAAACCCAGGCAGAAAGGGGCTCCTGACATGTAAGAACAGCATTAGCAAGCTGAGCCTAACCATGCATTCCTTAATTCTTTGTCTCTTAACCGGATGTCTGTGGCTATCTACCTCAAGTTCCTGCCAAGCTGACTTCTCCACAATGATTGAGTGTAATGTGGAATTTTGAGTTAAAATAAACTCTTTCTTCCCCAACTTTCTTTAATCAGATAATGTGTTACCAGAGCGGCAGGAAATGGAACTTGGAAGAGGTATCAGACTATATTGTTCTGAAGAAGAAGAGATGAATTTGACAGAAAGGCTTTGTAGTTGTTAGCTATTAAATAAATGTTAAAATAGATGTTAGCTATTTCTATTTCATTTCTGTGGAGATAATGATAATGAAGCAAATAGAGTTTTAAAAAAATACTATGTCAGGACTGCAATGCTCTTTATATCAAGGCCATATGATAAAATGTGTATGTATTTGCCATTAAATAAAAGCAACTCTCTTTTCCATGATGGTTTTGCTTTATGGTGTGTGTGTGTGTCTGTGTGTGTGCACACACATACATGTGTCTGTATTTGTGTGTATTATCTTTTCTGCTTGTAATCCCTGTACTTTGGAGGGCACGGCAGGAAGGTCATGAGTTTGCCTAGGCTATGCAGTGAAAGCAAGTCATAATATAGATAAAATAAATCCCATCTGTGTTCTACAGAGGGAAAAGAGGCTTGTGTGTTCTGAAATTAAGATTTTTATTGTGAGATGCTACTAACTCACAAAAGTCATGGAGACAACAACAGATGCTACATAACCGGCCAGCAGAGTGTTTGTGATGGATCTGGGAATGCATGCAAACTCGTCTTTTTGCCATAAAGTGTATTTCCTATGTTAACTACTTGAACTGTTGTCTTGTCTCCTCTTTATAATGCTCAAAGGAGTTTGTCAGGACTTGTCTACTTCATAAATGATGACCCTATTCTCTGTGTGGTGTGGTTCCTTTAGCCCAAGGAACCAGAGTTAATAATTCCAGGTTAGAGCCTGGTGCCTCCTATTGCTGTGGGTGGTTGTGTATTGTTTTCAGATGTTGGTCCAAGGTGGATTGGCCTGATGTTGTGTGGCAGAGGCCAGGCCGAGACCTGCTTCTTCCACCCCAATGTTTGATAGAATCTGTCTACACTGTCTTTTATAATATTATTGATTTTGAAATGAATAGCGCTAACAATGCTGACTTTATAGTTGTGTGAAATGAATATAGTATAAAATGAAGCATTTTTGAATTCTGATTATGCTAATTTTATTTAAACATACTGCATACATAAAGAGAACCTTGGGGTTCTACTTCGCAAGAACAAGTACTATATTAATTAAATAAAATAATTTTTAAGGAAGTAGTATTAATTTGATTTATGTAATTCTTTGTCTCTAAAGTGTTGTCTGAACCCTGCCAATAACTGAGGACAAGCACTAAGTACATGTAAATAAGGGCACTACAAGATACATTAAAATATTATTTTGGAGGGGATGAATATGAACAAAGTACAAAATTTATATGTGTGAAAAATAAAATTAAATGTTACTTTATATAACGTAAGTGCCAATGGTTTAGTCTGTATAGAAGAACAGAAAAGCCTTGAATTCTGATGTGAGCTCACTCTGCAGAGCGGGATCATGGCATTCTATGTAATTGAGAGAGAAGTGCAATAAGACAGAAAACATTCAGTAGCTTCTAACTTTTGTTTCATTGAAATAAGGGGGGGGGGGGGAACATACTTCAGATAAATGCATGCAGATGCCAGTAGTATTTTCCTGACTTGCCCCAATTGCAAAGCAAAAAGGGGGAAAAAAGCTCAAGGAAATCAGTACCAGTTCTGTGCCACAGGAAAGTGATGGCCACCAAGCATCTCCCTCTCTGAGGATATTACAAAGGGGAACTTGAGCCCTGCTGCTATTAATGATGACTACAAATCGTAGCCAATCAAACCAAAAGGAGCTCTGACCATATTCACTGGAACTGCTTAAGGCTTAAACACCAGGGACTGGAAACAGACTGTTCTTATCCCCTTTTCCAAACAGAGATTCAAGTGTGCAATGCCAGGGCCAGCACACAGCTGCACTTAAAGAGGCACAAGTCCCCATAAGCTCCAAGGAAATGGAACAGAGCCCAGTACAAGCTGGAGGTGTCATCTTGTTCTAGCCAGCTGGGTGACAACCAGGGTGAGAATGATGAGGTGTTAATTAAAGTGAATGGACTATCTCATTGTAGTGGTGGCCAACGGCACCTGCAGAAGGAGCTAGAGCCCTGGGTGCATGGCCCACCCTGTCCAGAACTGGAGGTCTCTTATCTCTGCCTTGCCTTCTAGTTTTCTCTTATTATAGTTTTTGTTGGAGATGGTGCCTCTTCCTGCCTATTGTCTTTATTCACCAATTCTGCAGAGTAATAATTCTTACATGATATGTGAAAGGTTGAACATAGGCCCTTGGTAAAGATGTGGGGGTGTGTTTTGCTTTTTGTTTTTTAAGACAACAAACTAAAGTATTTGTTAAAATAAATAGATACACAATACAAAACAGAAATCCTCAAACATAACTGATATTCTCTTGTTTGAAAAACAATGCCAAGTTGCTCCATTTATGTTTCTCACATTGAACTTTGACTGAATCCCATGAGATGCTGCTGAACCCAGGACTGCACAATGATCTGAACTGATATCTAAAAATATCCCAACAAGGTTCTAGTGATTTTTCAAAATAGAGAGTACAGCATGACTTAAGCAGGCTACTTAATTAAAAATGAATTCTCCACTTCCTACATAGAGTAATATTTCAAGAGCTATGTCTTCATGGCTTTATCACATATGAGCAAGGCCCTGGTGGAGCAGGGAGTGTATTTCAGAAAAAGACCTGTGTTTGCTCCACTTTGCCCAGACATAGCCCTTCATGCTTTCATTTGAATGGCTGGGCCATGGAAGTTGCTCCATGGTGATCTTTAAAATATCTATGTTGTATAAATGCTTCTCTATCCAAAATAAGTCATGTGTTGCCACAGAACTCTGTCTTTGCAATTTATAAAGATACTTTTTTTTTGACAAATTGAGTTAAGATGTAGGTTCATGTAATTTCAGTCCCCTGTAGAAACTGAGGAATCTACACCCAGCCTCCCTACACTTGTACATTCTTCTTCAGATTGACATAAGAGTGGTCCAGTCTTTCCTGGCACGTCAGTAGCAATCCTGGTTTCAACACAATATTCAGTCCCTCAGCATCACCCCTTTTTCACCTGCAAAATGTGCATGAATGTTTACCTCAGGGAATTGTGTAATGTGATATGATTGGGCACATGGAAACAATAACACATGCATAGTAGGTACACCCCATGGCAAAGAGGTGGGTCTGTGATGATCAACCAATCTGGAGAAAGAATAGAAAAGCAAGGTTTTGGACAGACAAGGTGAATTTTAATTTGGATAGGTTTCACCCAAGCAAATGTGAGATTCACTAGAATATTTCCATGGGAATGCCAGAACAAAGGACAATCATAATTAAAAGACATGCAATTTGGTAGCTTGATTTGGGTGTTCTTAGTCTAATCTATGGGACTGACAAGATTCTTTACATCAGAACTCTGGAACAAGAAGGTTGACATTAATCTTAAAGAAAATCTACAGTTACTGATGAAGGAGAATTAGTTCTCTCTAGGGACAAGATTCCTAATAGGTTTTCCAATCCCAAGTGGTCAGCCCTAAATATATATGCACAGCAGCAACACTAAATGGACTTAGGATGTTATAGATATACATACATGTGTATATACACCTAACAGAAATAATTAAAGAAGGAGGGGTCATAAATTTAAGAGAAAATAAAGGGAAGACATGGGAGGAGTTGGTGGGGAGAGAGGAAGGTATGAAAATAATGTAACTACAGTACTTCTGGATAAAATCATCAAAAAAATCAAAACAGAAAAAGGTAAAAAGACAACTCACAGCCATATGAGGAGGGGCTGAAAAGGAGTTTGAGAATTGTGACTGCCCACTCCACAAGAAGCAGAGGAATGACAATACGAAATGTTACCAGGAGAGACAGGCAGACTGTATTGACTGGTCTTGACAGGATCTAGAATCATCTAAGAGACAGCTTTGGGTATGCCTGTGTTAAAGGTATTTCTAGATTAAGTTAATTGAGGAGATGAGGAAAGACCTGGGGGTCTAAGATTGCCTGTAAAGGAGAAAGATCACTGATCATGAACACTCTTTAATATCTGCTTCCTGAGTGCTGTTGCAATATGACCAGCTGCCTCCCACTCTTGCTACAATGCCTTCTCTACCAACACAGACTCCCCCAAGGAGCTCTTCCATCTCTAAGTATCTGTGGTCAGGTACATTGTTGCATCAATGAAGTAAATATTCAGTCCAGAAAGCCAACGGTGAGCAATGTTTAATGAGGCATTTTAAGGCAGATGTTGAGTTTCTTTTAAATAGCCACTGTGTGAGAGTTCTGCGGAAGGGAATGCAGTCCAGTAGGATGTAGGGAAAGGCTAGTTGGAAAGGATGATGACAGGGACATATGCACATGCACTTTTATCCCTAGAGAGAGTGTTGAGGAGGAGGATGAAGAGGAGAAGAGGTCTTATGAAGAGGTCAGGTGGATGGGTTCACCGTAGGGGAGGGGAAGAACATCATATCCTCAGTGGTCATGGCTCATCCTTTTCTTTTCGGATCATGGGAGAATATTTACTTCATATACATATACGTATATGTCAATACATATTTCTGATCAATATCCTATGCCTCATTCTTCTTACTTCTTAAAATGACCCAGCTACTGTGCTGACAGTTTAGTCTTGATCTTAGAAGTCTAAATGGAGACATCAAAGATGTGGTCTGTTTTGCAAAGCTCCATATTTTTTCCTGCGTTTTTCTTCCAGTGTATGAGGTTTCAAGCCATGCCTTTGCTTTAGATGTCTAGTATGAAGGGTTTCCTCCTCTGGAGAAAGACTCAGAGGAGACCCAGCTCCTGAACATTGCTATTGGTGGGATTCTCTCCCATTTAGGAATTTCTGCCTCCTCTGAGTGCATTCAGATTTTCTTCGCATAACAGAGAAACTTAGCCTCCAAACAGAAACAAAAGCTCATGGGCTCGTGTGTCTGGCTCCTCTGCCTTCACCAGGGGCAGTGTTGTGCTTCTTCCTCCCAGGTTGTGACAGCTTCAATCTTTTTCTGAGCACATGCCCTTGGAAAGCCACTACTGGATCAAGGTGACATTTGAGAGCTATTTTTCATCCTTGTTTTTTCTCTACTATTTCGCTCACATTTGCTTAGACCTTTACTCCTTATGACTTTGAAGTCTTCTGTTCATTGGAGCCCATATGCTCCCTCAGAACAACACTTTTATTTCTGAGAAGTCCTTGATTGTACTTTCAGAAGATGGGAGAATCCACAAATTTCTTAGAGTTGGTTGTACCATTCTTTCTCCAGCCTCCATCTAATGGTAGAAGACTGTCAACAAAAACTTGCCTAACCTTGAAGCAAATGAACAAATAAAAAGCTAAAGATGCCAAATTCCATTTCATAAAACATTCTAAAATACACATGCATGCTCATAAAATCATCTATGTTACTCAGAGACTGGTTGTTATCTCTGAGCAACAGGTATGAAGCAGTGAAGAATGAGGAAGAGCTGAGAGGACTCATCTTAAACTGAGATGGTCAGCCATGAAGGGGAAGAAGCTGACTAGGCACACATCATTTTGGCCAAATTCACATCTGGTAATGACCAATGCCACCTTATATTTTGAACGGCAACAGTGACTTGCTATCAAAATATTCAGGCAGGATTTTTTTTTTTAAATCTAGATGCTTCACATTTTGTCTTATCCCCAGTTTTACAGAACAGCAACTGATGTCAGCAAGCTCTAGCAAATGAGAAGAGCAGAAAGGGAATGCTGTAGCAGTCTGCATGAAGAACTGGACTGCCCCTGATTGCTTTTAGGCCTTGGCTTCAGTGCAGAGGCATTTACTACCCACCAAGGCATTTTCTCAGCAAAGGTTAGAAGTCACACAGATGGTAGCTTGTAGCTTTGTGAGAATGACAATCTTTCTTGCTGTTACTTGAATTTACATAAAGTAACGATGCAAAGCGCTCATCATGCTCCAAACTCAATCTCAAACAAAATGACCAGTAATTGAAACAACAAAGGTAATTGGCCACGGATGATAGAAGAAATTTCACTCTAAGGAGCTTACCGACTGGAAAAGATTCAATAACTCCAAAGCACAGGAAATATTTTAGGCACCACAAGCCCTCGTTTGAGTCTATCGGCAAGGAGAATATAAGAGTCCTTGATTGCCTAGTCTCATGCAGGGCTTTGACTAGACTCTGTAATTTCTGAAATGGACAGCATTTGTGAAAATGATCAGCCACGCTCCTCTTACCTACCAAGCACTGTGCTCAAGGCAGAGCACAGGCATCGTTTCCCACACCACCTGTGTCTAGTTTACTGAACACGTTAGACTTCGTGGAGACAAGAGGGATCTCCCCCCTCCTCCAAGTCTTGTTTTCAGCTCAATTGTGTCAGATTCATTCACTAAACAAGTATTTATTGCCCAGCTATTGTGGGCTCAGTAATATTTTAGGCCCTTTAGGGCATGGGTTAAAATAAAACTAAAGAGATGAACCTTTTTAGTAGTGAGACAGGCAAACATAATAATTGCTTTCTTTTTCCCTGTCCCTAGACTCAGACGTATTTCATGGTTTGTCTAGTAAAGTTGTCGTTTTGTCCTTCTATTAGAACATTCTATGGAGCCCAAATTAAAATATTTCTTTCTCTGTCCTGATCAAGTCTGCCATAGCAGGAGCCCCACATTAGAGACTGCACACACTCTCTTCCTCCTATTTCTCTGCTCTATCCACGCAGCCTCTTGTTCAAGCTCCCTCATGATTTTTTTTTTCCAAATGCCAAGATGACCAGGTCAAGTTATTCTCGGGGTTCTCTTGTCGGAATAACTTCCATCAGTAGGGGATTTCCCTAAGGAGCTTAACAGCCCCGTAAACGTCTTTGTTGTGTGAGTGTCCACCTCTCCTCAGCTATGTATCCAATGGTTCACTTTTGAGCTTTTGCTCAGTGTGTAATGTGAAAAAAAACATAATCATCCTTTGCCCAATGGGAGGAAGGTTCCAAGATTCTACCCTTGAAACTGTATTTTCTTTGAAAAGCATGTTTTCATTCTCTAGATTCACAATGTTAAACAAGAGTTGTATGTGGTGAAAGAATTAAGGAATCATTTTAGCTATCTCCGAGCCATCTCTTGAGGCTGGTGTAGACATCAGTGTTTCTTAGGAATGTCATTCAAGATTTACACAGTTTGCACTTTGCTCATAAACATGTTTCAAAAGAACAAACAAAACAGGCTGCTGTAGCCTTGGTTTGCAGGCATGCTCCTGGGAAGGGCCTGTATCAGTGGACTTTAACCTATCACAGTAGCATCCCCAATCAGGTCAGAGTTAACATCTAACAACTTTATTATCAAAAAGCATATTTACAGACTTCCCAGGGAAGGATTGGCTCTTCACAAATTGCTGTGATCCTGAGTAACTCATAGTAATATATAAGTGTGCCTTGTGTTGGGCAATAAAGCCCTAAAGATCATGAAATCAGAAGGACTCAGTTCTAGTGTAGTCTTTCTAAGCATTTCTACCACCTCACTAAGAAAGCAGATGTGTTTCCTAAGCAGTTTTAGAGGGACAGAAAGGAAGTAAATGCCAAATCCTGTCTGATGCTGAGAGAGAGCTGAACTCACCCATGGACCCAAGAGGCTTCTCCTTGCCAAATGAAAATAGGGGTCATCTATAGTCTCTGACCTAGTGGCATAAATTTTTCTGGAGGACTTGAATAATAAAAAAAAATCACTTTAAGTAAATGGAAAAAAATCAAAACACACAGATGAGGGTGGTTTTATGAGACCTTCAAATAAAAATGGGTGTCGACACTTCTCAACACTCCCCATAAAACAGGAAAGGAACAAACATCACCAAACTTTTTGGAAGAAGTCAATATTGTCATGATACCAAAACCAGATTAAACTACAGACCAATATCTTTGCTGAACATAGTTGCAAAAATTCACAACAAAATACTTGCAAACAAAATTCTTGAAAACATTGAGGGATCATTCATCAATGACCAAGTTGGCTTATTTAGGGATGCAGTGATGGTTCAACATATCCAAATAAATAAATGTGGTTCATCACACAAATGACCTCAAGGTCAGAAATCACATGGTCACCTTGAGAGATGCAGAAAGGATTTTGAAAAAAAAAAAAAAAACAGAAACCCTTCAGGATATATGTCCTGAAGAAACAGAGTAGAAGAAACAAACCTCAACATAACTAAGCCTGTCTGTTGAGAAATCTATAATAAATATTGTATTAAGTGGAAAAATCCATTAAGTATATTCTTTGTAACTAAATTCATCATTATTATGTCAATGTAGAATCATCATAAAAAGAATCAATGAGATATGATTCTTCTTTTTCTATGTTCCAGCTTTGGGAAACAGACCCTCTTGAAGAGGTCCAGCATGTTTCAGTTTAGCTGGCCAGACTTTAAATGTCTGGAGACCTCTGCATTATGATCACCATTTTGCACAGCACAGAGATCATTCTTTCTTGAGAATGTAAGGACTGGACCACTGCTACTCTGTCATCCTAGGCATCTCCATTAAACTGAATGAGCTCTAAAAATCATTTATATGTCTTGAACTTACTCATATCTTTCTTGATATCACATCTTTCTCCATCACTTCTACCTACTGAGGACTTCCACCTCCTCTGCTCTCTCCTCCACCTCTTCCTCATCGTCTATTTTTCCTCATTAGTCATCTCACACCTGCTTCTCCTCCTTCTCTCTTTCTCCTCACTCTATCATTCGTTCTCCTTTTCCTGCTCCTTCATCTCCACTTACACTGACCCCTTTAGCTCACATGACAGGCTATGGTGTCCTAATAGTGAACAACATTTCTAGCAGTGACTGGGGAACAAATGAGTTGGTGCTTGCTAGATCTCCTCGTCCTCAGTTCCCGTTTTCCTTCTGCCCTCTGTTCATTGCCAATTCATCCTCAATTTCATTCCTAAAATATTTAACATGTGAAGTTAAATTTTTAATTAAAATATTGCCAACATGCAATGTAGATGTAAAAGCAAGTAAAACAAAACAAAACAAACAAAATCCAAAGAGGCTTCCTAAAGCTGTCCTTGCGGGAGGAAATGTCCTCTCTTGCAATGTAGCAGTGCTTCTACCATTACAGGAGGTGGTGGTAACATGGGACTCTACTATGCTAAGTACTGGGAGAGAGATACACTGGAGATTAAAGCTTACATCCTGATGCTTGAGTTTTTCAGGTTCTCCAATTAGCCCATTTGGCACTAATAACCAGAAGATTTAATGATAGATGATTGGAGCAGAAAACAAAAAAAAATCAAATAAAATAATTTCTGGAATCTGGAAGAAAAACATGAACCTATTCACACTCCCATATAAAATAAATATGTTTTATTTTTGTTTGACAGTTTTTGGGTTTCTTTCCTCCCTATTTTTCCTGTGAATTATGACCCCTAATTTGAAAGGAAAGAGCTAAATTTCATTTCTCAGTACCAGCACAGTGTTTTCAAATGTAAGAGCTATTTAATGTTTAGAAAAAAAGTTGTAGCCTGAAGTTGGAGAGTTTCAGATCGGAGAGCAAATACCAAAGGCTCATGAACTGGAGTGGGGACAGGATTTAGTTATCTCTACCCAGATCACTAATAAACCGGCCAATATCCTGGAGGAAATTAGCTTAGAAATACTTTAGATGGTGTCTCCTTCTAAATGGCTACTGTGGCTGTGATAAGGTAAGGTGTCAGTTTGAAAGGGAAAGAAAAGATGCAGGTCCTACTCAACATTAAGTCATAAAGATCTCATTTGCAGTTTCTGTAGCTAAAGTAACAGCAGAAGCACAATTAGGGCAATTACATTCTGTGAATGAACACATTCTTCTCGCCACTTTCAATTTGTTTCAGGCTCAAAATCATTCTTATTCAGCAATGGTTTAAATTTGCAAGAGGTGAAGCCTGTGTGAGAAGTCTGCCCCTCTCTCTATAAACAGCAGCTAGTGTGGTAACACCTCCTCCAAAACAAGCAAATACAAAACAACCTTGCTGATTGTTTTAATTTACTTCTAAAGACTGGAATAAATGAATCTTGCTGTCTTATTCTTCAACAATTATTCTCTGTTCATGGTTCAGACTTATATCTGCCATCTATGACCCGACACATTACACAGTGGGGTGGATTTTATATTCATTCATATGATATTGAGTACATTTCTCAGAGACTTCTTAATATTGGACAGTTTTAAAAGGAAGATGACTTATTTAACTGTTGAAGAGGATACTAGAGAGCCGTTATTAAGCCTTCCAGATAAACATTGTATTGATATCTAGTGCTTCAGAGGCTGATTACCGATCTGAACTTTGCACATATGCTTTCCGATGTTTTCCATCTCAAAATCGTCTTGGAGGAAAACTAGGAAAAGAATAATCAAATTGCAAATCCTTTTTGTATTAGTATGCTAAAGAACAAAGATTGGGCTAGGCGGTGGTGGCGCACACCTTTAATCCCAGCACTCGAGAGGTAGAGGCAGGCAGATTTCTGAGTTCGAGGCCAGCCTGGTCTAGAAGAGCTAGTTCCAGGACAGGCTACAAAAGCTACAGAGAAACCCTGTTTCAATCCCCCCCAAAAAAAACCCTTCATGGTTGCCCCCAAAATAATGATGAACCAGTGTGCCTCCACCTTAGGCTTGAAAGCCATCCTACAGTAAAAACAAACTATATACAATTTTGTTTATGATTAAACCTGTTTCTCAAGGATTGGGCTATGCTTTACCTGTAAACTGAACTAAAGATGGTTTTATGCTGTTTGTTCCAGGAAACAGCAACCATGCCTTGTTTTAAAAGGTTACTATGACCATCTTTTTATGACTATCTTGTTGTGACCACTTTGAAAACATGTCTTTGTTTCAGTAGATTGTTATGACCAAAATGTTTTGCTTATGTTCTGCTTCTGTAACCCACTCATTTGCCTTCCAAATCCCCTACTCCTGCACTAGAAAAGCCCATATCTAACCACAAGCCCAATGCTGATCTTTTAAACCCCACCTTTAGGGGTTATAACCTGTGTACATGAATAAAAAAATCTTGCTTTAATTAATTTAGCCATGAATCTTCTTGCATCTGTGGGATTAACAATACAAGCAAATATCCCAGGTACTTAATGAAATTTTGTAAGATTCATACATCACAGTATTATCAACCTGCATTCACAGAGGTCCTGTGTCACTAATCTGAAATTTGCTTAACAGAACTTAGTTTACTTACAACTAAAATATCACACAAATAAAACTTTCAACTGTCTTGTTTCCAATGAGGGAACTGAAGGTGAGAGCCCAGGTGACTTGTTGGAGGTTAGGTAACCACACAGGAATACTCTCAGAACTTGAACCTAAACTTGTCCAAATTCCCAGTGTGAACTCAGTCAATCTGATATTCTCTATAAACACAGAAGCAACTTTGAATGGTATTGCCTCCATTCAAAATTAACAAATAAAAATGGTTAGATTAATCATTTTTACTAGTGCACCTTTAAAAACTGTAGCAAAACAATCTAGCTTTTGCCCTGGAGGAACAAATCTCCTTCTGTGTTAGTGACACACAATCTTAAGACTTTTACGTGTCTTATAGTTTGGATATGCAGCAAGCCTACAGAGAGAAGGATGCTCCTCTGGGATGTGTGTTTTCCAGCTTTAACAATCTTTGTGTATATTTCTTTTCCTGACAAATGTGTGAGGAGCTGTCAAAGGAAAGCATCATGGCAAAAAGCAAATTTTGGGCCTGGGTTCTATTCCCAGTACCATTTATAAAAACCATTAGGTTTATAAAGGAAATTGATAAAAACATAAGCTAGTGACCTGGCCGAAGGGATGGAAGGATGTAAAAGAAGGCTGCAGACAAGAACCTTAAGAATGCCAACAGTGGGGCTGGAGAGATGGCTCAGAGGTTAAGAGTACTGGCTGCTCTTCCAGAGGTCCTGAGTTCAATTCCCAGCAACCACATGGTGGCTCACAACCATCTGTACTGAGATCTGGTGCCCTGCTCTGGCATGCGGGCATACATCGAGGCAGAATGTTGTATACATAATAAATAAATAAATATTTAAAAAAAAGAATGCCAACAGAAACAGCTGAGTGCAGGAAAGAGCTGCTGGTAAAAGGTAGTGTGTGATAGAAGGGAAAGAGTGAGGGGCAAGAGGCAGAGTGATAGGCTCTGCAGAGTCTGTTTATACAGGAAGCAAGAGTGGCAGGCAGAAGGGTAACCAGTTTTATAATTGCTCTGATAGTAGGATCTGAGTTCATACAAGCAGATGAAGAGAACAAGCATACAAATACAGGTAGTCCCACTTCTCTTCTTGGGTTTTCAGATGATTCTCATTCGGGGTAAGCTGCTTGCATCTGGGTAAAATGAGAATAAAACTTAAGGAATACAGCATATATGCTTTTCTTCTGTTCCTTCATCTTTTGAATATATGCATAGTGTATACATGTGTAATGGCTCACTTACGTACACCAAGGTTAGGCCACAAATATAATTGTATAACATGCACATGGTTTTTTTTTTGTTTTTTTTTTTTTTTGATTTTTCAAGACAGATTTTCTCCGTAGCTTTTGGTTCCTGTCCTGGAACTAGCTCTTGTAGACCAGGGTGGCCTCGAACTCACAGAGATCCGCCTGCCTCTGCCTCCCGATTGCTGGGAATAAAGGCGTGCACCACGGCCGCCCGGCATGCACATGTATTTTGTTCTTCAAAAATAGGACATATCTGCAAAGAAGATGGAATACTTTTATATGTGTGTATGTGTAAATGATGTGTATGTGATGAATATATATGTATTTGTGTGCATGTATGGGGGGGGTGAATATGTATGTGAAGGCCAAAGGTTGATGTCTTCCTGTATCTTCATCTACTGTTGACATTTTTATTTGAGACAAATTTCTCACTAGTCACTCACTGATTTGGTAAGACTAACCAGCTACCAAAATCCAGGGATACACATATTTCTGTGTCTCCAGTGCTAGTATTAAAGTCCTGTGCTTCACTTTTCAGATGGGTACTAGGGGCCAGAATTTGGCATTACATGCTTGCATATTGAACCACACTTCAGCACATGTTTTTCTACAGCCTGCAGTGTTCCCAGTAACTGTAGAGGTTCCTGTCCTGGACCATCCCCCAGCACACTCTGCTGTGAAAGCTCCTTCTGCAGGCCACTCACTGATGGGAAGCCTTCATTAAGCCTTGCAGTCAATCCACAGGTGACTTCCATTTGGCTCGAAGGCTGGGGAAAGCCGGGTACTGAAGGATGCTTCAGAAATAGAGGGCTAGAGAAGAAATGGGCACAATCTGTCTACTTAGGAAACACAGCAATGAGGTCTTTATAATGAGCAGGAGAAGGCGTGAGAAAGCTAACGTTTTCAGACAGGGAAGCCATTAGCCCACGAGAAGGCAGCAATCGAGAACCTGAGAACAGTCCACTCTAATGAGATAAAATCACTGAGGATCTCACCTTAGCCCTTGGTTGAAGATTGAAGAAAGTAATAGCGCTGCCTGTGGGTTTCAGATAAAGGGAAGGAAATAGCTAACATTGAAAAGGCAACTTTTGACACTTTTCTTGGTCATAAGATGGTAAGGATAAATACAGGAAATCGAACGAGAGCTGAAAACTCAGGAGGTAACAGTTGGTCTTCAGTAATGTGTGGGATGGAGGAGTATAAAAGGGAAAACAGGCTGTAAGCCACAGCAACAGAAGCTCAGGGTATGCTGACCAGATCCAGATAGTGTAAAGAGGAGCCATGGGCTCTGATATCAACGACAAAGTGCCTGCCATTACTTTTAACCACAGGAGACAGCAGACTGGGTTTTCTTTATATCAAATTAGGCCAAATTTACAGAACTGGTCTCCAAATTTTGCTTTTTCTGCACATAAGAATCTCCCTTAAAGAGAGAAGGAGAGAGAGAGAGAGAGAGAGAGAGAGAGAGAGAGAGAGAGAGAGAGAGTGTTCATAGATACCAGGGTTTTATTCCACATGGAGAAATCCTGGAAATCAGAATGTGTGGCCTGGGACTGAAGTCTTAGCAACTTTCTTCCCTTCCCTTCCCTTCCCTTCCCTTCCCTTCCCTTCCCTTCCCTTCCCTTCCCTTCCCTTCCCTTCCCTTCCCTTCCCTTCCCTTCCCTTCCCTCCCCTCCCCTTCCCTCCCCTTCCCTTCCCTCCCCTTCCCTTTCCTCCCTTTCCCTCCGCTCCCCTTCCCTTGCCTCTCTCCCCTCTGCTCCCCTCCCTTCCCTTCCCCTTCCCTTCCCTTTTCTTTCTCTCTCCTTCCCCATCTCTTTCCCATTTTTGTATAGGGTGGTTCTCAGACCACGACTCATCATAAACATGTAATCTATCTACCATACCTCTAGCCCAAGCCTTAGCAATTACAGAATTCCGACAATTCCAGCTGCAGTCAAGTGTGAGAACCACAGACTGCAGGCATTGATGATCCACCCAGTGCTTTTGCTAAACTGTATCATCCACTTTCATCTGTAGAGGAAATCAAAAGGTAGGTGCTGTGTGGATAGGTTTTTTTAAAAAAAAATTATCTACTGGTGGGTGGTGTAATTCATTAATATATTAACAACCTACACAATCCTGACACTGGGCAGTATTGTATCAGGTTTCTCCTCTTAGATACGACTATGTATTATGTAAAACAGGCTGATCTGGAACTCAGCCTCAAAACCATTGAGATTCTCTTGCCTCAACCTCCTGAGTTGTTATGATCATAGGTCTGGGCCCACCACACACCACTGTTCTTGCCTTCTTGGCTTCTTATTTCTCCTGAGACTTCCTTGTAGTTTATTATTTTTGTGATACACTGGATTTCCCATTCTCTCTCAGTATATTAACATACTGAGCACACAAATTACAGAACATTGTATGTCAATTGAAAAACGAAAAATGCTAGGTTGATGAAAACTGGGCATAAATTAGTCACAACATATTCAGAAATGCAGCCTGCCTCCGAGTCTCATACCGGATATGCATAGAAATAGGAGGCTGTGATTATTTCGTGCCCAGGGTATTGGATTTGTGCTAACGTCTTTTAAATATTAACAGCTCATGAAGTATCAGAAAAGCCTTCATTTAAATGTCTGAGGTGACTTCAAGTAACTCATCTTGCTCGGCTTTTTTGGAGGCAATGTTCAGTGTGTTCACAGAAAAGTTCCTTTCCCAGAAGTAGTCAGGTCTTATTAAAAAAGTGGCTCAGCACATGAAGAGGATGCCTCTTATTTTTCTCCTCTGATTAGGCACGTTCAATTGTGCATAATCCCACTTTGCTTTGATGCCAAACAAGATTAAATTTTCAAATACAGTATGCTAAATTTATAATGTAAATTTAAAACAAAATTACTTATAAGAAACCAACATCAGCATCCAGGGACGAGATTGAGCTATTAGCATAATTTATACCAGTGGAGATACTCTCCTCTAATTATTCGTGGCCAATTATCAATTACTGGTCAATGCTAGAATCATTCACCATAATTATTTCCCTATGGTATCACTCGTGGATATAATGAAGTGTTCATCCCTTTGCTTTTCTTAGAAAAACAATACTTAGTGGCTTTTGTTGTTTCTGTTGTTGTTGTTAATGATGATTTTTGTTGTTTTGTTTAGTTTGGTTTTTTTTCTGTGAGTTTTTTTTCTCTGTGAGAAAATAAAATCTAAATCGTTACCACTTAGAATTTTTTTCTAAAATTTTAAATCTTTAGGTCTTAAGTATCTAAAGAAAGGAGATAACTATATCCATGGTTGGCATGAGAAGTTTCTAGAAAGAACTCTTACAAGCTTACTATTTCATATTGGTATGATTTTCTAAAAATAATTCAAATTAAAAAATGTTTTTTTTTAGTTTGAAAAGGTTAATTTGCACTTCGTGTGTTCACGTTTTTAATATAGATTCCTTTCTCTGTTCATATGGCTCTTCTCTATTAAAATCAACCCCAAAGCCTTCAAACACCAAGCTCACATCTGAATTCCTAATGGCTCCTCCTATTGTCTCATTTCTGTTTGAACCTGTCAATCAATAGTGAAAAGTGCTAATCACTCCCAGAAACCCCAATGCTGCTCACAAAAGTACCAGTCACTGAAAAAGATAATACCGATTGGTCATGGATGGGCAGGAAATCACATCAGGGGCCTATGGGCACAATGCGGTTTATTAAGTCTATTTTGATCAAGTCCAGTTCTCCCTACATGCAAGGGTCTGGGATCTTAATTTCCAAGTCAGTGGAAATCAGCTAGGTAACTTACACTCATGAGGTAGCCTCCCTCTGAACTGCAACAGAAGTGCTTGCTAAGTTACTTCAGCTTTTTATGATAGCAACCTTTATTTTTACTCTTTATTTTTCTCCTCTTCTTTTTAAAGATAGGGAAGGGATTTAGTTGGAAACTGGTCATTTAATGTTTTTAATTGACCCACACTGTTTCCCTGCCCATTATTTTCAAAGTCCATTCTTCTAAGTGAGCGAACATCCACAATAAAATTATTTTCCTTTTATACTCCAAGGCAGCAATACCCCTTCTCCTAGCCCTGACTAAATTTGTTTTTGAGAGGAACTTATAATGGGCATAAAGTATGAACCCCAAAGTATTATAGCCTTGAGTCACAGAAGGAATTAAGTTAAGCAATCTTATTGTATTCATTATGCAGAATGCCAAATTTCTCCCGGTCTTTTCCTTGTATTTTTTTCCAGAAAATTTAAGCAAACAAACAAAACCCAACCCTACGTAGAATCCACGCAGCTTATTTGCTTTCTTCAGGGCAGTAGCTGTGAAAGGCTGTGAGAAAGGAGAGGAAGGAGGACATTGCTATTGCTGAAGAATGAACAGTAATTACCTTGTAGAAGTCTCCAGAGCGATCGATCACCTTTCTGGTTGGTAAGAACAGGACTGGGAATACACAATAATTGATTTCTATTACTTATGTGTGTTTTCCTTTTAGCTTTCTGAAGAAGCAACATAGTTTAATTGACTTTAATTTCAAATTACGTATTTTTATGACTCCTGGAGTTGGCTGGAATTAGAACGAATGGAGTTGCTTGTCTCACGAGCTATAGTCTCCAGAGAAGGCAGAAAGACTGCGCTTGGGTGCATTCATGTGTGTGTGAGAAAGAAATATGCATTCTAATTCATGTGTGTGTGAGAGAAATATACATTTTAACTGTCACACGTCTCCCACTTATTTCTGGATTATTATTATTATTGTTGTTGTTGTTATAGTAATGTGGGTAGCTGTTAGGTTCATTTCCCTTGTTATAGAGGCTCTAAGAATTTGTCACAATGAAAAGCTGAGAAAGGCCATATTGGCACAGGTTCAATAGAGACAAGTCTCCTCCATGCATGACAAATGGGCAGAGCAGGCAGTGGCAGGGTCATACTGACTAATCAGGCACCAGCATGGGCCCTCCCTGCTGTGATGTCACTGTCCAGTCAAGTTCCTGTGAAACTGTGAGGAACTGAATTGATCTAACCCACACCTTCAACTTTACTTTGATCATGAAAAAGAAACGTTCTTCCACATTACTGAGGCTTCGTGGGTGACTCAGTGCACCCGGGAGATGGAGAATCTGGCACCTGAGAACGTGAGCCATGAACTTGAGCTATGTAATATTTTGCATATTACAAAATATGCAAAAGAGAGAAAGAGACACAAAGAGAAAGACAGTTTTCCAGAAAGCATCACGTTCCCTGGCTTCTGCTTAATTTTAGTTCTGGGCCACTTTACGCAATGAATACACTACAGATTCCTTGATTGTGGTGCCTACCACACTGTGTTACAATTACTGCTTAATTCTGCTTTCTCTCCTCACCTTGCCTTTTTGTGATATAATTTTCCTTTTAAATTTTTCACATGTCCCATTTTTATTCAGGGTCTGGAACATTTTAGGTGATGGAGAATGTGTGTGAAATGAGCTGCTAATGAGGGGTTTCCTACTGGGTTGATGACATCATTCAAGCAGACACTGAGATCTCCATTTTTCAGTGTTTAGGGGATGGTTTACTCTTCAGTACCATAAACAAAGCAAGGCCAAACAAATAACAAAAGGGAGAGAGCGTGTCTGTGAAACACTACCTCTCTGATTTCTGGGATACCAAGGACCTGGAGATATACATTGGACATTCTAGGGCTTGCTGGTACTTGGCAGACACAATCTTTAAGGAAATTTTGAGTTTGGTTTGTTATTGTATCCTGTGTTTCCAAGCAAGAAATTCATTAAATTAGCAAAAATCATGTCACTAGCACCAGCAGCTTAAAAGACAGAATTTTTGTGACTCAAAAACCATTTTCTTTTTAAACACAAAACGAAAGTAATGATTTAAGGAAGCAGATCTATTCAAACAACTAAAATTATGTTAATTTGTAATTTATAAAATTATATAGACTATTATATATTTCCTTACAGAGATAAAAATCATGTGTAACCTTCCAAGCCCTTATGTCTTTTATCTTATTTGTCCATTCCCCTCACAACATAGATGCATTCTCAGAATCTAAATCAAAAATTTTAGATTTTGCAACCATCAAGAAGCTGATATGACTGGAAAATATTTCTGTGTCATGAACGCATCAGTACCATGTAAACTCTGTCACTAGGGAAGGATCAGCTTGCAGGATTGAGGCTGCAGCGTTAGTACTAGAAGATTTTCCCAACAATACAGGGTCTGCAGACAATGAAGCCAAGATAGGAACACTGACATCAGGCTGTCACTCGGACAATGGCCCCAATAGCATGAGTGACATTTGATGGTGGAACTTTAGGGGACTGGGACATAGTAGGCTTGCGCTTTGTCAACCATTTCTTTTCTTCTTTCTCTCCTGGTGGCTATTTGTCATTCTAAGATGACGACAGACTTCCCTTCCCCTGGACCTCTCTGAACTCTGCTGTCTTTGGACATCATGGATATTGCCAAAGAAACTATTTGCTGGGCAGTAATTGTATGCCACCCCTCACGGAAAGGTAAATGATAATGAGGGCTGTACAGAGAATAGGCAGCCTGTCAAAGGCAGAAAGAGCGGCTTTTAAGATGTACAGCCATACAAAGTGCCTTATAGACTTGTCCTGGAGTAACTGTATCAATTAACCACGCTAAAAGCCCTAACTCGGATCGGCACTGCACACAGCATGTCTACTGGTATTTTATTATCAAGTCCATTATGATGAGTTCATGTCCTAGACAAAAGGAGAACAGAAAAAGAATTCAGGCTGACAAATTAGACTTGAAATCAGTTTCATTTACATAACGACTGGAAGTTCATTAATAACGGAGTTTTAATTATTCATGCTCTTGTTCCACTAGATACAGCAGTTCCCCTCCTGCTGTGCGGGATGTCTGGATTAGCTAAAATGAACCTTAGCAAACGGATGGGCTGCCCAGAAACTTGGAGGCTTTCTCTTTTCACACTGCTGGATCTGGCTGGGGGCAGGGAGGTGGCTTGTGTGTACAAATTGGGGCCCAGTAATGAGCAGGCGGGAGGAGAAGAAGGCAGTGCTGAATAGAGAGCCAGGATACAGGCCGGCACAGCTTCTTTGACTCTGTGTTCCACGTACTCTGAAAGAGAAGGAAGCACTGCAATTGTTATGTAGATGTGCTCCAAGAAGCCTTTATCTGAGAGGATGGTGTCTGCAATATCAGCCATTCTGAGGTTGCCCAATATGGTACACATCTGCGAACAAGACTGGGTGTGTGGTTCTTCATCTTTGAATACAGGATCAGGAATAGGGTTTACTTTTGCTTTGTGTGCATTTGAAAGAATCAAAAGGAAGAAGAAAGAAAAATATGACAAGCCCTGCTTTCAAATATCTAGAAAAAATTTGAGAAATAAGGCAAAAATAGGCTTTCATTCCCTTCTAGCTGCAAAAATGGTGATATTGCTGTTCTTACTGGTACTCAACAATGACTGCAAGGATCTTTAGCCTAAAGAATTTACACTACATGTGCATACCTCCATTCTTTGCACCCTGCCTGGGTACCACTTTGTGAAGGAAACAGTTATGGGGCAGGTTGCTGGGGCCTTACTGCATCTCAGGCTCTTTTTGGTGTTCACACATTTTACTATTTCAAGGGACTCATTCACGAAACGAGAATTCCTGATAAAACAAGACCCAACCACTCTCCTCGATTTCACGGGTGACAAAGAGGAGTAGAGGGGCAGGGATGCTTTTCGATTTGGAGTCACAGGATTGCTGCAGCACCCAGTTTCCAAGACTCTTTTGCAAGTGCTTGAGGAAAAGAGTTGTTTGTCTGAAACGACCTCACAAACAAGGGCTAGAAACATTGAGAATAAAAAGGAAAACAACAAAGAAAAAACTAGTTTATCAGGAACTGGCTGAGACCTCATGCATCTTCTGCATTCTCCCATTTGACTCAAACTGCACAACAATATCATACTCATTTTATTATGATGGAAACTGAGCTCAAGAGAGACCAAACTGTGGTTGTTGAAAGACATACTCTGCCTGACACGAGGTCTCCACAGCTCTGTTTATGTCTGAAGACAAGGACTTTACTTCTACAGAGTTCATGTACTTGTTTTGTTTTTTTTTCTATCAACTTCTCAACTTAGATACAATTTTGGACCAAATAAATGCAAAAGCTTTCTTACTGCTGCTGCTTTTTCTCCTCCTCCTCTTCTTAATTCTCCCTTTCTTTTTCCTCCTTCTCTTCCTTCAGAATATGTGTTGATACATATATTTTAACAGGCTTAGCTGTCTTAGAACTAACTCTTTTAGACCAGGTTAACCTCGAGCTCACAGAGATCTGCCTGCCTCTGCTTCCCAAGTGCTGGGATTAAAGGCGTGCGCCACACACCCAAGCTGCTTACTTAATTAACTGACGTAGAAAGTCATATACTTAAATAATTAGTGATGTTCTTAGAACACTTTGGGAACAAGACGCTGATGTGAACAAGGGTCATAGGAAAAATTAGTAAAAATTAGACAGGCTACTTTGCCTGATGACTTTATCCCAAAGGGTCCATCTGTTGATGAGGCCAGCAGCAGCTATCACTCCCTGTTTATTTGAGCAGACCTCTATGTGCGTATTTTGCCCATACACAAAGAAACTTTCTCCCTTCCTCCTCCCCTTCTTTCTCTTTCTTGTCAAACTCTCAGGTCAGCTTTTCTGCTTAGAAGGACTGGTGTTGGGTGACTAGTTTTCATTTGTGTGTATGTGTGGAGTGTTTGTGTGTATACAGGGTGCCAGGACATCCATGCACAGAGCACATATGAAGGTCGGAGGACAACCTTGGTTAGACTTCAAAACTTCCATTGTAGAGAAGGCTGGCCACGGACTCACAGAAATCTGCCCATCTCTGCCTCCTGAGTGCTGGGATTAAAGGCATGAGTCACCACTAACTGCCTGATCGAAAAATATTTTTAAAAATTTAAAAAGGAAATCCTTATTTTAGTTATTTGGTATGAGTCACACACACCAAAAAAAAATTCTGAAACCTATTATCTCTGTCACTGATAAACTATTTCAAACAAAAGATCTTTTAAGATTGCTAAGACAAGGTCTGGAGAGTTGGTGCAGTGGCCAAGGTGCTTGCCGTGTAAGTCGAGCGCCTTGCTTTGTATTCCCAGAACTCACATCGAAAGCGGTGTCGCCCATGTCATCCCAGTGCTGGGGGCTCTAGGTTCCTAGAGCAATCATGGAAGACAGTTGATGCTACTCTTGCTGCCCCCATTCACACACACACACACATACACACACACACACATACACACACACACACATACACACACACACACACACACATACACACACACATACACACACACATACACACACACACACACACACACACACACACACACAAACATTCATGAAACAAAACAACGATGGATATGTGGGATGACACCAAACTTCAAACTTCCTTCTGCAGGCAGTGGAAACAACCAGCAGAGTGGCAGGACTCATGGATAGACAGTCAGCAGGTAGCAGAGATATTGATACTCATCAGGAAAATGCAAATCAAAACAACAATGTGACACCATCTCACACCTCCTAGCCTGGCTATTATCAAAACAACAAAGACAAGTGTTGGGATGGATGTGGAGAGATTGGAAATATTACAGGCTGTTGCTAGGGAGGCCGAATGGTATGTACTATGGAAAGCAGTATGAGGCTTCCCTCAAAAATTAAAATTACAGTCACCATATGGCTCAGCACTGCTGGGTCAAATAGATCTGGCTAAATGAATTAAAGTTACGACGCTATAGAGAAAATTGTCTCTGCTCATTGCAGCACGAGACACAAAATGCAAAGCATGTGAACAACCTGAGTGTTCAGAGGCAACAGATAAAGCAAACAAAGTGAGTGCACACAGTGTAAGCCATTTTACCTCTAAAATTGGAATCTTACAACATATGACTTGGATGATCCTTGAGAATATTATATTAAATGAAACAAGTCAATTGCAAAGGGAGAAACCTTGAGTGATTCCATTTGGATGAGTTGTTGAAAGCAAAACTCAAGGGGTAGAAAGTAGAATGATGGCTGCCAAGGTTTAGAGGAGGAAACAATGGGGCATTACCATATAAAAGTGTGATATTTTAGTTCTGTAAGATGAATAAATTGTAGATCTATGTTGGGTGTGGCATTGTGCATATAGATAGTAATGCTACTGTCCCATAAAATGTTTGTTTATTTATTTATTTAAAGACAGGGTCTCATGTAGCTGAAGTTGGCTCAGGCCCACTAGGTAGCCATCTCTCAAATGTTGGGTCGCAGGCATTTGCCCCCTTGCTTGATTTTATGGGATCAAACCCAGCACCTCTCGCCTATGAGGTAAGCACTGCACTGTCTGATCCATATCGCAGGCCCCTTCAAGTATCTTAAGAGGGTAGATCTCATTGTAAGGAATCTTGCCACACAAAAACATTCAGTCACCATTGGCATGTTGCCATTCGCCAAATGGAACAGAGCGTTTGGATGGTATAAAGGTTGATTTTATGAATTTTTGCAGCTTGGCCTAATTGTACTTTTTCATAGATAAAAAGAAGTGATAATTCTTCTCTGACTGAGTTATTGTAAGAATTCAGGCCAATACTCTACGCTCACCAAAATGGCTGTATATTTGGTAGTTGTTGTTATGATCTGATTGCTTAAGACCAGTTTTGCTCATTGGGCATTGAATTTTAATTTGATGTCAGATCCATAGCACCAAGTTGAAAAGCACAGGCAATTTTCTCTCAGTAATGGGATCAATAAATTTCCAAGATGTAGCCTCTGTGGTGTGATGTGGGGCTTCCATGCAGTGGTATGAGTACCTGCTGTAGGCTGAAAGGGAGGAGTTAAAGCCACCAAAATATCCACCTGTCCCTTCTGATCTGTTTTATGTACAATCAGAGTATTCAAAAAACTCAGCACGAGCACATGCTTGGTAGTTCAGGACTTTATAATCTGTGCTACATTAAAAAACTTCCTGTCTAAATTTAAAAATCAACTAATTGTTCCAGAAATACATTTATTTTCCAAGAAGGAAAAAATTTATCTAAAGTTAAAATAAAATGTAAATATATGTGCTCACCCCAGGACATATTCTATTCTATGTCAATGGTTTGATTCTTGGTCAGAAACAAATTATTGTTGATAGCATTAACGCTAGTTAATGGATAAAAATCTTGAATCCTTGATGATGATAGAGAATAACTAATCCTTTTTAAAAAAGAAAGAGAAATTTAGGAAACAGTAAGCTAGCTGGTATTCAATAACTAGATAGCTTTCTTCCTGGGGCATTAAGAGTATCGGTACCTGGGATAGCGCATCTGCCAGTCATTGATTCAATGCCAGCACAGAGTAAACTGTGTGCACAGCTGGGTCCTGTGGAGGTCAGAAAAAGGGTGTCACATGCCCTGGAACTGGAGTTACAGGTGGATCACCATGTGGGTGTTAAGAATTTAACCCCAGTCCTCTGCAACAGTCACAAGTACTCTTAACAGCTAAGCAGTCTTTCCATCTCCCCAATCAACCAGGCTCTTTATACTCTTTTTTAAATTTAATGGGGGTGCTGGTGACAAATTCAGTCATCATGTTGTTATGACAAATACTGTACCCATTTCTTTCTATTGGTTTATATTTGTTTTCTCTGATTCTTTGTGCCTGCTCTCGGGACCCTTTCTTCCCTGCTGTGTGCCTTGTCCAACCTTGATATGAGGGTTTGTGCCAAGACTTTCTGCCTCTTGTTATGTTAAGTAGGGAGCCCTACTCTTCCCCCCCCCAAAGGATTGGAGGAGTAGCGAAAAGGGAGGTGGGTGAGAACTGAGAAGAATGGAAAGAGGGGAGATTGGTGGGTGTGGTAAGTAGGAGGAGAGGAAGGAGAGGCTGTAGTCAGAATGTATTGTATGAGAAAAGAAAAAAAAATCACATCTACTGGAAAGAGTGTTAGAGCCAGTGGGCATGGTGGACAAAGTCCTTTAAACCAACACGAGCAAAGCTCATATGAACTCACAGAGACGGAAGCAGCATGCACAGGGCCTGCATGGGCCTCAAAAGGTCTGCTGTGTATATTATGGCTTCCAGTTTAGTGGTTGTTTTTTTATAAATAGAATTCCTGAGTGTGTGAATATGTGGGTCTCTGATTCTTGTGTCTTCTCTTGGGCTCTTTTCTTTCTGTTGGTTTGTCTGGTTCAACTTCGATGTGGGAGTTTTTGTTCTATATTATACTTTATTATTATCTCCTAAAAGCCTGTTCTTTTCTAATAAGAGACAGAAAAGAAAGGGAGTGGATTCAGATGGGAGGGGAGGTAGGGAAGAGCTAGGAAGTAGAGATGGAGGGGGATATGTAATTAGGATATATTATGTGAGAAAAGAGTTTATTTTCAATACAAAGCAAAAAGAGAATCATGCCTATTGGCTTTGGATGGTAGCTCAGTTAGCAGAGTTCCTGCTTACTTAACAGCACAAACCCTTGATTCCATCCCCAGCACTAGACAACACAGCTCACATGGTACAAGCCCATAAGCCCAGCAGTTGGCAGGTGGAGGCAGGAGGCTCAGAAGTTTAAAGGTCATCCTTGACCGAATAACCAGTTTGAAAATAGACTACAGGAGACCCTGTTGCAACAACAAGAACAATGACAAGAAGAATTACACCTATGATAGAACTGGGAAATGGTGACATGCTCAAAAGCCATGTGCTGTAGAATGAGGAGAGCATGTTCCAAATGGGTAAGAAAACCATGGTGGAGCCAGAGGTCACAGAAAAGGAAAGCAATACGTGACTTCTGTGTGGAGGGCCTGGGGACAGACTGTGCTTGGTAGCTGAAGAACTTCCTGTTTGTTATCCATCTAGTCCCGCCTTCTTGCACAGTATCTCCAGGTGTTTTTCAATGAGGCACTAAACATCCCCTCATTGACTCAAGGAGGAAGCCTTCAGGTGGGTTTAATGCTGAAGATTAAGACTGCATTAAGATTAAGTCTAAAATGTACTGCCACCAATTAGCCCTCGAGTCTTTCTGTAAGCCTTGAATTTTTGATGCGATCAATGACACCAGTGGAGCCATCTTCTGTGCAGTGGTTATTAAAGATATAAAAATCAATACAAAGATGATACTTGGAAATCTATATCACAAGATAATGAATCACCATGAGAGCCCACTAAGAAGAATGTCAGCAAACCAAACAGAAGGCCTGTGCAGAACAAGGCATTTCATGCCAGGAGAATTGCAGCTAAATTTTGTACGAGACAGACATCCACAGACTGTGATTAAGGCACCGTAGTATGACAAGGTTTTATTAAGTTTAAGACACAAGTTCAACTAGGAAAGAGGCTCCAACAGAATTAAATGGGGGTGGGTGTCTTTTAAAGAGAAAGAATGGGACACAGCAAAGGAATCAGAATTGAGATGTAAGAATCAGAATTGAGATGTAAGACTGAGCCAATAACACCATGATTTAGCTTTAATTCATGACAAAATAGTATCAAACTTTCTCTGTCGGTAATCCTCATTCAATTCCTTTTAAATGAAGCATGATTTGCCTGCACCTTGCATCTGTAAGTACTGATTGCTGTTGGAGCTGGGTCTCGGGGCCTCACAGAATGGCCCAAATTTAATTTGAACTGGGGATTGATTCAGTTTCCTTCAAAGGAAGATTTTTTTCTCCTCCAAAATTGAGCTAGGGTCTGACATTGCAAGTTCATTTTTGTTTTCCCCTTGATCCGATTGTAAGTGACATGAGAACATTTATGGGCTTGGTTCCTGAGGGATGTCACAACATTGCTAATGATGTCACAGTGGTTAAGAACTACTCTGTGTCTTGGAAATTATGGATCACCTAACAAATTTTTCTTTTAGATTTATATATTTTTATTTTATGTTTAATGGATATTTTGTCTACATGTGTGTCTGTGCACTGTGTTCATGTCAAGTGCCCAGGAAGGACAGAAGAGGGTATCAGATCCTCTAGTACTAGATTTACGGGTAGTTGTGAGCTGCTGTGGGTACAGGAATCCAATCTGTGTCCTCTAAATGAGCTTTCAGTGCTCTTAAATTCTGAACCATCTCTCTAGCCTCTACCTCCATTATTTCTTTATTTTGGCTGCTAGGCAAAGAAGAAAAGGAACAGGCCTGCCACAGTTCCCACTCACTAAAACATTGTATATTTAATAGACACCAAATTTATGTCCGAGATTTTCCAATTTATAACTATGTAAATAAAATTTTATAGACAAGGATTAGGAGAGGATGTGTTTTTGTGTATATTGGGTGGTGCGAAAGCCATAAATGTTTCTGTTTCCTCTTCCTGAAAATGCGTGCAGGCACCCCTTTCTGCAGCTCTCAAGGGGGCTTCCCTTCAGGAGAGCGGGCTCCAGACCACTCAGTATTAAGTCCTTGACTGAGAAGTGTGGTTCTGTGTTCATCTGAAAATGCACTGGCTTAGAGAGGCAGGCGCTGATTCACAGAGACCTGTCATTGCTGTTCTTGGAGTCTTTTCATATACCCCTGTTCTGATGCCAATACAATCTCCAGAAGATGAGACGAGGATTAGTTTATATGATGGCATAGGAAGTTGGGCTTCTTTGCATTTTCATCGCGTGTTTTAGAGGTTGATTTAATCAGCTGTGACTATTGTGGAATTAGTTGCTTGTTTGTATCCTAGAGAAGTGAGACACACCCCCCTTTAACAAGTCTTTCCAGTTTTGATTTAATTTGCCCCCCCCCCTTCTGCATAGGTTCCCAAAGCAACGGAACCACCAAGTAGCATACAACAAGAGGAATTCAGTTTGACACAAATAAAAGGCGGACCTTTTGCTGGCAAGATCTGCTGTGATGAGAGATGTCTGTGGTTTAAGACACTGTGCTCTTCTGATTGTGCAAACATCTCGGATTGGCCTCTGGAACCCCAATTGCCTGGGGAACACTGCCTCTCTCTTCAGCTGCTCAGTTTTCATGTTCAGCTTTGATGATGTTTGGAAGGGAGTGTCCTAACCCTCTGTAGGAATCTCTTCCACGATTACTGAAATCCAGTCAGCGGTACCCAACAGCTCTGAGATCTGGTGCTCACAAAGAGCCTCCCTGGTATAGTCTTTAGATCCTATGAAACGCGTTTGCGTCTTGTGGCTAGGAAGCTTTTTAGCTCTTCTTGCATAGCAGGGTTTTTATATTATTATTATAATAAACATATTTATTAATTTACAAACAGTAAGTTTGGGGCATAACTCAGTAGTGAAGCTTTTACCTCTCATGAGTGAGGCCTGAGGTTCAGTTCTAATCACAGTACATAAAAAAGAAAAAAAGAGTGACTGCATTTAAAAGCTGGGTGTGATCGCTCATGCCTAAAATCATAGCCTGGGAAAGGCTTGGGCTAGAGGATTGCTGTGAGTTCCAGGTCAGACTAGGTTATGGAGTGAGACCCTGTTTAAAAGAGAAAATGATTTACCAGCAGTTGACGGTAACACGCTGTGCCTAAGACTGGGAATGCTTGGTCTCAGAGGACCCAGCCCAGGGAAAGGTTTCTCATTGAAAATTGTGTAAAACAACCTCTCTGAGGGTCACATTCTAATTGCTTTCAGAGAAAAGCTTCAATTTTGGTTATTAGATAAATACAAAGGACAAATATCTAGACCTGGGTAGAATAATCAAATATTTTAATAGGTGAAGGAGTAAAACAGCAATTGAGAGTAAAGACCTTCGTAGCAGACTGATTAAAACGTGAATTTTTAAAACTGTGCAGGTCAGCCATACAGAGAAAGTTAAGCTTTCAGGCAGTGTATGTTCACCAGATTAAAAACTGATGAAGTCAGAGAAAACTGGGCTGCGAAGGAAAGCAAGCTAGCTGGCAAGTGGGAGGTGAACCAGAAAATCTTATCTTTCATATAGCTAAGGTGTGTAAGAGAGATGGCAGAACTCACAGAGGGCATTTACCACATTCCATAAAGCACAAAATGTACTTAAAAAAACACATATAGCCTAATTTGGAAATTAAAAAAATAGAGATGTATTATTTTATCATGTATTATATAACTCAGTATTAATATATTCTTTGTTTCTACATAGTAAGAAACTGTTTCAAATGATTACAGAATTAGCACATGACAGAGGCAAAGAGAATTACCCAGGAATTATACAGTTGGCTCCATAAAGTTATATTTTTCTTTTTTCTTTTTTCTTTTTTTTTGGATTTTTCGAAACAGGGTTTCTCCAAAGCTTTTTTGGTTCCTGTCTTGGAACTAGCTCTTGTAGACCAGGCTGGCCTCGAACTCACAAAGCTCCGCCTGCCTCTGCCTCCTGAGTGCTGGGATTAAAGGCGTGTGCCACCACCACCTGGCTAAAGTCATATTTTTCTAAACAGACTTATAACTGAATACTTGAAGGCGTCTAAAAGTCAAGGCTGTACCAGGCCCTTTACAGCCACAGCTCCTGCTGTCTACTTGGCACCAACAAGCTGGGTAAAAGCAAATCTTAGGCTCTCTAATTTTGGGAGAGAGAAAGCAGGATTCAAAGTTACGTTTACACATATATCATATGTGTGTATATGTATATATTACATATATATGTATATATAGAGAACTGCAAATATTACATACGCATGTATATGCGTATGTAATATTTGCAGTTCTAGTTTGAACCCAAGGCCTTGCACATGCTAGGCATGGGCTCTACTGCTCACAAGATGACATACAACCTAAGTCACATCCTACTGATTAAGTAAATTAAGACAGTAAGACAGAGTGAATTGAGAAAAGGACTAGAAACAAATACCACAGAAGGCAAAAAATACTTCTGTTGCATGCCGACAAAAATGATTGTCTTCACATTTATTTCTTGTATATTTGGATATTTGCAAACTCTCTGCAATAGTATTTCCATCATTGTCAGAATTTTATTTTATTTTTTAAAAGGTATCAGTGAAAAGTATGAATCCCACCCCTGAAATGTCTGCAAATACAAAATGAATCCATTTTACCCCCGGCGATGCCTTAAGCTAGAAGGCAAGGTAATTTACATAGAAGAGCCAAGGTGTTTTATGCCCAATTAATTGATAAGGCTTTGAAAAAATTAGGGCTTCAGATCGGGAAGGCTGAGTGCAAGGAAGATTTGATAGACACAGGGGGAAACTGCAAGACCAATGGGCACTCCTCAGCAAGAAGAGGGGTTTGTGGGTAGCAGCACAAACACACAAAAAATGCAAACTGGCAAAATGAGTGGAGGGGGGTGGCAAATGAAAAATGACTAGGAGGGAAACTGGCCTTGAACTGTACAACAAAGAACCACAAACAGGATTTTGTCTTCTCAATGTCGAAATTATTCAAATCCATCGGGAAATCAGTTTATGGAATGAAAACAGCAATTGGATTCCTAGCCAGAGAGACGCCTGAGCTCCTGCCTTAAGCCATCAACACTGGGTTTGTCTCCTTACAACTGGATCTTTGACTTTCCCTCCAAGAGAAAGCACATAGACTGCTTTTACTCTCCCTAATTCACTTGCTCACTCAAATAGTCATTGATTTTTTTTTTCTGAATCTGTAGCCCATCTGCTTGCAAAATGTTCATTGACTTCATGGGACAGACCAGTATTAGTTGATGGTAATGTACATGCACACAATAAAACTGCCAACATAGTCATCTTCTGATACCTGAGTATAAAGAGAAGACACGGTTAGACAATAAGGAATGTAGGAGAGACTGAAAAAAACTGCATATGATGGAGAAAGCCTGGCCTTGGGTCACAGAGAGATGTGGGTTCAAATCCTTGTTTTGCTACTCTATTAGTTCTGATGTTTGATTAAATTATACTGTTGAACTTCATTTGTCTTTAAGTTAAGAACAGTACGTTATATCTAACATATATTTTGTGAGAATTGAAAAAAGTGTATGTAATTAGAACATGTAATGGGGTGAGTCCAAAACAAACTCAACATGGTAAGTAAGGAATATGATTGTCATCAAAACATCAGTCTGACTTTTTAAAATTGTTCTTTAGACACATTTACTTATTTAATGTGTTTGTTATCCTGTGTCTGTGTGCATGAACATGTGTGAAGGTCAGGGGAGAACTTTGATTTGGGAGTTCATTCTTTCCTTTCACTATGTGTCTCCTTGGCATTGAACTCAAGTTGGCAAGCTTGGCAGCAAGCTCATTTCTCCACTGAATGTCTCACTGACTTTCTTTTTATTTGTCCATTCATTCATGCATTCATTTATTCATTTTTTTCAGCAGTGGAGCTAAAAACCAGAGCCTTATGAGTATAAGCAAGATAATATTTTAGACCTGGAGAGATGGCTCTGGGATTAAGAGAAAGTTTGCTGCTCTTTCAGAGAACTCTTTCAGTTTGGCACCTAGCACCCACATCAGGCCACTTAAAATGGCTTACGATTCCAGCTCTAAGGTATCCAGTACCCTCTTCTAGTTTCACTCAGATGAACATACATAAAAACATAGACATACTCACACATGAACACACAGAAATACAAATCACAAATCACGAAGGAAGCCATCTTCTATACATCTTACGTGACAACATGGTCACTCCATACTGGTGTTCAGCACTCTAGTTATGACAGCATTGCAGTAGGCAGACACCTCCCCCTCCTCAAGTGGTAATAAGTTCTCTTTGGAACTTTCATACTGTTTTAATTATTTTAAAATTCACCCCAGATTGCCATAACCAACAACTCATTCCACTGTGCTATAAGATACAAAAATGAATCCTAATTTCTCCAAGTCTTTCTGTTCGTATAACCATTCCACCTCCCTCTTTGCCCTTCCTAGTCTCCAGCAACAATTGTTCACCTTCTCTTCCACCATGAGATAGACTTTTTGCTTGTTTGTGTTTTGTTTGGGGAGGGGTTACTTTGGCCGGTATTTTTTGGCTTCTGCTGTTGTTTGTATTGTTTTGAAAAGGTCTCCTTCTATAGCCCAGGTTGTCCTGGAACTCGCGCATAACCTAAGCTGGTCTAAATGCATGCACACCTATCTCAGCTTCCCAGGTTCTTAGACAACAAAGGCATGAGCCTCATGAGCTGTGCCCGACTGTGCTCTACTTTTAAATCACAACCCAGGAGTTAGAGAAAGGGCCACTGTCATTCCTACACTGTAATTTGACAACACATGCAATTTAAGATTCTATCATGAACAGACAATTTTTAGTTTTCTTTATATGGGTCAAGTTTTTTATTATTTACATGAGAATAATCTCACCCCTACACACACACGCACACACACACACACACACACACACACACACACAAAATCCCCTCCCCTTAGATGGTAAAGAGTTAATTCACAGAGCAAGGCATGAAAGAGACTCAAGAGTGTTAAGGTCAGTGGTACCTGCTTTACTAAAAGGGGGACTGGGGCAGTCCAGAAGGTAGTAGAAAGCATCCTGAGGGCCAAAAAATGGTGAAGGAAAGAGACCTCAGGAAGGATGCTGGTGGCTGATGGATACTCGCTAAGTCTTCCTTGAACTCATCCCTGTGGTCAAGGACAGGGAGCACTTGGACAGACACATCTTATGAGAGGGAGATGGATTTGGGCTTATGGTTGAAGGGACATGGCCAATTATGAGGAAATCCAGGTGGCCATACTGGCTTAATAGGCAACATGTCACATATTGCCTGATTAAGAAGCAGAGAGCTAGACGTGGAGGTGAGCTTACTGACCCCCGGCCCCTTGTAGTCTGTGTCTGCCAATGAGGCCTCACCTCCTAATTTTTGGCAGCTTCCCAAAACAGAACACCAGCTGGGGCCTAAACATTCAAACATGTGAGTCTGTAAGGACCATTTCACATTCAAACTATAGTAAACAGTTTTTGTTCACAGGACCACTGTGGAAAGTCAGCAGTGGAGGTGCCTGTCTGGGAAAGGATTTCCCCTCTTCATCCTGTTGACCATGAAAGGAGTCCCTGATTGCCACTAAGCTAGGGATTTTCACAGATGGATTTTAGGCCTTTTTTTTTTTTGCCTGCAGGGTCAAACACTCCTAGCTAGGATTTTTCTAGCTCTCCGGTAAGCTGCCCAGCTCAGTCAACTCCTCTGTCTTGCTTTCAGTGATGAGACAGTTCATGGCATACATACACAAGCATGTTGTCTCTTACAGTTTATCCCAGCAAAATATAGTACATCTAAACTCTGTTCCTTAAGAACCACAGGTTTCATAAAAGAATGTATCACTGTGGCTGAACATGCACATTCTTCATGTCTTGCATTTGAATATTTTTATATGCTGACTTTATTTGCACAAAGAAACCGCAGAGATCTCTGTATGAAACCAAAAATAAATTAGATTTAGTTTACATGTTTTTGTTGGAGAGTGGTGGTTCATCTCAACTGTCAGCTTAATGAGGTCTAGAGTCACCTGGGAGATGGAGTGCTGGGCACATTGGTGGGGGAAAATTCTCACTGGGTTAATTGATGGGAGAGGGCCTGCTCACTGTCGGTAGCACCAAACTTTGGATTCCACAAAAGCACAGGCATTTATCACACTCTACCTCTTGACTGCCAATGCAAGGTAGACACCTCACTCAAGTTCCTGCTGCTTCCGGTTGTGATGGGCTACGACCTGGAATTGGGTGCCCAAAGAAATCCCTTCTCCCCTAAGCTGCTTTCTTAGGGTGTTTTGTCATAGTAATAGAAAAGGAAATCAGGACATGAAGGATATACTCTTAAACTAACCTTCTCCTCTTGATGTCTAAGGAGTAGAAGACAGCAGATTTAGGATTGATGGCGTGCTAAATATTTTTGTTGCTTAGGAGTTTCTCTCTAAACATTACTCTCCAATTTTGGTGTTCTTTTTACCATTTCTTAAAATTATATCAAAGATCTTAGCCAGATAACTGCTAATTACCCTAAATCACTCAGAAAGTACCACTGACAATTTGGGACTAAAGCCCAACCTGCTCCCTCAACTCAACAGACATTTGTCCCTGCTCTTTATGTTGCCATGGTAATCAGTTTACTGAAAGAATTAGATTGAAAAATGATATTTGACTACTTTGCTGTAGAAGTTACTTAGAATTTTTAAAGTATTACATGAAAAGAATTGTCTTAATATTAACACAACTCTACATAATTACATTGCCTTCAATGTATTCTTTTAGGACATTATACATACTGGCTTATATTTACAAAATAAAACAATAAAAGAAGTATCTCAGAATCACAAAGGAGAGGAGTATCTTTTATTTTTATCAAAAAATATTTTACCCATCAACTTATTAGTAAGACTTGTACCTACTATTTCTATTTTGCCAACTTTGCCTTTTGCCTTTGACAATGAACATTAATATTGGCTAATACTATCCATTATGAATATGATCAGAGTATCAGGTTGGGTATAGCTCAGTTTCAGAGGATATATTTTGCATATATGTAACCTAAATTAAAACCCTAGGGCCATACACACATACACAAATTATAATAGTATGGTTAATCAAGACGATTATGATATCCATTTAGATCTTATTATACTTACTATTTTTGATAACTTAGTAGACCACTTATTTAAACTTAAAATATCAAATTCTATATTTGATTACTAATGAAAATATGTCTAAAATAAAGATAGCTTTTGCAATACATTTTAAGCAAAATAAATGGTACTTCTACATAATACGAACATTTCAATGGCATATGCTATTTTTTTGTTTGTTTACTTTTTGAGAGAGTGTTCCTCTATGTAACAGTCATAGCTGTCCTGGGAACTAGCTCTTGTAGACCAGGTTGGTCTCAAACTCACAGAGATCCACCTGCCTCAGCTTCCTGAGTGCTGGGATTAAAGGCATGTGCCACCACTACCCAACTGGCATAGGCTATCTTTAATATCATTTTTGGAAATAGCATGTGATTCATCTCTGTGTGCCCATAAGCAAGACAGTGACCAAGAAAAACATTTTAGAGGTGAGGAATGTAGGTCCTAAGGCAGTGCAAAGTTCAACTTTGCACTGAACACTGATGATGGTCTAGGGTTCTAAAAAATGGTGCCCCGTGTTCTTTTCTCTGGTTTGCTACTGCCAGTCCCTAAAGGAAAGCAATATGGAGGAATTAAGCCATGACTGTTCTTGTCTGGCTAATAGCACCATGATTTTGCTCCTCAGAAGAGAAGGAGGGATGTTGATAGAAACATGGGCAATTGGCAAGTTTACCAGAGAGATGAAGTCATTAGCTGTCCATAGGCTCATTAAACTCTAATGGTGGCCATAATCATCACTGTGATTTGGAAGCACTGCCTTCGCCCCCTGAAAGGCTTTTTGTTTTGCAGTCTCCTTTCCATTCAGCTTCCTGAAATGCTATGCCAATTGATGTTTGCATGTTTCCAAGATGGCAACGAGCCTTCTAATTGCTTCTCCCACTACACTGTGTGCTGGCAGGAATGCACCCCACTTTCAGATCACTTGATACCTCCTGTCACCTTGGGGCTCGCCAGCACGCATTCAGAGGCAATGGAATGCCAATTACTCTCCTTCCTGGCATTCCATGAAAACATGTTGCAACTCCTTTAAGGAGAGAGACATTTGTGAGTTTGATTTCTTTAATAATTCCCACAGGTTTAGAGAGAGTTTAGCCTGTGGGGGGTACTGGTTACATCCCAGTAACATCACCCACACCACTACTAAAATCTGTTCTATTAAATTAATCATGATATCCACAAACATCAATAATAGTAATACTGACAATGATCAAGTTTTCAGCCTATAGGAGTTGAGAGACAAACAGATGATTCAATGAGAGCACTGCAGCTAACCAGTAAATTTCATGCTTGCTATGCATCAGCAATAGTTCAAGTGTTCTCAATATACTGGCTTGATTGTGTTCTTCCACAGCTTGCCAGAAAGTCTACTGTTCTTCTCTGAGTTTGTAGACAAGAAACCTGAAGCCCATAGTTATGTAACTAGATAATGGCAGGACCACCATTTGGTATTAAAATAACACAAATTAAATTCAGGTTTGTGTCAAAGCCTAGACTTTTTAGTTGTTACAGATATAGCCAAACACTGTCTTGGAGAGGGGTCGCTTCTAAGAATTACTCTCACCAGGAAAACAACAGGCAGTGATGAACAGTGAGTTAGATGCATGAAACCTTCTCTTATAAAGAACTTCATTCCACTTTTTCAACCAGCATCTTCTATTAAAGCCTTTAGCCCATCCTATTCCATCAACCGGCATCCTTGGGAGAAGCCCAACTGGGGCATTTTATCCCTTTACAAAGGAATGCATTTTCCTGGCTTGCTGCTCCACACAATTCTAATGCATCTCTCCTTAACTGTGACTTGTGATGCCTGCTCACATTCCGAGGCCAGAGTGTCCTACCACCAAAAGAATCCTTTTTCACAAAACCCGGATATGTAGGCAGCCAACAGACAGCAACTAACAAGAAACCACACATTCAGTGACTCACATTTTCATCTCTACCTGCGACCATAATTTTACCCTGAAATAAAGGTGTGTTGAACGTCATGACTCAGAAAACCACCCACAGGCAAAGCACCACACTTGTACACAATGCTTGAATTCACAGGTAGCGAAAATCATAATGTGACTTACTTTGAAATTCATCGTTTATCACTGGAAACTATGTAGGCTCCATAGTCATCAGAATGAGTTGTGGAGTTTAGAGGAAGTGGCTTGTCAACCTAGAACAAAAACAACACCCAGCAGTTCAAATTCAGCATGAAAAGATCAAGAGAATTGAAAGTTCTCTAGTGTGCACCAATAAATGTTAGCTAAGTGTCTAGCTTGAGAGTCTAGGAATGAAGGTGGCTACTAATACGGAGGAATGCCAGGCAGCAGAACCGCCATGTTTGTATGCGATTTTGGAGGAATCAGCGAAAATGAAGAGAGCAAAGGCTACAAATGATTCCTGGAAATGAACAATGTAACTCAACCCAGGAGGGAGGAGCGTGCTGCCACCCACCTGGGGAGACAGGTTAATCAGAAGATCTATTTCACGCTTATCTTAGTCATTAGGTAGCCATTGATACCACCTGCTCACTTGAAACATACAAATCCAAGCCAGCCATCAGCAAGCAGATACCACGCTGCCAAATCCCTCCTTTCTGCAGAGTGACAGGAGGACCAGGGCCCAACTCTGACCCCGAGAATCTGGGCATCTGCTCCTCTGGCACACACAGGTGTGAGGATGAATCAGAAATCCAGCCTCCATGGGCAGGGAGTGGAAGACAGACATGCCGGAAGACAGGAGCTATGTAAAGTGAAAGTCAACTGGAATTCCAGAAATATTTAATGCATTTAGTGACGTTTCTCTCCTCTGAACTAATTCTATCCCTCAGATCCAAAGTGGTGATTCTCTAAAGACATGTAGATAAGATACAAATTTCACTTGTTAACTCTACTCATTTTGAGAACCTCTGACTCTTTTAGGTGTTGACTACTCTTTCCCAAAGAACTGGGGAAGGCTCACTTGTCTGGGCAAGTTGTCAGCTGCAAATGACCAAGATTCAAATAACTACTTGGAATTCCCAAAGGAAAGCCAGTACCTCCTCACCAGTAGAAGAGGTGAGGAGGTACTGGCATATTGGTAGTTGAACTTTTCCTGCAGTAGCTACTACATGTTTTTTTCAGCTTTTTCTTAACTCCTGACTTTCATGGGAAGTGTAGGTACTAAGGGGAGGTCATCAAAGTGCCTTGCCTACTAAGGAGAGGTCATCAAAGTGCCTTGCCTACTAAGGGGAGATCATCAAAGTACCTCACCTAAGCAGCAAAGAAATACTCATGGCAGGCTCTCCCTTTTTGTATCTTGAGACAAAGTCTCTTATGTGTCAAGCTGGCCATAAATACTTGATTCTCACTGCCTCTGATGCTAAAATGTTGAGATAAAAGATGTGCACCACCATACCCGACTCTCATTTTCATCCTCTCCTTCCTTCCTGTTCTTCCTATAAAGGGAAAGCATGACATCTTAACGCCATGCACCGTTAGTAACTACGGCCAGTTGAGGGGTCAGCAGTTAATTGGTCTCAAGGAACGTCTTTCTGTCAGCTTTGCACACTCTTATTCTAGTCTGAATTACCTTGTCAGTGGTAACTTGCTAACTCGGGAAGGAAAAGGCAAAGTAAGTTGTTTACCTTGCTTAAAGCTCTGGGATGGCAGCCGGCTAGTTAATTACGGTTCTCCTGCTCCTTTCTGTCTCTGGGAGCCAAAGTATCATGTGTAGCTTCTGAATACTTAAAATTCATTCCTAATTAAGCAATGTGTAGATGGATGGATTTTCTATCAAGCGAGTCTCAAACCTGTAGCAGAAAATGAAGCAGCATTTCTGGCCCGAGACAGAAATGAGGTTAATCAAGATGCTGCCTGAGAATCTACTTTCTAATAAAAAGACTTCCCTAGCAGTTTTCTAAAGTGCAAGATTCCAAGATGGGCTAACCTTTTGCATATTTTATTTTAATATCTGTGGGGCTGCGGAATTAATCCAGGACCTCACACTTGCTAAGCAGATTTTCTACCAGTCAGTTATAGTTCCATCTCCTCATTTATATAATTTGAAGTTGTTTATTGAATTTAAAGATGATAGTAAACTTATATATCTCTTATTCTTTGTTTCATGTGAAATGAATTGAGAAGAAGCAAGAAAGTAAAGTTTTTGAGACCAGAATAATTTGAGAGGTCAATATACACATGATAAGTCTGACATGAATTGGAAGATATAAATAAGCACATTCTGAGTTCAAACACAAGACAGACAGGGAAAGTGAGGACTGGAGAGAAAAGACTCAGTGGTTAAGAGCACTGACTGCTCTCCCAGAGATCCTGAGTTCAATTCTCAGCAAACACATGGGCGGCTTATAATCCAACTGTAATGAGATCTAGTGTCATTTTCTGGCTTGTAGGGACACATGCAGGCAGAACATCATAAAAGAACATCTTTAAAATAAAAATAAAGAAAGGGTAGGCGAATGAGGTTAAAGGGTTTGACCTTCAAATGGTGAGTAAACGGGGATTGGGGATGTAGGTCAGTTTGTAGAGTGCTTTGAGTAGCATGCACAAGGCAAAGTTTAATCCTTATCTTCTGCTCTGCAGAAAGTGGAGCTTATTGCTGCCTGTCTATAATCTTGACACTTGGAAGGTGGAATCAATTGTATGGCAAGTTCAAGGTCATAAACTGAGTTACAGAGTGAGTTCAATGGTAGCTCCATATAATAATAATTAATAAAATGAAACGAAATGAACTATTCAAGAAAATGGTTCTTTAGGATTTTCCCCCAAATTCTTACTTTTTCAATGAAGTTGGCCACAATCTCCCCAATTCAGCAATTGCCCTGCCTCAGCCTCCCAAATAGATGATATTACAGGTACTACTTTCTTCATATTTTGAAATTAGTTCCTCTTAAAAAATTTCCAAGCTCCAAACAATAGATAACATTTTAATACATTAAGGCTAATGAAGATAACTACTTGATTCATGTAATGGTAATATTTGTGTTTACCAATACAGAATGAAGACTCTAAAAGCCTAGTAAGAAATAGTGTTCTTTAAACTATAATGTAGGCAGGTTTTCAGGAAGAATGAAGAAACAGTAAGTTCCCAACACTATGAAAGCAACATTTTTCATCTGCCAAATGGAAATGCAAATGAGCAAAATGATGGGTGAACATAGAGAAGAGCACACAAATCACAAAAGATATTCAAGAATTACAGCAGTATCAGTTTAGAAGGGAAAGTCTCTGGTGTTCTTTCTTCTGGAGGAGAGGCACGGGAAAAGATGGTGGGTTTTGTTGTAGTTTTTTGAAACAGGGTTTCTCTGTGTAGCCCCGGCTGTCCTGGAACTCACCATGTAGACCAGGCTGACCTCGAATTCAGGAACCTATCTGCCTCTGTCTTCTGAGCGCTGGGTTTAAAGGTGTGTGCCATGACCACCTGGCAGGAAAAGCTTTTTAACTAAATGGGGAAGCCTTCAGGCTGCCTTATTTCCAAATAAAGACATTTTTACCTTCCAAAGTTTTAAGCAAACTCCATTGTCTTAAATGTGTACATCTTGTTCTCTTGCTCTCCTGCCTAGACTGTGGTGGTGACATGTCTGGACCTTCCCTTGAGGAGCAGGGCCAATTCCACTCTATCATCTTGCATGACACAGCCTGAGGAGGCTTTTGCTATCACCACTAACGCTGTCATTTCTCCAATTAAAACAGCTCTTAGAGTATTCTGAGCTGATTGGCGTATTCAGAGAAAGAAGTTTGCCCTCTTAATTGAGGGCTTGGCTCTAGGATGGGGACATTAACCAATAGGCAATCAGTTGGGAACAGGGATGATTATGTTTGAGCAGAGAGTGAATGGGCCAGAAATCCAATTTTGGCCCATGAAATGTCTGTAGTTTTAATTAGAGTGAGGATAGAAAATAAATTTAATCAACAATTAATTCAACCAATAATGTCAGCAATACTTACTTAAAATATAATGTTATTCTGAAGAACAGTATGTCATATCAATAGTATACCATAACTATATGATAAAAATGAGGCAATGAATAGTAATTAGACTATTTAGAACAACCATTAATTAGGTATTTAAGATGCAGAAGTTAAGAAGTTTGTGAAGGTCAGTGTTCGCATGGCAAGGAGACAATAGTAACATAAAAAAAAACAGAGAATGTGCATGAGGAGAGATTCAGGCTGGGGGAACTTTTCCTGGTATGTTTAAACTGTGTCTAAGGTTGGGAAGATTGGCCGTGGGCTACCGTGGTCTGGAGAAGAAGGTGATTAATGAGAACCTACATGAGATAGTAGCAGTGGGAAATAAAAGGACTCAAAATACCCAAGAAGTATTTCAGAGACAGTCAGTAGGAGTTGGCCACTGCTGAGAAGAGCAGTAAAAGGAGAAGGGGTAGACATAGATAAATTAGAAACATGGGCCCTACAGTAGAAGCTGGGAGGCTACCAGCAAAACTGCAGATGTTCGAAGGAAAGAGCCAGTGTAGAGAGGTGATAATGAACGTAGGTGTGATCCTTTCTGTTTGCTGTGTCAGAAAGTCTCATGGGACAGCAGCAACAGCCACAACCACAAGGTTATAAATTAGGAATTGAAGAAGGATGAAAGATTTCAGCGTCTTTCTAATGTATGAGGTGGTTAAAGCTGAGAAGGTCTAAAACCACCAAAGCTAAAGAAGAGAGTAAGCCTTCACAGAAGTGGGGATTCTGGGAAAGAAGGCAGCCCGGTTTGAGGGGAGGTGAGCGGGGCTGGTGGCAGACTCTTTTCACTACTGTAAGCCCTTAGCAGGATTTACTTAAATTTAATTAAATTTACTTAATTTTCATGATGGCCCTTAGGAAATCAATTTTGTTGTAAACTCTACTTCATGAATTAGAATCTGGAAGGGCAGAAAGTTTGCAAAGGCCACATCTTATGCCTGGCAGAAGCAAACTTCAAGTTTTATTCTACTTGAGAGTCCCTGTCCTTGACAACTGTGCACATGGAGAAAGCAGGGAACTGGTTGTTGACTTTTTACAGCTCTGACCATTGAACCCAGGGCCTCAAGCATTCTGAACAAGCACTCCACCACTAAGCTACCCACTCAGCCCAGGATGAGCTAGTTTTCCAAAAAGAATTGCTTATAACAAAACCAAATGTCCTACAGATTATCTGCTCAGAGTTCATTAGTGAAATGAGTCCACTCCTGGGGCTACAGTTGACTGGAAGAGGCCTAAAAAGCACAGGTGAAAGTGGAAGTTTTAATAGTATTCAAATAGCATCATGAAAAAGAAGTGTGCTCCACTTTCAGCAAGTACTCATGCGTCTATTGCGTTTATTGGAGGGGCCCAGGCCTCTTGTAAGAGGGAAAGGGAGAAGCTATCAGGAAAGACTGCCCTGCCTTGGGAAAGTGATATTCATACAGAGACTATCTTAGTTGGGGTTACTATTGCTGTCATGAAACAAAAAGCAACTTGAGGAAAACAGGGATTATTTGACTTACGCTTCCATATTCCCGTTCATCATCAAAGGAAGTCAACATAGGAACTCAAGCAGGACAGGAGCTGATGCAGACAGCATGGAGGGGTGCTGCTTATTGGCTTGATTTTCATGACCTGTGTATCCTGCTTCTTATAGAACCCAGGACCACCAGCCCAGGGGCAGCACCATCTACAGTGGACTGGGCCCTCCTCCACCAATCACCAATTAAGTAAATGTCTTACAGGCTTGCTTGCCTACAGCCTGATTTATGAGACATTTTCTGAGGTTCCAGTCTCTCAGATGACTTTAGCTCGCATCAAGTTGAAGTAAAATCATCTTCACAGAGTTTCAAAACCTTTTTCCACTTGTGCTCTTGTTTCACTGGAGAAAATCATATACCATCCTGGGTGTGTACGTATATAAAACAGAAACACAAACCAGAAATATGGCTCAACAGTAGAGAGCTTGCCTAGCATGTGCTAGACCCCGAGTTCAATTGACAGTTTGTTAACAATAAAAAATAGAGTTAAAACATATATCATAAACAAATAGAGTACTTACTGATAATAGATCCCAAAAATGTTATAAAACAATGCTTTCATATACAGATAATTACAGCATTTAGTAAAGACCAAAGGAAGCTTGGATACTAACGAGATGGGTGAGCTCATTTGTATTTGCGTGCAAACCAAGCCATGGCTGGCTATCTGGCACTGTAGGGCTCACAGCAGCTTCAGTGTTTCCCAGTGCTGATTAGTGTTGTAGTTTTATACAATGCTAGGACCAAGTCTTCAGATAAACACATCATAAAGAAGAAGCAATATATTTAGGGCTGTTTCAGAAACTACAGGAAGTCTAATCCCAATCCCAGACCAAAACATATGTGATGATTTGTGTTTTTTAACTCACATCAGCAAGCCAAACAGTAATTTTAAAAATCAAACAGTGTGACACAATCCCTTCAGATAAACTAAGCCTTAGGTGGTAAGGAATAGCCATAGAAAAACATGAAAAACTTTGGTTTTTCATTGTTAAACCAGTATGCTTCTACAGGAGCAGAAAAGTTTGTATGACCCAGACAAACACTGAAATGCATAGCATCCTGTTGTCTCCTAAGGACTATCCTTGTTAGGGCTACTATTGCTGTCATGAAGCATCATGATCAAAAGCAAGCTGGGGAGAGGTGAATGCTATTCTTGGTTGTCAACTTGATGACATCTGGTATTAACTAAAACCCAAATGACTGGGCACACCTGTAAGGGATTGTTTTCTTACTTAAAACAGTAGGAGTGGAAAGATCCACTTCTGATCTGGATCAGGTGGGAGGATAAACCTTTAATCCAGATTTTTTTTTTGAGGTGGAAAACTCCACCTTTAATCTGGACCACCCCTTCTGCTGGCAGCCTATATAAAGAGAGTGAGAAGAATGCCCACCCTCTGCCTGCTTGCTCTTGCTTGTTAGTAAGCCCATTCCTTCACTGGCATCACAGTTCATTTCATCAGGATTCTGGCATATACTGATGGCCAGTTGAGACATTCAGCCTCAAGGACTGGTTCTTGGATTACTGGATTCTTGGCCCTCCTGTTCATAAGTAGCCCTTGTTGGATTAATTGGACCATAGCCTGTAAGCCCTTCTAATAAATTTCCTTTCTATATAGAGAAATTAATTCTGTAAGTTCTGTTCCTCTAGAGAACCCTGACTTTTCCAGTAAGGAAAAGGTTTATTTGGTTTATACTTGCACATTGTAATAGTCCTTTATTGAAGGAATTCAGGGCAGGAACTCAAACAGGGCAAGAGCTGATGCAGAGGCCATGGAAGGGTCCTGCTTACTTGCTTGCTTCTTGTAGCTTGCTTGGCTTGCTTCCTGACAGAATGCAGGACCATCAGGTCAGGGGTGGCTCCATCCACTGGGCCTTCCCCCATCAATCACTTATTAAGAAAATTCCCTACAGGCTTGCTACAGCTAGATTTACAGAGGCATTTTCTCAACAGAAGACTATAGCTTGTGTTAAACTGGTGTAAAACAAGCCAGCACAGGAGCCGAGGAGGTTCAGGCAGCTTTGCTATTAGTGTGTGTGTGTGTGTGTGTGTGTGTGTGTGTGTGTGTGTGTGTGTGTATGTAAAACCCTGCATAGTACAGTGTATGCTGTGCTCAGGACCAAGGCTGTCGTGAAGCCTCATGATGCAGCATGGGCCAGCACTGCCAGATACACCTTGTACTCATATTCTGTTTGATTCTGAATTGATTTTTGTCCGTTGTGTATTCAGTAACCTTCAGTTGCACAATTTCATACACATGACTCAGAGTTTGAGATGCCATGAAGACATGTGTAGTGAGCAGGAATGAGCAGGCGATAGAGTCAAATGTCACCCATTTGAGAGCCTTTAAGCAGAAATACTTAGGGATCCAGTTTAAAGAAATCTAGGACAAATATATTGGGTAAAGGACCCTAAGGATTTTGTGCTCTATTCTCAACAGGAAGACACTGAAGGGGTAATAATTATACTTCAGAGGGTAAAAGATAACCACTTAAATTCCATAGCTGCTAATGGAGCCAAAAGTGAGCTCAGGTTACATCTATGCCCATCTCACCAAAATTCTGAATGAATGAAAAGCTTCCTACTACAAATTCACATCTTGATCCACAAGCATGAGGCAGAGAGAACTAACTGAAAATGACATTGGCTTTTGACACCTCAGACCCTGACCCCAGTGACCCAACTTCTCCAACAAGGCTGTACCTACTAATTTCTCCCAAACAGTTCCACCAACTGGAGAACAAACATGGAAATGTATAAGCTTATGGGGGGCATGCTCATTGAATTCTCCACATCCCATTAGTAATTATCTATGAATATTTACCATGTTAGCTACAAATATGGTATCACAGTAGATGTGGAAAGACATGATGTATATCAGTCTCAATGGCATTCATAACTCAGAGACAACAACACTTTAAGAAAGCTCAAGTATGAGTTCCATCCTGGTCTCAAAAACAATCACACCAATAGAAAATAAAATTGTACCACAACAATTAGAAATGACTAGTTCTGTATTTTGTTTGTTTCTAGTGTAAACCTCTATTCTAAATTTGTGCAATTTAGTTTTTAATAATGGATCTCTAGAAAACAAAGCACTTTCCAATATCCTGAAATCAAATGATTTTGACTGGTGCCAAGGTTCCTCTATCAAGTCATTCTTGGGCATACATTTTAGTACCCTTGTTTTTTCGTAGGGGGAAGAAAGTTCCTGAAATTTTAGATCAAACCTTTCTCATGTCTGTCCACACATCTCACCATGTTTATCAAGGTTTATATTGAATAAGTAGAATGCCAGGATATTTTTCCCCCAAACAGGCCAAGCGTAGAAGCTGGTGAGAGAAGAGGTCTATGAAATACCTTCCATGTGGGTACGAGTGCCTTACAGAAAACATGCCTCACTCCTCCCTTTTCTTGTGTTCCATCAAGAGAGCAGGAGTCTCATATCAAATACAAGCTTATAGCTTGGATCACAGCTAAGTTTATAGCCTCTGTTCCCATTATCATTCAGCTCTATTATTGTCATGTAGCCTCCTCTTTAGGAAAAACCAGTGGACCCTAAAATAAAATGATCACAAGCATGCAAATGAAGGTAGCTGAATTCTCAGGCTTTGGCAGTGTTGCTTAAGTTTGAGATGGCCTCAGAAGGGACAATCATAATATTTTTCTGGCTGTCTTATCTTGATTTATAATTTGAATCTCCATAAATGATAATAGAGAGGGCAATTATCAAAGAAATGGAAAGGGCAATTATCATTAAATTGAAAACACATCACACATCCAACACGATGAATGTCGGAGCTAAAAACAGATTTTGTGGATCTTGCAACTGTTCCAGAGGAGCTTAATGGAGGCAACTTTGTCTCCCACCTCCTCTAATTAGCCAGATGACATTGGATATATCCCCCCCTTTCCTTTCCCTTGGATGAAAACACAAGAGCTGTTCATCTAATCTGCCTAAATAGGCACACTACTGAGGATACATGAATAGAAGAGACTAAAGCAATTGTCTACTGAGTGTAAAAAAATTTTCCTGATCTCTCTCTCTCTCTGTGTGTGTGTGTGTGTGTGTGTGTGTGTGTGTGTGAACTCAGGTGAGAAGGCTATAGTATGGGTTCAGAGGTCAGATAGTAACTTCAGGTGTCAGCCTTGGCCATCTACCTTGTTTTAAACAAGGTCTCTTCTTTTGACTCTTCGTGAGACAAGCTGTCTGGCCAGAGAGCTGCTGGGGATTCTGTCTTAGCTGCCAGACTCATGGCAGGAGCCCTGGGATTGCAGACACGAGGTGTGTGGCTTTTACATGGTGTCTGGGAATTTGAATTCAAGTCTTCATGCCCGTGGGACAAGTGCTTTACCAGCTCAACAATTTCCCCAGGAGCAAGCAGAGTTTTCCCTCTGAAGAGGGGTAAAAACAGCCGACTCCTCTTGTGGATACTGATGTGACTCCAGGGGACACCCTTCTCTCTCTACCAAATCTTGCAATAAATGAGCTTAAGTGAGGCATCCACGTTTTGTTCATGAGGATAAATAACAGACTGGGGGCTGGAGAGATGGCTCAGTGGTTAAGAGCAATGGTTGTTCTTCCAGAGGACCTGGGTTCAATTCTCAACATGCACATGGCAACTCCCAACTGTCAGCAATTACAGTTCCAGAGGATCTGACACCCTCACACAGACATACACGCAGGCAAAACACCAATGTATATGAAATAAAAATAATAAATCATTTTTAGTAAAGATAATAAATAAATAACCATACTGGACATCGGCATTACCGTAAAAGGCCTTTGTCTGAAATAAGTCAAATGAGTTATAATCTGAGTTCCAGGCATCAGTTCTCATGAGGAGGAGACTGAAAAGAACAGGCAAGTGTTGATGGACTCTGTGATCTAAGAAGATGATGCTGGGGGCTGGGGATCAAAACACTGAAAACTACTTTCATTAGCTCTTCGGTACGGGAAGAGTAGTTATTTCATGGATTCCAGAGTCTGCTACAGAGGCTCTTTCTCACACAATTTGATCCAATCCGGTTCAAGTAGTGAGTAACTAGAATTCCCCTTCTTTTCAAAAGTAGTGTTCACTAAGTAGCCTAGGCTCTGGCCTATTGATGTTTTTAATGTATGGGTGATTGAGTAATGGTCTGGGCATCGGGAAATGCCAGTGAATTTCAGTCATTTCATTGTGGGTCTCTGCTCTTTAAATTTGTGTCTACAAATAAGCCCAGCAGGTGTTTCTGGATAGTGCTTGACTAGATGGGACTGGTTTACTTGAGGGCAAAGGACCGTGGGTGAAGTCGGCAGGTGTGGCTGTACTAAGTTACAGATCTGGACATTATGGTAATGGACCAAAAGTGAAATGAAATTGTTCAAAAGTAAAAAGGAAAGAAAACTCAATTGGCCTTTATCTGTCAGTTACATTAAATATCTGCAATTTCAGTGTTTCTATCTTCTCATGTCAAATTGTCTCTGGGCCTGTCTTTGTAAGTCACCCCCCAAAACAGATCAATACAATTTTACTATGCTCAGCATGACTACTGAAGTTACATTCTCCTTCAGATCAGAGGCCTGAGCTGTGCCTGCTGGTTTGCTTATTGGAGTATTGAGTGCATGTTGTACAATCCACCAGCCGGCGAGATGTGACATCCATACTGGATCGTCTTCTGTGAATAGTTCTCCAGTGAATCATCCTGTTTTTTTCCCCTCACTTTCATCCTCCCCAGATTCCATTGCTAGCTAAGAAATACTTCATTTTCAGTTTTTGGAGGTTCTGAGTATTGGACTAAGCCAGTACTAGTACCCCCACTGAGTTGTAATGCAGAAAAGAAACTGCCCACCATGAATTTATAGAAACACATTCTTGTATATCTGTCATTCACCTTGAATTAAGTATCTATTTCCTTATTATTTTGAGGGACTGATTCTTTTGACCAATAATCATATTTTAAAATATCAAGAACTCAAACAAAAACAACAAAAAGCAGTGTATTTTCTTTACAATTTCCCCACTGAGAATCTGGGAATGCAACTCAGTAATAGAACACTTACCCAGAATTTCTGTGGCCCTGGGTTCAAGGTCCAGGACTGAAAAAAAAATTCCCCCAAATTTCTGAGTGTTTTGAATTTCCTGAACTCTTGTATGGCAGCTGTTGCTAAGTGATTTTTGTTATGTGTACCCTCCCCAAGGCTAAGGAATTTCCCTTGAATTACAGGAAGTCTCTCTCTCAATATGACATTTACTTCCCTTGATGTCACAATTTCTCTTGATAAGTATAAACATTTATTTTTAACATGGTTTTAGATCTTATTTAGTATTTGCTTTCAATCCCGTGTCAAGGACAGATGGAGAAGAAAGGTCAGCTTGTGGGTCAATGCACTCACACACTGAAAGTGGAGTTAGTAAATGTGAACAATACTGTTTTCGTATTTTGTAATGTCTTGAAATGTCAGAGGAGTTTGTGAAAAACAGAACAGGAGAGAAGAGAGAGAGAGAGAGAGAGAGAGAGAGAGAGAGAGAGAGAGAGAGAGAGAGAGAGAGAGAGAGAGAGAGATCTTACCAGAAGTATAAGGGAAATACAATTCATGTAAAAATATTTCATGAGTAATATTTTGGAAGATTGATGCATTTTAAACAAGTTCTGTTTATCATCCCATCCCTCAGATTTTACAGCAATGTAAAAAATACTTTATTTTCATTTTTTTGTGGTTCTGAGTATTAGACTAAGCTATTATTTTCCCACTGACTTCAACCAATAAAAGCAACACATATACAGAAGGACTTCCCACATGAGTTCACAGTTTTTGTCTTGGAGTCTTCACATCTTTGGGGAGTGAAGAAATACTTTTTCTCTGCATAGGAAGGAAGAAATACTTTTTTTTTTCTGCATGGGAAGGTTTTCTCTGAGTAGGAAAACCAACAAACATGTACATATGGACACACACACAGTACACACACACAGACAGAGAGAGAGAGAGAGAGAGAGAGAGAGAGAGAGAGAGAGAGAGAGAGAGAATATAGTTTGGGCAAGATAGAAACCCATTGTAGGATAAAGTTCTAGAAGATACTAGCTGATTTCTATTGAGTACATGTTATATGTGTGACACACTATTCTGATTCATTGTAACAGTGAATTTGTTTAGTTCCACCCCTCTCTCTGTAGTTGGTGCTACATTTATAGTAGGTAACTGCAGTGAAATACAAACCAGATATTGATCAGGTTGATGGGTAGAGTGGGGCTGAGGCAGTTGGGCATCTAGTTCTCTTTACATTGTCCGACTCCTTTTACCTGGTCTTGAAGTCCTAAGTGCTTGGTCAGACATCAGAAACCCATGCTGTGAGAACATTCCAGTCACAGTTGGTACAAAGCACAGCTCTCACTGCAAAAGGAGTAAGACTTTTCTCTCGAGATGACATGACTTGGAAACATGGATTTGGGTTGCAGTGAATAACATCTCAACATGGAAACAGTTTTATGAAGCTTTGTAGCTAAAAAACAAAGGGAAGTCGTAAAGCCGGGTGGTGGTGCATGCCTTCACCATCCAGAGGCAGAGGGATCACAATGAGTTAGAGGTCAGACTGCTGTACAAAGTGAGTCCCAGGACAGTCGGAGCTAACAGAGAAACCCTGTCTCGGACACCATCCAAAATTCAAAAACCCCAAACCAGAAGTCATAAGTCAAGCCATTTTGCAAATGCTTTGACAGGAACGTTAGCTTCGGTGAGTGACAGCAAAGCAGGAAACAGTGTTCTACAGATTTCAGGTGTTGTCTGATGGTATTCTTAGTTTCTGAATTGGTGGAAACTGGTAGTTTGTTAAGTCAATGTGTGCAACAGATTTCATGTGACAGTCTCAGGAGCGTGAGGCCAGACACAGAGACGGATGGTGACTGAGCATTAAGTGATATTCTCACTCTGGGTGTGCAGCTTGGCAGCGTAGTTTTAATCAGTTAGCCCTGTATACTCCGTAATGTGGGTGTGCTTTCTTCCTGGAAACTTCAGTTCATGCAATACACAAAGATCAGGTTTAAACTGAGCCCTGACTAAGTCAGGCCTGGGAAGGAAGGATCAATACTGCAGCTATGCCCCAGTGTGATCTGCGCAGCAGAGCTCAGCCCATACTTAGCAAACTGAGAGGTGGGAGGAGTTGAGTTCTCTAACAAACTGTGCTTCCCAGCGCTTGAACTGTGCAGTGGCCAGTTGGAACAAGTGGCACGTTCTCTTCATAAATGGGCAAAGCCAAGGGAAGGGAGGGTGAACAGATAAATGAGCCACATGGCAGAGTCTGGTTTCACACCTTGCCAATGACTCTAGGCATCCTTGAATGTACCACGAAGGTGCTGGCTAGTTCCCGGCCCATTTTCTGTATGGACTCACAATGGTTAAAAGTGACCCACCAGTGTCCTGCCAAGGGTGCGTTTCCACCACGGGACCTTGTGCTGTCCTTGTCCCAAAGGTATTATGCTGTCTATGGCTTTCCTGTGGATTGGAATCTTAGTGAAATAAGGAGACCACAAAGGAGATTGACCCGCACTAATCTATAATCCTTTCATTGTGTCGTAAAATTATGAGAATTATTCAAGTGAAATAGGAAATTGACTGCCATTTGATTAAATAAAAGGGAAGGAGTACAAAGTAATTTTCTTAAATTGAGGGCAAATAACTGTCACAAAAATCAAATTTCTTGGCATACAAATAGGTCACATCCTTTGTCTAACAGGCGTATTTGGGTGGGAAAGGAATGAGTGGACGCATGGCCATGAATCCCCTCACCCAGCACATCATCAGCCAGTCGGGCCCCCTTAGCGAGGAAGGAGATCAAGCTGCCTCCTGCAAGCTCAGCAGGCAGAGGTCCAAGGGATATTTACCATTTAGTTTAGCATTTCCATCCTGAAGACCTTTTGTGCACAGCAGCAGGACAGCTCTCAGCGCCGAGGAAAGGCGGCGGTGGATGAGGTGTGCCCCCCTCCCCGGGAAACTCCCGATGGTCTTGAAACTTTCCTGTCAGACTATTACACAATCCAGGGCCTTTTCCAAGCAGGAAGTATGATATTCCAAAGACAACTTGACCTCCTGATTGAAAATAGGCCTGGGTGAGTAGGTGGGTGGAGGTGGGGGTGATGAGAAGGGGAATTGTAATCAGGCCTGGGTTAAGTCAATCAAATTCACAGATACAAGTGAGTTAATTTTGATAGGAACACAGTCTAATGTTTCTCTTAAGACAAAAGTCCCAATTATTTATTCTCCTTGGGGTATGTCTCAGCCGCCCACAAGATTCTAAATGTTCAAGAGTTTCAAAAAAAAAAAAAGTCAGCGTAATTACAGAAAACAGTCTTTAAACAGCGGTATCCTGTTTTGTTTCCTGCATACGCATTGAGGTGCTCCTCGGAATGCTTGACAGCATCCACCTCCAGAAGCAAGCCTCAAGATTGTCTCAAGATTGTTTGCTGGGAGCTTTTACACACAGCTCCTCAGCAGCAGGCCCGTTGATCCTCTGGACCTGGAAGCCCACAATCGCCCTATTGTTTACTTTGCAGTCAGAAAAGCAATGGTCCCCATAATCCTACCAGCCATGTTCCCCCAGCAGCAGGTCCCCACCTCTGGTTCCCAGAGGGGCTTCAAACACTGGCGATAGATTAGCATCTCCATGGCTTGATGCGATCTATGGCAAACCCATCAGCAATAGCCCTTTGAAAAGTGTGGTCAAGGCTAAATGATTTGCTGTGAGACAATTTTGTTCTTGAGGTAGAGAGAAATTAGGGATAACTCCTGAGAACTGAATGCCCCAGCGGAGGGGTAATCCAATGCCTCAGACCTCTTGCCCTCTCTCAGCACTTTGTTCTGTTGTGAGGAATGAGGGAGGGGAAAGCCCAATTGTGTGTTGATGATCAGAACATTCCCTCCATGAGAGTGTAAGAAAGACACACGCCACTACCAATTAACCATCAGCGGGGCAAGGTATTTATTCGTTCTGTCCGATTCTGTGGGAAGTGTGCCTTATTAGCATTGAAGCCCAAAGACGTAATACAGCAGTCCACACTCACTTACCCTATGAGGAAAAGCAGAGTGGGCACGCCGGGTTTAGAAAAGCAAGTAAGTAAACAAATAATAAATCAGCCATGTTGCTCTTCCTGGTCTTTGCTTCAGTCCTAAAACACAAAGTCACCAAATGAAATCTTATTTCCTCCCTGCTTCTCTCTGTGTTTTGACAATAGAATGGGGGCTTGCATTTTAAATTAGTACCATCACAATCACGAGAGTGATCAGGGGCTGCTAATTCCCTCCATAACCGTCCCCCCAGCCCCTCCCCCTCCATTACACTTTGAGTCAGAGTGGCTGGCCTGGGACTGAGAGATTCTCTAGGGTCCATGCTTGTGGCCCCATCAGAAGAAAGTTTCCCCTGGCTTTCAGCTGGTTCCTGGCATGTATCCGGGGGATCTGTGGTGAGTGGCAACTCGGGACTCACTTTTCATCCCATCAGGCTGTGGTTAGGCTTAGTAGCGTTTCTTTCTTATCCCAGCCACTAGGAGTCAATCCCCCTGAAAATATATGGTTTTCTTTCTTTCTTTTTATTTTTTTCTTTCCCCTGAAAGGCATGGAATCAACTCCAGTATCCCTCTTTACCCTTAAGACACAAACACAAAATAATGGCGCGCGTTCTTTATGTAAGTTAGGGAAAGACAGCAGAGGGCTGGCTGAGGGTCTCTGCTTCCCAGTTTAATTCATTTGCTTTTCTACTAAGGATCTTAGAAGAGGCTGATGTCCTGTAACTTAACCGCTGGCATACTATTTCATTAAAGAATCAGGGATAAATAATACTGCTGCCTTTTCATGTTAAAAAAAAAAAAACCCAAGCCAAACTTAAAATGGGAGGATTTAGAGTGTAATGTTATCAGTTCGAGAATGAACAGGGAAATATTAAATACCAAAATTGTTAAGATAAAGCAAACAGGAACCTGTGCAGATGTATGCGAAGGGCCACTTGGTACATGTCTTAAGTCAGCACTTAACAGAGGTTAGCATTTCTTGGAGCACTTTGGGAAACGAAAGAGAACAATAGAAGGTTGCGAACATTTTATACTGCCCAGTCAGGCTATTTTAAAGACAACAAGAACTGCAGCCCAGCCCACGAGCAAGACAGAAGAAGGAAATTTTCAGTCATTTCAGAAAGTGAGGACATGTGCACCCTGGAGCGGGTGGGGGTTGGGTGGCGGAAAGCCAACATCTCAGAATGCAAGAGAGCTTTGTCGGGAAGGAGGAGCTGTGACTCCCGCGCCACTGTCCTCCGGGGGTCTTCGGCGGCAGCAGCTTCCTGAAACTCACCAAGCCCCTTCCCACCTTAAAGCATTCGCACCCCAGCCTCTGACTGGAAATGTGTGTCCTGGGAGCCTGATGGAGCTCTCTCTCTACTGCACTCTAACCGCGGTGCTCAGACCCCTCCGTGTGCTCCCCCTCCCTCCCCAGTTCGGCTTCTCTCCACCTCTCCCATTCATTTCTTCCTCTTTCTTTTGTTCCTCCTTTTTTTCTTCTCTCCCTCTTTTTCTCCCTTCCTTTTGCTCCGGGCTGACTGGGTAGCCTGGCTCTCTATTGGAGAAAGACTTTGAACTTCTAATCCTCCTGTCTTTATATCGCAAGTACTATAATTACAAGTGTTCACCTTCCACACCCAGCACTAGGGATTGAACCCAGGACTTCAAACATGCTAAACAAGCACTTGTCCAAACTAAGACACATCCCCAGCCTCTTGCCTTAGTTTTCTTCAAGGACATGCTACTGCCTAGAGGTATATGGTCATTCATTCACCTGTCTCTGCGTTTCAGCCTTGTGCTTTTTGTCTTTTCACCTTCTTCCTTTCCTTCTGCTACATTTATACATGTGTATAATTGCATAATCCTTTTTCATTTCATTTTATTGTTGCCAAGTAAATGTTTCTGCAGAGCCTGCATTATTTGGCATATAAAAGTCATTATTAATTTTCTCCTAAACTGATTTAATTTATGTGAATGGGTACTCAGTCAGAATATGCGTCTGAGTATCACATGTGGGCCCAACACCTGTGGAGTACAGAACAGAGCGTCTAGTTCCTTGGAACTGAAGTTATAGATGGTTACAAGCCTCCATCCCCGTGCTGGGAACTGAATCCAGGCTTTCTGCGGAGCAGCCAGTGCTTGTGTGACTGCTGAACAATCTTTCCATTCCTGGACATCACTGTTTCCTTTTGGTTGTTGCTGTTGTTGTTGTATGTATTTTGAATTATTAAACCACAATTTCTGAGGAACAGCCTTAGAGGACCTCAGTAGCTTAGCTCAGGGTACTGCAAAGGGGAATGGACACTTGACTTACCTCACTACAATGTTTTTCAAGCAGCAGGAGAGTCATGGTTCTTACAGCTTGCAACCAACTGACAGTGCCCAGAATCACGGGCTGACTAATGGTTTAGGGAGCGGACCAAGGACATGACTCTTTCCTTCCTCCCAATGCCAGATTACATAGACCACGGCAGGTGGCTCTACAGGGAGGCTCACAGCTCACCTTCCTGTGACAGAAGTTACAATGGCCAGAGAAAAAAACACAGATCCCACACACAAGACTTGAAGATCCAGGGGAACCTCTTCCTACACTCAGCTTTGCTGAGGACTGTCAGAAGGAGTAGGAACAGCTGCTACCAAAACTGTACACAAGTCCACAGGAACCAGCAGTGCATAAAGAAGTGAGAACAGACAAAGGGAAATGATCAGATGCTTGGGCAGAGAAGGGGAAATCCAGCAAGCTTGGGCTCTTCCGACTTTTCTTCATCTCTCTGTGACACATTCCTTCCTCCCAGGTATGGGGCAGAACCTCCCTGTACAATCAGAGAAGGGGGTCACGGAGTTTCTCTTTGGCCACTCATAGGAAGGCAGGGGAAGGTCAGAGGAGAGCATGTTTCTAGTGTTCTGACCTGCCTGCAGGGGAAGAGGCATTCTGATTTCTGTGAATTGCTTGGGGGAAGGAGAGCAGAATGGTGGTCCTCAGATAGAAGGGCAGAGAAGGGCCATGGAGGAACTCGACGCTCCTTTGAACATCTTTCTCTTTAAAGTTCTCAGTGTGTAAAAAGTCTATCTGCCGGGACAACCTCTTCCAAGCCCCAATACCATAATATCCTAACCTTGTGGTTTATTGACACCTCCGAAATTCTCTTTGCAGTTTATCATAAGACAGAAAATGTTTACTGACACACAGAGCACAAGTTTGTCCTTGATAGAAAAGGTGACAGCAGATGCCAGAAGAAGCACAGTGACCCACTGTTTCTCATGATGATTCACTGAGAAGTGACACCACACAAAAGACAAGCTTATTGTCCAGACTGTCTGCCAACAGAAATGGGTCACCATGGCAAAAGCCACTTTGGGTAGGCATTGTGGACAATTCACAAACAGGTACTTTGAAAGTGTTTCTAATTTTGGAGCTCTATGGGATGATGCAGATTCATTTTTTTTTCTTTTAAAAATTTTTGCTTGGAAAAACTTTTACTTTTCTACTCTCCCTCCCTTCTCTCCCTTCTCTCCCTTCTCTCTCTCTCTCTCTCTCTCTCTCTCTCTCTCTCTCTCTCTCTCTCTCTCTGTGTGTGTGTGTCTGTGTGTCTGTGTGCTTGGGGGGTATGTGTACCCTTGCTAGGCATGTATTGCTGTATGCATGTAGAAGCCCAAGGGTAACTTGTGGGGACCAGTTCTCTCTTTCTACCTTGTGGTATCTAGGGATTGAACTCAAGTCCTCAGATGTGGCAGCAATGCTTTTACTGGCAAAACCATTTCTCTTGCCACCCCCCCTCCCACACAGACTTTTGGCTCTTTTGAGATAGAATCTCATACCTAGAATATGCTATGCACCCAATAATTACTTTGGACTCTTTATCTTCCTGTCTCTGCCTCCTGAGTGCTGGGATCATATGTGTGCACCAGGAGCCCATTTATGAGATCTCAGAACTCTAATCCGGGACTTCCCGCTTGGAAAGCAGCACATGAGCTGACCTGCAAACGCAAGCCCTTAGTAAGAAACTTTGAAAGTGTTTATTTTTCATTTGTGGGGCATATGGACTGACTTATAAATATTTTTGGAAGTGTAGGACTTCTAGGTATCAGGGCTCAGGAGCTAGTATTCCCATATCTAGGATGTCGACATGCCAGTGTGCCCTGCATATTGGGTAATCCCTCTGCCAGTGAGCCCCACCTACTGCTGCCACACTAGTTACTGTAAGCTCAAGAAAACAGAGAGCTCCGGAGAAGTGAAATGTTCTCTCATGTTTCTCCCCTGAAACATGGTCCTATAGAAATTCTCTGACCTATCTCCCCTAAATGAAATTCCAAAGACCCCCTTGTCTCAAGTATTCTGCCTTGTAGCTGCAGGGCAATAGAAATCTGAGTGTACTGGCTTTGCTTGCTAAGCTCGCCTAGCCGGTGGTGACTCTGTTTCTGTAGTCCTATTTCCACATGCTGCTCGACTCTTTTGGAACACTGTTCAAAAATCACGACTGTTCTTTTGCTTTTCAGATTTCATTTTTGAAGGATCCATGCCACAGAGAGTGTTGGGAAAATAACATTGTCATGCTTTTCTCTTGTTTATCTTTGACTAAAGGGTGGTCAGTCATGAACTGTGGACTAGGTGGGAAAAATATACAACCATGTCATTTACAGACTCTGGGCCCCACAGAAGGTGTCTGAGGTATTACACCTACTCAGGAGACTGCAGAAACATTGGGCATAAATGGATGAAAGTCATCTAAAGAGTAATAGTTTTTTAAATCAATGTCCACAAGGCTCAGTGTTTTGCCTGTGGAGAAGAAGATCCCCTTTCTCTTGTTCTTGCCTCTCAAATTCAGAAGAGCAGTAGTGAAGCATTGGAATGATTTTCTCCTGTTCCTCTGTCCTTCGTTATGGGATGTCAGGTGAAAAACTTGTGCTTAGTGAGGGAAAATTATTTCTTTCCCCTTCATAGATGCCGGAGTATGCACATCAAGCTTAGCACCTAGTTCCTCTTATAAACCAGGTCCAATATCTCCTTTGCTGACTATTTAGGATATTTAGCAAAGGCTTAAACAAGGTGAGATAGGAGAAAAAAATCCATAGGGACAGGAGAATGAAGAAAGTGGGACTCAAGAACCCAAACATCCAGGAGTGTGTGTACACGTGAGCCTGTATTTGTCTTGTCTTTATGTATGATAGGGCTCTCTCCCCTCCCTCTTCCTCCCATTCTTTTGTGCCTCAGAATAGCAAAGAGATGGGGATTTGCAGAGCCTCTGTGGATTGATCCATCATATTCTGACAGCTGGATTCCCAGAAACAGAGAATTAGACTTTTGGAGTGGACTCATTTTCAGTTGAATCTTATAAAGTGCTCACTTGAAGCTGGCCCGTTGAGGGTCCTCCGGCAATATTAGTCACTGGTGTTGATGTTAATTGTTCCCCTTCAGACACCAAGCATGAGCTGGCAATATAGGGCAGAGGGTGAAGGCGCTTGCCCTGCAAGCCTGATGACCTATGTTTGATTCTGGGAATCTATGGTAGGAGGAGTGATCAATCAGACTCCCAATGTTTGTCTTCTGACCTTCAGACACACATGAGTTCACACACACACACACACACAATATATATATTGTGGCTGGGTCTAGTTAGTGATAGAGAACTTGCCTAGGATGTGAGTTTCTGGGTTTCATTTCCATCACTATAACAAATAAACAAGGACCTAATATCCAAACAACTAACTCATGTCTCAGCATCATTGCTGATACTGTGACACCAAACATTCAGTACCAGTTGAAGATAAAGTCATTGGGCTGACTTTTAGAGTCATGGATAAAGAATAAAATGCTAAGCCACTTAAGAAAAACCAGGAGAGTTAGATTTTTAAACCATTATTACACTCAAATTAGAGATATTTTAGTATCTCTAGTCAAGAAGATTAAAAGTAGAGGTAAGACTTGATGCTTTTGATATTTGGAATAAAAATGTGCTTTTGCATTGAAAACTGACTGGATTCAATGATAGGTGCTGTTATTTGTGGGCAGAGGAACGGGTGGGAATGCTTCTCAAGTGTGCACACAGGACAAAAACCTCCAGGCACCAGCAGTCGAGGTCTCAATTGGCTTTTCAGCTACACTGTGGTTTATTGTACTCTTTACACCAGCTCTAAGAAGACACTACATATCATTATGTCTCTTGGAAAATCATTATAGTGCAATTAAAAGCAATGTTGTTTCACGAACGAACATGGGCTTCTACTCTGTGTCTCATGGCTGGGCACTTCCTTGAGCCTCTTGTGACTACGTGCCCTTGTGATGGTCAAGAGACCCAGCTGTCGAGAAAACACTCAACAGATGGCAGTGGCAGCGGATGTATCACCCTTCCTGGGAGCCTCTCTGACATCTGAGCTGTGGACCTCCATCAGCGTTGGTGTGCAAATGACTCCTTTCAAGTCACAGTGGTCTGGAATGTTCAGTGACAAAATTAATCTCCCTCCAGAAATGAAGGAAATTGAATTGCCCTTATGAAATAAAGTGCATACTATAATACTTAAATATAGCGTCCCTTTGAAAACTTTTAAATTCTTATAGATAAGAATGACAGGGAGGAAGTTGACACATCACTAAATGGACCCTTTTTCTTTAGGATGAGAGCAAAGCGATATTGGTCCCCTTTCTCATTGTGTGAAGCTCTGTACAGATTGGTTTTATATTTCTTTCTTTCTTTCTTTCTTTCTTTCTTTCTTTCTTTTCTTTTCTTTTCCTTTCTTTCTTTCTTTCTTTTTTTTTTTAAAAGAGCAATTTAACCTTGGCCTTAGTAATGACATGACTTGTTGAATGACGTGGTCTATAATGAAATTAGCCTAAGTGGTTTGAGAATTAATTAAGTGGTTTCATTTTACGTTGTAGCTGGCATTTTAACACAAAACACTTAAGCCTCCCTCTTTATTATCATTCCTCCTATGCGTGTGTGTGTGTGTGTGTGTGTATAACATTACTGGAAGAAGACATCTATGGCTGAGGAGTCCCAACAATGTGCCAGACCATGCTGGGACTGAGCCCCATTACTCAGTATTCAGAATGGGAGTTGCAGATGATTTCTGACTCATGTTCCTTCCTGTCAGTCACACAAAAGACTCAGGTGCTGGAGCCTCAAGTCTGTCTAGAGAACATTCCGGTCTGTCTGGGTATGTAATTCCGCGACAGAACAGTCTTGAATAATAGGTATGGGCCTTCCTTTGTGTCCTGCAAAAAACGTCCTAGGTGCTCCTGCCTGCTACCTCAACCCCCTTTCTGATATCTCCAAATGATGGGTGTTGGTTTTCTTTACTTGGGCCCATATATAAGTGTACGCTGTCAAATCTTCAAAGTCGGTTATGTAGGGATCACTATGTCCTTCAGCATTAAGTTTAATTTTGTCAAAATTGTCTTTCCTTTCTGATGTCATCAACATTGTGTCCTAAGATCTACATTTATTCTAAAACTCTGACATTTATATTGTCTAGTCGTGTCTGACAAGAAGGACCACCTGCTGTACGTGCCTTCTGTTAATGTAATCACACTTCGGTCTTACTAGTTCCTCTCTGGATAAGCTGTAAGATGATCTCTCTCTCTCTCTCTCTCTCTCTCTCTCTCTCTCTCTCTCTCTCTCTCTCTCTCAACAAACAAGGAATCAGGAATCAGCAGGAACACAGCCTGGCATAAATGACATAGTATTCATTTTAAATCGATTGTATGTGTTCGAGACAGAAGGATTTTACTTGTTCTAAGAGCTCAGTGACTGTCAGGTGTTGTACTAAGTCCTCTACGCGCATCATTAGATTTTATTTTCACACACGTGTGAGATGAGTGAGCATCCACCAGGGCAGCACACGGAAAATGGTGTCAAAACTGATCATATACCTGAGCCTAGGCCATCTTCTAGACTTCTCCATTTTCTCAGAGAAATACAAGTATTTCTTATCTAAAAAATATACTATTTTTTCCAAGTCAGGGTTTCTTTGTGTAGCTCTGGCTGTCCTGGAACTTGCTCTATAGACCAGGTTGGCCTCAAACTCAGAGATCAACCTGCCTCTGACTTCCAAATGTTGGGATAAAAGGCATATACCACCACCACTATTTCTCTTTAAATGTATATGTTTGCAGAGTACCATCATATTATGAATAGGTGTATGGGCTAATTAAAAAACAATGAAAATATGTTTTTGTTTATATAATGAAAGAACTTTATATGTTAAAATACTATAATTTCTATAAAAACCTAATAAACAATAGATACATGTTTTTTAAATTTACATTTCAGCCTTGCACAGGGGCCATAACAATCTTCCTTGTATTGTTTCAGTTTTAGCATATGTGCTGCTGAAGTGAGCACATACATGTTCTTTTGAAGGAGTCAGAAATATTTGACATAAGTGGATTATTGTTTGAAAATTTCTTTTTGAAAATTTCATTGTAATATAAATAATTTTATGATTTCTTTGCATGGAAATTAAATGAAAATTAATCTTCTCATTTACTGAATGAAATACTCTATAAATAACACTATTGAGGAGAATTTCAGATCCTTCTTCAACAGCCTACAGATGGTGATACTTTCCAGGCCGAGATTGTATGCAAATGATATAAAATTACCTTGTTTTCAAAGGTAATTAATAGATCAGGATCTATGAAATTCGGGGATTGAAGAGAGGAGACTAGTTAAACTCCCTACCTTTCCATGTGTGTGCTGGGAATCAAATCTAGGACATCATGCATGAGTCTTTCAATAGATCATTAGGGGGACATAAGGGGGACATCATTTAAATAGTTGGGTGTGTGTGTTCTTTTCCTGAAGAATAAACACATAATGGGAGGAACACGACACCCAGAAAGGATTGTGCATCCTGAAATATTTTATGCCTACGTTAAATGCAATGCTGTGCTTTCGAGCTCCACCCCAGTGAAGTATTTGTTCGCAATCATTTACACACCAACTGCAAACCCAAAAGTTGCTCTTTGAGGTTTCTGTGCGTGGTTGTCATGTTCTGATATCTGCATGTAGGAAGACAGCGGTGGTCATTTCATCTGGAGCATCTACCTCTTTGCTTTTACCCAGCTGATATTTAATGATTTACCACTTAATGTACTTCATCTTCTGTAGCCCCAAGTTCAAGCAGAAGCAGCTGCTATTAAGCATGCAATAATATTGAACTTCCCACCAACGACCTATGAGAGTATCTTTCTCAGCTTTAGCTACCGAACCCATCTGGCCTTTCCCCTATGCCTGACAACAGAGGGAGGGGAGCTGCCCACTTCCCATCAGTGCAGTCTGGGACAGAAGGTATAATTATGCTAGCAAAACATCTTCAAATCAAAATTCCTCATGTAAGCAGCGATCTGCCACTCAGGAGAACAAAACAATACACGGTAGCTCATTATCAAAAGAACGGGGAGAAAGCTCAGAAAACATGGAAAACTCCTGCTGAGCTGAAATCAATCCAAAGGGTAGAGGTGTCCCTGGCAGCGAATCTGCCAGAGAAACTTATTTTCTTATAACTTCTACCTGCTCCCTTTAGTATAGGTATTTGAGGAGCCTCCTTTCTCATAGTTTTGGAAGATATCTGGACAGACGCAGAACTAGAGAGATGCGGAAATCATCTATAAAAACAGACTTTCAAAAGTCTAAAGCAGGACTGGGATGTGGCTTAGTTGGTAGGATGCCTTCATAGCATGAAGAAAGCCCTGAATTCAGTCCCCCGGGACTGTATAAATCAAGGTTTGTGGCACATGACTCTAATCCCAGCACCAAGAAGCAGAGACAGGAGAATCAGATGCTTAAGGTCATCCTTGGCTACAAAGCCACTTCGAAGTCAACCTGTGCCACATGAGACTCTGGCTTAAAAAACATCATCACCCTCACCCTCCCAACTCCCCCCACCCCCCCCCCCACACCAAACCTAACATATAAGATAGGTAAAGAGATTGGATACTTTTGGAAGGAGAAACATAGCATTTATGTTAACAAATAAAATGCATGATCTACATCTGAATTTAAGGCTTTTAGAATTATTGTGAAGTTCTTAAACAACTGAGTACAGCCTATGCCTCTTTCCCCATAAATTTGTTTGTTAACATTGTAGCATCAATAAATTAGGATTTACAAGAATATGAAAATGATTATAAATTCTCACTGTAATTACACTCTTGTCAGACAACAACTGTTATCTAGTTATGATGGTATCTAATCTCTTGGCTGCATACAGTGGACCAAACACAGTTTTCTTTTCTAACAATAGAATCCTAAAAAACAGAGGAGACAGTGGGACCAAATGTTTTTACTGTGGACAACGTTCTTGAAGGTGTCGAGTCTAACGGGATTAGACTTCTATCTGTGCAGCATCTTTCATTCTTAAAACTAGGATCAGACTTTTCCTCCAATGGTTTTTAAAAATTTATTATTATATTTTGAAGATTTACTTCTTAACCAAAAGGGTTGCATTTACTCCTGTGCATATTGGAAAATCAAATTGACAGTACTATTTTATTTATTTCTGTTTGGAACTGGGGTTTGAACATAGAGCCCCATGCAGCTGTCTCTTGGAAGGACAACTCCAGTGCTCTCTGCACGTTTATTTTGAAGTCTCAGGAAGCTGTCCAATCTGGCCTCCAACTCACTGTAGGAGGCCTTGAATTTGTGACCCTTTGGCCTCCAATCAGCTGTAAAGAAACTGATATATTTCTAAAGGTCGATGATGTTTAGTAGTTTGGACTCACCATTTGGCAAAAATGTAGATAATGTCTACAATGTTGATCATGATTCCATTATGACGTATGAAAAGCCTTCTCCATGAGATGGCTGGGTGACAAAAGTGTGTGCTTAGGGAACTTTGCTCATACACATGTAGTCTCAGTACATAGGGATGGAGACCAGAGGACAGGAAGTTCAAGGTCATCCTTGCACATGTAGTGAGCACTAGGCCAGTTGGGGCTACATGAGACCCTGTTTCAGGAAAACAAAACCAGGTGAAACCAGAGAGTGTAATGTGCTCCAGCTTAGCACTGTACTGTGTCTAGGCAATTGATAGGTGGGCTGTTCAGGCCATTTACGGCAATTAGTTTTCCTGCCTGGCTGGCCGCAGGGCTAAGGCTTATGTACCTGGACTCTCAGCTTTGTCTCTACTTGGAAAGAAGGCTTCGAAGTGTTTGCTTATTTATAGCCACTAGGACGTTTTCATGTGGACAGAAGTATGTGTTGGGATGGAGATCTGAGCCCAGATGATCATGATTCCATTAAAGAACACATGATCAAACACGCATCTGCTGTGTGAGCTGCTGCAAATTGAAGATCAAGTGTTCATGCATCAAGCTCAACAACTTAGAAAATTTGATTTGGAAATCTTCCCCAAGCTCCTTCTTTAAGTCTGAATACTGACAGGTATTTTATATGATTTTTTTGTTCCCCTGTTTGCTCAGTTCCAAGATTTATAGGAGCTCTAATTTGAAGCATGGCAGAAATGTCACTGTGCAGACAGCAGGGGTTTCCCCAACAAAATTTTATTATAATTGTTTCCAGGCCCAAGGGCAAATTATTATGGGGAAATACATATATTTAAAAATAATGCTTGCATTCTTTTTCCTTTTAAAACTTTGAAAGTAAATTCTGTTGCCTTGTTTTTTTTTTTTTTTTTTTTCCAAGAAAGCAGATGTCCTGGTTTGTTTTCTTCTGAGCAGCTTTAGCACATGTATTTGGTAGTTGTTAGAGGCTGTGTTTACACAAACAGCCAAGAACAAATTCAGTCTCTCCTTAGCTACGCCATTGGCTGGACATGAGAGAACACTCAAAGAAAGTGAACATTTCACAATTCACTGTTACTGTGAGCTATGCCTATAGGAGCCTCTTACTGAATATATCTGTCATATGGTAGAAAATGAAAATCCAATTAGAAATGGCATATCTTACAAAGGAGGTATATGGATAGATCTGAGTCTGACGGGAAGTGGTACTTGGGGGTTGATGGCAACTGTAATTGTCCATTGTGATTGGAGAACTTCTGGCTGTTTAAACAACCAATCACAGGATAGCAGTATTCAAAGTAGAAAAGATTAACAAAAACGTATCAAGTCTCTTTAAAGAAATGATCTGGTACATTGGGGACAAAAAAATTGTGGGTGAATTACCAAGGAACACTCTTATGGGGGAATAGTGAGCCTAATAAAACCCAAGCCAAGGCCCAGCTCTTCTCTCCACTGTGAGTGTGCAGACAGTCTAAGGCAGAAAGCTGTGACGTCTCTCCTGTCTCTCCTTGTCTGTCTGTGGCTAACAGGATGCACAATAAAAGATAGGTTAACAAGAGAAAGGCTTACTTTCTCCTTCCTTCCCTTCCCTTTTCTCCTCCTCTCCCTTACTTCTTTTCTCCTTCCCTCTTTTCCTTTCTTCCTCACTGCCCCTCTCTGTCTTCCCTTCCCACCCTCTCCCCACCTTTTTTGGTGACAGTCTTGCTGTTGTTTTGGTGGACTTTATATATGCTGCATATCCAGTCTGATCTTGCACTCTCAGAACCCTTCACCAGGTCCAGACACAAAAATGTATTTCATAGGTTTCATGGGGCACAGAAACCTTCAGAATTGAGGAATAAATGACACAGAGACGGCTGTATTTTATGCTTGAGTTTAAGGAAGAAAGGTGCCTTGTACAAGACTCTGATTACTCAAATGCTCTGTTATCTAATGCAATAGACTAAAAGGGAAGTCTTGCAAGGCCTGTTTTTCTGGATTCTTGGGCACTGTGTAGTTCTGAAATCAAAGCCTAATGTGATTCTTCATAAAAGGGTTGGGGTGGGGAGGTGTTAGAGGAATACCTCTAAGGTGTTTTTGGCTTCCAGTTGCTATGACACCCCTTGGGGAACAGGAACATTGATGAAGTCAGAGAGAGAGACTGCTTCTCCTGTGAGGCGTCCAAAGGCTCAGCTGATGGGTCTTCATATGCCAAGTCACAACCCTTCTTAGGTATTTTTTTCTCTAGCCCCAGAAGCATGATTCTGTCAAGGCCAAAAGTCTTGTATAGTATCCTTGCGTAAGAGGAATAATCCAGTTACCAAGAAGCAGCCACCGTTGATGAGGAAGGAAAAACGGTTTCACTTGAGAGGTTACAGAGAAACTCATATGGGAATCCAATGGTATACTGGCATACTGACAGCAAACAAGTATCCATGGGAATTTTTGAACATTATTTTATAAATTAATAGTCAAGTTCACGAGTCTATGAACTATCATCATAACGATTTGCTAATGTAAAAGAGGGTGGTCTTGAACTCCTAGTTATCCTGTCTCATCCTCCCCAGTGCTGTGATTATATACCACCACACCTGCTCTAAAATATATTTTTAAAATATAACTATTTTTAATTGTATTTAGTAATCTTCAGTTATTTCTACTCCTTTAAGAAAAAAAATTTAAAAGTCATCCTATTCCTCACAGATCACAACCAGTTTTGTTGCAATGATAAAGTGCAATTTAGAAACATTTAAATTGTACTTTACAAGAAAAGAATAACACGGTAAGAGAGGTGCTTGCTGTTCCTAGAATACAGCTTGGCATAGAAAGAAAAACCCTTTAACTCTTAAGGCTGTGACTCCTTCAGTAGCTTCCAAAGACAACTTGCCTGAGAACTACCTGGGAAACTTGTCAGGAATGTGCACATTCCTGGGATCCAGGCCAGACCTACTGAGCCTGTTCCAGAGGAATTACACCCAGAACCAGTTTTACTACACACACCCTTGCAGATGCTGTGTAAGCATGGACAATTTTGAGGGCCCCCCTTTCAGGAACTCTTTAACCTATGTATTAATTTTGAAGCAGCATTCACAAATAATAAACTAGCAGGGTCAGTTGCCTGAAAGAATGGAATAAAGAAAGGCTGGGTCATCTCCTCTCATGTCACTTCACTTTGTCAATTATTTTGTACAGGCTAGGCACTCAACCAAGATACTACTACAGCATTGGAGGAGTGCAATTTTCTTAATTACAAGACTATGAGGAATATTATTTGGATGCAAAATGTGCAGCTTATCTTTCTTTCCTCATCAGAGGACCATCATTAGCCAACCACAACTAGGAATATACAAAGGAAATTGACTATTTTGTGTATGTCATATATTGAATAATATTTATATCATGTGAAGATAAATAGATACTTTAAAGCTAGCTACAGGGGACGGATAATGAGGGACAAACCTCAGTGAAACCTTAACCCTTTAGCAAGGGGTAGAGATGTTGGATTTGCCAACCATTAATTTTTCACCCTTTCCTTTCATTTTTAAACAGAATGCTGTGCAGTGTTTATCTTCAGGGATAAACTTATTATCCTTGAAAGTCCAGAACACGAATGTTCTCATCTACAGATATTTACTGAAAGTGAAATTTTATTTTAGCAAAGAGAAAAAAAAACCAAGCTGCTAATGTTCACATTTATTCATGTATTTCATCATGCAGCAAATAGTTATAGATGTCTTACTCTGTGCATAGCTAAACAAGATAAGGTCTCTGGCCTTGGAAAAGCTCAATGCTTAAAGTCTGGAGAGGAGTGGATAAATAACATGACAAAGGGCTAGAAAATGGACAGGACAGACTTTCCTTTTTAGACCCTTGGCTTGAGTCTCAGTGAAGACAACATAATTAAACAGCTGAACGGGGTCCTTTAAAGCAGTGTTCAAGGGTTAGCTGCAGGAAGTCAGTCTCCACAGACATTTCAGGAGAAACCCAGAAGGAAACACCCCCCCCCCCTTTATTACAGATGGTTTCCCACTCAGTTCCTGGGGTTCTGATTTGGGTCACACACTCTGGGAGTATTTGTGAGCAAAGTCATTAGCATTTCCATCTAATTCTCTCTTTGTTGAATCAAGCTGTCACAGGCTTAATAAACAAGCAATAAGTGTTTACAGACCGCCGTTATGATCTGCTCTGTCCTTTCCGCTTCTTCTTATAGTATCTTTTGTCAGGCAGCTGTCCCTTCCACACCATTGTTAAGCAGGGTGTGGTGACATCCTGTTTCTTGATGTAATTATCTCTGTAGGACCTGTGATAGTTTTGTCTACCAAGCTGACTACCCTCTAACTACCGAGGCTGCTCTTTCAGGATTTTTAAACAAAGAGATTATACAAACAAAGGCACTGGTGACTCCCAACTAAGAATGTGATTAGTTGAAGGTATTTAGCAATAGTTGAAATCAGCCAGTCATTGAAAATTTGTCTGTGATACTAGTAATTTCTTTGTGGTGCCCACCCAATAGAAGCATACAAACCGAGACAAATGGGAGTCAGACCCTATGTAAAGTGTATTCATCTTGTTTTTTCTGGTTAAACTGTTTAAACCCCCTCTTCTGTTACAGTTGGACAAGACAGAAAGGTCTTGTCTCCAGTGCTGGGCTGATCAGCTTTACATTCCCCTCTTATGAACTGAACTGTTTGCTTTTAGTCGGAAATGTGTAGTCTAGGAGAAACCATAGGTGTGCAGGTGCCCTGTGATTAGCTAGATAGGAAGTGAAAATGATCAAACTTCCTCCTAGACCCTAGGAGTCAAGTAGGAGGGGCACCATTTTTTTTCCTTTAAAACAATGGGGAGCACGTGTCATGTAATTTTCAAGTCTCGTATACAAATGACAGCATTCTCCGCATGGGATCCCTCCTTAACGACAAAACCTACTTCCTAGAGCCCTTCCCATCACACAATAAAGCTGGAGTCTGCGATTAGACTCAAGAGCTGTTTACTAGCGCCAGAGACACGAAGGAACTTCAAAAACATTTCCTTCAAGTAAGATAATACTCTCCGAGGAGCAGCCTCAGCATTTGGTCACCCTGACTCAGTGGGAAGAGTGCCACCTATTGACCGTGGCCGCAGAGTGATGGCACCTGGTCACCCTTCCAGCTTACCCCCACCCCCACCCTGTTTTCCCCATAGAGCTGAGGATAATAACCTCCTGAGGTGGTCTGAAGTTCACCTAAGTGTTTTCATATCACGCCTTATAATTTGAGGCAAACACATGAATTTAAATCAGTTTTTCAAACAACCAAGCCTGTCTTCTCATTTACAAGGATGGGGGGAAAATCAGTTTTATTACCTTAAAGATGCCAAACAGTGCCATTTTATTACTGTGGGAAGCTGGAAGTCATTTCCGAACTCTTTTGGCAAGGGTGCTATGTAGAGCGAGCGTCCAATTCAGGCCTTTAAGTGTCTTCTGAGAACCACCACACAGACTGTGATTTACTGTCTCCAGGAGTTAAAGGGACCCTTTCTACCCTGAGACGGAAGAAGGAAAGGTGAAGTGTGTTTACCAAGCATCCCAATGAGACTCGCAAGACTAGGGAAGAACCCAGAGCAGGGAATGGGAGGTAAAGATGCCCTGAGAATGCATGCTTTTTCAACACGTAACTCTTTTTTGAGTGCAGTAGATTATAGTGAACGTTTTTCAGGGTTGTGGCCCTTTGTGTATATGGATGGATGGGTCTTCTGCCAAGTCCCAGGCAGCTTACAGTGGTGAGTGTGGCTGGTTGGCCCCTCCCTCCCCTCTCACTCAGCCCAAGCAGGTTTTTGTACACTTCCATAGCAAATGTAGGGTTGTAGATAAAAACCATGTAAATAGAAGCAGGCATAGCGAGTGTTGCATAGACACCGTGATCATCGCACCAAGAAGTGAAGGCAGGAGGACTAGGAGTTCAAAGCTAGCCTCTGCTGCCTAGTGAGTTTTAGGTCAATTTGAGCTATTTGTGAGCTTATCTGTAGACACACCTGCATATATACATCCACACATATACATACATATTCATGTACACAACCTTCAAACGCCAAAAAGTTAAAAGGTAAATACTATATATGTGTATATATATATACATATATCAGTATATTTGTATATATACATGTGTATTATATATACATACATATATGAGGATACATTTTTACACACACACATATACATGTACACACACATACTGTGAAGGTACCAAAGTTGTATACACATATATTCAGTGAACTAAACAAAATTGAGCAAGAGTCAAAAAGATTTTTGCATGTCTCCTAATTTGTAACTAGAAGATAGAGGAGATTCAGTCAGCCTTCTTGCCATTCACTACTAACAAACAAGCATTTTAATTTCTGTGCTCTTGGCTGACTCAGATCTCTGTGACTGCTTTCGTGTCATCTCAAAGACACTCTCATTGCTGTCAATGGAAACATGTTCACACACACATCTTTTCCTCCCCTTATGCTATTTTGAGTGGGAGGTTTGACTGACTTTCCTCTTCATGTTACCCGTAGTCATAAGTATCTGGTCCCAGGAAGAAAATCACAGAGACAAACAGGGTATTTAACCAGGACACATATTTACACGTTTAATCAAAGTGTATGTTGCACTGTGTAACTAGCCCAGTGCTTGGCACACGGTGAGTTCTGTTTAAATATCTGAGAAAATATTAAATAATACTAAGTTACACAATCATGAAAATAGTAGTTTCTTCATAGAAAAGATGGGAAGTTGTCTGCTAGTGCAAAGGAGTTTGATAAACTCTCTTCTTGACAAAACTGGAGTCACCAATCAAGGAGAAAGGGCAATCTTTATTTACCACTCTATCTTTCTGCTTTGATGATTATGGTTAAAAGCAGCCCTCTAAGTGGGAGGTGGTTTTTTTCACATTGTAAACAGCTCGGAATCTTTCATGGAGCAATGTCTCTCCAATAATAGCTTGTTTTTTTCTTTCTATTTATTTTATTAAGTAAGTAACCCATCAATTAATTGTTGTAGCATTGTGGAATAAACCTATGGCCTTGGGCATGCTAAGCAAGAAAGTGCCCTACTGCTGAGTTACATTCCTAGCCTTTAGCAGAGTACGGCATTCATAAACTATAGAATACAACTATCTGTAATGGCAGCCTGTAGTTTTCAAATATGTTTCTGCCAGGTGAATTATTTTTATGAGGATGCGATTATTAATGCCCAGAGAGGCATCCATCCTACAGTGAATCTACACCCAACAGGTTTAGGATGTCTTTCTGCTTTTAGCGTGGAATTGCGTAAGGGTCACATCTGTCAGATCAGTGGCTCAGAGAAGGGGAGGACTCCATCCCCAGGGCCCGGATGAAAGGCATATTGTTCTTTGCAGTGGTTACTAGAGAGGCAAATGTCTCCTTTCTGTAAGGGACATAAGTGACCTCACAGGCTCCGATGCCTGCACAAGGGCTCGCTTTCTAGGGGCAAACATAGCCACCACCTTTCTGAATTAACACCAATGGCTATGCCGAAGGAACAACAGAAAATGAAATTACGTGTTATGATGGGTTATAAATCGTTGTATTAGTAAAACATGTTTGTGTCATCCATTTCCTATATTTTTTGCCATTTGTTTTGTTTATACCTCCATCTATCAATCTATCATTTGATCATCTATCAATCTCAGCCACGTACTTATATCATTCTATTCCTTCATCTCTTCATAAACCTAACCTATGTGAGGTCTGTGCTTCATGATTCATATACACTATTAGCTAATGGCAGGAAGACATGGAAGTGGGAATCTCCTCTCTCCCCTTGCTTAGGGTCCCATGGAACGTAAAATACATCAGTACAGTAGAGGGGGACAGTAGAGGATGACACCTTTTGTTGAAGATCGAAAAGCTTGTAAATCACACCACTGGTTCCGGGAAGGCTGTCACAAAAGTTCAACTGTACGAGGCAAATGATAAGAATTAGGGGGTAGTGACAAGAACGGTCATTCAAGACAGCTTGTCTACCATATGTAAAATAATGTCACTGGGGTTTATTTCTGGTCAAAAGAAATAAAGAAACCACCACTTTGTCATGTGACATGAAGTAATGATTCAGTTAGCAGTGACTTGAGGAGGTGATGATGTAATAGTTATATGCCCCTGCCTCTGGAGCCAGGCTCTCAGCATCTCAATTTTGGCTCTCGCTCATTCTTGCAGATAACTCGGGGGAAGTCATTTGCTTTCTTCTGCTTTGTTTTCCCTTCTTAGAAATTTGTGAATAGTTGTCTATCTCATGGTGAAGGCCAAATGAACTTAAACATGGAAAACTCATACGTTTGTGGCTTCAAGGAATTATCTTGAAACACACGTGATGTTCAATTTCAGTTAGAGTGAGAGGCGCATAGAAAGCTGCAGACGAACATCCCTGATGTGTCAGAAAGGGTGAGTACTGCACTGTTTCATAGGCTGGAGACCAGGAGGGCTAACCAAGATGAGGAGAGCCATTAGTATAGGCCTTCCCTCTGCAACACAGCCCACCACAACCTGAGCTCCTTTGCTCTGCCTGACTCCTCTGAGACAGTCTAGTTAGTTTCTTCTTCCCTCTCTTGTCTTCTTCAGGTAGTTTTTACAGCCAAGGCAAGAATCACACATACATGTAGCAAGTGATTTTTCTCATAGATTACAATTTTATTATTGGTGAAGGACCACTGATAAAAACATAATCATCTTTTGAGGGGGTACCCCAAAGCTACCACAAAGTGAAGTCACCTCAGCAACCAGAGGCACCCTAAAACTTAAAACTTATACAGATGGGAAAAAGATACTGGAAATAATTCAGGAAACTTGCAGTAAAACTTTCTTTGCTGCCTCCCAATTGGGGTCTTTAGAAAGATATTTAAAGTGTGTACTTGTCTTGGATGGGAGCGCAAACAACACCAGTTTGTATCTCATGGGCTGTTCTGAACATTAAGTATGATTTTGTGCATATGACTAGTGTCACCGGAGGTTATATTCTTCATACAAGAAACCATTTCAGAAGTGAAGAAAATACATAATGACTAATCTAAGCATTCTGAGAAAGATATCTTTCCCAAAATACACTCTGAAGTTTAAGGGATCACATATAAATAGTCACACCTCTGTGTGCCAGCTCTGGAAAACATTCTCGAATGTTAATGCTGACTTTGATAGCCTGCCTTGGCGTCTCTGCCAGGACTTCCTCTCCTTTGCGGCTATTCATAGCACACCCTTGGATAATGCTATAGGTTAAATGTGGCTGGCTCCTTTAGTTGTGCTGGAGACAGTAATATAAGTGACTAAAACAGTCATCTGGAAAATTAACAAAGTCTTCCTCTCATATATATGATATATATCACAATATACTCTTTCTCTATATATACATACATGTATGTATATATGTGTATTTATATATCATATACAATCCTTAGAGTGACCCAAGAGAAGATAGCATAAAACAAATTGAATAAAAAAGCATTGAACATACTAATCTCTTTGCTGGATATAGATTACATGTGCTTAAAAAGATCACTAATCTTGTATCAAATAGAAATTCAAAATGAATTTTAAAAAACTAAATTATATACAAAACATATATTGTACCATATCTCTTCCTGGAATTATTTTTTAATTGCAAATATTGTTGAAGCCTCTGAAGGTAGTCAGTTCAAGCAGTATATCCAGACTGGCTTTAAATAAATTCCGCAGAGCACCATGTTTCTAATGCCGTTAAAATCTTTGGTCTTTCCAAAATCTTTGCTGTTTCTTTCTGACATACCAATTACTTAATACTGTTACATCTAAAGCCAGGGTTCGTTAGTCTGCCTGAAAGAGCACAGAGGTTCCAAGCTGGCATAGCTTCTATTTTATTAATTTTTTTCCCTTACCTGCAACCTGATTTCTTCTGGGTCTGACCTAATTGCTTTGATGCCTGGAGCTCGGAGGCCAGGGCTAATCTAGAGGAAAGGTGAGACAACCAACAGAAACCTGAAGGAAGGAGAGAGAACACCGCGAGCTGTGCTCTTCAAAGCCGGAAAGAGCGCTAGCAAAGCAAACTGCCCACGTTCTACCCGAGTTTGGAAAGAACGCGATGCTCTGTTTTGAACACAGGTTCTCTATCTTGATTCTTTACTTCCTTTAGTAAGGCTAGTCAACACTTACAGCTCGGCCAAAGGGGGACACTGGATGGGGGGAGGTGACAGCAAACTACTAATTATTAACAAGATACTCTAAATAAGAAAAGTGTCTTTTGAGAAAGAAGCCCTCAGTGCTGTGGAAGTCATCATCATGAAAAAGGTTTGCACCGACTTTTACAGAGTTCACGTGATGCCCTCAGCTTTGTTCCTAAGCTTTGGAACGTGCTGTGATTCAGACTTTCCTAGACCTGTCCGTTTATTTATTGTACCTCTGGGTCTGTTCCCAGGTTCCCTTTCCCTTTGGGAAGCAGATTTTTCTTACAGCGCAAATATGCCTCAGACATCTTGTAGTTATTAAAGCACCAAAGGCAGGGCCAAAGGGGCAGATCTTCCTATCGGGTTTTTTTTTTTTTTTTTTTTTTTTTTTTTTTTTTTTTTTTTTTTTGCTCATCTTGCTTTTGAATTGAGTCCTGAGAGTGGGAAAGGGACATTTACTCTTCCTTGCTTACAAATGGCTCATTTCTTCTTCTTCTTCTTCTTCTTCTTCTTCTTCTTCTTCTTCTTCTTCTTCTTCTTCTTCTTCTTCTTCTCCTTCTTCTTCTTCTTTAATGTGAAGATGTGATAATTTGGCATGGATGTACAGATACAGGGTGGTGGTGGTGTCCATTTGTGATCTGATGAATAAAGACTTACAAAGCCACCTTTGCTGTCATTAGAAGAGGTGTACTGTCTAAGGCAAGGAAGTGATCAATGGCAGCAATTGTTCCCAGCACAGTGGCCTGGCTTGCTTTGGGGAGCATTTTACTCAACACATATTCATAGTCATACAATGCTCAGCTTCCCAACTTGGTAGTCATTTGGCATCCAAGTTCACTCTTCCTAGCCACATGGACCAGATGTAGACAGGACCCACTGAATTTTGGAGCTCCATTCTGGCCTGCCCTCAGTGGGTGTCTGGTCCATGCAGCTTCCTGTTTCAGCATATATTTGCTGCAGAGTCCAATAACCTTAATAATAATAATAATAATAATAATAATAATAATAATAATAATAATAATAGGCTGTTGATTAGATCAGTTTATTTATGGGCTGTTTTGAAAGCTACTTGGTACAAATGTTGCTTTTTGTGTTTTGCCAGAAATGGTAGGTTTTGTATTGTTTATATATTCCTTTCATGTCTGCTTCTGTGTTAATAGTGGATGCATCAGCGGATGGGCACATGGCAAAAGAAACGTTTCCTAGAGACAGGATGGAAGGAAACAGGGAGGGGCCCAGAGGGGAAGAGAAAAGGGGCGGAGAATCTTAAAAGCAGATAACACAATGTATAAAACTAACATGTATTATTAGTTATAGATAGAAACCTGGCATACATAGTAGACATATGCAGGGCTGTGCATTGCTATTCTATGTTAGCCTGAATCCACAGAATCAACATTTTTGACATAAATGGAAAATTTTGGCATTTTGATCTGAACATTGTTTCTGGAAGAACTCTAAAGTCCATTTTAAAACAGCACATTCTCTATGTCATCTCCCGTTTGATACGAAGAAACAGGAGGGCATTTATGAGAGTCGGTTCGTGACACTTTATGACATTGGCCCCTCCCACTTAGACCAGAGAGTACCTGAGACCAGAACATACACCTTCAATTTAGAGCCCAGACTATGTCTTAGAGTTTTCCTTTGGTAGAGATAACTGAAAGAACCCTACATTTGCTAATTTCCACTGCTTAGTTTTGAGACCCATTATAGCTCCTAGTTGGGCAGGTAAAAGATTAATTTGTGTTTGTAAACACACACACACCCTTGGGGGCCATTGTATTTTATGCACAGGTGAGCCAGGATCTTTTTAGCAGCAAATCTATGAAGTTGACATTTTATTGCCTCTCATTTTTTTTTTTTTTATTTTAAGCACAGATCTAAGGTACAAGAACAGCCGATTCCCAATATTAAGCTGTTTGTTGAATTCATCTTTTGGTTTATGTTAAAATTTATGTGGTTCATAAACAAATATTAGGTACAAACTTAATATGTATATACATACATTTATTTTCCTAAGACACCAACATTTTTATTACTAAGTACAGTAAGGGAATAATTTATTTCATTCTTATTAATACAACCACCCATTCATAAAGGATTCCAATTATACTAAAATGAGAAGACATTTTTTTTAAATGAGCATGGTCTTCTTATAGAAAATCTTGAAAAGATTGTTCCTAATCTTGCTTTTTTTTTAACAAAATTATGAGACTCATTCCATAGACTGACCCTACACAAGCTTTGCTCTGCAAAACCCCCGTGCACACAGTTTTATTTTTACAGAATCCTGATGAGCTGCGGTGGTGCTGCGGGATTCTCCAAGTGAGCTCGACCTAATGCTTAAATGTGTATGATAAAGATCACAGCAATTACAAACACAATAGATGCCCATTGCCGCTGATGAGTTTCCAATCCCCTAAGAAAGGAGGACTGGGTCTCTTCCTTCCTGAGTGGGTCTCATGTCACAGCCTCATCGCTGATAGCTAATAGGCAAAAATGCAAGGAGGGGATGCTCTAATGCCACGGGGGGGGGGGGGGGAAGCAAAATTGCTCTAACTTCCACTTGCTCTGCTAACCCTTTTCCCAGATGATCTTTGCAGTTTTACCTCTTCCTCACTCTCCTTCCAACCTCTCACGGACAGCAAAGCCAGCTCCTCCCCCTCCCTCTTCCCCTCTCTCCCGCTGTTTCATTACATTTTCTTATGTGCATACCATCAAGTCCTCTTGGACACATAATAAGATTTGTGCCAGACTATGTTTCTTGGCTTTAATGGTTAGTTAGCTTTCCAGAATACACATGCAGCTTTATACATGTTTTTATTACTGACATCATGAGAACGCATCGCTCCTATGTTTACAATCGGGTGTTCACCCTTAAATAAAAGCCAGGAGACCCAGTTATTTAAGGGAATCTTTGAAAAGCAGAATAAAAACAGCTGTTATCTGCTCGAACCATTTCATTTGCTTTCATGATCTGCATGGTAATGATGTGTAGCAGAGGGCAGTCTCCCCTGCTCATTATCCGCCATACATCACAGCCTCTTTCAGGTCGGAACTGGGGCTCTGTCCCAGAGTTCCAACACGCTCATTTCAACCTCACTTCTAACAGGTGCTGGTGTTTGGGGGTGGGAGACATGGGAGCATAAAACACCTATGCTTGCTCCCCGCTGACCTTCGGATTCAGGAGGCTGGATTTCATTGGCAGGGTGGGTTTAAAAGCAAAGCCTGGTCTTTGTTGAAATCTCACTCACCAGGAACATACTGTGCATACACCCTTGTCAAACACATGAACAAGAGGGTGGTCCTTATTAATCAAAGCCTGGCTAAACCAAGTGCAGATGGGGAGGCACAATGGACTTCTCTTTCAGAAAGATTTCTAGAAACAGGGGGAACTGTCTGTCAATCTCCTCCCAGACACAGCGCGCCAGGAAGATCTCAAACCAAATTAAACCTAAATGAAATACGAAAACAAAAGAATTTAAATCCCATTGTTGTCAGGATCCAAACCAGAGGGCTGATAATGCTTGCTGCCAGCCAATACTCCACCACTCCCAACAGTTTCTGGCTATTCAATGGCATCTGCGGGCGATCTACCTGCAATCTTAAGTCAGTTGGACTACCCCAAGTCCTCTTCTCATACAACAGGTGATATTGATTGGGGAGCAGAGTCTTGCTTGCAAAAAAGTCAGTGACTTTGAAATGTTGGTTGCATCTACTATTGAGAGTAGAACCCACTGATATGGAATGCCCCTCTGTATGCTGGGAATATGCTCTATTACCATTGGTTAATAAAGAAGCTGAATTGACAATAGACAGGCCAGGTGGGAAATCTAAGCAGAGATAGAGAGAGAAAGAAGGCTGAGTCAGGGAAACACCATGTAGCTGCCAAAGGAGAAAGATGCCAAAAAAAATTACTGGTAAGCCACAGTCAGGTGGTGATACACAGATAAGTAAAAATGGGTTAATTTAAGTTGGACGAGCTAGTTAAGAATGGTCTGAGCTAGTAGACCAAGCAGTTTGTAATTAATATAAGTTTCTGTGGGATTACTTGTGAAATGAAAGCACTACCTCATCCCTGACAAAAATGCTGCTAATTAAAGGAATAGTAGCAATAGTTGAAATATTGGGGATGCTGAGATGGCTCAGCAGGTGAAGGTGCCAAGCCTAACAAGCTGAGGGTTCATCCCTGGAGCCCACATAGTCGAAGGAGGGAACCGACTCCAAAGCATTATCTTCTGACAGCCACACACTACCGTAGCACATGGAGACAAAACAAAAAAGGGAAAAATTTTGAAACCAGAGAATTTAAAATATTTTTTGTTATATTTGTGTGTGTGTGTGTGTGTGTGTGTGTGTGTGTGTGTGTCTGTGTGCGTGCGTGCGTGCACTGAGTGCAATGAACTGGGAATCAGAAAAGAAAGAAAAAAGGGCTGGAAGAATAGTTCAATAGATGAACTGCTTGAGGACCCAAGTTTGATTCCCAGAACACATGAGAAAAAAAAAACAACCTGGGTAAGAGTACAAGAATTCCAAATATTTGCAATCCTTGGGCTGGGGAAGGAGAGGGAGCCAAGAGGATTCCTGGTGATAACTGACCTGCCAGGCTAGGGGAGTTAAGTTTCAGATGAGTGAGAGACCCTGGAAAGTGGTAAGTCAGAGGCTGCCTTTAAACTCTCACAGGTAGCCAAGTGCTCATGTCTACACACCTGAACATACAGCAGCATTCATTCCTGTGTGTGCACACACATGTGTGCGTACATGCACACGCTGCACACACACACACACACACACACACACACACACACACACACACCCCATATTCTGGATCCATAGCTGCCTTCTTGGATCTTAGCTGTAATGCCTAAGCCTTGTGGGTTTTAGAACTAGGGATTGGGGATTTATCTGGGAATAGTGACTTTCTAGAAGACTAGCTACTACTCTTTATAAAGAGTAAACCTCAGATCTTTTAAGAAAATCACCCCACTGTTCTCTCAAGACTTGGCATTATATTCCCTTGTAGTTCAGGCTGGGCCAGAAGATGCTGAGATGTTACTCATTTCTCATAAGTCTTAAAACAACGTTAAACTCCGATCTTATTTGGAAAGTTGGGAATTCCTTTGTGAAGCCCTAAGAGAAAGGGTGTGTGGCTTACACTGATAAAACAGTCCTGTGCTCTGAAGACTACAGGAGTCCAGCTCTTTTTCCAGTAGAACACTTTCGTGAGGCACATTCTTCCTCTTTGTTCTCAAGGAAGAGCCATCAACAGAATAGATTAACGTGTGGCTAAAGATTTGAAAAGGCTCTTCCCAAACTTTTGTAAGATAATTAGAGTCCAGATGGGAAATTTTTCTAATAGATTAAATATGTGAGAAATCACAGATTAATTATAAATATCTTTTTCAGGAGGACTACAGTATTATAGCTTTTCGTGAGGAGATAATGTTTTATTGGATTCCGAGAGGAAATGAAATAAAGCCATTATATATAAGAAGAATTTGCACACATACAAGAATCAAGATTCGACAGTGACTTGCTGGGGAAGAAGAAGAGATTATCCAATTGATTTTTTAAAACACTTGTTGGAAAGATGGCAAAATTTCATGTGGAAACAGGTTCTACTATTTTGGAAATGTGATATTTTGTTCTAACATATGAAACAGTATATTCCAGTACTCATATGGTGAGCCTCTCTTTTGAGAAGCCCCTGTCCACTCCAGGATATGTTCAAATGTCCTTTTCTCAAGTCTTTCTCTTAATGCCTGTACTGAAGTCTATATTTAAACTTTCTCAAACTCCAACTTTGCTTCATGAAAAAGCACTCCAAGAAACTCCTTGAATATGTGGAAAAACAACCAATTCTAAATCAACACAGAATCTTTGGCAAACGCTGGAAGCTTCATTATTCCAATTTCCTGGTGGTGTTGAGTAAGTGATAATATCTTAGTGAAACTCACTTTCAATGAGAAACTGTAGTACATCATGTTCCCCCTTGCAGAGTGGGCACTCCTCAGAAAACACTTGCATATGCCCCAGGCTTGTTTTGGAGCCATCTTTAAATTCAGTGCGGTTTGTTCACCTCATAGTGTAAACTCACGCTTTAAGGTCTAGTGGAGAAGACAGTGGGAGATTGCTTCCAGTGATGAAAACCCAGTGGTCCCAGGGTGGTCTTGGAATGCCAACAAAGGCTTTGAGAATCTTGTGCAAGCCACATTTACATGCAATCCAGACACTACTAAAAGCTGCAAACTTTATAAAGTTATTCCTGTTTGTCTATTATTCAAATTTAAACTAAAATCAAAAACAAAATAAGCAAGCAAAGGAGTATAACCACCACTTACTTCTGCATTCAAAGGAATATGTGAGACTATGGGTAAGAGAGGTGGGGGAGGGGAGACAATATGGTCCAATGGGTGAGAGCAGAGCTAGTTTTGATGGGAAAGTGAGAGATGAACAGAAAGGGAGAGAGGAACTGCTCTCTGAGTGGTGGGAGGAATCTTCCAGGGGCTCTACACAATAGCATGGGCAGACACTGGACCATGGCAGTAATGAGCTTCATGTCCCCCTTTGTGCCTTCTGTATGTTTAAAGGTCCTTAGTGAAGCACCAGAAAGAGCAAGCTCAGGGTCTGACTTGCTGCTACCCCTTCTAGCTGTGCCATCCTGGCCTGAAAGCTAAGCTTCTCTGTACTTCATCCTCTCATGTACAAAATGTGGCTGAAGACTGTTATAAGGGAGTTGGGCATGATGGTACTCATCTGTAATCCCAAGATGTAGGATGTGGAGAAGGAAGATCAAGAGTTCTATGTCATCATTAGCCAGCTAATGAGCTCGAGGCCAGCCTGGGATCCCGTCTCACAAATAAATAAAACAACAATAACAGCAAAAAACACTTAAAAATTATTTCTACAAAAGCTTTTGGAAGATTGTCTGAGACATACAATATTCCATAAATCTTTGTTACAAAGTATTCTCATAAGGATTTTCTAAGCTGGGAAAGAATCTCATTTTAAAGCAAAGGTTATTGAAGGCACAAAGTTGATGCAGGCCGTCTAGGATCCAGGAGCTTGTCAGTGGTGGCATCAGGTTGAGACTTTGTACATCTGATTCCAGGACCACAGCTTCACTGTGCTCTAGAACATTCTCACAGGGCACAATGTCTGGATCCATGATTATTTAAGAACCCAGGAAGAGGGCTGGTGAAAAGTTTCACTGGCTAAATACACTCGCTTCCATGCCTGCCAAGCCGAGCTCTATCTGCAGTAACCCACATGGTGGGAGGAGAATCAACACCCACACATTGTCCTCTGACCTCCACATGCATATCTGAGTGTGTGTGCATGCACACGTGCACACATACACTCAAACACACACACTCACATACACAGCAGGAAACTAGTGTGACCTTCTGATAAACATCGAAGATGCTGGCTTTCACTCTTACTGTCGTTGATGGAAAAGGAGGGAGAAGAAGGCAAAATACAGAAACATGTAAATCACAGAAATATAAGTGCAGACACCCCCGCAGCAGCAGTTCTGAGTTTTAAACTAATTTATCTTTTCCATGACTATCTACTTAGTCACTTCCCAATAATAACACCAGGTTTGATATGGGAACTCAGAGGTATCATCATTAAATGAAAAAAGTTATGCAAATTCCAATAAAAATTTTAATTGTTTCTATTCTGAGCTTCATCACTTGCTACAAGGTCAGCTTATCAAGGATACCTCTTAGATTCCTCAGTGTGGATCACAGCTGTTATTTAGATCTCCTCTCAGCTGACTCATTCTTCCTGTTGGAATTCCAATTACATGTTTTAAAACATGATTCAAAAAATGAATGTCTTGTATTTGTATCTGGAAGCACCATGAGTAGAAGGTGCACACACTTATTCCTCCCTTTAGATCTGGCAGCTCAGGTGGTCCTAGCATGGCATGGGTTACCTGCTCCATTAATGTATGCCAGACATTATGTGGCATATCAAAGGAAGGCTGGAAAGACATCTTGAGAGAAAAGGAGCTTGCCACATATTCCAGTGACCTGAGTTTGAGTGTTGGAGCTCACATGGTGCAAAGAGAGAGAGGTAACTCCCTCAAACTGTCCTCGGTTCTCCATAGAAGCAAAGCCCCTCTTCTGTGAGTAAAAATGTTTAAAGAGGTAAAGTAGTATTGCCATCAAGAACTTAACAGGTAGGGCTCTTGGAAAGACTAAATGAGTGTTAGGCCTATAGGACAACTGGCAGGGCTGGTGGTCAGTTTTAATAGAGACAATGCACATATGTGGATTCTCCAAAGTTGCCAAAACAAAACTGCCGTGTGGCCAATGCTGTGTCACGTTTCTTCAGAACAGGGTACACGTTCAGGAGGAATTTTTCTTTTCTTTTTGCTAATTTTTTCCCCTTCAGTGTGTTTTCACAGTTTGAGTAGAACGCCTCCCTATAATTTCATTAGAAGAAGCTGGCTGTGGTTGAACCTCTAAGTTAGAACAATGGCTGCCAGAACGGTGGGTGGTAGCGGCAGTGGCAGCTTTCCCTGGTGGAGGTTCTAAGTCTGTGTCATGGAAGGGTCACCATGCTGACCCTTGGGAGTAGGAACCCATGGTGAATCCTCAAGAAAGAAGCACTTTCTTCATTGAACTCGGCAGAAAAGTTTCTGTACTCAGCAGGTGAAATAACAACATCAGGGGACCTCAGAGGCAGAGGGCCGCGTTCCCTCCTGACCTCAATTTCCCAGAGACACTGTGTTGTCTGTTTGTGTATGTGACATACGCACTGGGAAAAGTGCAGGGCTGAGAGCCTGTGAGGTGCTCAACAGATATCTCCTCTGGTATAGAAGGATCTTTGTCTTGTGCTTTAGGCAAGGAAAGAAACCGCTTTCACTAGCATTTGAGAAAGAAGAAAGGAAGCCTAAGCTGGCTCTTTGGAAAGAATGCGTGTCACTTTCTGAATCTGCCCTTGCCAACTCACACTCGTCTAAAATCACTTAACCCTTTAGTGAAGTTCCTATTGCACTTGCTCTTCTCTATGCTGAAGAAGTGACTATAAATTGTGGGTGTTTCTATGGTTCTAAACATGATATATGTTTGTGCTTCCATTTTAAATATAAAAATACAAAAGAGAGTCCAATTACTTCAATTGTAGTTCCCCAAATAGACAATCCCTATTACCTAGTGAGTTCAAACAAGTAGTTAAAGATGGGATTGCATCATTTTTTTCATGGGTGACCAGGTCTTTTCTGAAGTTGATAAAAATTTCAATGAAGGGCAACTACGTTTAGAAGATTCAGGACAATGCTACTCATACAGGAGATATTCACAGTGTGTGTTAATTGGTTAATTGATAGCATATTTATTTTACGGTATGAGCACCCTGTGTGTTGTCTTCATGAAGATAAAAGTACAGCTTTTCTCCATCTAGCTACAGGGTTGTAGCAGGGCGTTTCATGATGGAGGAGGTCAGTAGGATCTCCTCATTTCTTGTTTCCATGAGCTTTCCATCCTTCCTCACCATCAAAATAAAAGTCAACAACACCAAAATAATTAAAAATGGAAAGTATTGCTACAAAGGGGGCAGAGGTCGGGGATTAGGGTCATTAGGGCAATACAGAAAGATTTTAGCACTTTTGAAGATGAGACAGAGAGAATGAAAAAAAATGAGGAGAGAGAGAGGGAAAGAGAAGAGAGACAGAGAGGGAGGGAGGAGGAAGGGGGAAAGGCAGTGGAGTGGGTCTCACTTGTCATCACAGCTGAGGTTGGAGCACTGTGAGTCAGGTCATCCTTGGGCTACAGAGTGAGACCGTTTTCTTTTTCTTTTTTTTGTTTGTTTTTAACAGCACCAACAATGAACCAGGAAAGAAAGCTTGTGTATTTTTTTTTTAATTAGCATTAAGATGTCAGGGACCTGTGAGATTGTTTTGTGGGTAAGAGCCCAAGCTAGAAAACCTGGGCTTAACTCTCTGAAGCTGTGAAGATAGGAAAGAACTGACTCCTGAAAATGTTTCTCATTGCCATATACATCCTTTTCTCTGTTTCTCTCTCTCTCTCTCTCTCTCTCTCTCTCTCTCTCTCTCTCTCTCTCTCTCTCTCTCTCTCTCATGCACACACACACACACACACACACACACACACACACACACACACGCAAACAAGAACATTTCAGGATTAAGGCAGTCAGAGGTCTCCTTCGGAAAGTGATAGCATAAAGAAGTGCTAGGCTATTGAGACGACCTGTGATGCCATCTCCCCCTCCCACTTTCTGGTGTCCTCCTACGTTCTTGTGCTGTTCAACATCCCTACACTGATGTTCTGGAGCATAGAGTTAAATGTTTCTGCACAACCAAGCTGAATAACCCAACGTTCCCCACAACAATACACTAGGACTGTTTAAACACTGCTTTCTGAGAATGTCTAGTTTGCTAACGCCGATAGACAATAGGATTTTCATAATAACATTTACCTCTAGTTACCTCTGTGTAACTAGAGAGTAGGGAACCACTCACATTTTCTTTCTTCCTCTTTTTCCTCTGTAGTGTTATGTTGCACTGCAGAGGGAATGACAGCCGGAATCTGTAAGTGTCTGGAAACATCCACAATGTTGGAATTTACACTGTTGTGTGCAGACATTGTCAGGAAAACAAACAAACAAACAAAACCCCAAACAAACTGTGTAAAAACAAGGAGAGGGGAAGGCAATTTTACTCAATGCAGAGGAAAACAGCAGTTTGACCAAATCTTTTCTAGCTTGGTGACACAGGCACAGTCTATACCAGGTGATTGACTTCAAGAAACATGCATTTATTTCCTGCCTCCTTCCCTCCCTTCTTCCCTCCTTCCCATCTTTTCTCTCTTTCTTTCTTTTTTAATCCCTTTCATATTATATTCAAAAATAGAGGCAGGACTAATCACGAGACATGGTGCCAGTTAGCACAACTTTCCTAAGGGTTCCACGTTCATAGAGAAACTCATATCTCCTAATGCTCCCAGTCATGATCTCTAATTCTATGCTCCCAGTGGAGAAGCTGGTCCATGTCTTCCATTGCTAATTCATAGCCATCTTATCTGGTGGAGACTATTTAATCCACGCTTAGTGTTTGGGAATGTTGGATTAGACCAACATGACTCTAATATAGATATTTAGTTATCTTTTTCTGTTTTTTTTTTGTTGTTGTTCTTTGGGGGCTTTATCTGCCTACTTAGCATCTTTGTTAGTATTAGCTTGTTCCTGCAGTATAATTCAGTAGAAACTGGTTAAAAATAGATGACGCTTCATGTCCATAAAGACCCCAAGGCAGCAAAAGTTCCTTAGAAAGGCAGGTGCACAAGTGAAATATCAGAAGTATGTTCAAAACCTTCCTCTGAAAATAGACTTTGTTTTCATTGCATTTATCTAGACAGGATGAGTCTACTTGAGGCCAGAAAAAGTTGCTTTTTTATGGGGTTTCAGAGGTGGGGAGGGAAAGAGACATGCAATCAGTGTTCTTAGGCATGGCTCATGGTTACCAATTGTGCTCTCATTGGGACCTTACCTCTGTTAACAGTATAGTGCAATCTGTTAAATATAAAACATGGAGTTAGGTGTGCCTGGAGTCACATCTTGATTATTTTTGCTTTTATTTTATGTGTTTGTGTGTATACATGTCTTTGTGGGTGTAGGTGCTTTAGGGGGGGCCGAAGAAGATACTGTACCTCCTTGAGATACAGAGCACTGTGAGCCACCTGACATGGGTGTTGGGAATTCAGATTCTCTGGAAAAACAGAACGTGTTCTTAATCACCTAATCATCCTTCCATGTTCCATTTTGACTCTGTAGATGGAACTTTGGGGATTTTGTGAGTTGCTTTTTCTCAGGCTTTGTGCTCCTCATTCATAAACTCAGGGCAATGATCACTATAGAAACAAAGTAAGATGATCTATATAAAATGTGCAATCTTGTAAGCCAAGTATTTATTACAATGTGAGGATTTAATGACAGCAGTGACTAGCTTTAGTGTTTTCTGTGCACTTCAAGGCTTCCAGGAATGTAACAAAATACTTGTTCTTGGATATTCTCTGTGCTAGTTATATTTTGTGAACATGGAGACAAACTGCAGTTATCTGGAAAGAGGGACCCTCAACCAAGGAGCCACTCCTGTCAGACTGGACTGTGGATATGTCTATGAGCATTCTCTCAATCAGTGATTGAGATGGGTGGACTCAGCCCACTCTGCGTGGTCCCATCCCCTGGCAGGTGGGGCTGAACTGTACAAGTAAAGCAGAGGAACCACCCAGGGGAAACAAGCTAATAAGCAGTGTTCTTCCACGGGCTGTTTCAGTTCCTGCCTCCAGGTTCCTGCCCTGACTTTCCTCAGAGATGGGTTGTGGCCTGAGAGTTTCAAGGTGAGATAAACTCTTTGCTCCCCATATTTTTCTTGGTGAATGTTTTATTATAGCAGGATATATCTGAAGTAGGATAGACTGAATGCTTGTCTTCTTGAAAGAAAAGGTCAGTATGTACCTTCTCAACAGAAAAACAATGCTTAAGGTGGTATGATTTGGAGCATGAAAATTTTAAGTAAGAAAAACCATCAGATATGTGTGCAGGGACCACAGAAGGCCTCCTGCAAGAATGCGTGATGATGCATAGGGGAACAGAGGATGCGTGAGAGGTCCGAGGGTAGAGATACACTATTCCATTGTTATGGCGGGAAAGCACATGAGGCACAGATAGACGTGATGACAAGGCACAATAAAAATGACACCCATTTGCTAAATCTCCTGGTTTTTTTTTGTGAGAAGATTTTGGGGAGCGATTACACACATGGAAGACAGCAGCAGCAGCTCTGGCCCCTCATGGTCAGTGGTCATCAGACTACCACGCAATAGATCTTCCAGGATAACACTCATCTCACTCTTTCCTTCTATGTAGTTAATTATTAGTTTTGATATTTATTCATTAATTGGTAGAAGGTCTCAAGTATTCCAGGCTAGACCTGAATTCACTATGTAATAGAGGAAGATCTTGATCTCATGATCTTCCACATCCTGAGTGCTGGGATTTCAGGTAGATATCATTACACTGATAAATATCTGGGACAGTGAAGTTTAAAGCTGAGACTTTGCACATACTAGGCAAGGACTCTACCTATGCTTGAGCTTCAAACCCAACCCTCGTTATCCTGTTGGCTTTAACACATCACTCTCCAACTGCAAGAGCTATATGCCAGTGGCCACATCTGACACCTATATCAGCAGCTCTGAGCACTGAATAAGTTCTCAGAATGTGAGCTTACAGCATCAATGAATCAAGGTCGGTGAGTTCCAGACAAGGGCATTCCATTTATGTTCTTTTTTAACAATCCTGATTGCCTTTTGTTCCTCAAAATGGCATATGCTAAGCTGAAGTTCAAAATAAATTTCTAACTCGGGAACTAACCAGTGATTTTTTAGCAAGAGGGTCTCCTTCAAATGTCCAAACCCTCCATGAGTGTTTGTACTTGAATTATCTTGTGACTGCAAAAGTATAGAACACAGTAAGCAGTAAGACAGCTCCCACATGTATTCTAAACTAGTCTTGTAAATGGTGCTTGGGGTTGAATCCATATAATAGCCAAAAGACTGGCTATAAAAACAAGTGCCCATCTACAGTGAATTTTTTAAAGAAATTATGCTACATATATATATACATATACATATATATATATATATATATATATATATATATATAATTTACAGGACTAAAAAACATGGTAGGTAAACATAGAGAAAACATATTCACTATGTTAGAGAACATGTCAAATTAAAGCATGGAATATATAGTAGTTTTCTTTTCTTTTCTTTTTTTTTTTTTCGAGACAGGGTCTCTCTGTGGTTTTGGAGCCTGTCCTGGAACTAGTTCTTGTAGACCAGGCTGATCTCAAACTCACAGAGATCCGCCTGCCTCTGCCTCCCAAGTGCGCCACCACCGCCTGGCTTATGTAGTAGTTTTCTAACTATATATGAAAACCACACTAACCTACTTGGCTTGGCATAGACAAGCTTTGGAAGAATATAGTATGTTGGAATTACTCTGCTAGGTGCACAGCCTTTTTGCTCTCCTTGCTAACTATTAAAATATTTGAACTATCCTCTTACAACAAAGGAATATTTATATTTCAAGGATTAAAATTGCACATTCATATATCCATGACATCTCTTATGCCTGTATGCACATGCCCACATTCTTCCCCCATTAAGACCAACATTTTCTGTCAGTGGAAAAAGTTTGATACATGACCTTAGTGGAGAATTCTGCCGATTTCCCAAATTTCATTGGGTACTGAATTGGAACTCAAATTGATAGTCTTCCTAACTAAATGATGAACTAGTGAGTGTTCAGATGTTTCCTGGATCATCCCACCTTTCTGCTCACGAATACTATAAGTAGGTGGAAATTAGGATGAAAAGCCCAGAACTGCATTGGTCATTTCACAACAGAGGCTCGAGTCTCCCCTTCTTCCTGTTTTGGGGGAATCTGAATACAGTAGACAGCAGGGTGTTAGGGAAAGATCCACCGAGCCTTTCTTGGGAAGCCCAGTGTGAAACCACCACTTTACCCAAATCACCAGGTCATCTTGCTAGGAAACTTACTGGCATTCCGCCAGGCTACACACTTGAAGTTAGAGTCCAGATTAGCGTCTGTGAAATTGTGCGTGTGCCACTTCTTTCTAGGGATAGTGGCTCCACAGAAAGAGCAGTTCGAGATTGTGTCCTGCTTACAGTCTGATGACACCCAGCCAGTGCGTACCAGAGTGACTTTTAGGTGGGGGTCACCAACTGAGGACCAGTGAATTAGTGTTTACCTTACAGCTGATAGTTGAGATGACTTTCCTTGACCCCACTCCTCAGCAGATAAGAGACAGGGAACAAAACACTGATGCCCCACTCCTGATCCAAGCCTCTTTCACTTCTATCTTAAATTATTCCTTGCCTAAATCTTGGTGCATGCATTTAATTTGACTTCATTTTCTTTCTAAGTTATTTGTAGTTTTAATTTCCTTTAAATTTAACAAATATAGCAAGCTATGTTTCAACATCTCATTCTTTATTATTCTGTTTATCTCTATGAGTTCATGCTCATCTAGTTTATTCATTAAAAAAAACACTTAAAATCACTTAGAATGTTTCCCCTTTTGGGTATGTTTCTTTTAATAAAATCTTCTCTGTATTAGAAGAAAGAATTTTATTGTTTGCAAAGTCTTTCATTTCAGTAGGGTCACACTATTGAATGCTTTGTGGTTCAATAAGGTTATTTACTCAGATGATCCCTCTTGCTAAAAACAGCTAAGAGTTTTATACTGTCTTAAAGGGGTCTGAGATGACAAGAGTGTAAGGCAATCAGGACAACGCTGCAGAAAAACGGAGATCCAGAGAACTGAAGCCTCTGCCCTAGACAAATTTTTGCATCTTGGCAGTTTGGGATTGCAGTTGCATGAGGTTTGTAAGAGCATCACATGTCAGGCCTGCATCAGAAAAAACATACTACATGGAGCCAGTAGGAATCAGGTGGGGCTCTCTACATTATGCTTCCATTGGAGAATAATAATTCATGCTCTAGTCTGCTTGGACTGCTAGGAGAAAAAGCCACAGATTTAAAAGAAGAAGAAGAAGGAAAAAAAAAACAACAGCAACAACCCTAAACAAACAGAAACCTCTTCTTCCCAGTTTTGAACCGAGGAAGTTCACAAAGCATTGGCAAAAGACCTTGTTTACAAAAATATTAATCCTTCTCTGAGGACTCTCTCTTATGAATCTAGTTACCTTCAGGATTGTCTAATGTCTTAACTTGGTGTCATAATTTTAACATGGATAGGCATAGACATAAACCTTCAGATCTTCGTAATCTGGTATACCAAATAGCCAGAAAGAAAAAAAAAGACAAACCAGTCAACATTGCTGTGGTTTGCAGCCCATACTACATGCTGGCTTGGTGACCCAGGGTTCTCCAGTCTGTGAGCCTGGTTTGAAGTGATGCGTGGCAGTTAGTGGCAGTAGTTATATGACAGAATCAGAATGTATGCTCTTTTGTGGATGGTCCCTTAGACTCAAAGACTTCTCACAGACAAATACACAGAAACCAGGCACTACATGTGAGGGTCAGGAGAACATCACTCAGAAGAAACAGATCAACTGATTTTAGATGTTAGAATTACCAGTCAAAGGGACTGAAATTATTCTTGCTACAATGCCAATAGCCATGGGTAACAGAAGGTATGAAGAATAACTTCAGATATTTGCAAAAGCACTGCCTTGCAAAATTTTTAAAAAACATAACCTCAGGAATCCAAATTAAAACCCAATGGATCAATTTAACATGGTATTAACACTAAGGATGATGGGTCAGTGAGAGTACTCAGAAGTACTGTAGAATATGTCATACATACGGATACAAGAAAAAAGACTGCCAAACCTTGCCAAGACAAGATAAGACAGTTTTAAAAATTTTCCTGCCTCTCAAAAATGGTCTGTAAGTTACTCTTGCAAATGGGACTTTGCGTGATTGCCCAGGTAACCAGTTGTCCCTGTCATTTACTGCATATTTTGGGAGCTGCTTAATTGCACCTCCTACCCACTCAAGTAATATTACCTCCCTTCTCAGGTCTTTGATGGGGTTAATGAGTAGATAGTCATAGTTATCCTCTTATGACTTAGCCATGCCATTTCTAATACAAGACTCAAAACTCTTTAGAATACAATAATTATTAAAACATTTAGCATATGTTTCTTGCTTAATATTGTTTATGCAGGTTGTAATTCTAATTTTTACACTTGATATCTGTTCTTATTGTATGTTGTTTTGTATTGGGTTTGGAACTCTCTTATTAGACTAAAGATGGAGTTGCTGGGGAGCCTCCTTCAGCCAATGGCTTTGAGATGCTGGACTAGGTTGGGCATGGCCTTGGGTACCAAAAATGTGCATGCTCTCACACCCTCTTTCCCCCCCTCTTCTCTTGTCTGGCTTCTGGACTGGGTTCCTGTTGGATTCAGATCCTGTTCCCTGTTTGTGCAGAGGACTGTGATCTGCGAGTCCCACCTAAACAAAAAACCTTTCATTATATTCAGTTCTAAGCTGGTGTTGGGCTACTTTATTCACGTTCTCCTACAGAAGTTACAGTAGAAATTGTGTTAAGGAAGTGACCTGAAGGAAAAGTGAAGACTTGAGAATAGCATGGGGCATTGGAGTACAGTAGAAATTGTGTTAAGGAAGTGACCTGAAGGAAAAGTGAAGACTTGAGAATAGCATGGAGCATTGGAGTACAGTTTAGGGCCGCGGGGAGCGTGGTGCAGAGAGGATTAGACACTGTGGGGTTTGAAAGTACTGAGTTTTTTCTCTCTCAGTTGACACAAGGCACCAATTCATAGACTCAAGTGGCCACTTCTATTTCCAAGCAGAATATGTTGAAGAAAAGCTATTTACTCCACCCACATCTCTGTGAAACTAAAACGTCAAAAACCTCGGTGCACAGTGCACAGCATCTGGTTAATAAATAAATTTAAAAAGTGAACTTACTGCTAATTTGCATTATCGGTTCCGAGGTCAGCCTGCCTTGTGCCATCACGTGACATAGACGGAGATTATGTCCCTGTCTAACCTTCAGTCTCTTTCGCAACAGGATGGAGATACCTCTGAGCATTGGGGATTTAGTACATGTGTACATGGCTTTAAATGGAAAATGCACAATGAAAATGATTTACCTTGATTATTAATGGAGAAAACAATGCCACATTTGAATAATTGTAAACTTACTCTTCAATTTTCTTTGTTTTCCTAAGTTTTCTTCTGTAGTAGAAACACTTTGGTGATAGCGTCTGCTTCTTTATGGATTTAAATTACTTTATATTATTTATAGTGTTAGGGATCAGACCTAGGGTCTCACACATGCTCGCCATATGCTGAACCACTGAGTTAAACCCTTGCTCTTGATCCTTCATTGTTTTAGAGAAATGCCAGTAAATAAAATAATCTGAATACTTGGCACTGACTCGAGACTGCATTAACAACAGCCATTAATAGCAGTTAATATTGACTTTGTAAGTTTGAGTGAATTAAAGAACACTACCCCAGGACTGACTTTACCAATACTACCAGCTTGTGAAGAATATAAAACTTTGGACAGGGTCTCTCATATCTCACATCATCCTAGGTGACATTAATTCTGGACAGAAAGATCAACTTCTACAGAGTTAAGAATATACTAAATCAGTCAAAATCAACCACAGTCAGGTAATAGGTGCCACATTGTCTACTGTTCTTCCTTCCTCTTTCTCATTCCATTCTTTCCTTTTTAAAAAAGTGTGTATATGTGCATGTGGCTATGTGACTATGTGAGACATACAGACATCTATAAATACAGGTAGGAAAGCAAAGGCCAGAGGATAAATATAGGTAGGAATGCAAAGGCCAAAAGACAATGTTTGTTGTCCAGCTTTGTCATTTTCCGATTTATTTCCTTAAGACAATAATCCTCCTGCCTCCAAAGAGTTGTCCTACAGATGCTCATAGCCTCATGCAGCTTCTCATGAGTTCTAGGGATTTGAACCCAGGCCAGCACGCATGGACAATGAGCGCTCAACCTGTTGAGCTATCTCCCAGGTGCCTGACATGCCCCTTAAGGTAATAGAAAGCATTGTTCTCAGCTGTTCCTATTGACAAGTAGTGTGTGTGTGTGTGTGTGTGTGTGTGTGTGTGTGTGTGTGTGAGAGAGAGAGAGAGAGAGAGAGAGAGAGAGAGAGAGAGAGAGAAAGAGAGAAACATTGGGGAAATTATAAAGGTATACCTCAGCTCAGTTTTAGTGAGAGCAGTACCCGTTTTTAATTATGAGTCTTGACATGGTCATAATATTTATTTGACACTGATGACATACATCAAATTGGTTTAAACTCTTTTAAACATAGCACGTACATGCCACATGAAGTCCTCAGTTATATAAGGCACAATCACAGAAAACACGGGGCCCCAAAATGAGGACACCTACTTTTAGATGCTAGAGAGGGAAAGAAGGTGACAGTATATGAGTGTATGGGTCTGATCTTTGGTTATATATTACATGACTAACAAGTAGAGGTGAGAGAATAGGCCTTGAGCAAATACACACACATGCACATGCACGTGCACACATGTTTGAAGTGGTGGAGGCCTGCAAATAACAACAGCTTAGTTTGCAATTGCCACATGCTGGAGCTGCTCATCGTCTCTGGAACCAAGGCCGGCTCAGCTAAGCTAAGTGAGCAGATTCCTGCTTGATTCGCTTAGGTTCTTTATAAAGGAAACTGGGTCTGTTTCTTTTTATTTGACAGAGGGACAGTCAGGCATGTTATTAGATTACTTTTGACTCTGACCTTGTCCTCGTTTTTTTTTTTTTTTATGGTAAAGAATAGGTTGATTTTTTTTTTCAGGAGAAAAGAAACTTCTTTCAAGTTAGTGACATTGAAACCTAATAGATAGGGCTATTTAAACAGAAAACAAATTAACATTGTTCAGCTGCCATTTTTCTTTAATCTTTTTGTAATTAGCCACGAGTTCCTAGAGGACATTAGATAATTATAGAAATATACGGAGCTATGTGGTCCCAGACTTCAAGGAACACTTATTTTCTTGGTTTCTGAAGACAGTTCATTTTCTGTTGACGTCATTTCCTGGACCACACTTCTTTTGCTCACATGTAATTGTGTTTATTGAGGAGCCACACAAGATCTCAACAGCAGACTTGTATCAGTTTCCCTCCAGGAAGTCATCTTGTAGAGATACTGTGGGACTCCTGTAGTTTTAATTTTAGTGTGCAGTGAAATATGGCACAAGCTTCGTCACCAACATGGTAACTTGTTTTCAGATTTGTTTCCTTAATTGTCACCAAAACTTTATCTGTGCCCAGGGCAGCTATTCCAGCTTCCGGAAGTAATATCTCTAAAGCTGTTACTTGCTACTCTTCTCCAAACAACTGCACACAAACTCATGTGCCAGGATGTATTTTTACATATTTTAGCCAAGTCACTGGTTGTACTTATTGTTTAGTTTAAGTGACGTCATCTGCCTTTGTCTTTTGATTTCATCTCGTTGACCTCATCCATAAATTGTGAGCACATCAAGTGTTCTCTATATTTCGTGTTGTGTGACCTTAGTAACACGAGTGTCTGCCCAGACTCCATCCCCGCAGCCTTTGGATCGTATTTCGAATTTGAAAAGTACAGTCAGTTTTTAAAGTATATTTCTGTGCTAGACTTACATTCACACTGCTTTATGATTTTCCAATATTCACCCAAACCCCCAAAGCTGTACCTCACTAAGGGAAAAGAGTGGGTTTTAAATAAATTTATAGGATCATCACTTTTATACGGCCACATAATAAAAGACTATGTGGAAATAGTATTGATGAAATTTAAGCATTCTCTTCAGGTTTATGAAAGAACAAAGGAATGGAACGCTGCCACTTTTTATATATTTATCAAAGACTGCCAGGCTACAGGCAGCGTATGTGGAACTGACCACACCACAGAGCACTGTAGATGGGGGAGGCTGTGATGTTAAGTGGTTAATAATTTTCAGAGTTCATAGGAGGAAGATATGCCTGCCTCTCCTAATCCCTAATAATCTGTAAAGAAGGAAATAGCTCTGAAAATATGTCCTGAAACCTCCTGCAACTAAAGCGAGCAGACAAACTTGATCACTTGGCACCCCTTACCTCATTATTGGCTACACGCCTTAAGAAGTCACCTTTGGAAGCCGCCATTTTGCAGATGTCATGTTGCTAAGGTCATCTGCTGGCAGCAACCTAAAAACATTCATCCGCTTCGGTTGACACCCCAGGAAATCTTCCTTAAAGCGTAGAGCACCTACACCAATGACCACAGCTGGAACCGATGCGCAGACATCACGTCAGATGGAAGCTCTTCTCCTCGATTTGAAGAAGTAACGAGTGGGGCTTTTCAAATGATGAATTTCAAGTAAAAGCACCCAGCAATAAGCAGAAGCACAGTGTAAACTAAACACCTGCCATCTCCTTCCTGTTGTCTTACCCAGCCAGGTCACACGTTTTACGAACTTTTTTCTTGTCTTTTTGATACTTTACTATATCTCTCCAATTTTTTTCTATGTAATTGAAACTATGCAGCAGTTTTTCTTGAGCATCACTGTTTATTTTAAATTTATTATTACCACATGCATACATTATACTTGCATGCAGGTCCATGGTGCATGTGTGGAGGTCAGAGGAAACTTCCCGGGAGTTCGTTCTTTCCTTTCTCTGTGGGATTCAGGCGTCAAACTCTGGTGGCTCAAAGCAGCCGTCTATCATCTGTGGAGGCTTAGTGCCGTCCTTCAGCCGACTCACGTACAGATTTCCCCACGCAGCAATCACCCAGATCTTTCTTATTTTAATGAACCACGTGACGTGTTGTTGCAATACCAGGCCTTATTTCAGTTTCCAACTGATAGGCACTTGGATAGTCTTTGAGCACTTTCTTGGGTGGCAAACCCGCAATGTGCATTTTAGCAACTATCTTTGCACATTTGTGTGAGAATCTCCAGAAAAGAAATTTTTAAATGAAAACACCGAGTGCAGTTTTGCCTTGGATAGGCATTGTTACACTCCCATCCCCAAATGTACTAGATGCTTTTCTGCCAATGGGAGAGGAAGCAACCTGCTTTCCTGACCTTGGTCAAGATTGGGCTATGTAAAAGCTTTACAGTTTTTGGCTTGGTATCAAATATTATGCTTGTTTTAATTTGCATTTCTTTAATTATTAGAGCAGTTGAGCATCTGTGCCAAATTCCACTCCAGAAGACTCTGTTGTATTAAATAAACAGGAACATATGATGATCTATGAAGGCTCAAATATCTATGCACACAAATATTTTTTTCTCTCCTTCCCTTCTTCTTTCCTTTGTTTCCCTTCCCTTCTTCTTCCTCCATTCTTTGTAGACCACATGGCATGAAAACCATTTAATGTTGCTTTTCAGCTATTGAATCTGTGTATATAAACACTGATATAAGGTGAATACTATGAATACTACATGTTTTGGGTTAGTTATTTTAGCAGGGCTAGTTCAGGTCAATTCCTTTGAAACATAGCTAAAATTTTTAAAGGGACATAGAAACATCAGACTGCTAAGTTATTTCTAACTCCTTCTACATGGTCAGGCATGTTCCCAGTGTTGTTCAATAGGAACAGCTCCAGCAGTAAGTGGAAAGAAACAATGGGTGAATGAGAACGATAGTACAGGAAGAGCAACTTTGCTTCTCTGAACATCCCCAGTGTTTATAGCAGTGCCCAGTCTGCTGTCTGTGCCCAACACTAATGGACTGAATTGACCCATGGATGCCCTTGAACCCTGAGCATATGGATAAAACCATCAGTATGCTACTTTCCTTATTGGCATTACACTCGAGGTTCTTGTTGACAAAGATAAAACATGATAGATGCTAGTTAGGATCCCGCTGAAAGCATGGACATTTTTAAACTATCAAATTAACGAGGTATTCATCTCACTGGTAAAGATATTTTCTATATACTTTTTCTACCACGAAGGCTGAGATCTTGAGATCAATCAGCTAGTTTTCTCTTCCTTTCTCACTGTTTACTTTTGTAAGATGTTTTCTTCAGACAACGGAACAGGATCTTTGGACATAATGAGGTTTGTTTTTTTTTTTTTATCAAATGGTTTATTAGGCCATGTTCTTTGCTTACTCCATAGTACCAGTATTATGGAACTTTCATTCAATATTAAAATCAATGTAAAAGTCACACTTTTACAAAGCAAATACCTTAACAGACATGGTGGTATCTACCTGTGGTCCCAGCATAAGGAGGTAGAGTTGAGAGTAACAATACACGTGTGAAACCAACCTGGTCTGTATAGAGAGGTCTAGGCTGGTGAGGTCTGCATAGAAAGGCTCTGTCTCAGGACCGCAAGAAGAAAGGACAATAACATAGACTTTGTCATGGAGCTGAACATAGCTGATTTTCAACCCTGATAAGAATGGGTTACTGGACTGCAAAATACAAAGTAATTTGCTTAGCTTATAAGACCTCGCCCATGGGGTGTGATTTCATAATTAATGGGCAGAAACACTGCTGTTTTTAAACTCAAATAACAGGAGTAATCTCAAACATAAGATATTGAAAAGTTCTGCATGTTCAATCTCAATTTCCTTCCTTCCTTCCTTCCTTCCTTTCTTCCTTCCTTCCTTCCTTCCTTCCTTCCTTCCTTCCTTTCTTACAAACGTTCTTAGGAAAGAACTCATTCTTAGGAAGAATACTCATTGTAGCTATGTCGTCTGGTGGGATGAGCTTGAGAGCTGAGGGATTGCTGGCTGTTGGAGGACAGCGGCCCCATTCCACTAGGAAGCAGCAGATAACAATGACTACAGACATGCAGTGCTATGTTGAAGCTTGTTTAGAACACTGAAGCATAGAAGGGTTCAGTTAGGCTTCCGACTGGAAGAAAATCAACAAGACTGGTTCATGCCAACAATTAGTGAGATATTGAAACACAAATTACAGGAGAACATATAAATCACTACGGAGCTTGCAGTCATGACTAGTAAATGTCAAGATCTGACTCAACACAGTCAGCCTACGAGGAGTAATTTTTAAATATGAACTTTGAGTTTGACAGAGTGGGCATCTGAGGAAGACTTGATGCAACAGTTTGTTCACAGTTTCGGGAGTAAGTTCAACACTGGAGTGTGGAAAGAAAGAATTCCCCCCAATCAGGAAAAGCTCATTCCTTGCAAAGAGAGCATGGTGTCATCAGCTCTCTTCATAGAAAAGAATAAGCCAGAATATTGGGAGGAAATGATACATTCCTATCCAAGAGGGCTGGAAGGAATATTAAAACTAACTACAGTAATTGTTTATAACCTAAAGTGGATTGATGCCCAGTCCTTAACTATCTTTATAGTTTAAACCACCAGCCAGGTTGTGCGTGCACATGTGCACACATGTGTGTGGGTGTGGGTGTATGAAGTTGCCACAGTGCCTGTGTGGAAGGTGAGGGCAATGTTGGGTTCCACTCATCACCTTCTAGTTTGTTTGAGACTGGGTTTCTGTTTTAGTTGCTGTATGTGTCCAGCTAACTGACGTGTGTGAATTCAGAGTTCTGGAGACTTGCTTGATTCTGCCTCACAACTTCTCCTGGGAGCAGATATGTGGAGATTCAAACTTAGGGCCTCCCACTTCTAGAGTGAGCACTTTTCTCACAGGACCTTCTCTCTCTTCCCCCAATAGTTAGCTTTCTCTTATGGGTGAAAACCATCAATAAAATATAGGTCCCCATTACATATGTTAATTTGAACTCGTTTGAAGATTTCTTCTGATGGACCAGTGATATGAAAGCAAACACGAGAAATACATATTAAGCAATTTTGTTAATTTTCAGAAGTTATATGAATTGAAAGATTATTAATTGACCTAAAATATAATTACATTTAATTTAAAGCTAGAAATAGGATTAACTTAATAAGTCCCCCTCATGACATCAAGAAAATATTAGTAACTCGGGAATAATGTTAGAAACAAGTTTCTAAATCAGGCATAAAGAACATCATAGATGCTGATGCCGTCTTTATGGAATACATAAGGACTTAGAAACCTTCCTGAGGTCTATAACTCACAATACAACTTGACTGTGAGAGATGAGTGGGTTTAATTTATGTTTCAAGTATTTCCCATGTGTATTTATATGTTTCAGGTTGTTAAAATAAAATAGGAGCTTGGGGGGAAATTTAAAACTCCTTTTCCCCCTAACGTTTACTTAGGAAGAATAAGCAAGCAAGGTTTTCAAGGTAAATTGAAACAAACACTGTCACCGCTACCAAGAATCACATTGTAAACTTACACTATGTAAATCTATAGTTTGGGTATAGGAGCAGGCAGCTGAATGGAAAGGAATAAATAGTCTAAGGATAGATGTTATTATTTATAAAAATGTCATGCGTGTTAAAGCCATTGTAAATCAATGGAATGGCGAGGAGGAGGCTGTCAGCAACCGTGCTGGATAAATGGTTGGCAGCTTAGAAAGCGTCTGTGAGCCCCACCTCACACATATTCCAAAATCAGTTTCAGGTGGGCTCACATGCTAAGGTGACAAAAGCCCAGACCAGTGTTAAACTAGAGAAAGTACAATTAAATGCTTAGAGTCTCTTACCAGATGAGTACACGTGACTAGAAAGCAAATACAAAACTGCATAGGCCTGGGGAATGGAGTTTGGATTCTGGCACCCTCCTCAACGCCAGGAATGAGGATAGCACCTGTGACCACAGTGCTGGAAAGGGAGCGGCAGGAGGAGTCTGGAGTATGCTGACTGGTGAGCTCTGGGTTTAGTGAAAGCCTGTCTCAAGATCGTGAGTGACAGAGGGAGACATTCTTTTTGACCTCTGTCCTTAGCACGCACAGGCAAGTGTGCCCTGCCACACACATACACACACACACACACACACACACACACACACACACACACAGGGTGCAGAGAATTGCATTCACAGAGATAAGATTGTTATTTAAAGCAGAATGCCTTATTCTATATTAGATAAGAAGTTAATAACTCTGCATTTCAATATAAAGACAATCCCATTTGTAAGCAGTAGGCACAGGAAGAAACCAGTCTGCAGAACAGGATCTTGACCAGTAAACAAACATGAGAGTATGCTCAGTAGTGGTCAATGAAACTAAAATTAAACTTAAACTGAAAAAAGAAATAGTTTGTAGTCCAGGCTTCTTAAAACAACGTCCTATTGGTGTGTTCAAGAGAATGTGAGGTGTGGGTAAAGGAGCCATCCCTGTCCTCAGCATGCTCGCCTGTGCAGGGGCCCTGGGAAACAACCTGCTTCCAGAGGAGAGGAAGGAGAACTTGTTTCTCTGGTCCTGGTGGAGGGCAGGAATTTTTGTTCATTTAGCATGAGATGCTTACTCTTCCAGTCTAAAAAGGAGGGAAAACTTAGAGGGAGAGGAAACTGGCAAATAAAATATCAATCTCTCTCTCTCTCTCTCTCTCTCTCTCTCTCTCTCTCTCTCTCTATCTATCAATCATCTATCTATCTAATTGAGGTAGTTAATGGTGGCTCACACCTTTAATCCCAGCACGCAAGAGGGTGAGGCAAGTGGATCTCTGTGAGTTCAAGGCCAGCCTGGTCTACAGAGCTAGTTCCAGAACAGGCTCCAGTGCTACACAGACACACCCTGTCTTGAAAATAAAAAAAAAGAAATAAATCAAATTGAAGAAAGGTGCCAATTAGCAGCAAAGAATAATATTAACAAACACACAATATAGTATCCATTCTTAATGATCACACCCTAGGAAAAATAAAAAATAAAGAGACCACTTCCTAAATATAACACCAGTAGCACAGACACTGAGAGAAACAATTAAAAAAAAAATGGGACCTCCTGAAACTGAAAAGCTTCTGTAAAGCAAAAGACACAGTCAACAAGACAAAACATCAGCCTACAGAATGGAAAAAGATCTTCACTAACCCCACATCAGACAGAGGGCTGACCTCCAAAATATATAAAGAACTCAAAAAATTGGTCATCAAAACAGCAAATAATCCAATAAAAAAAAGAGTACAGACATAAACAGAGAACTCTCAACAGAGGAATGGCTGAAAGACACTTAAGGAAATGTCCAACATCCTTAGTCATCAGAGAAATGCAAATCAAAACAACTCTGAGATTCCATCTTGCACCTGTAAGCATGGCCAAGATCAAAAACACTGATGACAACTTATGCTGGAGAGGTTGTGGGTTAAAGGGAACACTCCTGTATTGCTGGTGGGAATGCAAACTGGTACAGCCCCTTTGGATGTCAGTGTGGTGATTTCTCAGAAAATTAGGAAACAACCTTCCTCAAGACACAGTAATAACACTTTTGGGTATATATCCAAAGGATGCTCAATCGTGCCACAAGGACATGTGCTCAACTATGTTCATAGCAGCATTGTCTGTCTTAGTCAAAACCAGGAAACAACCTAAATGCCCTTTGACTGAAGAATGGATAAGAAAAATGTGGTACATTTACACAATTGTGTTCTACACAGCAGAAAAAATAACGACATCTTGAATTTTGCAGGCAAATGGAAGGAGCTAGAAAACATCATTTTGAGTGAGGTAACCCAGACCCAGAAAGACAATTGTCACATGTACTCACTCATAGGTGGTTTTTAAACATAAAGCAAAGAAAACCAGCCTACAAACCACAATCCCAGAGGACTAAGACAACAAGGAGGACACTAAAAGAGACTTACATAGATCTAATCTACATGGGAAGTAGAAGAAGACAAGATCTCCTGAGAAAATTGGGAGCATGGGACCTTGGGAAAGGGTTGAAGGGGAGGAGGGAGGCAGGGAGGGGAGCAGAGAAAAATGTAGAGCTCAATAAAAATCAATAAAAAAAGAATCAAATTAGAAAAAAATAAAGATAAGGAAACAAAAATATCTGGGAGCAGGAATGGTGGTGTGAATTTAAGTTTTGTTATCAAGGGCATCTTTTATACTATGTATTATTGGATAATAACTATCAATTAAAATTGGCTAAAAGATTAAAGAGCACTTTTCAACCACTTAACACCCAGTGTTTACTAAATACTGCACACTTGCCATTAGGGAGCACACTTGACATGGATTTTCTAATTTATTTATCACAATGTATTTTATGTGAACTAAGTCTTATGTTTACAGAAGGGGACATTTAGTGTTCACGAGGTTAATAGACTTACAAATATCACCCTACTAGTAAATAAGGGAATTACAGTTTACGATTTACACATGGGTAAAGTATACATATAATGTGAATTATTGTTCCATGCCATTGACATGTTTTTATCATCTTTCTATTCTTCTTCTTCCTCTTCCTCTCCTTCTCCCTCCTTCTTTTCCTTGTTTCTTTTTGTTTTGTTTATCAACAGGGTTACTCTGTGTAGCTCTGGCTGTCATAGAACTCACTCTGTAAACCAGGCTGCCTCCATCTCCGAGGCCTGCCACTACCTCCAGAGTGCTGGGATTAAAGGTGTGCGCCAACACTGCCTGGCCTTTGTCGTGTTTCTAAAAAGTGCATCAATAACATAAAGTGGGTGGTGGTATGGTAATTTGCTCCTTCCTATGGTACTTTGATAAATCAGGACACAACATGTTTTAAGCATTTTTTTCTTTTTGGTTTGTTTTGCTTTTGTTTTTTGATGTTCTGTGTTTATTATTTTTTTAATTATAATTATATGCACTTGAATGAGGGGGTAGGTGTGAGCATATGAGTGCAGATGCCTTCAGAGGTGGGAACAGGGCCTAGGATCCAACAGCTGGAGTCACAGACCGTTTTGAGCCTCCATGTGGGTACTGGGAGCTGAATGCTAGTCCTCTGAGAGAGCAGTAAGCACTCATAACGGCTAAGCCTTCTCTTTGGCACCAAGCTCTTAAACAAATGAAAACAATGACAAGTAACCCGCATGTTCTATAAAGTGGAATCCTAAAAGTGAGCCCGGCAGGGTCCCTCTTGCCATCTCTTGCCAAGGTAGCGCCACCCTTTAGAACTGAGCAAGTCTTCACAGCTGAACTCTGGAATAGTGTTTTTCCTGCTTTCTTCCTTTGAGTCAGCAGGTCCCAGTTGAAAATCCTGCCAGTTCTGACGCTGATAATAACGGAAGGATGGAGGTGGGGGTTATGAGCATGGAGCAATGACCGCGGTAGGATCATGAAGGGGCCTTTCCTTGAATCTTCAATTCGGTGGCAGGCACTGAGCTTAGCCCTCTAAGGGACTCAACAGTATTACTGTTATCTTTAGTTCATGTGCTAAAAATCCGTTATGCTCCCCTCGCCCTGAAAACACTCTCTTTCCCCCAGTTTGGTTGTTTCTGATGAATAGGAAAGTGGTGTATTTGTCGTCTTGACCCCTGTGCTCTGCTGTTAGTGTATATCCTGCCAAATCTCGGGCCTTGCAGGGCTTTGGAGCAGATTCAGTTTGTATGATTCTTGATGAAGTGTCTGGCCTCAGGCGGGGGGTGGGGGGGCGCTTCTTTTCTGGTGCGGAAGAACAAAGTGGGCCCCATGCCAAAAGAGTATTGGAAAGGAGCAAATGATGACAAAAATAAAGCGGGGAGGGGGAAAGAGGGAGGGATTGGAGGCTTTTTTAACAAGGTTATACCATTCCACTGTGTGGAGTGAGAGGGGGCGGGTCAACCCCCAGGCATTGGTGGAACACTGTGGTGTTTGGGCTGCCCCCATAAAACAGGCTGGATGGAGTCCCAGAATAACGGGATACTAAGCAATGTTTCTTTGGTTGGCAGGGCTCTGCTGTTCCCTTTTCAATGCCCAAGAAGTCTGAAAAGTGAAAGTTGCTCTCCTCCCACCCCCAGGCTGTTGGGAAAGCTGCCTAATGGGTCCCTGGAACAGGTTAGCGAGAACCAGCATGCATATCTTTGGACTTCACAGTTTTGACTTGAACAAAGCGAGATTTTTTAAAAGTTTGCTAATTGACTTGCAGAGAAAGGCTGAGGATATCCGCATCATCCTTCATCTTTGTACAGGGAAGCAGGAAGGAGTCACTGCCAGGCACAGCGAAAGCCAAGCCCCAGAGGGAGGAGTGGTTATTTAGCGATATTTTGTAGGTAATGATACTACAGCGTATCAAAAAGGGAATTCTTTCCTTTTATTGAACATGGTGCATACGGGACCCAATATACTTCTCTTTGTTCTAATTTAAAAAAATGTCTAAGGATGATGTATCTTGCTCCTAAACATAGCATCAAGGATAACATTAAAAAAAAAAACCCCAGCAAAAACCCAGAATCATTAAGTTTACGTGATGAACCAGAGTTGAGTTTTTCCTTGAGGCCACCACTATAACATAAGATGAATCCAGTGTAAGAATTCACGGGGCTTAGGGTGTCTAGAATGGCATTGAAACACAAGGAGTCACCTATGCCTGTAAATAATGTAAAACGATTGTGTACACTGACTTGCTTGGAATATGCCACTTAAGTAACAGGCACGCTTCCAGATCCTTCCAATATGTTTATAGGCAATAATATCTTTTTATTAATGAAAATAATGATTCTTCTTTTACCTCTGGGGATTCAGTGCTAGTGTGTTCTTTTCGTCTGCATAAATGATTACTTCATTTTGCTTTAAAAGTTTTTCATGCATGTGTGTATGTACATGTGTGATTGTGTATACCAGTTGTGTGTAGGAGTGCCTTCTGAAGCCACATGAGGACATCAGGTCCTCTGGAACAAGAGTTAAGGTAGATGAGACTCTGTGATGCGGAGCCTGGGTACTGAACTCAGGTCCTCCGGAGGAGCAGCAAGCCAGCACTCACCTGCTATTTTTTCATTTTAGGCTGTAATACCCCCTCCTCCATGAAGATATTTTGACTCCTGGAACTACAATGATGTGGCTCAAGATTCTACCATTGTATTCTGTAACCGTCTATGAAGATAGGCATCAAAGAAATACACGCACAAGCATGTCTATCCCTGTATTGACTGTAAACCTCCTGAAGATAAAGAGAATCTAGTCTAGAAAAATAGCATTCTATTTACAACGAAAGTCTGGGTGGAATATTCCTTTATACTATGTTGCTATATATCCATGCAGTGTGTTTGGTTTAATAAAGAAGCTGACAGACCAATAGCTGGACAGGATAGGGTTAGGTGGGAGAACCAGACTAGAGACACTGGGAAGAAGAGCAGAGTCAGGGGAGTCACCAGAGAGACACAGAGAAGAAACAAGAGGTGCAAGATGAAAGAGAGATAATACCACGTGGAAAAAAGCAGATTAATAGGAATGGGTTAATTTAAGTTGTAAGAATTAGCTGATAAAAAGCATGAGGTATCTGCTGAGCATTTGTAATTAATATTGAATCCCTGTGTTGGCTATTTGTGAACTGGTGGGCAGGAAAGAAACATCCTTCTCCAAGTCTGTGAATTTGCTTCACAGAGGAGCCTGAGAACAGAAGTGATGTAATGGGGTTCCAGCCTGGTTTTCACCCACTCTGCTCTCAAATGAGAGCTGACTGGAAAAACAAACGCTCAGTCCACCCCTACTGCTGTAATGTAAGACTTGAGACTGGCACCTTTCTCAGGAAAATATGTGCATTTAGCTGACAGTTCTGGATGTTCAAGGGTACAATGGCAGCGTTTTACTGCTCCACTCAGAACCTCCTCGTGGGTGGCACCACAATGGGCGGAGCATGGGCGAGAAGGAGAGCTCACATATTGCATTGTGAATGTGGAATGTAGGCATAAGATAGGCTAGGTTCGCACTCCTATAAAAACCTTTTCTTGAGAACACCTCACTCCATGAGGCCAGTATCGGTCATTTAAAGACCACATAATAGAGCCCAATGATTCTACCATTTAAAGGTCCAGTCATTTAACATTGCCTCACTGGACACCAAACTGCTAATGTCAGAAGCTTTGCAGGGGACACACTCAATTCATATCCTAGCCAGAGCAGAGACAGGAATATATTTAGCCATAGCAGAGATAGGCAAAAGATGACTCATCAAACCTTCAGTCACCTTCTAGACTGGGACTGATGAAACGGCATTAAATTCATATGAGATGCCTACAACAGCTATGTTTGATTCCTAATTAGTACCAAGACCACACATAGTCCTGATGGTTATGTGGACCACAGTGAGCAGCAAACAGTATGTAGGCGAGGCTGGATAATGCCCACTATAACTGGGACCCTCACATTTGACTTAGTTTGTGACGACCTCCCAAGATTGTCTAGACTGTCTTGTCTCAGTCTTACTCTTGGTCTTCTAGCAATTCCTTCTTTGTATTTTAGAGGCTTAAATATTTTTAGTCTACTCTGTTATGTTGAAGCTTTGGTTTATTGTCTTAGTATTTGGAGTCAATAACTGTCTAAAGGATTGGACTCCCATGTCATCCATATCTACTTATACATAGTGATAAGGAATATGTTGTCATGTATGCTATTGATACATATGCAACCATCATAAATGCATTAATATTTATATATGTATCTAAAGATGATCAAAGCATACTGTCGAATCCAGATGAATGTATCTGATTATTGACCTTTCTTATACAAGGTGTTTAAATCTCTCAGGTTTACATATTTAGTATTTTGTACACCTAACACATTATCCTAATATCAAACAATTTTAAATGTGATTGTTGTTTTAGTTTACTGCTTCAGATTGAGTGGACAGTGACAGGTTCAAAGTGTGTCTTTCAAATCACTTACTTTTAGCCAGGTGGTGGTGGTGCACACCTTTAATTCCAGCACTTGGGAGGCAAAGGCAGGTAGATCTCTGTGTGTTCGAGGCCAGCCTGGTCTACAGAGTGAGTTCCAGGATAGCCGCCAAGGCTATACAGAAAAATCCTATCTCCACCCTGCCCTCCCCCCCAAATCACTTACTTTTTCTCCCAATTTTAAGTCATCTACAGTCTTGGTAACCTAACCTACATGCCACCACCTAAAGTCTTCCTAACCGGCTTTTTTCTGTAGTACACTTGTGTGGGCCTTAAGTGGGAAATGAATGTCTTTGGAGACTCTCACAACAGACTGATGACAAGATCTCAAGAAACCAGAGCCAGTCAGTTCTTCCCTGGTGGGATGGCTCAATGAATAGAAAATGATTAATCTCAAAAGTTTGTGTGGCGGCGTGAACCTGGAATCCCAGCATGTAGGAAGTGAAACTAGGAGGACCAAAAGTTCAAGGGCAACCTCAGCTACAGAGTAAGCCTGAGGCCACCTTACACTACGTGAAACCATGACTATAAAGAAATAAATATAGAAACAAAATAAAATTTAAAAAAATGGAATCAGATGGAATAACAAAGAACTAATGAACTAATTAATTAATCAAAAACCATAAACAAAAAGGCTCACATCTTATGAAGTAAGATCTTGAAATTTATTCAAAGTAAATTGTAATTGCTACATCCAGTAACATAGGGACTTTCCATGTAATTTAGGTAACTGTCACATAGAGGCAGGGAGGAGATGAGAACCAGTGTCAAACTTGGCTGTCTTGATATTTCTCTCTGGTACTTTCTACCCTCCTTAGACAAGGTAGTACCCTCTGCCACCCAGGAACACAGTTGTTGTATGCTATACAACCTTCTTTTAACAGTTTGTGAAGTTTCTGTTCACGTCCTGTCTTTCCTCTCTGTCAGGTGAAGCATGGCTGCAGTGCCTGCTGGAGAAGCTACAAAGTTTTCAGTCTGTGAGGTTCTGCTGACAATGCAGATGACCAAGAACAATGAAGAGTCTGTGTGGTTCACACACAGGGGTGTGATCCTTATGCTACACTGTGGGATGGAGGTGTCTTTGTTTGTCTATTACCCTCTTCCTCCACCTCCATTTTAGCACCTGCTTTGTCTTTGTTCATTGTACAACCATTCTCCTTTGGATCAGAGCATACCAGATTTCCTGACCGTCGCTCTATTCTCCGCTGCTAACATGATACCTGAGAGATGATTAGTTCCATTGGTATTTAGTGATAAGTGAATGAATGGGTGATTGTATGAATTCAGTAAGTTGTGATAAAGTACTTGGTTTTTCTAACTCAAAGCCATGGTGATTTTTTAAAATGGCTTTTGTATTTCCCAGTAAGCAATTAGTATAAGAACTATCAGAAGAGTTTGGAAGATGAACCTTTACCATGGGTTTCAGCATATTTCTTGCAAATGGTACAAAGTTTCATTTGTAAACAACAAAGACATTGCTTTCCAAAAACTAGTGCCAGGCTAAGCACCTTATGATTCTTCTTTTAGATTCACAGCAAGCAAGGGCTTACAGAGATGATATTAATCAATGCGTAATATTTTTTATTGGGGAATACAAGCCTTAGGAAACAGGTTAGATGCCACAGCTGCCTCCTCTTCATTGGCATAATTCCCTCTGTATCACTCCATTCCCTGTCTACAGACTCTTTTCCTCCAGGGTCTGTTTATTTCTCTGCCTTGTGTCACTTCAACCTAACTTGGTCTGTAAAAAACAATACTTCAGTTTGTACAGAATCCTGAGTTTTATCTGTTGTCATGGTCTAACAGACACAGAAAAGGGAGATGGGGTGGTTCTGGCTTCTTGACCTCTTATGTTTTTGAGGGTGAATGGAAACCTAAAAGATGCCTCTTCTCCCAGTCAAGTCCTGATATTAATGAACTACAGAAAATGAGAACTTATTCCACTTTTTAGTAACATCTGCCTCACTTGGGTACACATGGCCTAAATGGATAGATTTTTAAAAGCATTTTATTAGCATACTGAAAATTCCCATTAAACGCTAGAGAAGTCACCACGTTACAGACTGTATTGAAAACTGCCCTTCTGGAGACTTCAAAGGATGGGACTAATATGGTTTTCTCATCTGTAATATCTATGATTCTATTACACTTAGCATAACTTAATTCTTTTGGTATCTCCAAAATGAAAATTTATTATATAAAAGTGAATTTTCTTGAAAGCACAAGAGGCAAAATCACATTTAATGAGGGAAGAGATGATCTTAAGTGGTATAGCTCATTTCAAAAGGGACTCAGGTCAATCGGGGATTCTAGAGCATGCTGCCTCGCCATTCCCAAGAAAAGAGGAATTTTAACTATCTTCAGATCTTAACACCTTTTTTTTTTTGAGAGAAACACACAAGCATCTTTCAGGTGTCTATATGTAATGGTAAGAAGAAAGCTATGATTCTGTCAATTTTCACGTAGAAACAATAGCACTTATTTCTGTTTCTCCACATGCCGCACAAGGAGGTCCTAACAAATCCCCTTGTTTAGAACTTGGGTCTCTGACAAAGCAGGCATAGGCACTAGATAGAATGAGGATTGCTTTCTGTTCACAGCAAGCGTTGTGCTATTTGTTGAAAGGAAAGACAAATAAATAAAGAAGCCCTCCAGCAACATCCTAAAAGTTCTGGAGTCTATGCAGTTTTATATCTTTTCGTTAAAGTTCTGGATCAATGCCAAAGTTCAGTTTCCCTTGTGCCAGTTGTATCTATGAAAAAGAGGTAAAAAATCAATTAAAGTTAAATATTCTAGAAGAACTGCTAAATGTATGGAAACAGTATTAAGTTAAAGGTTTTTTTTTCTTTTTTTTTGTTTTCTTTGGCAGCTCTCCTCCAAATTGTGTCCAAACCACTTTGTTTCGCCATGGAATAAAGGAAGCTGTGTGTTTTCCTTCCTTGTCAGGTGAAGGCACCACTCACACAGAGGGGAACCTTTCTTTTCTGAGGGTGTGGGGTTGCTGGAGAAACTGGCTGACTGATGACATCATCGGGTAAGGCAAGCCGGCTTCACAGGCTTCAGGAATGGGTATTAGTTGCAGCCAGTTTTCTCCCCCTCCAAACACTTACTGATAATGAAAAATATGAATAAATAAACATGCCTAATCCTGGTGACTAGATATAACCTGATGTTACCATAATATTCCTAGGGCTTCAAGCAAATCAGCGCTCCAAGGGAAGGTTGCCTGAATTTTTTGTGTTTTTCAGCCACAACTTCTCTAAGTCACAGGGTTCTTTCCACGCCCCCCCCCCATGTTTATGGGAAATACAAATTTATTTAATCTAGCATCTACTTGTGTATGGGGAAGAAGCTTACATGATGAAATGGCTATTCTTTGTTGTTAACTTGACTATATCTAGAATGAACTATAACCCAGAAATGGAGGGCTCTCATGTGATCTGGATCTAGAGGCAAGAAGAAGAGGACATTCCTTTGGTCTGAACCTTGAGGCTGGAAGATACACCTTTAATCTGGGTCACACCTTATGCTGGAGGGACAAGGAAAGAAGGAAGGGGGCGTCATCCTTCTTTGCTTGCTTATGCCTTGTCAGTGCATGCATTTTTTAAACTGTTGTTGGAGCCTACATCTTCAGGATTCGAGCACATACAGAACACCAGATGAGACACCCAGACTCATGGGTCAGAGCAACTACTGGCTGGACTCTTGGATTTCCATTCTCAGCTAGTCATTGTTGAAGTCAGCCTGTAAGTCATTCTAATATGTATGTGTATATATACATACACACGCGCGTGCACACACGCACACACACACGGAACTATTGTATAAGTTCTGTGACTCTAGAGAACCCTGACTAGTACACATGGCATTTCAAATGAGTCAATCACTACAGAATAAGGTCATCCCTTCAGTTGAAGCAGGATTATTTTGGAAGCAGAACAGCACTGTGTAGGGGACAAAGGCATACCAGCCTCTCCATGTACTTGCTATTATTCATCAAAATTAATAAGAAGCAGCATATTGTAATATTTACTGAAAGAAATATATTACTGATAATATTAATGGTAGAATACGAACTGCATCTAACCTATGATTAAATAAATTAGAATCTTAATATTATTCTTACAAATACTTATGGTTTTTCTGGGATTTCTTAAACTTGTCTCAATAAAAATGCATTATATATTAAAAATATGCTTTTTAGATATATAATTTATTTTTATTTAAAGTATATGAGTGTTTTGCCTGCATGAATGTGTGGGCACCATGTGTGTGTGATGGCAATGGAGGCCAGAAGTGGACACTAAATACCCTGGACTGGAGTCACAGATGGTTGTGACCTGCCGTGCGGGAACTGAACTTGGATCCTCTGAAAGAACAGCGAGTATTCTCCCTCCCTCCCTTCCTCCTTCTCCCCCCCTCCCCCCGCCCAACCAGTCTCATTGATATGGTCTCACTCTGCAACAATGCCTTGAGATTCTATGCATACAGAGGCTGCTATCAAACTCATAGAGATCCACCTGCTTCTGCCCAAGTGTGTAATTAAAGGTATGTGTCATCACACCATGTCCAAGGTTGAAGATATTTTTCTGATATTTTATTTCTGGTTATCCCATTTTGTATTTACTGAACGTACAAACACATGCCCATCTTCTAATTTTCTGCCCCTAACTTCCCCCTTTCCCCATGTATTAGGACACCTATCTCTGAACTTTGTGAAGAGTTGTAAAAATGAAAAGGGCTCCTTATGTTGAAAATAAGTTAAGATTCCTGCTCCTTCCAGGATTCCACCTTGCATCAATCGAGTGGCCAACCCAGCTCTTCTTCAAAGGCAGGGAATTCAGGATGACAGGCAGAGGCCTGCACTGAAGGTTTTGATGGTGATTATTATTCATTTGGGAATAGATGATCATGCATCCCAAACTGGACTTAAACTTGCTGTCCTGGAGAAGGTGAGTTGAACTCCTAATTGGCCTGACTCCACCTCTGGAGGGCTAAGACGGTGGGGCTGCACCAGCACACCAAGTTTCTATGGTACTGTTGACCAAACGCAAAGCTTCATCCATGCCAAGTGAGAACTCTTATCAGCTGAGCTCTATCTCCAGCCTGTTTGTGGATATTTTAGCGAGAAAGATGAAATAAGACTTGCTGAGAATCCATGACTGTCCCTGGTGTTTTCTTTATTCAAAGAAAGAGAAGAAAATTCAGTGGAACAGTAGACAATGAAAAGAAACAATATTTTGGAAGTCTATAAAGAGTCTTAGCCTCTTTTAAATGTACCTATATACTACTGGACACACTCAGCCTTTAAAACAATCTTTGAGGTGCTTTCCCCATGTTTCAGTGAAGCCTAATGATCTGCGACATTAAAAATTATCTATTTTTCTGCTCCTTAACCATGTGTTGCTACTCATAGTGTTAATCCTTAAAGAACTGGGCTTTGGATATGGAAATATGTTAAAATATAAGTAGTGAACTCTGACTCAAGCTTAAATCACAGAGAGTGAGGTGCGGCACCATGACGAGCTATTATAAATATTTTCTTACTCAAAATTTAGTCTCTCTTTCTCTCTCCTTGGTTAATTTTCTTCAGTCTGATATTATCTTCAGTTTTTTTCTTTTTGTGTTGTGTGTGTGTGTGCGTGTGTGTGTGTAGAAAGAATGAGAGTTAAGACACAGCAGAGACAGCACTCAGAAATGACTTGGATATAACATGTCAAGGAATGTAGAAACCATTTCCTCCCTAAAAATTCAGAGGTATTTCCTTAGTCTTAAATGCCCTTGGAAACAACATGTGCAATTTTGTCTGTAAACAAACTCTTTTCATTTCAGATGAAAGACAGAAAGAGTGCATTTAGTACATTTAGTGAGGCAATGTAGCACGTATCACCAGAGGCGTCTGCCTCATGCCACGGTGCAAGTGTGTATGTCCATTGTTAGAGCACTGATTTCTAAATAAAACACAGAGGAGTAGAAATTTGAGTCTGCCCAATGGGTATCTCAAAAAAAAATATCACTCAACTTGTTAAGTAAAAAAGTTTCTTCTCTGTTTTGAGAAATAAACTAAGCACAACTATTAAGTTATTGGTTAACAGAAGGAACATTTTTCTATATATTCACTCATTAGTAACATATTGGGTGACTTTTTCCATTTATTTGACTAAATTTTTCTATTGTACACACCTAAAGTACAAACAACTCCAAATTCTCCACTGGCTACTCTTATTTGAACATTCTACACATTTGGGATTCCTGCATTCCTATAGACTGAGACTCTCACTGTACAAGTACAGGATTTTTGAATATTGTCAAAGTTTATGGAAAAGTCGTTATGTATAGGCATCTCTAGAGAAAGAATTATTCAGCTGGATTACCATAGGATTGACTCATTAATAGCCTAATTTGAATAATGACTAAGTTACCCTTTAACATGCTTGATTGTAGCAAAGGCATTATTGAAATATCACAGAAAGTGTTTCTTTTTTTCAAGATTAAATCAAAGTTCCCTGCCTTGATCTTCATAGCAAGCAGAAATACCACACACTATTAAATTTCAAGTTTTCTTATTGTAATGTACTTTTATGTTAATTACATTCAAATACTCAAATGATTTAAGGTACCTGTTTGCTTAATAATGCATATCTTAGGTACACGAATGTAGGCAGCCCTATAGAAGTGCTGGTTCGTGGAATAACAATCAGTTTGGGTGAAGACACAGTGGTGTCTATGCATCACCGGCAAGCCAGAGGGCAGGAAGGTCCCCCAGGCTGGGAATCTCAAATGGGAACAGGATAACAGCAATGAAAAGCAGAGAACAGCTTGTGATTTTGAGATGTGAGGATTGTTTAAAGAAATTAGTTTCTAACTCCTGAAAGGAATATTCATTATGTGAGAAGAGATTTAAATAACACAAAACTGATGAAGATGAGCACATTTCAGTCTGCACTGATCATCGCTGTGTTCTCTGAAAATGGGTAGGATAGGGTGTAGTGTATACTCTGAATATAGTTTCAAGTGTAAGATCTTCTACACGTGAGGTTTTAGGTCCATATTTCCTCATTTCTTGTGGAGAACTTAGTGCTGTACAAATAGGAAGGCTTGTGATACTCTTTTATGACAAATTTTGTTGCATTTCTGATGGTGAGCTTTCTCATAGTTAAAAAAAACAGCAGCAGAAAATCTATAACATTAACACTAACATAGTAAAAACAATAGAGCATGTGGGACAGAGTTGGCCTGTAATCCCAACACTGAGGAGACAGAGGTTGGGGAACATGATCTCATGGCCAGATCAGGTTCCACGCTAAGACCAAAACAAACAAACAAGAAACAAACACAACAGAAAATAATAGAAATTTTCTTTGAGCAAAATAAATTTAACTGTCTCTTGCTTTTAAAAGTGTCCTCATATGACACTCATGGGGAGAGGGACACATGGTGATGTCATAAAAACACTAACCTCAAAACTCTTCCCAACATTAAATATCAGGGCCAGACTTCCATGATGTTTCAGTGTAGAAATACTTAATGAAAGCAGAGGACCCCACACCAAAGTCCTCTGTATCTACAAATTTGTTGCTCTATTTCACCACATAGTTGCTAGGTGAAAGGGAGATTTTCTTTTGTATGTATTACAATTTTGGGGAATTCTCAATGTAATTTTTTGTCTTTTCACTATTTCTAGTTTGAAGAGAAAACATGAAAGGTCAGAATTTCAACTTGCTTCTATTGGACATTGGCTATGCATTCCCATTTTCCTCCCTTCCTTTCCTTCTTTTCTTTTTTCTCCTTACAGATATTATAGTTGGTCTCTTGGAATATATAGTTATCTGAAATAGCACATATAGTTAGAAAAAAACCACAGAAAATGAAACTAAATAAAATTTCAAATGTGGTTCCAATGAGCAGGGTGCTTCATCATGTATAGCTGGCAAAGACCTCCTTGACTGATGATAAAACTGAGTGAGGAATGGATGACAGACAAGAAGACATGCAATCTAAGAGATGGGAACAGAGAGTTTCAGATAGAGAAATTTGCAGTTCCAAGTTTGTGCTTGACTTGTGCAAAGAATAGTTAATGTCTAGGTGCTGTGGGACAATGGTTTTACTATGTGAAGATTTGTTTCTTGTACTTGTTTAATAAAATGCGGATAGGTCCATAGCCAGGCAGGAAGTATAGGCAGGGCAACAAGGCAGGAAGTAGAGGTGGGGCAATGAGAACCAGAGAATTCTGGGAGGAGGAAAAAATCAGTCGGCAGTCATTACCTGTATGCAGAGGATGCAAGATAAAACTGCCTCGCCAAAGAATAATGGGTTAATGTAAGCTATAAAAACTAATTAATAAGATTTCTAAGCTACTAGGCCAATCAGTTTATAATTAATGTAGATCTCTGTGTGGTTTCTTTGGGACTTAATGACTGCAGGAACTGGGCAAGACAGAACCTCAGTCAAGATCTAGGTTGAGCAAAGACTGTATCACCAAAGAAAACCTTTTTTTCTAGATCATAACCTATGGAGTACCAGGTAAAGAGGAGCTCCTGTAGAATCTTGTTGGCTTGTCACATTCCCAGCTTTTATTTAAGTGAGGTATAATTTGAAAGCTTTAAGTAGAACAATGCAATTCCATTAAAATTATTCTAAGACAGTTTCCCACTCCGGCTGCTGAATGGAGAATGAACTATTGTCTGTTCCTGTAGGCTGGGAGTCTCTGAAGATGGTTTCTAGATAAAGTTTGAGGGCAGAACTAGAAGGCCTAGGCAATGGGTCAGATGTGAGAAGACTGATAGGAAGGAATGCAGAAATAATTTCAAGTTTTGATTTTGAAAAGTGAATGGTTCTTTCTCTCAATGGGCGTGAAAGATCGGTGAAAGCCAGGTCAAGGTTAAGTGAGTTCCTGCAGGTAAATGTAACATCCTTCTCTTAGGCATGTTAGATTTGAGATGCTTGTTAGATATGCAGGTAGAGGTGACAGTGTGCAGTTGATAAACAATGCTGGAGCCCAGGGAAAATATGAAGGAAGGACAAATCATGCTAATAACGAAATGCTGACTAGGAACATGAAATAAATATGAGCAGTATTTGTAATGTGCTGACTTTGCACTTCTTATGGTTAATATTGCCATGTTCCTATTACCACATGGCTTGCTCTGAGGAACTAAGGTGCCCAAAGAGGAATTGGAATTCTAGACTGCACGATGTGTGCTCTCTCTCTGGACAATAGCTACTTCTATTTGTTTGTTTGCTTGTTTGTTTGTTCCAGTCTGTATCTAGTTGACCACTTCCCAATGGGGGTGCAGATGATTTCCCCAAGAATAAAGTAATCACATGTTGTTATTAGGATAATCTAGTCCATGTCGTAGCATCCATATGGTTCTTCCTGATCATAGAAGTCCATATTTTCAGGCATGACCTGACTCGGGTTTGTGTATGTCATGGTATCAGTGGTGGCAAGGACAAGAACAGGGCCAGACTGTCATCCACATCAGCCAGAGGAATTTCCTCAGTCTCTTAGGAACCTGGACTCGAGTAAGAACCAGAATTTATGGATTTAGTGCAGAAAAGAATTTTAGGACTAGTTGGTATGTAACAAAATCGAAATTTTCATGAGAATAGAAAGAGAAGCACAACTAGGAGCCTGGGTGTTGGCTTCTCAAGGAGAGTCACCCTTCAAGTGTCTGGTGGTACCTGTCAATAGGATCTTGGAGGTTTTTGAAATCAGGTTTCTTAGAGATGCTCTCTTCCACAGTTCTTCCCCTTTTAAATAACTGAGAGTCTAGCTAGATCTGGAGGTGCCTTGGGGAGATCACATATTTTTTTTTTTTTTTTTGGTTTTTCGAGACAGGGTTTCTCTGTAGCTTTTGGTTCCTGTCCTGGAACTAGCTCTTGTAGTCCAGGCTGGCCTCAAACTCACAGAGATCAGCCTGCCTCTGCCTCCTAAGTGCTGGGATTAAAGGCGTGCGCCCCCACCGCCCAGCGGGAGATCACATTTTGATAAGATAAAGGCAGGAGCCACTAGGGCTGCACAAGGTGGATAGGATACGTCTTCTCCATATGAAAGAAATTTCTGGTAAGATTGCTAAACAATTATAGGTCTACAGCTGGGAAAGGAGAAAGACTTTAAGCAAATGTTTCTAATTGTGCTGGAATTCTTAATTTTTGACTGGTAAGAGGGTTCAACCCAACTTTGAGGTAAAGGTCTCTTATTATTATTATTTATGTCCTTATAATTTCCTATGCCTTCTTTTCCTGTTTCAATGCTTCTATACTCCCTCAAGAAGATCTTTTGGTCAATTCTTTGACTTAAAGATATTCCGATTTTCCCATAGTTTATGTTTATATATATGTCATATGCCAAGATTTTAAAAATATATGCATACACACAGACACACAGATTTATGAGTTTACAAGATGTGTGTGGTGCAGGAATGTGGTGACATGTGTTATGATATGGATATGGAGGTCAGAGGACAACTCTGGAGTTCATTCTTGTCTTCCACCTTGCCATGATTTCTGGAGATCAAATTTGTGTCAGGCAGGCTGCGTTGCAAGTACCTTTATATACTGAACCATCTCTTTTTGCCCCTATTCTTTTTCCCATCATGGTTTCTCTTCTTCTAGTGAACTCCTAATGATTTTCCAGTTTTTAGCTCACAGAACAATACAGGGTCCATTCGTAGTCTCTCTGAGACCTCCTACAACCTTCTGTTTTCCATTGTCACCTGCATCACTCCGTTTAACTTACTGTATCTTATGGAAACATGAAGCACTTAAATAAAATATCTTCATAATGTCAGAATGACAAAAAAAATAGAATCTTTAAAAGGCAAAATGGAAAGCAAGGCATGTGGAACAAGCAAAGCTATTTTCCTCAGGTCGACTTCTAATAGCATCAAGACAAATTAGTCCAGCTATCAATGCCGTGTGCCTCTATACTATTGTGTCTTGAAGAATTGGAAGCACAGGTGGGCAGTGTCTCCACAGTTCACACACCTGCTTTTGAACTGGGGTGATTCAGGAACCCAGACTGAATTTAATAGGGTGAAATGTAGGACAGCAAGAGCTCTGGGAAAATCGGGAATCTTTGCCCCAGCACACAGGGCACACAGTGGCTTTTTCGACTAGCTCATCAAGGCACATTCGATTCAAGGGAGCAAGGTCACCGCTTCCCTCCTGCCCCCTCCATATGATGTGGGAAAAATATTCTCCTGCCTGCTTATGAAAAACCCATCGTTTCCCACTTCCCTTCAGAAGTGCGCATTCTTGTGCACATCAAAAATGAAAAATCCACCCTTTCCACGAATTTGTTCTCTGATTTCTTTTGGAGATTATGTGGACAATGGAATTAAAAGGACTATTAAAAGTCTTCCCCATGGAAAAGGCTACACTCATAATGTCCCTTTACTCTATCATATATTATGGTTTACAGGAGCAGGATTGTTTCTTTTGCCATTTGTTCTTTGTTATTAGCCTCATTCCTGTAACATTTTCATCTTTATCAAGCATATCCCCTTAGCTGATATTTTGCAGGAGCTGCATGGATATTAATATCCTCATTTTGTAAATGAATGAATTAAAGCTTAGGGATAATAAATAATTTCAGAGACACAATATCTTAGTGGAAAGGGCACACGTGTTGGAAGCAGGAGAGCTGGCTTTGTATATACATATTATTAGGTATTGATTGTAAGACTTTAGGTAACTTACTTATTAATCCCAATCTCTCATCACTTCTCAGTCTTCACCCTGAAAATGGTGGTGGTACGAGTGATCTCAGGTCATTGTGAGGAAGAATAAATGACAAGATACATCTGAAAATTTAAATAACTATCTAATAAATGCTGAGATTTGCTTTGGTGTTTTTTTTAATGCATGCTACATAACAATAGAGATGAGTAAACCAGGAGCCAGATCCCAAAATTTTGTTGGAAACGTTGAAAAAAATAGGTATAAAAACCCGAAGATTGAAGATGCCTGATATTAGTAGACAGAGGGCTCACCATGGAGAGGAGGCTAGAATTAAAAGTTGTGACTGGGAGGAGACTCACCATAATCGCAGCTGTAATGTTTGTATCTAAAATGTAAGGAGAAAGCTTGATGACAGAATATTCTTCTTTTGTTTCTGAGAAAAACTCCTGAGACCGAGGGTAAGACAAAGCCTGAGGCACCCGATGTGGCAGTGCGGCTGCCTGAGGCAGGGGAGGGGCTTTCCGGGAAAGACTGGTGGCCTCTTCTCGGAAGAACTTAGCATGTGAGTGGCCATTATCTTGCCAGTGTGGACAGACAAGCTCCAAGTACCTCATATCTCAGAGGAAAGGAAATCCGTGACTCTCAAGGCTTCAAAAGGAAACCCTAATGCTCCCCCGAAGACAGACAGAAGCACCCATCCGAGAGGTTGTTTAGGAGAGATCCTGGTGCCCTGTCATTCCACAGCAGAAAGGAAAAGAACCAGGGTTCGTCACAATCACAACAACATGACTTCCCTCCTCGCTCTTCTTTGGCAGTCTTGGGAGACTTGGGACTAGGGAGTGTTGAATCTAGGGGACTCATGCATCAGAGGGAAGTGTATTACAGAGCTGATCTCTCTGACCCTTCATTTCTTTTTATTTAATCTTTCTGATTTCTGGAGATCTCCCCTATAAAAAATTAATAGCACACTTAGCAATGTGGCCAAGGTCAAAGAGTAATCAGAGGAGACAGAAGCTGAACTAGCAAAATATCCCATTGTTTCCATTGATCCACATGCTTTTTAAATATGACTTGAAAACCACACGTATGTATACATATACACTCTATGTAAGAGCTAGTTAGTGTCTTGCAAGGCATAGTCTAAACCTCAATGAGATTTCAGCCTGAATTTAGCAGTTTTTCTCCCCATCCTTCTTGCTTGAGATGATGCCATTTTCCTTACTTGATTTTGAGTCTAATTAAGATATATAAAACCTACTGTAGACAGTAGAGATGGGCGTGAGGGAAGCATTCCAGTCTCCCCCTGTGCTGCAATCTCAGATCCTTTTATTTCTACCTGCTGGCCAGCCATTACTCAATAACATAATTCTGCATTAATTGGAAGACATTTCCTTGGGGCTCCCAATGCAAACATTGTTCCCAGTCTCCCCCCACGACGGAAGAACACAAGCAGGAGGGGAGCATGGGCTGGTGGCAGAGGAAAAAGCTTTTTCCCAATTCTGCACAAGATGAGGACATTAAGCAGCTGTCTTTATTAAACGAATAGAGGAGGAACATTGGTCTAATTGGGGCTTATAGAGATAGTGTCAAAGTCAGGGTAGGAGAGAGGAAGGGGGTCACCATTCATGCAGTGACCACCGAAGAAAAGGGGGTCCTTGATGCCCATAGAACACCTGTAGGAATTCAGAAGCTGCTGTGTGTGTGGAAGACTGGAAAGCCGCAGGCTTCTTCCCAGCTCTCCTCTTCTCAGACAAGATTCAGCATGATGGTCTCCCTAGTGTGTTTCCTGCACCTGCTGTGCTGTCTGCCTTCTCCAAAGTCAGTTGACATCAGGCTCCCTTCTCAGGACAACTGTACCTCTTTATTTTTCACCTCGCTCGACTAAGCACCTGAAGTATTTTTATAATTTACTTTTTGTGCCATTAATTCTCGCCAGTCTATAGATTAAAGGAATATGCTTGTGTGTGTAAATCAGTGTAGCTGTAAATATTTGAAGCTGAAAGTTGCATGCCAAGTTTCCACCAAATATAACTAGAACTTGAAATGTTTAAGACATGAAAGCTATGAAAATTAGGATTTATTAAAGCATAGAAAAAGCTTGTGCTGGTAAGTAGCAAAAAGCTTTTCAGAGACAGGCACGTGATGCCAGGTGCATGTATATATTTTAGTGTTGTTTTTCATAAAATCTATTTTTGCAACCTTTGGAAACCTTCTGGAAAATGAAAAGAAAGCATTATGATATTTATGATGTAGCATCGGGTTAAGTACCATTTAGTGTTCTGATTTTAACCAGTTTCTCAATCAGCAGACAATTCCTAAGAGGGGTGTGAGAAGTGGAATGAGGAGTGTGAAAACACAGCTTTATCTTGGCGAAGTTTGCTGCAGGATCTGGGAGCCTGGAAGGCATTTAATTGTATAAAAGAGGATGGCATGAACTCCAGGAAAGGTGCACAGGCCAACAGAGGAAGATGCCCGAAGAGCACTGCTCTTTGGAAGGGTTCGTGAGGGAGGCTTTACACCATACATGAGGGATGGAGGATGTGTTAGTTTTAAATGAAATGGGAAAGCCATTTTTAATGCCAGAGAGGCGAATGCTTTTGTCTTTCAATCAGTGTTTAGTGAGACTCTGCTCTGCTTTTGGCTCTGTTGTGATAGGTATGAAAAACACTCATTGTATGACAAGATACATAGGCCCTTGCATTTGAAGTCTAAATTGGCAGACACAGCTTACAGCAGTTGGCAGTTCACATTCTAGGGGAAGATAGGCAATCTGCTTCATCAATAACCACTTTAGTGACTTTGGGCAAATTCTTCTTAATTTTTATTTTTTTCTTGATACAGGTCGAGTATGTTACAAACTGGTCTTGAGCTCACCATCTAGCCAAGGATGATTTGAACCTCCTCTCCACATCCGCCACTGATGTGCTAGGATTAGATTCTTCCAACCGAGCCCTTGTCACCAGGTCCACTTTGGAAACTCCTTAAGCTTTTCTGGGATGCAGCACCCTTCTTTGTTAGTTCAGTTTGGTAGCTATTATTTTTCTACAGGGTTTTTAGAAAGGCTGAAATCAAATGATGCCTATGAGCTATGAGTCGTTCAGAGTAATTCTCCAATGAATTAGAGACCAACCCATGTTCTTCACCTCGTGTTGTCTAATGCCCTAATGTGCTCTCAGTTCATGCTACTGATCAGCTCTACATTTTCTCCACCTTAATGTTTCTGTGTGAGGATGCTGTTCCTCAAGGTGCCTCTGAGGGTTAACCTTAGTGTCATCCTGTAGTTTTTCTTCATAACTTTTCCAAATCAAATCAATCAACACATACTAAATTATTATATAACATTTTTGTTGTTTTGTAGACATGTCTGTCCTAGAACTTGCTCTGTAGACTGGACTGGTCTCAACTTTATACATAGAGATCTGCCTGCCTCCCCTTCTCTCCCCGATCAGTACTTGGATTAAAGGCATGTGCCACCACCGCCTAGCTACATGTTTCTTTTCTAACTCATTCATTCTGTTGATAGAGTGTTGCTTCCTCCCACAAAGCCATGGGGCAAGGAGGCCCTCATCTGTAATCTCAGTACCTGGGAGAGGTGGAGGAAGTTCAAGATTGTCCTTGGTGACATAGAACAGCCCAGACTACATGAGACTCTGTCACAAAACAAAGCCAAACAAAACCAAGTCAAAACAAAAGTCCAGTTCTGGTATGGAAACTCACAAAGGTGGATGAGAAATAGCTGGAACCAGAAACACCCCATCATTTCTGGCCATGACTCCTTTCTGGGTTCCTCCTATCGAGTCTGTCTCCATGAGGTGGGAAACTGCACAAGCTCACAAGTGTGACATCTCGGCTGCCGTTCTTTGGCTTTTGTGTTTTGGCTACCTGCCACTGAAATGAATGGCTTTCAAATTGCTTGAAAAGTGAAATGGCACTTTTGTATAATTTTAGAACAAGAGAGCCACTCTTAATCTTTTTTAAAGTGACTCAGACACTTGTCAGTTATTTGAAGGGGTTTATGGCTTTGTCACCTATGTAGTCATTTAGTTTCCCACAAAGCAAGTGCCGCCAGGAACAGGAACACGTCTGCCATACTGTGTAAGCACACGGCATTATTTAATTTGAACTTGGTTCTGAGTAGTAAGCCCCTCCCTCTGCAAGTCTAACTTTCTTGCACAGGCTTCCTAGGTTGCCATGTTGGTCAAAGGCATCAAGGAGTTTTACACAATTTTGGGATGAGTTTTTCCCCTTTGTTCTTTTGTCGGAGAATCTGCCCATGAGGTAGCCTATCTTTAGTTGGTCTTTGCACTTCCAATTGCTGTTTCTCATTGGACTTTACAGTTCCCTGCTAAGTATCATCCTTCTAACACATGTAAAGGATTCCAGCCTTGAGTGGCTTCTTTCCTCACCTGGTGGGGAGTAACTCTAATTCGGTACTTCTTATCATATTTTAAAATAAGACTATAATTTTCACGCACAGGGTGTGGTGTGAGGGTGGGGCTAAAGGCCCTTTGTGAATTTTGGAAGTCATCAGAAACTTAAAAAAACATTTAGTAAAATAGAAAAGAGGGAGGGAAGGCTAAAGACTCTCACAGAAATAAATAAAAAACATCTGGATTGGCAACTTATATGAGTTCCAGACCTCTACAGATTTAAGGGCCAAGTGTTAAAAGTTCGGAAGCCAAGGTGTGTAATAGAAATGCTAAGTGTCACACAAGGGCTTAAGGGAGCGTTGTCAAATAATTTAGGGTCAAATTTTGACTAAGCTGTAAGTTGTCATAATCTTGTAATAAATGTCTTCCAGATTTTAGCATTTTTTACTTTGTAACTTTTTAGTTAGTTATGAAAATAAATATAAAAATATAATAGGTATTACTTACTTAGGACCATCCTTTTGAGCTGGAAGAAAAATGGGTATATATTTTTCGTTCAATATCAAAGCGTATAATTTTTAAAAAGTCCATGCTATTGAAACATAGTTAAAAAAATAAATGGTTCTAAGATTCCACCACACGCAAATGACGAATTTTTAATGAAATGAAAAATGTCCACTCATGAAAAAGACCAGCCTCTATTATGAAATGTAAACCTGTTCATTGTGTCTAAATTACTTATGTTCTTTGATGGATAGTACGTTTTGCTTTCTTTATACTTTTAGGCAACCTGACTCCCAAACTTGCTAGTGAGGATTAAACTGTCCCATGGTTCAGAGATATTCCGTCTTCTAGTCTTTTCTTTCATATCAATATTTGACTCCATCCCATTGATTTCTTCCCTGGTTATTATTCGTTGGAAGTCCTAGGAATTCTTTCAAACTGCCACCTAATAATTTTGAATACTTGCTACTGAATCTAAGAATATCCATTTTGATGTTGTACAATATAGAGCTCTTTGCAAATACTCGTTTGAATGAATCTCAGACCTCAGCATAAAGTGTATGTGTCAAAGCAGCAAGCCCCTGTGTTATTTCCAAGACATTCTTTGAGGAATACCTACTGAATCATTGAGAGCTGTACATACATCCTCTGATAAAGTGGGACACAGCTATATGCTAATGAAGTCAGAGTCGTCTGTCTGAATGTTTAAAAATCTTTTTTTTTAAATCGCAAAATTTTCAACACAGATAAACCTTAAAACAAGAAGAATGAAAGAAAGGTGTACAATAAATTGGAAAGGTACCAAGTATTTCTCAACACGCTCAAACAGAATCTGCAGTAATTGTTTTAGGTTTGACATAAATTGAGAAAGGGAAAAATAATGTAGAGAAGCAACTGGGGAATGAATGTCTATAATGTGTTTGAAGAAAGTGATGCCCCCTGCCCCCGACCTGTGTGTACATGGGGGAGGGAGATCACATTACAAAGTACCTGGTTGGAGATGAGTTTCCCCTACCTGGTTACAAGCATCAGAAATGTTCACTCCCAGAGAGCAAGAAGAGAAATAGATAGCTCTGCAGTCTGATCTGATGTGGTAAATTGGCTGTCCCTATATTCTTCCTATAGCTGTTACCAGCCTAGCTGGACATACTTATGACCAAATGTTGAGAGAATTTACTGAACCCAATAAGCAAATGCCTGTGCATGAGTGTACACACACACACACACACACACACACACACACACACACACACACACATTGGAAAACCAGGCCTTTCCATAATGTCTCTTGCTTAGATTTGTGTAAAGATTGATAGAAGGTACAGGGTGGGGGTAGACATGGGAGAAGCTTTTAAAGAGTTTGGAATTCGGAGCACCATTACCTTCCCAGCATCCCTTCCATTTTTGTCTTCACTTACTCTCAAGATCCTGTTTTTCCTTCTCACTTTACCCTGTGTGCTGAGGTTTTCTTGTTCCCAGGTTAAGAACAAATGAAAACAAACAAGAAAGTTTATACCACAAGGCAACATGAACACAAAGATCAGTTGTGGAACTGAATACCACATAAACAAAGACATTCTCCGATAAGGATGGCCACCCATCCTTCAGCCCTTAATAGCACCCGGTGACAAGCAGACACCTCTTCAGTGGCTGTGGAATGAAGCCTGTAGAGGGGCCTGGAGCCATGATTCTCCCACAGTTAATGACTTTGCTTGCATTGATTGAAGCCTAGCCCTAGCTCTTGGGAGGTGATTTTGCTTGGATGTGATGATTCTTTCCGAAACAATCAATAGTTATGAATATACAGTCATAAAACTTTTTCAATGAAGAAAGAAAATATGGTTTAAAGTGTAATCAAAAATCAGTGTGACCGTTTAAATCTCTCATGTACTGCATAGTGTTCCATTGGTGCAGCAAGAGGTCACACAGTTATATACTGTCTCTTAAACAGCAAATGCATAATAGCTTTTGCTACTCCGAACAAATTCATAAATCAATGAAGCATGCAGATGCATAACTTTAATTATGATTTCTGCTCAGATGGTTGGTTTATATAATGTAATTGTTTACTATTTCCCATTACTACACTGGAAATGCTTGGTAGGGACTTCTCATATTTCATATGCTTCTTATTAAAAAAAACATTTATTTTGTGTGTGTGTGTGTGTGTGTACATGGAGGTCAGAGCATAACTTGCAGGAGCTGGTTCTCCTACAATGCAGTTTCTGGAGATCAAACTCAGATTTTCAGGCTTGGTGGTAAGTCCCCTTACCCATTAAGCCCATCTGGTTGGCTTTGTTCTCAGCTTAAGAGTGTTTTTATGTTTAAATGACAGTGAGGGAGAGCAGTCCTGAGAAGTGCCCTTCATTGTGATGCCTTTCTTTGTTGTTACTATTGTCATTGTTTTTTTATCTGTGGGCTTTGTTTTCTTCTATTTGGGGCCATTTCTGAAATCTGGTTCTCAGACTCAAGAGTCTTCATCTCAGTTTATGCTTCTTGTAGATAGGTTTAGGCAAATTACACACAGGTTTTAATATATTTGTCTTTGACAACAGTAGTGATATCTTGTTTGTAATCTAACAAATAAAACTTGCCTTAAGATCAGAGTTCAGAACTAAGCCACTATTTAGCCACAGAGGTTCACCCTCAGATCCACAGGGGAAATCGGTTATCGAATTAACATATGTATATACTACCAACTGCAGATACACACTATACAGCCAATGAACAACATAGCTCATAAATCAATTAGAGGTTAATTTTTAAAAAAAGATTTATGTATTATGTATACAGTATTCTGTCTGCATGTATCCCTGCGTGCCATAAAAGGGCACCAGATTTCATTGTAGGTCATTGTGAGCCACCATGTGGGTGCTGGGAATTGAACTCAAGACCTCTGGGAGAGCAGCCAGTGCTCTTAAACTCTGAGCCATCTCTCCAGTACCTGAAGGTTAATTTTTAATAAATGCTCAGTAAGCTTGAATATGAGGAATGAGCACCATCACTTTGTGAGTCATTTGGGAATTTTGATTTCTTAATGTGGCCGTTTCCTTTCCTCCCTCAGCTTCCACAGGGGCTGTATTTAAAAAAGGAGTATTTATAAAAATACAGTCACTCATAGTTCATCAGTCATTGTCATCAATGATCTCCAATTATTTATTCCACTTCCCTTTGTAATATAGTGCAGTTTATACCAATCCCTCACAGTAGATTATTAGCATTAACTGGTAATTTTTGACGTTTTATTCTTTGGAATGATCACATGATATTTTTGTTGTTGTTGTTTTTAAGTTATTTTGGACTAAAAGTTCCTATCTCCTTAAAATGCACATTTAAGTGCTATTACCTCAGCTGTGCGCACACCTTTAATCCTAGTGCTCAGGAGGCAGAGGCAGGCAGATCTATGAGTTTGAGGTCAGCCTGCTCTACAGAGTAAGTTCCAGGATAGCCAAGACAGCACAGAGAAATCTTGTCTCAAAAATAGTTCTATTCCCTTTTCAGTGTGATGCCGTGAGACAGAGTCTATGGTTTAGATGAGGTTGTGGAAGTGAAGCCCCTATGATCAGCATAATTGACTTATATATGAGACCAGTTACTCTTCTATGAAGTTATGGGGAAACACTCACAAATTCTGGGAAGAAACGCCACGAGATAATCCAGTGTTTCTCCTCCTCGGTCTTGTACTCCCAACTTTTGTGACTAAATATTGTTTATTTAGGCTACCTAGTCTTGAGTGGTTTATTATAACATCCTAAGCTAAACATGAGAAAATTACAGTTCTGAATTTTGTTAATCTTTCATGAGTCTTTACATTTTCTTATACCACACACAATAGTAAATATAACACATAGTTTGTTGTTGCAAATAGATTATTGTATAAAATCTACAAGTATATATTTACTCATTTCCTACTACATGCATTAAAAGTTCTATTAGAGGTGGCATGCAGCTTTATTCCCAGCCCTTCAGATATGAAGAAGAGGGACCTCTGTAAACTCCAGGCCAGTCTGATCCATACAGAGCTCTTGACCAACCAGGGCTACCTAGTGAGATTTTGTCTAAAAAATTATTTGAGGAGAATAAGTAACTGCATGATTTTGTTTCCTTGGGATACCTAGTGACATTTATAAGTTAAAACAAAGAACAAGTTGGAAAACAAAGACATGATAAAAAGCCAACCACTGCAGAGAAAGAATTGAGTTAAAGACAGATTTTTACAACTTGCTGTCTGGAGCACTTGACTACATTTGTGAGTTTTGATATTTTCATCTACAAGGAAGAGAACAATGGAACAGACTTTATTGGTTATTACACAGATGAACAAAGATGCTAAATGTGATTAGAACCTTAACTAAGAAAAATGAAGTTACTTAATAGAAAGGAGATATCTATGGATGAAGAAGACTTTTTAACATCACTGAAACACTTCAGCTAAACAAATTCAAATTACTTACAACTGCATATACATTACCACATGAAATCTTTTTCCAATTACCATTTGTGATCAAATAGTACACTGGTCCGTGAGCCATAAGAAATGCATAGCTTGATATCATTTAGTAGCATGCCAAATTCAAATAAAGCAAAGTTACTTTTCTGAAATCATGAAAAATTAATGGAAAAATTATCCATTATTATGATAAAAATTGAGTATAGAGATTAAATTTGACTCTATCAGTTCCAGTTGCAGTAGTAACTCAAGCTCCTCATATCTGTTTTAATTTCATTATAAAGAAACCATCTCTTTTCCTTTTTAATTTTTAGACTTATTCGCACAGAGTAGGCTAGCTTATGATCTGTCTGTCTTGACTCCCAAGGGCTGGGATGGCACGCCTGCCATCATGCTTAGTAATGAGGTGCAATTTCTGTGTCCTCCTAACACACAAGCCTGGAACACAGTCCACAGTTACATGCAGGTGCTCGAACAGGTGGACACTTAAGTAATAGACATAATAGACTAATCTGAGCATGTATCACAATGATTCACCAAAAGGAAAATTTATGTATCAAGTCTTCTTCACTTTAATAGATTGTGTGTGTGTGTGTGTGTGTGTGTATACATGCATCTTATGTAACTTACCAAGTTCCACCTTCTCCTCAGGTGAAGCTTCCCCCCTTTTTTTTGAAACAGGGTCTCTTATAGTCCTGGAATGTCAGCAAGTAGGCTAGGCCAGCTGGTCAGTGAGGTTCTATGTATCCTCCTGTCTCCGCCTCTCTGTTGTTGGGATTACAACACACATCGCCATGCCTGGCTTTTTTTGTGTGTGTGGATTCTTAGACTTGGACTTAGGAGTTCAAGCTTACAAGGCAAATACTTGGCTAGCTGAACCATTGTCCCAGCCTTAGTGATTATTTTGAAATACAAATACTTGGTCTAATGTAATCCAGTTGTTTATGCAGATGCCAAACAAGCCTCTCATTTTTCCAGGCTGAACCTTCAGGGACTCTACTCTCCTAGCTTGGAAGTCATGTTCTTCCGTAAGTCCTCAGTTGCACACTCTGTGCTGAACACATTTGCAGAATATTAATGCTACCCACCGTCTGCTTCACAGGAAATCAGTTTTTATTGAATTCAGACTTCGGAAAGGAAAATACGCAAGCCTAATGTCAACTGATATTTGTTTTAGCTTCAGTTGGAACTAAAATCGATAGTGTTACTAGTCTTTGCTGAACTAATTGGTAGTAATTCTCCATCTGTGTGGATAGTTTTGTGCACACATATAGAACAGAGATGTAAAAGTATCTAACTCCCAATGGGCTCCATGAACATATTTTTAATGGAAATCTAGAACTATCTACCAGTATAGAAACATAAGGTGACAGGAGTATCATGTTCATTAATCCATTAAAATTCTTAAGGACTAGAAAGGGCAAATAATAAACTGTCACTTCAAGCTTGAAGAGATGCTGCTATATTATAACAGTGATGCTCTCTAGATTGAGCAAACTCGTGGCCAAAGTGAGAAACTCTTAAGTGTTTAAGTGCCAGGCAATAAAGTCAAAGTAAAAAATAGGCACATGTAAGAAACAAATCACAGCCTCCTAGCAGGAGAATAGCCCAGGTCATAAATCATTTTGTTCCAATGGTCCTGTTCAAAGAGGCCAAAGAGATGACACATCTCTAAATAAATCCAGAACCTTTCTCGTTTAAACCATCTCTGCTGCTATATTTATTCCAGAAACTAAAACAGTTTTGTAGCCTCTCCATCCCCCTACCTCTCCTGCAACAATCAATACTGAGTTTCCTTTCGACTATAAGATTTAATTTTTTTCCCCTCTCCAGGCATAGAACTCAGCACCGTTTTTTAAGCCATTCTGTATTATTCTAAACCAACTTCACTTAAACATTTTACCGTAGCCTCTGTTACTTCGGTGATACATAATCAAGAAATGATTATCTTTTCTGCCATTCATGGTATCCACTTATTATTGTCATCTTAGAACATGTACCAAAGTTACCAAGCTTGATCCATGGGTTAAGAGCCTGCAATGGAAATGTGAGGTCCAAAAAACCCCCTGAAATCATGTTTGGAAAGCAGGGCAAATATATTGGCTGTCTATAATCTCAGGACTCAAAAGGCAGAGAAAGACGATCCCCAAGGCAGGGTGACTACCTGGATTAGCAAACGGGTGTGCCCTGGGTCTAGCAACACACTCTGTTTTGCTAATTAAAAGTGGAGAGCAATTACGGAAGAAAGCTTTGGGCCTTAACATGCCCACAATACACACATGTGCATGTGAATATGCACACACATATGGGAATATACACATGCATATACAACAAATACACATAGACACACACACGCACACACACACATTATCAAATACAGAAGAACGTTTGCTCCACGATAATTCCTGGAGAGAGTGCTCAGGTAACTTGGATTTATCAGGCATCAACAGAAGTAAAGCTTGTTCTAGAATGAATTTCTATACACACACCTCATACTGGAGAGCACATCTCCTCTCTAGTCACACTGGCTATGGCCCTAAATTCTAAAGCACCCTGGAGAAAACCACTTTCTTATCTGGAACGCTACAGACCAGCACCATCGATTTAATTTGGTCCTCATGGGCTTATTGTTGCAGAAGTGCAGCCAAACTGCCTCCTCGTCTCACTTTTAATTTTAATCATAAATGAGTGTCAGAGGCAGCTTTGGCCGAAGATAATGTGTGACTGCTTCTTAGAATGAGTAATTTCCTTTGACACTGCAATCTAATTCCCTTCCTATTCAGGCAGGACCAGGGAGAGTCCAATCAGATGACCCTGCTACCCTGGTAGAGGGAACAAATTGCTTCTGGACCAGAGGACTGATGGAGATACCCGACCTAGCGCAGGCCTAAGGTGGGCGACAAGTTGGGAGTCTTCGGAAGCAGAAGTTTGTGTGTCAGAGGCAAAGGTTAGTATGGCCTCCTATGTTAATTAGTACTGAGAAAAGCACAAAAATGGTGCAACAAAATATTATTTTCCTTCTCTCCGGTCTCCACTTTGAAATAAAGGGTTAGGACACTATTTGCTCAGTATGTCTTCAAATCACTCTTGGTACAGAATGACAGAAATGAACAAGTGACTTTCTGATAAAAATGCAGCGTTATTCAAGGTGTGCTCTTTAGATTTCTCATCCACTCATTCCCTAAATGATTGAGCGGTCCGTCTATGAAGTCCTGTTCTAGGCACTGAATGACTTCAGTGAGAGCTGTATGGTTCTTCGTTAGTTTCTTTGGTGGGAGATGCAGGCAGAAACACAATGGTAGAAAAATAAGAAGCAGAAATTGTACTAACAAAGAAACAGGCAAAAAAGTACGTACAGAAGATGAAACAGGAACATTCAGTGGCTTAACTTGACTCCACAAGCATAGTTTGGAACTTGCAGCTCAGAAGCAAAAGCAAAGTAGGGAAATGCAGAGACTTCAGGGGAGTCAGTGAGAGCCATTTGAATTTTGAATTCACAAGGATAGCAGGTGGGAACTAATGCTGTAGGAGTGGGGTCTTTTGGGAGTGAGAAAACTGAGATTTGAAACCCTAGGCAACACTACACAATACACATCAAATGGAGGACTCATGGAAAAAACAGGCTCCAAGGAGGAACAATAGCAAACATTTATAGCTCAAAATTTCACATTCTATCTCTTGGACGCTGTGTTGGGATCTGGGGCTACAAAACAAACATCTAAGGCTCTGACTAGTAGGTTGCTGCCAGGCAAGGCGAGATACGCGATGTGTCAAGTATACTAATTACAGTTGTGTGGGTCTGTACACATCTGCAACACACAAAGGAATAAGATACCACTAAGAAAGCAATCTTTGAAGTCAGGTGGTCTAAGCTTTAATTTTGATTTTGTCAGATGTCATTAATAAATTAATTCTAGCCATAGGAAGATTTGCGAATTATCAGGATGTCTCAATGTATTCTTGTGCAATGAAGTACCTTCCAAATAAGGTTGTTAACAAAGTTAGAGCTAAATATCCAAGGGGCATGTTTTAATTTTTTACATATGGCCTTGCTCAGTTAGCATCAATTATACACATGTGCTCACAGAGGGGTACTTCTAAATTAGATTAAGATTCAAAGAAGAGAATAGACCAGTATCTACATTTTGTTGGATGGCTAAGAACACTCTGGACTTTTAAAATCATGAGTGACATAGCAAAATTAGAAACATTTAGTGTTGTCAGAAGGGCAGTGGGCAGTCTACTAGCCATAAATTCGGTACAGTGTCCAGTGATGGCTGTGTTCTGTACTTTCTTAGGAGGTCGGAATTGAAGCCAGGCTGCTTGGTTTCAGTTTCTAGGTTGGCTTAAATCACTATCTTGGCATAATCTCTGCATCAGAATTGACTTCTCTGCAAAACAGTGACAGCAGCATCTTCCAGGAGGAGATTAAGAAGCACCTAGAACTTTATCTGGCATTTAGAAGGCGCTCTGCATTTGCTGATGCTGTTATCAGATATCCAAGTTGGCGGTGGAGTCAGCTCAATTCAACAGATGCTATTTAAGGAGGAATTCTCAAAACCCTGTGTAGTTTATACCATTTCAATATCAAATCACTTTTTTCCAACACTGTGGGCTCAGAATGCAATTCTTAGATTGTCACTTAATATCTTACTTCACACTACAAACTATATCTTTATAAATACTTGTTGGGTATATGTTAAGAGGAGCTTTGATTGTATAAATCAACAGCATCTTTGGGTTAGACAACTTCAAAATAATCATATTCGGAAGAACACACTTTCTCCAACAAGGCCACAACTCTTAATTGTGCCATTGCTTATGGGCCAAACTTTCAAGCACGTGAGTCCAAGGGTGCCATTCCTAGTCAAACCATCACAAGCAGTGTGCTAAATGCATTGCATGTCTCTCTAGCCTTTTGTTGTTGTCTGTCAAAATCTATAAACTAATAGGAATTTAAGAAAACTAACATGGAAGCCCAGGTGCACACACACCTTTAATCCCAGCACCTGAGTAGTTAAGTAAGGTGGATCTCTGTGAGTTCTAGGCCAGTCTAGTCACATCAGTGAGTTCCAGTGCATCCAGTACTAGATACTGATACCTGTCTCAAAAGCAAAACAATAACAACAAAAAACAGATATGGACAATGAGGTAAACTGATAAACTTGAAAACAGACCATGCACATGCTATCGCTGAATCCCATGGAACCTTGGCATAGTCTAGTACAGTGGTTCTCAGCATTCCTAATGCTGCAACCCTCGGTGACCCCCCAACTCTGATATTATTTCATTGCTACTTTCACTGTAATTTTGCTACTGTTATGAATCATAAATATCTGATATGCAGAATATTTGATATGCAACTCCTATGAAAGGGTCGTTTGACCCCCCAAAGGAGTGGCGGGTACAGCTTGAGACAGTCACTGCTCTTGTACAAAGAGAGAAGTGATTTCTTTTTTGAGAGAGATCTCAGAGAGGATTAAACTATCAAGAGACCCAGGTGAGGGAGTCGTTTTCCTCTTATCTGAAGAATGGCTTTAAGAGAAGCACCTTGTATGTTGACAATCATGCTTATTTCAGACCATCTGCACATCCCATTAACAGACCTCAAGGACATGGGCAACGAGCATAAGAAAATTGCTAAGTCAATTAAGATACAGTCTCAAGACAGGTGGGAAGACCGAGTAACAGGCGCAGCGAACTGGCACCAAGAGGAACACATTCAGCATCCCCTTCCCTGTACCTGACTGATATCTGAAGCCAGAAAACTATTCCTAATCAACATGAAAAATGCCTATAGCAGGAGCCGGTGTGGAGCCCTGCCCTTTTCTCATCACTGATTAGCATCACAATCAGCCACATTCATACTTTTACGTGGAGATTGAGGAAAAGCACTATCACACCTTGTAGAGGTCTTCAGAAACCGTGTTGGGAACGTGCAAACAAGGAAAGGAGGTGGGACAGGCACTGCTGGAAGCTGCAGCTAGGACTTGCAGAGGAGAGCAATGTACTGAGAAATTCTGGGATCTAGGTTCTAACTGGTTTTGCTGTGGATCATATGGCTTATCTACTAATTATTACAAGAGGGCTAAACTCCTCAAGGAGAGGTGGTGCCTTTGTTACCACGGCTGTTCAATGGTGAGTACAGAGCCTGCAATATGATTTGATATATCTCGAAGGAATAAAACAAGGAATTCATCTCAATCAATATCAGATGTGAGAGAAAGACAACTTACAATGGTCAATGATAAAAGAAATGGAGGTAACAGGAATGCAAGCAGAGGTTAGAATTAGAGAGGCAAATGACACTTACCAAAGCATTTGCTCATCCAAAAAAGATGAGCAATTCAAAGTACTCGGGAAGAGATTTTGAATTTTTTTCTATATCACATTTTAATTTTCCAAACCATGTGATTTTTGTGAACAGGAATCGGTTTTGGTCTGTGGGTGATAGTTTGCCTTTGGTTCACTTCACTGTGATGTGTTGTGTGTGTTATCAGTGAATGAATGGTAACAGTGTATGTCACAAAAGCCACCGAGCTGAAAGACTGTGGGTCTGAGATGAGGCTCTGGCTGTATGACTATAAAAAATTTGCACACTCTGGTCTTTAAAATTGTTTCGGTAAAATGGGATGGTGCTATTCAGTTTTTTGTGTGTGTATGTGTGTATGTAAGAGAGATAGAGAGAGAAAGAGAGAATCAGGTGAAACAATTCTCACACACTAAGATATTTTAAGTGGAGAACTATAAGCAAAAATTATTTTTTTTAAAAAAAAGTCCCATTTACCTTGTAATTGTCAGATAATTCTCGGGCTTTGAATTCAAGCCCATTTGGTACTACATGTGATTTGTCTGTATATATCATCTTGGAATGCTCACTTACTTTTCCTTTATTTCTGAAATGAGGCTACTCACCAGTCAGCAGAGGTCATTAGTGGTCATAGAAAATGTACTCTGAGCTAAGAGACACGCTAATCCCTTCGCATCCCCCACTGTGTAATCTTCACCCTCCACAGCCTCCATTTCCTGGAAGATCTTTCCCCTGCTCTCCAGCTTCATCTTCCTCACATTGATCCCAGGAGGATTTCTGCTGTTCCTGCCCGGCACCTAATCCCTCTAAGGCCATGACTGGTGATCGATATGTGATAATGACTTCAGACAGAGGTGAACAGCCATTTTTCACAAGTGCCAATTCTGAGAAAGTCAAAGTGTTAATAGGCCATGTTAAAAAAAATACAAAGTACACAATAAGAATTATGTGACTGTACAATAGGTACTTCTTTTAAAACACAGCAGGGGTCATATTTGGATATATTTAGGGAAATTGTAGCATGGAAGCCATTTTTAACATTTAATATAAAATTATAAATGTGTTTTAATCACTTAATTTATCTTAAGACAGAATCTAATGAGGAAAAGAAAAGAGCTCCCAAGAACGGGAGGGGCCAAGGGAGAAATGCTGTAGACGGAGTTCTGAAGACTCAGTGAAAGATGGGCTGTAGTAATAGTTACTTAATGGATGTGAGACATCATAACAGTCATCTTACATGCCGTATTTATCTGATGCTCACATGATGAGAAAGATACAGAGATGTTTTCAGAGATGAAGCAATACCACTCGGACAGGGAGCCACCTCAGAAGCTCACAGGTGGTGAGGGACTCAGTTATCAGGGCTCCAAGTTTATGTTCCTTAGCGCTACACTGTTCAGCGAACTCTGGGAGAGCACCTCATCAGAGTGGGTGGCTCTAACACAGGACCATGCACTCAGAGTGCAGGGGGCCGGAGAGCCTCACATCCAGATACAGAAGAGTATGCCTGTGATGAGAACTGGATCTGTGCCTCAAAGAAGGCTCTCTCCAGCAGTTGAGCAACATCACAGATGGACTGACAGGCTCCCTAGATAATGAGGCACATACCTTTGGGCTTAGTGGCTTATCAGAGGCACCCTTTCCTAATATGAGGGTGTAGAGTTTCAAGGCATACCTTTGAGGTTGGAGCAAACATGCACTCCCCTATCACGTCTGCTACTACCTGGCCTTCAGTCTTGTAGCCAACTTGGCTCTATAGACTGAGTTTGTAAGAAAACTTATACCCTGCTAAGTTGGTTGGGGTTATTAATGATATATTTTATACAATGTGTTAATGGTTCAAGGATTTTTCATGTTTTAATATAGAAATAGAGTTCCTGAAATAATTTTGTAGGTTGGATAATTTGTCATGCAAGTTTCTACGTCGTTTCAGAAAATCCATCTTTTATTAGCTAATTTTCTTCTCACTGTGATGAAATACTTTATGGAGGAGGGGCTTATTCTTGATAGACACCTTTATGGAAAAGGGACTTATTCTGGCTCACAATTTTAGTGGTTCTCAATCTTCCTAATGCTGCAGCTCTTTAATACAGTTCCCCAACCATGAAATTAATTTTGTTGCTACTACATAACTGTAATTTTGCTACTGTTATGAATTTTAATGTAAATATTTTTTGGAGCTAGAGTTTTATCAAAGGGGTCATGACCCACAGATTGAGAATCACTGGTTTAGGATCCACAGTTCATATGGTTGGAATGCAGATCTCCTCCTTCTCATTAAGAGAGTGAGGTATACAGTTATATGAAGTTAGCATTCAGGAACCAGAAAGCTAAAGCCAGAGTTTGTGCCTGCAGCAAGGCTATAACACATATCCACATCAAGAACGAACTATTTTCTTCATCTAATCCCCGCACCAAATGTTCACAGACGCTACCAAAACAGTGCCATCATCTGAGGGCCAAGTAGTCTCTGACCCAACATTTATGCACAGCATTTCATCCCTAGCCCCACAGGTCTGTGGCCACCTCATAATGCCATGCCAGTTCAGTCCAACTGCAAAAGGTCCTAGCTTTCTTTCTATTCTAACAATCGTTCAGAAGTCCTCTGAGACTCAAGGCCACCTCATAACTGTGAGCTCTTGTACAAATAAAACCATGTTACACCGTTTTATTATGCAATGGCACAGAGGAAATATTCTCAACCCAAGAAGAGGCCTATGAAGAAAGCAAGGAAAAAACAGGTCAAAACAAGAGAGAAACCCCATAGGGCAAATACAGGCTCCATGTCTGGCATCTGGGACTTGTGGCAGCATCACATAGGCTCCTGTGGTGGACTTGGTGGGTTCTAACTCCATTGTCTAATACCTGTACTTACATGGATTTCCTCTTGGGTCTGTTTTTCTCAGTCCCTTCAGTTTTTTTAGGCAGATATTCTATGGTCTTAGATCCTTGTTTCAAGGTGGGTTTGCTTTCACACAGTGGTTTGTTTTTTTGTTTTTTTGTTTTTTTTGTTTGTTTGTTTTTTTTACAGGGCATCTGACACTGCTACATATTGTCTGGTCTCATCAACCTTTTTCCTTCGCACATAGGTACAAACCTCCTTGCCCTCCCTCCCAACTCTTGTGTCTCGAGTGCCCGCACCACTACTATCATGTGGATAATGCCAAGCTTTGCTCCCAGTTTGAGATGTAGCTTGGCCCTCTTGAACCATAGCTGCAGAGCCTATGAACACATCCTCACATAAACCAGAGAAAGGAAACAATTGCTTTGACAATTCCCTTCGATCAGGACACTCTGGAGCCTTCCATGAGTGGGTCTTGTCTTCAAGGTATCATTTCTATTTCTCCAGCACAGAAAGCATTCACCTTTAGTTGCGTTTAATCTCTTTAACGATGTCTTCTGTCTGTCCTGACAGGTGTGCTCACTTTGGCCACTGCTTCTTTTCCCCCGAGTTCTAATTGTTGAGGCTGATTTTATAGGAGGGACTGAATGGGACTCCTTATATTCACAGCTCATTCATCACTGGCAGTCTTGTGAGCCATGGTCTCTGTCGCTTCCATTCTACAGACCAAAGGGGAAGCTTAGCTTGTGTGGAGTCCTCAGCAGGAAGACCAAAGGTTGCACCTCCAAATATGCTAAAGCTAACTTTCTCTTCTGCCCTTTCAGTTCTCTGTCGAGCCAGTCCTTCATTTTCTACTACTCTGTGACTCCACGAAGACAGGACCAGGCTGGGCCACTGGGCACTGGCCGTGCTGACCTGTCTCTGCTTCCCAAACTTTCTCTTGCTGAGTTCTGGGTGTGTTATTTCCAGAGAGCTTCTCTCCATGCTGAGGTCACTGCTCCCTCAGTGACGGCTTCTACTCTAGCCACTCTGTCACACCAGCCTTTCCAAACATCTCCTATCCATCTCCATTTGGAAGTGGGAACGTGTTTGAGTAGCTTCCTTGAACTAGCTGTGTGATATTTTTTTTTATTTTTGAGTTAATTAGAATAAAGTATTCTCATTAAAAGTAAGAAGAAAACATTTCTTTTTACCTTTGAAATATAGGGAATATATTTTTTCTTTGATATTAGAAAAGCGATTTTACATTTCCAAAGAAAGAAAGAAAAAAAGAAAGAAGAAAGAAAGAAATCTGTCTTCTAAGCACTGACCATTTTATGAATAGTTTATTTGCTTATTTGCTGCAGGTGTCATTTAAATAGAATATCTATTAGAGCAAAATAGTACTCTGCTATAAAACCACGGCATATGCTCATTGCCTGGGTGAAGAGACCTAGGAATCCACACCATTAACACATCTGCCTGACTGCATTCTTCACTCAGCTGTTGATTTGCTAAACTCACACAGCATAGCGATTCTTGAAGTAAATATGGATCAGACAGAGCACCTAGCTGAGTCTACTTATTGGCTTAGAGAGTCTTCTTATTGGCTTGGAGAAGTCAGAAACTTGCTCATTAGCATAGCAATGTGAAGTCAGGAAGCAGTTGCTGCTCAGGCTGCCACACCTGCATCTTGCCCCCCATCTGGCACCTACTGGGGCATTGTCTGTGCATCCCTAGTTAACAAGCTCTTGCCTGGGAAGTGCTTACATCAAAGCCACTCATCCTGCTCCCTCCCCATTCCTCATTTGTTGCTTGGGAATCAGAGTCTAGACGTGGGTGTGTGCTTTGGAACCTCCTTCATCTTTCCAAAAGTGTAAGAAGAGACTCCCACTTCTGCTATTGAGGCTCACGTTCTTCAGAATTCCTGCTGTGCTGTGCATGGGACTGGGACCTGTACTCATTGAGGAGGAGGAAAAACAACAACAGAAAAGCATGTGTATTTTTAACACATTAAAATATAAATTCACAAACTCCTGAACTCAGGTGTTTTTTAAATTTCAAATGAAATTCTGCTTCCCACCCCCTTTTGAAAACCAACTCTGTTACTTTGAAGTATTATTAGAGAAAATAAGATGAAAGGTGCATATGTTATGAGCACTTGGTTCAATTTTGTACAAAAGCATCAATGTTATATATTTAACCATATATTTCCTCAGAGGAGTCCAACATTTAGGCTGCATTTCAAGCTTCTGTGAGTTTCAAACTCCATGTAATCTTTCAAACAAGAGCCTTTATCTGGAATTAAACCTTATTCTCAAGAAGGTTTGAGATTATGTTTCTGAAACTCCTGAAGCATGGATATCACTAAACTTGGTGAAGGTAAATAAATCAGCTAGGGGGCTGGGAATGTAGCTCAGTTGGCAGAGCGCTTGCCAAGCACTGAGTTTGAGCCTCAGAACTGTATAAATTTGTGTGGTGGTTCATACCTGTAATCCCAAAATTGAGAGGTAAGCTAGGGGCGTCAGAAGTCCACAGTCAATATAAGCTATCCAGCAAGTTCAAGGCCAGTCAGGCCTACAGGAGACCGTCTCATAAATAATTGCCTACCTCCCTGACTGCCTGAATGAATGAATGAACAAACATATAATAAACAAATACGCTTGGCCATTTAAGTATCTAAATAATTTATGTGTTTTATGAAATACATCATTTAAATTCTAGAGCATGTATTATGGATTATTTAATCTCCATCAAAGAAAATATAACACTTAATACTTTTAATCATTATAATATGATTTCTTTTGCTGACAGTACAATAGTAGACTCCAGAGTCAAGAACGGGTACTGTTTGCCAGGTAAAACAAATGAGTTTTATCTCATTAGTGTGAGTACATAGTTCAGATACAGAGACCACAGCTTTATTTAGATGGTTCCTTTCATCGTTCTCACTATACAACCTATATTCTGGTTTGAAACTTCAACGCAAAGCAGAAAATCATGTTATATGCCCCTGTCATGTGACTTCTGCCTCAATGGTATACAGCAGTAAGGGGCTTTGTTGATCCCAGAATTCACTTGTTGCACCAACACATCAAGTGCAAAGAGGGTTCAGGGAAGTGAGAGTGGTGTATATAAATGGGTGCAATGTGCATAGGATTATCATAGGCATTAAAATGAATTGCCCACTAATCTATGGCGAGTGCAATTGTATTTTATTATAAAGAAATTCAATCTTTCCTACAATGCCCCCCCCAAAAAAATGGGTGCAATACAGAGTTAGCACCAGGTACTCGTAATTATGTCATCAGGTGTGACAAACTTCCCGTGCTTTCTAAAGCTCAATGGCCTTGCTTAACTCATTATACTCAAGTCTGATGTCTAATCAATGGGCACATTTGCTGTGATCTAAATGCTTCCCTGCAGTCTTCAGGGATGTGATTGTAGGTTTTATATCATAATGCATACTAAGCACTCACAGCTCTAACATTTTTTTATGTTTGGTAAATGTCAATAAATCTGTGGCATGCGAAAGGGCACCGCTAACATGGCAGCTATTTGATTTCTATACTTTGTCAAATATATGGACCTCTTAATTCAATAATCCATAAAGGCAATGCTCAGTGTGGTTTCCCATTCATGAACCTGACCTTTCCTTAATGTCAAACATCATTTTCAACTAGCAAGGGAATAAAGCATATTATTTATATAAAGCTAATAATTATTAGGGAAAATAAATATGGAGGAAGTAATCATGAAAAAGATGGGCCCTTATTCATTTTTATCACCATGACTTGCTATAATATTGTGTATATTCTTTCTCATAGTTCCAAAATATAAAAAAAAATGCCATGTCATCAAGGAGTCTAAATTTATCTAATCATTATTTCAGAGTCTAAGTAGTAACATGAATTATTTTCAAAGTCTTTCATTTTACTTGCAAATGTGAGATCTTCCTCAGAGTGACCTATTGTCTTGAGTTTTTATTCATGAATTTTTCTTGTTATCCAGGGCAATTCTTTATTACCTGAGTTTTGTTTTTAAGAAGCAGCTATATGGGTTATGAATATTTGGAAATTAAAGGAGAACTTCCCTACCCTCTTTCACCAGCTGGGTACTTTGGTTTGATATGAACAAAAAATATTCATCATCAAATATTTATTGAGAGCACACACTACGCCAGGCACTATGCCAGGCATTGTGGGGCATGCAAATATGTCTAAGGAACAGTTCCAGCCTTTGCAGAATTTATGCTTTAGTCATGTGTGAGCTTATCAGCCAAATTAGTCTGTTGTTAAACTTTCAAATGCTACCAGTGGCAGTTATTAATATGTGTTCCCAGTTCCGCAGAAACACCCTTTGAGTCACGCTTGCATGTTTTCTCAAAAGCACACAGCAGGTGTCAATAACGCAGACCTTCAACACTTGTTTTGCACTTCTGTGAGGTGCAGGTAGATGTCAGCCTCCAACCTGGGAAGCAGCTCTTCCCAGAATGTGGCAAGAATGTATTTACTGTTGACAGAGGCATCTGTTAACAGCTGGCAGAGGCAGTGATTAGATATGCCGTGCGTTACCAGCTTTCGTATACATAGAAAGTCATGATGGGCTGTAACAGAGGACGGAGAAATTGCTCAGGGATTAAGAGTTACAGCCAACCCAGGTTCAGTTTCCAGCATCCACATGGCAGTTCACAACCAGCTGTCACTCCACTTCCAGGGAGATCCTACATACTTTTCTGACTTCCTCGGGCACTGAATGCATGTAGTACACTTACATACATTCAGACAAAACATTCATACACATGAAATAAAAATGAATAAATATTAAAAGGGAAGGATCCATTATTTCCACTGTATTTCAAAGACATTCCAGTTTTAAACAATAATTCCCAATTAGGTAATCCAAACTTTCCATAACTACCCTGCAGTGAGGGTTGACTCAGATCAAGAAAGATACCTTTCTTCTTTTGGGATTACAGAGAGATAAATTGTTATCTACTGTGTGTTCCCAGCAACAGAGTAGTCTCCAAGGCAGAGCGTGCCTGCATACATGTTGATATAAGGATGCATGTCTCTTCTTTTTGATCTGATGTCAGGTGTATTATTCGGCAACATGGGACCATCTTATCTGTTTGAATTAATCCCACAGGGTCAGGATGTGAGATTATCTTTTGACTTTATTTTCCTGTAAAGCATTAATATATTTAGCTGTTTTGGGTCATCCTCATCATGATGATGAGAGATAAAATGCTAAGCACAGTTGGAGCAACTCATATCTTAATAGCTGCTAATCTCATGAACATCCCAGTTGACTGGCATATGCCCCATGCCAGATAGAAGCTAAAATAGGAAAGGAAAAAACCTCTTGGACGATCAAAAATATTGTTATTTATTTAAGAGCAATTTAATCAACATAACAGTTTTTATTTCCATTTCACCTTGACTCAAATTAAAAATTAATCTCCAGAAATATGCAAAGCAAGAAAATCTGCATCAGGAGAGCTGTCAGATAACAGAAAAAAATAAAAAAAGGAAAATTACAACATTGGACAGCACATTTATTCTGTAGTGGCTACTAGAGTTTTAGGTGAGGCAAATTAGAAATATTTTATGGCATAAAACTGAAGCTCTTTCTCTCCGATTCTCTTAAAAATTTTAGAATAACAGTTGCTTACAATCTTCATTCCTGTTGCTGAACAGTGGTGTCATACTCCTTTAATCCCAGCACTGGGGTGTAGAGGCAGGTAGAACTCTTAGTCCAAGGCCAGCCTGGTCCAGAGTGAGGTCCAGGAAAGCCAAAATGACACAGAAATCTTGTGTCAAAAACCAGTCAAACAAAAATCCCTACAGAAAAGAAGTAAGTTTCCACCTGAAAAAGACACAGCATAAATGTGGTGTTTTGTACAGTTTAGACTAAATAAAATTATTTTGAAACTCCACTCTTTAGTTAGAACTTTTACTTTGAAATCCCTAGGCTTCTCACACAGGGTTATGCAATGAAAAGATTCTAGCTAACAAAACCACCAAGTGGCTTTTGGTGACAAAATTTGACATTCAATATGAGGCACAGACTCTTAGGAAAGGCACTGGGAAAGCACATCAAGGAACAAATGGAAAGACACTGTGGTCAAATCTTTAATTACCTGCCTACTATACGCTGCATTTCTCTCCTCGTCCTAAGAGGTTGTCAGAATCAGCAGTGTGTTCTGGGCTTGGTGGCACTCACTTGTAATCCCAGAACTTAGGAGATAGCAAGAGCAGGATCATGAGTTCAAGGTCATCCTTGGCTGTGTGGTGAGTTTGCAGTCAGGCTGGACATGGGAGCCCCTGTCTCAAAAACCCAACCAAACCAAAGCAAAATGTGTGCTCTGAGAAGGGTAGGGTGGAATGGCGTTACATCTCCTCTTCTCCTTGCTCTTCTTTTTCTCAGACAGACAGACACACACAACACACACACACACAGATCAAGGATTGTGATTGATGGCTAAAACTTCATTCTATGCTGCAAAGAGAAGTCACACAGTGGGAGCAGAGGGATGGCAGCCCTGAGGGCTCCAGTTACAAAGTCAACCCCTTCATCTAGGGCAGACTTTGCCCAGGCTCCTTGGAATCCAAAGAAAACCAGAGGAACCGGTTCAAGCTACTATTTACTTTCCTGTTCAACAGAAAGGAGGCCGACTTGAAATTCGTGGATACATCTCTTTAGATGATGCAAATTACAAAGGGAATGAATAGGCCTTTTAAATATGCCAGACCTGAAGCTGATTGAGTGCTCACATACATTTTCTGTGTGTGGGAGACCAAAACAGCGGGAGACAGCTGGTTGTGCTAAGCAAAGCTCAGGTACCTTTAGTAGAGGGCACTTAGTCATGATGGTCCAGAAACAGGCTTCCCTCCACATGCTTTTCAACCAACTGGAGAGACGAACTGTTTATCCAGGCTAACTAAACTATTTTTAAGTCATGACTAAGTGGGGCAGGTAAATTTGGATGTGAATTTATATGTTGCTAGAGAAACACAAATGAAAGTATATTCATGAATGAGAGGTCGTGGGGTGTAGTGGCATTTCATTTGTGTTTTAATAAATAAAGACTGCCTGAAGATCTAAGAGTAAAAGAGTCCCACTAATCAGCCATATAGAGCAGGTTACAATAAAACACACCTTTAATCCCAGTAAGCACAATAACACACACCTTTAATCTCAGTAGCCATAATGGCATACACCTTTAATCCTAGTAGCCACACTAGTTGCCATAGAAACTGGGTGGTGCATAGAAATGGTGGTGAACACTTTTAATCTCAGGCCTAGAGAGAATTATGAAAATTATGCTTTTATAATGATAGCTTTCAGAGACATAGTCTCCTGAGATTCCAGGAGGCAGGATCACCATTTCAGACTGAGGTCGAAACAGACAAAGGAGAATTTAGTATTTTTTTTTTAACCAAACTTCCAATCTGATACCAAGACATCTGTTCCAGTGGGTTTTGTTTGTTGTTCTTATTCCTAAATATTATCACTTTTTTTTTGAAGACAGCGTTCTCAATGTAGCTCTAGGTCTCCTGGAAGTCACTCTGTAGAGCAGGCTGGCCACGATCTTAGAGATCCACGTGCCTCTGCCTTTTGAGAATGCTGGCATTAAAGATGTGCACCATTGCAGTCAGGCCCAGTGCTGAGTGCTGAAACCGGTGTATCACACATCAATTTGACTGCCTCCCGTCCTGCATTTACCATTTTATTTATTTATTTATTTGAGAAAGACTTGTTTTGAAATTTATATTTACAAATGAGATTAAGATTAATGATACTTTCATCGAATAACAAAATATGGGCCACCCCCTTTTTTCAGGTATTAGTGAAAAAAATTCTTCCGGTGTCAATGAAGAACTCAAATTATACAATTCTCAAAACACTCACTCTTGATGATAAGTTTGAATTTACTGCAGTTGAGGTTTGGGACCTGTCTGGTCTCCGGAAAAGAGACCTGGCAGCCCAAGAGGTAGTGGACCAGGGATGGGGAGTAGGTGTGGAAGATGGTGAGTGGGTGGGGTGGTGGCGGTGGGTTCATAAGCGATCACCTTTCACCCTCTGAAAGGATTCATGCTGTTTGCTGGGTATAGGTTACGTATTTGGAGACTGAATAGAGAGTCACCCCACACCTGCTTGAGTCCCTTCTGTGAGTGATAATGCCACCTCTCATGTGATGGAAGTCAGAATGCAGCCATGAGGCTTAAACTTGGAGTTGCAAGCCTTCCTAGGCATGAGTTAAGGCAAACCTTTCTGTTCCTTTTGAAATATTTATTCTTAGGCATTTTGATGTATCAACAGCTCATGAACTAAAATCCTACTGCCATTAGGAATCACCAACGGTATGTGACAGGGATCCCTCTCCTTAGACGCCTACTCTAAAGACGGATGGTGGTCAACCGCTTTTGCAAAGGGAATGGCTTGAAGCCTGCCCCATTTCCTAAGTATTCAAGAGGAATGGAAGCGGTCCTGGTCTCTGGGCATTCCTTTTTAGAAGCCTGTCCCTGTCTTTTGCCCCCTTGAGCCTGTAGGTTGCTTTCAAAGAAGCGATTTTTAGCACTCTGGTGTAGGGTCAGCTGCAGCTGTCAAGTGACTGCGAGGGTTATTCAGGCCTAACATCCAGAAAGACAATAGCTGAAGAAACAGCTAATGGACCTTGTCGACCCGCCTGAGATTGAGCACCAGAGTGACCCCCACATTTTAAACAGTCTTTAGTATCGATTCCAAACTCTTTCAAAGTTTAACACAGGGCAACGCTGTACACAAGAGCGAAGCCCTGGCACACTCATGGTGTAACATACAGAGGGCATGACATTTGATTATATCTAAGCTTCTTCAAATGCCAAGAGGAATCTGGAGAAAGATATTTGATATTGACTTTTAAAAGGTCCACATAGATAAAATTAATAAATCTTATTAAAGTTTATTTTAGGGATATTGATTTTAAAGTTGAAATGCACCCACAAAGAAAGTCCCATTATAAGGGTAATGTGTAAATTCCTTTAAAACCCATAGTTACTGTAATTATACGGAGCATTTTACAAGCAACGAGGGACTGCTTGGGATAGATGACTGAAATTTAATCAGTTTCTGGCATGGGCTGCCTTCTTTTCCCTCCACGAGAATTTCCCATGCAGGCAGACCTGTTCAGAGCCTAAACCTTGCTTATCATATTGGATCTGTCTTTGAGCACTTCCCAAAGGAAAGGCTTCCTTGATTCTCCCAAAAGATAAAGGAACAGAGCAATTTTCCTCCCCAACCTGTACCTTCCTCCCATCCTGTGCCATTCTTGGTAAACTTAATTCAGTCCTTGGCTTTTATACTCACAAGAAGCATTCAGCATTGAATGCATAAAACATGGGTGTGTTGATGCTGCCACGGGAGTGCATCCAATAAGAGAGAAGGCCTAGCCTTTATACTCTTAGGGAGGAAGTGTTTGCCCCTGAGAACCTCTTTCAAAAACATCTCATTTCATTTTGAAGCATTTTCAGTTTTATTTGTGTTAAGTGGTGTAGGCCTGCCAGTCTTGTGAAGAGAAACCTGAATTTGATGTAGTTTCTTTTAAAGCAAGGGGGAAGTGGAAAAATAATCACCAGTGATAAGCATGGAAATTAAACTACCTCTGGAGTTCATGTTTTACAAGGTCAAAATCGATTAGTTTATCTCCCAGCTGATTTAAAACCTATCTGATTATTTCTGATGGCTTAAGATGTAATTGTCTGGAAGTCTAAATAGAATTTTTAGACTTACCTTTATTAAAACCTTAGGAAATGAAGCTAGAACTGTCGGCTTGGTTTCCTTATTTCTGCCGTTATGGAAAATAAAAACTACAAAGTTGCTATTTGTTGTTCATGTTTTTATCAGAGCTCTTAATAAATATCTGTCCCTAGTACAAATTAATGCTTTTTTTAAAATGTAGTTCATTTAAACGTGCATTCCTTGAACACAGTAGCATTGCAGTGTGACATCTGTGTCCCAGAGATCAATTGATGGCTGTTAAAGATCATGAAGAATGGCCCATTAAAGCAGTTAGCGTATGACAAATAACAAGGTTTGTGTTTAGTGTGGAGATTTATCAACTAGACAGAGTACTTATGCCTGGGACCCGAGTGAACGTCTATTCAAACCAACTTATTAATCAGCCAGTACACCATTTTTAACAGACCATCTTATTAAAAAACTCTAGATATATTAAAATTGAGCTCTGATGTGATAGGTACCATCCTTGAACCACAACCATGAAACACATACTCTTTACTGCAGACTAAAGTCTGTTAAAAAAAAATCAAGCTTTTTATTTTTTTCTGCTTTTCTCAAGGCTTGCTAGCATCCTTTGCCTGAGACCTCTCGCTCTGGTAAGCAGTGTCTAGCAGGCTGCATCTGGACCACATGGCTGATCCTCTCTCCCAGTCTACATAAGATGTAGTCACATTAAGGTTGTATGCCCAACTTAAAGTTACCACATATGTATAGCTACAGGGATGACGCTAAAGAATCTTCTTAAATACCCAAAGCCATTTTTAGTGTGGGAGACGTGAACTACTTTCAATAAGGGGGTAGGAGGATGCCCTGCCCTCCTGGATAGTTAGGATCTTAGTAAGATTTTTCAGGCCTCACACAGTTTGCCAGGTTTCTCATACCCAGTGGGATCTACAGTGAGTCAAGAAGTTGACTGAGTATGATGACTATTTTGATTATCATCTCAAATTTCAATGCCAATCAGTGGGTATTGATTATCTGGGAGCTATGCATTGAGAAAAATGCTTAGGCTCAGTGTAAGTGGAAAGGGAAAAAGCCACAGTAAATCATTGGCTTTTACATAGTAGGTATGAGAGTCCTGGTGTTGGAGAGCCCTGGGCTTCTAACTTTTGCAGCCCACTGCTTGTACGTATAGACCTCTCTGTTCAGGAGGCTAAGAGAGAAATGTGTGCAAGTTAAAAAAAAGAAGAAAACCCAGAGCAAATAGTTGGTCCAGTTTTGATAGTCAATTAAGTGGTTTACCAAACATTTGTAGCAGCCTGTAGCAGATATATATATATATATATATATATATATATATATATATATCTGCTCTTGATTAAGGTATTGTGTTTGTGCAGTTGATATAAAATGTAATACAATAGATAATCATCTATAATTGTCAAGCTTGTAGTCATGTTAGTTAGGTTTTCTAGATATATAGAGATAATATTTCAATTAGGCAGGTATTCTTCACATCTTTCAGAGACCTTCAGAATATGGCATTTAAAATGTTTTAAAAACTTAGGACTTGTCATGACAGTGAGACACATCTGTTCCTGGCAGCACCAATTACTTCAAGAGGAAGATGGGCATTCAAGAGTTTTCTCATGGAATTGGTTAGCCATTTGGGCAAGAAACCGCTCTTGATTGGACTGATTGTTGAACTGGATGTGTAGGACCAACAGAAAAAAATGACTGATGAATTTGCCTAAAGGTGATATGATCTTTTGGGGTTCCTGATTCGTGAAAGACTCTGCTAGACATTCTGCAGTACACAGAAGAAAGTAACTGAAAACTGCCAATATAGGCGAAACTGTCTTTGAAATTTCCTGCTTCGTGAAAAAGTATTCTGGATACTATGGACCTGTGGGCTGAAGAATGGATACCCCAATGATACAGAAGAACTTTGGGTGACTGTCCAGGCAGCGAGATGTCTCTGTCAATTCTAGAGTTTTGGAAGTTGCTTACAATGTACTTCCTGTTTATTTAGGTAATATTATATCATTCTGCAGTCTTTAATGGAGTTGAAGAATTGATACTTATAGTTTTCCTTAATTATGATAAAAGATAAAATAGTTATAAATATTGTAACTGTAATTATCGCTTGATATATCTGTTTTGTTATATGTAATTTTACTATGTTAAAGTTAAAACCTTTCTTTTTATTTAAACAGAAAAGGGGAGGTGATGTGTGGTTCCCCTCTCTATGCTGTGAATACCATTAGTTAATAAAGGAACTGTCTTGGGCCTGTGCAATGAATAGAGGTAGGTGGGAAAAACTAAACTGAATGGCGGGAGAAAGGAGGCAGAGTTAGAGAGAACCATGTAGCCCTGCTGGACACAGATGCCGAAACATTACTCAGTAAGCCACTGCCACATGGCAATACACAGATTAATGGAGGTGGGTTAAATTAAGATGTAATAGTTAGCCAATAAGAAGCTAGAGCTAATGGGCCAAGCAGTGATTTAATTAGTACAGTTTTTGTGTGATTATTTCGAGGCTGAGCTGCCGAGAGGCTGGAATAATCAAGTGGCCTCCTTACAACAAGAAAACACTCTTCAGAGTGACCATTTAAAGAATAGTTCTTCCATTAATTGAGCTGAAGGTGTCCTTGTAAAGCTGGAGTTTGTGGAATGGGTCAGCTTTCTTGAACACAGAATGATTCTAGTCACCCCAATAATAAGCCATGTCTTATAGCAGCCATCACTGCTACTGTCTCCTGCTGTTCCTCCTTCTCCTTCCCCATTTCCCTTCTTCCATTTTCTCCTGTCTCTCCTTCTCCTCACACTTTCTCACCCTTCTTTCTCCTCCTTATCCCCCCACACCTTCTTTTCCTCTGTTTATTTTTTCTCCTGTCCTTTCTTCTCCTATGTTTCCCTTCCTTTTAAAATAAATAATTGATTGAGATTATCAATCTTACTGTGGCCAAAACAAGTTTTTTTTTAAAGTTTTTATTTTTACTTCTATTTTAAAGTTGTTCAACATGTTTCTCTCTGAAGCAGTTTATCTAGTTATTCTTATCAGGAAATGAAGTCTGACTTGGCATCAAGTTTCTCTCTCCCCAGCCGTATCCAACCCATCACCATAGCCTTTGATACTCACCTCTAACATACCTTGGAGATCATTTCCAGTCTCCAGCTACTGCTCCACATGAGGTAAAATAACTTTACCCCTTACCTCTTCTGCTTCAGGAACCTCCGAAGGGAGCTCTCAGCACCTTCAGCCTCTCCAGCACATAAGCTGTACAAAACCAGTCCAACCATACAGAACCAGGCCGACCATCTGAGCAGAAGAGAACCGGTCCACCTTTCTCAGCGCTTACATTCTTCAAAGCTTCTCCTGGCATTAGAGACTTCAGATGTACCCAAACCCCATCATAACTCTTGTCTTCTTCCCCTACTACAAGAATTTCATTGTGATTTGGTAATCTCCCCTTTTTAGTCCTTATTTTGCAAAGCTCTATCTCACCCTAAAGTTGTGGGTATGTGAATTGTGTGTCTGATATTGCTCTTTGCTTGGGATGATATTCTCCCTCCAACTACTTTATTTACTTTATACACATACCACTTTTTCAAAGCCTTCTGTTTAGTTTTTCTTGTTTTGTGCTTATTTGCTATCATTTGTTTACTTGTGTGATTATTTAAAGCCCATCTCCCCATTTTGAACATAAAGATCATTAACAAAATGGGGAAAAGATAATTTTTTTCATGTTCTCTTTCTACCATAGCTGAGTACTGCTTGCTACAGAATGCTCACAACTGCTTAACAATATCGAGACTGACCCACTCCAGTCATTTCCTGGGTCTATGCTTGCCCTTTTGTTCTTAGGGCTAAAACTTTTGTTCCATTTCTGTTCCTCATAGGAGATGGTTTTGTAATCTTCCTCTGACTTGGGGCCACATTGACACACATCTTCAGTGTTCTTTTAAATGTAGAGAATTGACTTTAATGTGTGGGGTGTGATAAATTATTGAAGAATGTAATGGGACCATTTCTCCCACTGTCTGTTAATTTAGTCTAAGGTGGTGGCATTCCTTTTTTTAAATTTTGTATTGTGGGTCACTATGGGTGCATATTAATCTGGATCTTTACGAACTTCTTACATAGAAGCCATGAGTCTTTTCTTTTACCATGAAATTTCCCTGCTGGAAAAGTGCTATTTGAAGTTGTGCATAGCATCTTTTGATGGCTCTAGGGAATCATTCATTCCCTTCCATGTTCTAGGCTACCCTGCGGCTTTTCACTGTAAGTGGTGTTTTAATGACCTTTTCTTTGGTGTTCATTTATGTTTGGTATATAAAAATGTTATTTATCATGTTCATGTTACATGTAGACAAGGAACATTAGGAGATAGAGATGGAATTGCTTTGCAAGGTAGAAGTGAAAAAAAACACACACCATTTTATTCATACTATGAATATTCTCAAGATACAGACAAATACGCATTTATAAATAAGTTTGCCTGAGTATGTGTTCCAACATTTATGTGTTTTGTATAAAAGGACAGCTCATCAGACTATATGGCCCAAGAATTCTATTATCTTATATTTTCAAATTATGTTACACATCAACTATTTTTGAATCATTTTAAAAATTAATTAAAAGCAAAAGGTAAAATGTCTGACTGTTGTATTAACTGTATGTTATAAATTTCTGCTCTTTATGTTCATAAAAAAATGAAGAGAACAATTTTAGGAAATTGGCCCAGGAGGCATTGAAGACAAAATAGTACATGAGTCATATGCTCCTTTACAATTATTGCCTTAATCTAAGAAATAAAATTAATGGATACAATGAAAGCTCCTGATAATTTGACTTATGATTGTTTTAGCCTATATACAGCCATTCATTACAAATGTCCATAGTTGTAGTTTCATTCAGAAAGCATTTATTAAGCCCTGCTTATAAGAGGCCATGAAATGCTACTTGTAAATGCTGCTGTTGAACGTGTAACACTTGCTGTAAATGGCTTACAAGGATTGGTACTGATAAACAGTCACCACGCTAACCTTAATTGTTACTTAATAGCAAGACATATTTTCTTTATCTGATAAATTATTGAGCATGCTCCTAGCTAAAACATAGACAATAAAAAACAAAAATATGTAAATAATAGTCACATTTGAATAAATGTCACATTTTGTGACTGAAGTCAATTAAATATAGTCCTGTTCATTAAAGGCAGAAAGATATCTTTTATTGCAGATATAATATTTCATTTATCCAACATATGCAATCACTAGAGTTTGGAAAACATAATGGTGTGAATGTCAAAATATGCTTCAATTGGATATACATATGAATTTATAAGGCTATCACTGAATATCTTCATTAAAATGTATGCCTTATAGTAACTTTATATTTACATATATACACGATCACACTATATTTAAGAAACACTGAATGTTTTAATAAACTTTCAGCTAAATTCATGCAACTAACTATGTAAGAAGACCCTTAATTATTTAGCCAGACCTGCTTAAGAATGGTAGGATTTCAAAAATTTTAAAAATAGTTATGTTATTTCCAGGCCAGCATCTATAATTTACACACTTAATTTGCAGTGCCTGAAACCATATCTTGACCTCTACTTAAGGAAACTTCAAGCATTCAGTACAGTGCTCTTTCGAGAGGTAAGCCTGGCTCCACTGGACAACAGATCTTACTGGACTGTGACATCCAGAAAAATGATGCTGGAGTGTAAGAATACAAAGTGTAGTTCCCCAGAGATTCATGGTGTTTTATGGGATACAGAAGAAGATCAATTCTTAGTGCTGAATGTCACAGTGGTGTGGTAATTCCCGTAATAAGATGATGTCAGCCACAAAGATTTCCTGAACCAGGACACCTGCACCCTGGGCATTGTGTTGGAGGAGGAAAAGTTGACTAGGTGCAAGACAGGCGTTGTACATTAGGGGTGGTGAGTGAGTGCTACAGAATTGACGCACATGTGAGGAAGCACTTGTATGTGTCTTGTGTGGTGTAGTTTTTATCCTTAGAGCTATGGGAATTCTGGATAGGATTGTTGAGGGTGGCCCACTTTACAACGTGTCTCCAAACACCACCAATGTTCATTAAGAAGTGAAGTCATCCCTATTTGAGAAAAGGAGGGGAAAAAAGCACTGGAAAAACACTCTGACTTCACAAAGATGTTAAGAAGAGCAAATTCGGTGGGTGGTGGCACACACCTTTAATACCAACACTCTGTGAGTTTTAGGCCAACCTGGTCTATAAGAGCTAGTTCCAGGATAGGCTCTAAAGCTACAGAGAAACCCTGTCTCGGAAAACAAAAACAAACAAACAAACAAACAAACAAACAAAAAAGGCAGATTGGGCTACAGATATAGAGAAGGCTTAGTGGTTAAGAGTGCTTACTGTTCTTGCAGAGGACCCAGGCTTGGCACCTGGCACCAACATCTACATAACTGCTTGTAACCACCTCCAACTTCAATTGCAGCAGATTCAGTTCTTTCCCTGACCTCTGCAGACTTCTGCCACCACATGGTACAGCCACGCACAACCACACACACACACATATGCACGCACATATGTACGCACACACAAAAGGCACAAACACGCAATGTAAACAAATTAATATTTAACAATATTTAAAAGGGGAAATTAATTTTGTTCTTCCTTAGTATTTCATTCTCAGATTCCCTAAATCAGGATGTGGGCAAGAGTTATTTATATACCTTACATTTTTTTACCGCTTTTAAAATTACTTTTATCATATAGTTTTACCTTTCTTTCTTACCTTCCCTACAAGTACTTGGAAGCTAGTGTTTGCAGTTCAAGAATTGCAGGTAGGAGTTGTGACACACACACACACACACACACACACTGCAGAGCTGTAAATCCAGATGATAATCCCTCTGACTCCTCTGATTTGTACATTATGCTGAAGGTTCATCTAGATTTCACTTTTATATTTTCAGAAAAAAAGCACAATCATAAACTTACCAGAATACAATAGACATCTTGCAGACATAAAGCTGGGCCAGCCTCAGGAAAGACACGACACTGACCCCAGACAGTACCCTTAGAGAGGGACATCTGCTTTGTCAATTTTTATTATTCTTCATTTAAAAAAAGATATCTGTAATGAACAGTATAAAATATGACTGGCTTACAATACAATATATCCAACCTGAATTATTTTCTAAATCCAAAGATGTTTAGGATGAAAGCAAAGGCAGACATTTCCACATCGTTTCGTGAAACTTAAGCCTACCCAGAGGAAAGATCATTTTGTTTGATCCTGAACATCAAGTGAATTTGTTCACCAAACCATTTATTCCAAAAGGTAATTAAAATAATGTAAAATCAATCCAGTCTATGTTTAACAAAATTAACTAATTATAATCTGCTTAAACCATTTAACCTATATAGCTCCTTTAAAAATCGTTGATTTTCTTTGGAAAAATAAACAATCTATTTTTTTTTAAAGTTGTCTTTCTTTTCAGTTGGTCCTGAGATGTATTGTCTCCAGACAGAACAGACAACAACCAAGAAGAGAAACTGAGACTGTCCGTTAAGCAAAAACAAAACAAAACAAAACAAAACAAAAACCCTACATATTCAGAGGTGAGGACGGAAATAAGATTCTGAATTTTGTAACCCGAAATTTAGTGACGGTCACATGTGGTGTTGATGTTAGCATGCCAACGCTCATTGAAAATGTCCCAACATGAGCAAAAGGTGCACCTGTTAGCCGTCTTTCAGTGTTTAAACTGATTGTAGACAACATAAATATATACAACTTAGTGTTTGTTTGTGTTCAACTAATTTGCACTTATTCAAGTTAGCATCAAACATACTTTAAAAAGTTCAACAAATCAAAAGAGCTAGTTGCTTGCCACTAGCTACATTTATTTTCAACCCATCAGTTCTAATCACAGAAACACTATGGGGATGTTAAAATCCCGTAGTTTAGGTGTTTGTAAGTGTCCCTGAGAGCTATGAAATTGTTACGAAAGAACAGAGATTTTTCTGTGCCAACTTTGAACTTTAAAGAGAGTGGAGGAACTAGCAACCACATCGGGGGAAGTAACCTCAGGCCCTGGGTGACTTGCTGATCAACTGCCATCTATTATTAATTCATTATAACTCGCTACTTTATTTTGCAGATAAAATTGTCATTAATGTCATTCCTTAAACCAAATAACATTATAAAAGACACACAGTGCTAAAAGTAACAGCTGAACTGTCTACATTGGGGTAAAAAAGAAAAAAAAAAAGCCCGCAGGAATCTGATTTTTGACAGCAATCTCTGTGAATGATCTCTCATACTGAGGTTGGTTTATGGACTTGTGGTTTGTACTTATTCAGATATCAAATCACATGCACACACATCTAATCAAGATTTCTTTCTAATTGAATTATGACCTTTAATCCACCTTCTTCTTGATTATGAATGACAGTGACCTTTACCTAATTTAAAACAGACACTCTCATGCAAAATTATGCAAACGACACATGTAAATTCTGAATCAAACTAAAGCTGAGCGTAATGGACCGCTGAGGAATTATTCCAGAAGCGTTCATAGTGAGGCCCAGTGAGGACTGGATGAGCGAGTGAATCCTCTAGCCTCTGAGCAGGCCGTCGGAGGAGCGGCAGAGACCTATTTCTGTTTATAGTTTTTCAGCTTCTATTTAGAAAACCGGCATGTCAATCAATATACATATCAATTTTGATTATTCTCCCCAGCATTTTATGGCATTCAGGAAATGATCACTATGTAATGAAGTCAGATGGCATTATTTTTCAGGAGAGTTGGCGCACCGTGCTTGACTATGCAATTTATTTCCATTTAGTATCAATTTTGGCTGCGTAGGAACCTGGCGAAAATCAGCTGTAGCACGTGGGACAAGTTGACTTCCTGATACTGTTTTATCTCATTAAAGAGGAACTTCACGCCCATGGCAGCTGGCAGCCAGCAGTGTTTCTCAGATATATTTAGAAACTACTGTCTCAAGGAAAAAAATCTGAAAGAAGAAAAGCATGTTTACATCCAGAACCAGAGGAGCCCGAACTCTTGATCCTCCTTTCTTGCACGGACTCTCCTTTCTCTTTAGATCAATAGAGATGGTTAGGAGGGGTTATCACTTAAGACGAGCCCAGGTCTCAGCTCCAACTAACATAGAGCAGCATCCTATAATCCACACTGCCCTTTCTGAGGTCATTCCATTATTACGAACGAGATACCATCACTCCTCAAATTTTACTTATTTTTCTTTATATACAAGAGCATAAAAATGTCATAAAGCTTGAAGCACATGATTTATCTGTGTCTTAGGTCACAGACATACACTTGTGACTGTAGGGACATAGAGATCATGTCACAGTAATAGGTGCTTAAGGGCCTTTTGCTGTCAGAATTCCTCTGAAGGGTACCTGATAGAAGCATGTACGTTCATGACTAATACTGTGTGACAGGGGAGGGGGTGAGTGGCAGATTGCTCTATTTAAATAAACAATTTGACCCTGACAGATAATAGCATTTTGCCCTGCCTAATACGTGTTTATCTTTTGCTATAGATGTAATCGCACCGACAGTGCTCTTAATGTAATCTTTCTTAGGAAATTAAACAGGTTTTAATGATATGCTTATAATGGATTGGGGACACAGTTCTGGGGAAAGAAATATCAATACTAGACGTTTGGGGAGAATACATACATGAAGTGATGTTGAGGGGATCAATGAACATTAGAAAGAAATCAATGGCGGCCTGTGTTTAAGGAACTCATTTACATAGCACCCAGAGAAATTGCCAAAAGCCCACAAAGCAGTGGAAAGCCCTCGCTTTTTTCTGAAGTGTTCTCTATGTGCACCTCACTTCTCTCACACACAATTCAGAGCAAGAGTCCTCTTAGGAAGATGTGTGCTTTTGTCTAATTCACCATTCTCAGAAGTTGTCAATCTGGCTTTTGAGTGTGGGTTCTGGAAACTCCCAGTAGCTTGGAAAGATGCCACTCACCAAATGAACCTGGAAAAGCTCTGGAACTAGTGCTCATCCCTGGCAAGTCTGAGAACAGGGATAGACACACTAAGGTAGGAACCACAGAGGGGCCAGAAAGGGGGCTCAGCTGTCAGGAGCATTGACTGTCCCTTCCAGAGGAACCAGGTCTGATTCCTGGCTCCCATATAGCAGCTCATGGTCATCCATAACTCCAGTTCTAGGGAATCCAATGTCCTCTTCTAACCTTAAATGGCCTTATGTGCACATGGGGTACACACACATACATGCAAGCAAAAACACTCATGTACATACAATAAAAATAACCAAATCTAAAGAACCTTAGACATGAACATACACTGGTCCAGTGTCCTCAGGACCAACTGACACTAAGTTGAGCCCAGAGAAACAGAATTATAAATATGAAATGCCAGCAATGGAAGAACTGTTTTTTCTTGGCTGCAGTCTGTTTCACTGCTGAAAGAATCAGAGAGTTTTAAATCCAACTGACCTGAGATACTGTATTAGTAACAGTTTAGAAACACCCTTTCTTGCCTCTTAAATCTAATTTCTAGTCTACATAAGAAAATGAAATTAGGAAACATCGAAATTGTTATGTCTAGATAGCATGGAGCAAAGCATGAATTCAATTTTTGTTCAGAAAATACAAGAGGGTGGAAAATAATCTCAGTACAGGATTAGGCTGATAGCAACTGCCTTCTTTCCCTGTTACAATACTGAGAAGTGGGTAGCTTTAGAATTTGTGTCATGGATCAGAAGGCTGAGGCATAGAGATATGAGAATTGCATCCCCACTCTAATTCTAGCCTAGGTCCGTGTCTGAAGCCAGCTAGGTGCTTTATACTTACTTGACGAGTCCGCTCCTATGATTTAAAAGGCCTACATTTTCTCTTTCTTCTTAATCAAGGATGTGAAACTTTAAACTATGGCCACAACACCCCTCTCGTTAATTAGATAGAAGCACCTGCAGCCTCTTGCGCCATCCCTATCTGAATCCACTAAAATCCCAGTGGCCGGTTTGCAGTGGCCTTTTTTTACAAGCTAATCAAAAGGATTCCACAGTAGTGTTTAATATCACTTTGGCTGAAGGTGGAAAAATGAAACCATTTCGAGCGGAGACGAAATGTCATAGCCTGAGCTCTGCTATCCAGTTGGTACTGAAGCCCCTTTGTTCAGTGTCTTTATCCACCCGGAATCTTTGGAGGCACTGTGAGATTGCTGTTCTATGAGCCTTCGTCCACAGAAAAGGTTAGGAAGTCCTTCTACTATCCCGGTGTCCCTGCTGCTTGCCCCCAATGTCTGTCCTGGTTTGCTCTTGTCTGTGTGTCTTCTTGAGGCCAGGTATCTCAGTTTTTTCCCAGGAGCACCCTGGTTGGGAAAACTTCGCAGTCTCTCTACTTCTAAGCCCCTGGCTTCCACTGTCTTGCTGTTCACCTGCCCAGCTGCTGTCTGCTAATTCCCCTTTAGAACTTGACTTAGGGTCCCAAATGCCCTCTGTGGACTTCGGTGCAGACTTGGTGATTCCATCCTTCAGCAGAGCCTCCTCCTATGCTCTTGGCTTCCCTTGGCCAACTCCTCTCAATGCCTTTGTACTTATTACTCTCCAGGACAGAGTGATTTTTTCTTAAGATTAATTACTATTGGATCTTCACTTGAATGTTATTAAGAGATAGTATAAGATAAAAAGCTGCAAATGGTGGTTAATAAGAAACACCTAAGTCTGAATCTCTTAAACATCAACTAACTCTTTTCTCATCTCGCAGAATGCCGCTGTCCTCACCCTTCTGCTCTTTTCCACGTTTCTGGATTTTTATTGTCTTTTTTATTTTCCCATTCTTCCCACCTTTCCACTTCATTCTTTCAGAAGTGGTGCCTCTGTTTTATATCAAGATGAGACATTATAGAATCTATCATTTCTATTCAGTGGGATCATTCCTTTCCTCATGCCTTTTTTTTTTTTAAGTTGAGCACAAGTACACTGTTATATTCTGGGAGAACACAACTCCAGCGTTGGGGCATAGCAATACCTTTTACAAATGTAATTTACAAAATTGAAAGGTTTTGCACAGAGAAGTGGCTCTCCTATTGCCCCTGGAACAAAATTTGAGTTTTTCAATCAGTATCAGCACATTAAGAAGTAAGCTTATGAATTGTCTCGACACTAATCAAACACAGGCCCTAGGCTGAGCACAAAGACCAGGTCTGTGAAGAATACAGCACAGTCCCATCTTCATCCTGAATCCATTTAACTTACAAGTGAGAAAATATTTTCTTAACACCATGCTCCCACCCCCAAATTAGAGGTTGAGGTTTACAGCATGAACTTTCGTCACTGTGAGCAAACAGGAATGAAGAGTCTGCTGCAGAAGTGGCCCTTGAATTTTTCTTGGGGGAGATTGGTAGCCACCATGCAATAATAACAGCACCAGCAACTGCAGCACCAGCAACTGCAGCACCAGCAACTGCAGCACCAAGAAAGGCATGGCGCTGGTTGAATGCAATTGTAAATTGTGACTCTTCTTTGAAAAACAGTCAGTCCTGTGAATTACTCAAGTTTTGCTTTTTTGCGGCTCTCCTGTAATGGCAACTGTCACTCTCAAATGACTGTGAACACATTTAAGAATTAAGTTGTCTGATTATTTTTGCTAACTTCCCTGGAGAGGGATGTCTTTTGCTTTTATTTTCAATTTCCAGAAGCTGACATTGTTTTAGGCAAAGAATTCAGTAATGGGGCTGAAGAACTGAGCAACAAGGGGTGCCTTCTTTCAGTGGTTGCAATCAGTTGTGGTTCTTAACTAATATATCTTCCACCAGCCTCTGTCTCTTTGCCCAACTGTTCCTTTCATGATGGAAATACTACCCGCGTAATTTGACTAGAGAAATCAAATCTGAATGGAATGCCTCATAGGCTAAGGAACTCACTCAGCAAGAGATGATGGCAGGATAAGCTCAAATTTAAATTAATTCCCAGCTTTTCCCATACCAGCAGCTGACATCTACCTTGGCTGATCTTGACAAAACTGGCATACTAAAATAGCCATAAAGATATGTTCTTGGGCTTTCTGTGTGCCAGCAGGTAGAGATTTTGGATGTAGAAGGGCAGTCCATCTGCCTGATATTTTTAATAGGATTGAAGAGAATACTGCTGTCATGCAATGGTATCAAAATTATTTTTTATTTGTCTTTCAATAAATGAGTATCTAATATATTTGCTACTGATGTATCATCTCTATGTCTTTTCCACTAGTTGATGTTGATCCTGTGTAGGTGTGTGTTTATATCTTATGGATGATATCCACAGGTCAAATGATCAGAGTGTTTGAATTGGATTCCCATGGGTGACAGGTATAATAGTTCATCTTTCCACACTGGGACCAAGGAAGATAGGGGAAGGTTGAAGCTACCACAAACAGACAGATAGAAGGAAGGCCTCTCTCACTTCCCTATAAGGAGAGGTTCTTTTCTTTGCCCTCATAAAGGAGAGAGCAACAACGACACAAGAATAGTTAACAGTGTGGAGAGGTTCATACTCAGCACATTTAAAAATTCATTATCATGTTATCTGTTCTCTTCATCTATTTTGTAAATCTGCTGGTAATATTTTATCCTGGGGAAATTTCCATGTAGATGTTCCCAGTAAACAGAAAAGTAAAAGAAAGAGCCGCTGCTGAGCACACAGGAGATTTTAAAGCATCGTCTGACAAGGCAGCAGAATGTACTTTTTCTTCCATGAACAGTCGTTTGCATCAATGTTTTCATTGTTATCAGAACTACAGTGGAGTTAGTAGGACAGATAGTGAGATAAAGCCTCAGGTTCATTTCCATCATTACCAAGCACTTAACACCACTAATATTCCAGACATATAAAAAGCTGTCAGTCTCGTGTTGAGACAGGGAAAAGAGAGGAGGGGGTGGCACTTCAAAGACTGTGAATAGACAAGCCAATCAATTACAGATCTGATTTAGTTCTTACACTCCACTAGAGTAACCATTCCAGGCATGCCTTCAGTAAAATAACTCTTAAAAACTGTACTCTAACAGCAATGTGGATGGAGAGGAAGAGCTAAGGAGAAGCTGAAAATCAGAACAAGATACCTAGCTCTGGTGTGTCAAGACAAGAGGAGCATAAATGACACAAGCTTGCTGTTGAGAAAGGGAAGGAGGCACCCTGACAGATGAGCCAGGAAGGCATCGTCATATGTGATTTCAAAGAATAAGCAGGTTCAAGTCCCATGTCTGCCATACGCTGTGGCCTTGACAAAGTTAATTAACTTCTCTGAACTTCAATGTCTTTATCTGTCATACTTGTATGACGGTCCCTTTGCCCTCACGGCATTACTATGAAGACTCGAATTTGTGCAAACAAAACAAAAAGGATCTGATGAGTGTAGCCCGGATGTCATCATCAATTCACACAGGCAATAACTTCCAAGGTCTAGGAAATGTTTAGTATGATAAGAAAGCTTCCTGAGAACCTCCGAATGTCTGCAGATGAAGCAGGCATCGAATGCCTGCTGATAATACAGATTATTTTCCCTCGAGCAGGATTGCAAGCTTCTCAGGCCCACAGAATACTCTTGACGTTCTGGACAACTATTATCACCCCTCGTAGTAGCCTTTTAAGATGATAATTTATCTTTTAAACTGTATTCAGTGAAAGCAGCAGAAGAGTGTCAGGTGGGAATAAGAGCCCACTGTTAAATACGGCCATGAGGTTTATCGGTGCTCTACATTTTGCTGCAAGGCACACTGGAATGGAGTAAATGGAACTTACCCTGAGCAGTGGCTTGGATGAGTTACTAGAGGAATGGGAAGTGTAGCGATGAAGCAAGGGAACCTAGGTGGAGTTGAAGGCTGTGACTGTTTTATTTAAGATGCACAGTAAGGCTTGACTAAACGCATAGGAGGTGGGTCTTCGGATACTTTCTTGAGGTTTACAAATAAATGCAAGCATTTATAAAAATATCTGCTTTTGAAATAACCCTGTGAAATGATGGCTTGGCATTCCTGGGGGAGTGCCTGCAGACCTATCATATCCAGTAATGTGGATGCGGAGAATGCCTAGTTGCCAGCATTTTCTCAGTCCCCAGAAGAGACTCTTGGCCACTTTCTCTGTCTCTTTTTGCTGCTGACAGAGTATCTGTGGTATTCCTTTGTTCTGAAAGGGTACCCTTTAGTTTCACACTAGTCTGGAGTTCACCCAGCAGGGCTATCCCACAGACTTCTCGTCTGTTTTCTGTTCAGTGTTTCCTATTCAGGGGCTCCTATCCCAATCCCTTTGGATGTAGAAGATTCCCCCTTGACCAGGAATGAGGAATCCCCTTCCTCCCCATAATACAGGAGCTCCAGTAGAATACTCCGGTGTCAACAACGACACAGAAGGTATTCACAGGCAGCCACACGGCTCCAACAGATACACCCAATTAGCTTGTCCCGGCAAGCCTCAGTTTACTTTACAACTCAGTCTTTCAAAGACTTTTAAAAGAAACTAATTACTAGGTAAGTAATAAGTTAAATTCCTCTTTTCTCACCACGAAGGGTTTTGTTACGTACTGTTATAAATCACCCCCCCCCATCCTTGCAGAGGAGCTTTCATACTGACAAGACTAATAATGCCTTGAAACGGAAAATATTTGTCTGTTAAATTCTGCATATAGTAACTTAACACATGCCAGAGATAGACATAGTCCTCCGCACAGCAATGCTTGTGTCGACGGCGTCTTTATGCTAACAATGACAGGGCTTCCTGTCTTGTGCTACTGTGCTCAAAGATCAGAGTGCATCTCTCTGTTCCGTAGAACATTCAATGCCAAAAAGAACAAGAAACGCAGTGCTTTGACACTGGGATATTTTATGTGGATAATAAATTTCCCCCCACAAACTCTACTAACTACAAGTATCTACCTAGACGATGGAAGCTGGGATTTATGACATTAGAATGATTGCGTATACCAGAAAACATTTTTCCCCTTCTTTTTAGGACTGTCAACTTTGCTTACTGTTTATGTTCAGTTCTATCTCATACAAGGGATTAAATATCCTTGCCAGAGCCATATGTCAAGGTGCAAAATCATATTAACAAAGAGTACTTTCAAAGACAGATGACATTATTAAGATTTGGGCTGCAACTGGAATGTTCTAATTATATTTGTACTAATTCAAAGGATTTTTGAATATTTAATTTCATGACATTTTAGTTTGATTTAAAGTTAAAATGACTAAGGAATGATTAAAAAATTGCAAGTCACTTCAAGGAAACATATTTGAGTAGTACAAGCTGAGGTATTGCTTTCAGAAACAACACAGATATTGTACAATCTATTAGCCCCTTCCACACATTTTTAACCCCCACTTAACAATGTGATTATTGAAATCATTGTTAAATAATGATCTCCAGAGACACTGTATACACATCAGGGTTTAAAGAACCTCTCTACATTAAACTTTTCTAAAATACAATATAATTTCAAAACAATACCTAACAGCACATCTAACAACGGTAACGGAATCCCAACTAGTTGCAATACTTGTGCATAGCCTAGTAATTTGTGAATTGCGAAGAACAAATCTATTTGACAGGGCAGTTAGCCACAGGGCCTCCAGCTTGTTGCCACTGCAGCAGAATGAAGAGCTACTGTTTGCCTGCTGATGTTAAAAACATTTCAACAGTTAATTCTTTTTTTTTTTTTCAGGGAAAATGCCGTGAGAAGGCTCCAGTTTCAGGCAAACAATACACGATCAGCCTTCTCACGGGTGAATTTTGCACTTGGCTGTAATTGGCCACGGTGCAGGAGAAGTTAAAACACCTAGAGAGGTTATTATTTTTTTTTAAGAGGGAAAACTTGATAGCAAATTGTATTTCTAGGCTAGAGAGTAGGCACTAATCTTCCTGCCGTTGTAAAACCGGAGCAGGCTACGTGGAAAATAAACATTCAAATACCCAGCACTTAAACAATTGTGCCTACACGGTTAAGTAACAAAAGCACGAGGCACCTGGAATCGCAGCATTTGTGCCCAATGCCAGAAACAATGTAAAGCATCCTAGTGACATTTGACAATGAGCAGACAGCAGAGGCATTACACGCATCTTTAGAAGAATCGGGCTTCCTACCTTGAAAAGACAGATGGAGGTAAGTTCCTTTATAAGAAAAAGTTGTAAGCAAAACCAGGCAGCAGTTGAAGTCAATTGAGTCCTTTCTGCCACTGTGTACATACAGCAGTTCTGCAATAAGGGGAGAGATAGAATGGGAGGAGCGGCTGTGGACGAGTGACCTCCTCAGGCTGAGTCCTCTCCGGGAACCACACACTGACAACCACAGTTTCTGATTTGCATGGATTATCTCCACTTGACCAGATCCACGGCAGATACATTTAAATGGAACTGGCACAATGCTTAAAAAGATGGAAGAGGGAATGAATGAGAGAGAGAGAGAGAGAGAGAGAGAGAGAGAGAGAGAGAGAGAGAGAGAGAGACGAGATCGCAGAGTGTGGATAAGCTGGGGCGTGCAGAATTGTGTCTCAGAAGAGCTACAGCTCCCTCTTCATGCCACAGTTGTAAGATAAGAAATGTTGTCATTACGAGCTGGTTAATCATAGTGAGAAACGGACCCAGATTAGTCCCAACGACACTTGCTCTGATTTCTGTGGACATTTTTATGAATCTTATTATTTTGCTAGTAGGATTTTAGAGGATATACCAAAAATATTTTATTAGTACTCAAATAAACAAATTTGAATAAAGTACCAGGCTTGTATGAGATTGGTTCTTTGGTTTGGATGCAGTAGCTAACAAGGAAAAAAAGATAATTTGCTGAGATTTGTTTGAAAGATCCCTGGCAACTTTTAAAGAGTCGCTTGCATGTATTGCCATGCAAATAGAAAATGGTAATCTAATATTTATGAATAATTGATTGTCTGGAAGGACTCAAATATGCTACTGAAGAGGTAGTCATTTCTTTAAATCTTTTTAAGTCACTGTTTCATATTGATTTTTCCTAGGCTACAGATTTGTCTTTAAATATATAGTTATTATTTGCTTCCCCATTGAGCGTCTTCAGAGATTGCCTGGTTGGCTATATATTTGTGTTCTCATTTGAAAGATGAAAAGGGGAAGAGAAGGCATGATTTTAACTTTTACCAGCAGCTGCTCGGTAAGTTTGCAGAAGATCTGGAGAAAAGGGAGACAGACATATTTGAGTGAGTTAAGTGAAGCCTGCCTTGTCTTTGCAGAGAGGTATCTGCAGATGCCTAAACAGTTGCACAATTAGGTTGGTGCTGTGGAAAAATCAGCCAAATCAGCCATATAACCAAACTGATCACAGTCTTGCAGAAGCCAGTGTTGGCCTGGTGTGAGCCAAGGGACACAGGTTGAATTTATTTTAATGTTAACCTCTCAATATAAGCCCACAAGAGGCATCTACAGAGCGAGGGAGAGATCTGTCAGCAACTGCCCTGCCATTGTACCTCTGTTTCTTGTCAGGAAAGATAAGGAATTTGAACACATGCCACTTGTGGGGAATTGACTTGGTGGACAGATGTGGTACTTTAAAAGAAATCATGAAAAAAATCTAACGCATTTCCATGAGATTGCAGAGAAGATTAGAAATTTCTGAAGGGGGCAGACTCAGTAGCTGTAACAGCGTTTAGGAGACAATTGCTCAGATGTGATGATTGAAGACAATAGTTATTTTCTGTCTATGACATCCTGTAGTCTGATTGCTACTGGAAGACATGGCTGCTTTCACTGCCCTCCCCCACCCTTTCTTCCATCCTTCCTTCCTTCCTTTCTTCATTCCTTTTTTTCTTTCTTATATCAGTTTGAATATAACTTGTATATGAGCCTGACTTTTAACATTATTGGGGTCTTAACATCGCTTCAGCCTCAAGCTCTTCAAGTCAGGGACTGTCCAATTTCCTTAGAGACATGTCTCTAAATAGACTGAAAGTGTCCTTTATCTAGTTTAGGTAGTTGATGCATTTTCTTTTTCAGAAAAGATATTGAAATTATTGGTCAATCTTTCATATTTTCTATACTAATTGTTCCTGTACAATTTGGAGTCAGGAATTATGTCTTCCATACTTTTATGAAATAAAAAGGCTTAAGTAAACATAATGTAGGTGTCAGGTCATGTATAGGATGGAAAGACCTGTAGTAGTTGGGTTCGGCTGTGTGTTTTCATGAAACCATAATTAGATATTTTTTCTTCGTATTAGGGATGTCTTCCTGAAGATGTTTAGGATTTGAATTATAACTTTCTGGTCACCGCTAATGACTGTGAAAATTGCCAGCATTGTTGGTTAATGTTTGTAAAACAGGAGCAACAAAAGCAAGTATTATAGGGCTGGCATTGGTAATAAAGATGAGGTACCTGGCCAACATTTAACCAGTAGAATCTGTTGTTATAATTACTAGGAGTCTCTTTCCCTTGAGTTAAAATGTCTGCCTCTAGGAAGTGACAGTATGGTGTCTACTGGATGTAGGAAGAAGATGATTTCTTTGTCTGTTCTTGGTTTCTTCTATTATATGAGGGAGGCTCATTTCTGATCCCTGACAACAAGAAGGAATGGCGTCTCTACCTTTTTATAACAGACAGAAATAGAAGCACGGTTCTCAGGAGAGCCTGAGAGTGTTGTGGCAGCAGAGCCAACCTTCTGCACAGGAATAGGAAATGGCTGGTGTGGTACAAAGTGAAGGGCACCCAGAAGCTCCCTGGTCCAGAAATATCTCCCCATCTGTCCTCTCCTATTCCCTGAAATGCCACCATTAGGGCCTCATTTCTACTTTTTACTGGCTTTCCATTCTCTTTCCACTGCGCACATGACTGGCAGAGTTTGCACATTAACACATTTACACTTGAGCGATACGTGAATTCACAGTAGTTTCACTTATTCTATCAGAGACAGTTTTTCTTGCAAGCAGGTGAAGATCAGAATTCCAAGAAGCCAGGCTTCAAGTCAGGTGAAGAGGAAACTCTTTTGATGTGTGTGGTCCTGTGTGGCAGTCAAGTTGCAATGTGCATAGTGTGATTGCTCCATTTCCCATGTTTGGATGCATGTGTTTTTATGAGTATGTTGTGTGTGCACAAGCACAAGTGTGACATGTGTGTGTTGGTGCACGAAGACGTGCAGGTACCCTTGTGTGAGTACAGGTGGAAATCAGAGGACAAGCTGGAGTCTCATTCCTCAGGCAACACCCACCTTGTTATTTGAGATAGGGTCTTTCATTGGCTTGGAACTTGTCAAATAGGTTGTATCAAATAGCCAGCCTCTGGTGTTTGCCTGTCCTTGCTTCCCCAGTTCTGATTAAAATGAACCCAACCATAACTGGTTTCTCTCTCTCTGTAAGTGTGTGTGTGTGTGTGTGTGTGTGTGTGTGTGTGTGTGTGTGTAGCATGATTAATAAAAACCCAGAGACAGATATTGGGGTCCAACCTGAAGGTCAGAGAAGCAAAACAACCAGTCACTAGCTCTTACCTCTACCTCAGTCTGAAATGGTGATCATGCCTTCAGGAATATCAGGATGAGATTGTGTCCGAGAGCTGTCTCTTCTCATCTTATATTCCTCTCTGGTGCTGGGATTAAAGGTTTGCACCAGTACCACCTGGTTTCTATGACAAACTGGTGTGGCTACTGGGATAAAAGGTATATGTCACCACTGCCTGGTTTGTATGCCTGACCGGCTGTTTTACTCTCCAATCTTCAGGCAAGCTTTACTTATTAAAATACAAATGAAATATCACTACGTGTGTGTGTGTGTGTGTGCGAGAGAGAGAGAGAGAGAGACTGACAAGTTACTTAATGTTTGTAAACTAGTGGTAATAAAATGCTTTTTACTATATGGTTAATATAGAGAACAAAGGCAACCTGACAACCATTTAATCAGTGGTTATAATCACTAAAAATCTGTTTCCACTGAGTTGAAATGCTTGCTGCTGGGAAGTGTTAGTAAGGTACCCATTAGATGTAGAAAGAAGATAATTTCTTTGTCCTAGGGATGGAACTTGGGCTTTTGTGTAAATGGTAAATGGGTTCCAGGACTGCAGACATGGTTACTCCACTGGCTTGCTGAATACAAAGCCTTCAAGACAATTAATTGTCATTCATATATGAATAGGCCATAGAACACCTTGGGTTAGAATAAAGATGGACCTGTGGACACCTATCCTCCAAAATACATGTGCACTTTAGCAACTAATCTACTAGTCAATACACAAGAGAACCTTCAGACTGTCATCAGAGAGTATGGAGAAATGCTGAGCCCTGATCCACAAAGAGAAACAAGGATTCACTCATCCATTCATTTGCTTCTTCCTTCCTTCATCCATTCCACAAAAAATGAGAACTGTTGGGTTAGGCAAACCTAGGCTGCATATGTAAAGTGTTATGGTGTTTACTGCCGTTTCTTATTCCTATGTATCGATCGCATGAAGAAATTGATTCTAACATTAGAAAGGCACTTGAAGGGAAAGGGCAAAGAAAAAGAAATCCAAGTGTTGCTGGGGTGAATGAGAAGGTCTCTACAGATGGTGCTGCTGCGTGTCCTTGCAGGCACAGTAGTCACTGCCTTGAGAAGAGAGGTGTCAGTTGTACTTCAGAATGAGAGATCACAGCTCCAGGGGCAGGGCACCAGGACAGATGATCAGGAACGGACACAAGTCGCACATGCTCAAAGCATCCTGGAGCGTATTTCAGCAGATGGACAGGGATGTGACAGGGATGCTGGGGAAGAACTAAGGAACAGGACCGAGAGAGGAGACAGAAATTGAAGCATCTCTGCTCATTTGACTCTGTATGCCTCAAGCATGTGTTAGCCAACTCCCGAGCCCAGCCAGCATGTATGTAAGTAAGTGTTTAAATGACAAGCAATGCTGTCTCCAGTGAGAAAAAAGAGCCAATTAGCTCTTGGATTTCAGTCCTTATGAGCTGAAATATTTTGGAGTTGTTTGCAAAGTCCCCAGTTCCATTCTCTACCCAAAGTGCTCTATGGCCTATTCATACATGAATTAAAATTAATTGTGTATGGAGACTTTGGGTGTAGCAAATCAGGGCGGGCATCACTGCTGGAGCCCTGGAACTCATTTAGCATAGAAAACTATAGCACTTTGAAATCCTTAGTGAGACAGATTATGAGCATAAATGCCATTAACACTAATGATGGTTAATAATTGGAAAATCATATTTATAAAACAGCAATGATAACGGAGTCAAACTAGCCAGCACACCTCCCAATTCTAATGCAAAGTGACACATCAAAATCTCCCTATTCTCTTTTATTGCCTGAATCTTAGTTATTTTGACATATTTATCCAGAAATTATTGAAGTTTCTACACTTAACCCAGGGATGACAAATTGCTTCTTGTAAATATTACGCTTACAGTAAAATTCACTATAAGATAAATGATTACAGAGATATGGGACCCAGAAGTAGTGAATGTATTTGAATTATAATAAGGACTGGTTCAACTTAAAACCAATTAATAACTGTCATTTTCTCACAAACACAATGACAAGTAAAACCCCCCAAAAGGGCACCTGAACCACAAAAGACTTAAAAACTGTACTGATTACCACACTGACTGAGTGCATTAGGATTCTTTTAAGTCACAACATACTGACTAAATACATTAGGATTCTTTCAAGTTATCTTTTAATAATGGTCCTCCTGCTACCAGTTCACCACACTGACATAGTGGAGATAGAGTGGTTTGGGGGCTAGAGAGATGGGTCAACAGTTAGCTTACATTTTTGTAGAGAACCCAGGTTTGATTCCCAGCACCCACATGGCAGCTCACAACCATCTGAAACTACAGTTCCAGGAAATGTGACACTCAACTTATCACATCTGTGGGCATCAAGCACACAGATGGTGCACGTACCTATTTGTGTTCAGGCCACTGTGTCAGCAAGAATCTAGACAATGACAGATTAGCTTCATTGGATCTTTTAAAAAATGTTTCTTTCTATTTAGTATAGAGCATTTTTTTTTTGGCTAGGAGTTCCTTCAAATCTACATGGTAGTTTGAAATTTAGTCTGCCAAAGCCATGCCTCTTTCTGTTATTTTACTTTCATACAGTTAATTAGCTCCTTAGTAAACCTATAGTCCTACACACTGCATATACTGTTGGCTGCTTTCCAACTAATTGGCACGTTTAACTTAAAGAAGAACCAACTGTTCTTTCTACTTCCTTCTTGCACCAGAGAAAAACCGGGTGTACACTCTTTTATATCCTTAGATTTGATCCTCAGCATGCTGCTAATTCCCAGATGTTCTATTTCTGAAAAAAAAAATAGTTTTGGGGGAGTAAGGCTCCCTAGCAATGGCTCACCCTGATTTTTTTCTCAGATCACACCTTTGTTTCCGCATCTCTGGTGTGTGGAGTACGAAACATAGGCATGCTACCAAACAGAGGATCGAGGAGTGCAATAGACTCATTATCCTAACTGCTACAGACAGCCTAGCCACACAAACAACACGCTGACATACTTAGATCAATACGCCTCTGCAAGACGTTCAGGTTCAGTGCCCAAAGAGGTTCACATTAAGGAGGATTTGAAAGATGTAAGAGAATCTAAAAGGAGCTGGCTGGGAGGTCGTGTGAATTCCTTATGGTATGAGGAGAAACAGAAAAGTGGATGACGCTTCAAGAATGAAGTCATTAGTGAAAACGACTAGACGCTGGGATTTTGAATTTAATCTTTATCTCTTCCACCAGGACATACCTATGTTTCACTGCAAAGGGATACTAACACCCTTGTAGTCTGTTCGCAAAACACTAAGTTCTGAAGCCAATAGTGTTGTTTCACAATCAGGGCCCATCTTCATTATTGAAGTCCTTTGCATTTAGATTCTATTGTGGGACTTTGTGAAAGAAAAGAAACCTCTTGACACATTCTAGTTCCTGCAAGTCATTCCTAAAGAGATCCTGGTGACTTTTGCAAGAAGATAACCTTTCTAAACTTTGAACGGGAAAGACAAACGTGTGGACAGAGCGCTTGCTGCCCCTCTAGAAGTACATGTGTGTTAACCTGTAGAAACAGCAACTCCATACTCTACATTAGTATGAAGCAAATGAACATACATTGCTTTGGAATAATATCTCAAACAATTATAATGCTTAAAAGATTTACAAGTAACGGTTATTTCATCTAGCTCTGGCATCTGTTAATCTTAAAACTTTTCTTTCACTGGAAAAAAATATTTTACTCTACCTGAAAATGCAAGTGATAGATTCACAATGTATCATGGCTCTGATGTATTCAAAAGAAAGGGAGCACAGCCAGAACACACCACACTTGCCTGTTGAATTATGCTTTAGTTTGTCTTCTAGCTTCCTTCCTTCATTTCTCTCCTCATTTCTTTCTTTATTATTTCTTCATTTATTTTCTCTTTTGAGATAAAATCTTACTACTCTGATGCCCAGGTTGGCTCTACCTTCTTCAGCTCAAGGGATTTCTTGTCTCAACCCTCTAAGTAGGAACAACTAGAGGCACCCTTCACTTCCTTGGCCTTTTTGTTATTTTTTAGCATGTGTACATTTTTTTTATTCTCTATGTTACAAAGAACTGCTGTTTAAATTCTCCCTGTGGAGCTTTGTTGTGGGTATTAATTGCATCATTATCTCTGTACCTGAATTATGTCACGGAAACAATTAAAGGAAGGAAAGGTTTATCTTAGCTCACAGTTCCAGAGGAGGCTCACGGTGGTGGGGGCACATGGCAGAGTATCTACCGTCAAACAAGAGAACTATTGGTAACCAGAGAAAGTACAACCGTCAGAGTCCACAACTTGTAGAATTCCACAAACCAGGCCCTACCTTTCAAATGTTCCAGAACATCCCAAAGAGCACCACACACATGTTTACATTCAAGCACTAGTCTGTTGGGGGCATTTCAGATTCAAATCACAGAGTAGCTACTTTAAGAAGCTTCACAAAGACTCACCATCTCATTCAAATAAAAGCTAACAGGCCAATACTTCTACCCTGCATTGGCTTATAGGTCCTACTGAAACTCCCTACCTCTGTCCTTAAATCTCTTACATCATGTCTAACAAATCCCTTCCTCTCTCCATTTGGATCTTTCTGGCTTTCTTCACATGCAGAGGCTGTAAAGGAAGCTGCTTGCTTGGGCCTTTGTTATTGCTTTCCCCCTTTGTGTAACCTGCTCTTCTCACGAAATCAAATCTGCACAGACTTTTCAGTATTTCTCCTAAAATGTCTTTCATGCAATAAAGGCTTCCTTGATCACAATATTTGGATTCCACCCATCACCCAACCTCTCCACTCTCTGACCAGCTGCGTTCACCTTATTCTCTCTGCAAAGCTTATCTCTTTGACCTCATCTAGATTCTGCCTAGCCATTTGTCTCTTAAATGTCTTCCCAGGCAGAATGTGAGCACCATGAGAAAAGAGATTTTACTTCTCTTTAATGCCTCATACCCAGCATTTAGGATAGATGCCCAGTAAATAATTGCTCAATTTAATAAATGAGAAGTTTATGATTTAATGCGAGTATTTATGTGGAGATCTAGATGCTCAATGCTTCCTGTACTTCTGGGAAATGTTTCCAAATCCCTCTGAATTCCCATTAGCTACTGCCTAGAATCCATATTGCTAATTCTCTGGAGTGGAACAGCAGAGATGTTCTAATTTTATAGGACAATGACACTATTCTGTTATGGCAAGACGATCACATATAATTTGTGCTTAGAAGCCCCTTGGTTTTCACTTGTCACTTTTGATTTGACTTCACAGGAGGCTCCAGAACTCTGAGGGAAATCGCAATGAGGGAAGAGCAGACACACCAGCAGCAGGTATGCAGGGTGTAGCTTGGTCTTCTTGAAGACTGGAAGGCGGCAGGATCAAAGAGTGGTTATCCAAGCAGAGGTAATGATATTCGGGTGAGGGACAGAGAGCATGTGTACTTGTTGATTTCCTTTGATGACATTTCAAAGAATTTAGGGGGATATTTTTACAGATTGGAAGTTCTAAGCTTCCATTTATGTATATGCTTGGTGGCACAAACACACACAGATTTTGCAGGAGTCTTGGCAGTCACGTTTCCTATATAGGAGACTATGAACGTAAATGCCAACATCCAAAGCATTCGCCAATTAAAACGTACACACATACCTATATGTGTGTGCATGTGTTATTCTTTTCATACAATGCAATATAATATAAAACACTATGAGACAGATTTTTTTTCCACCATCCTTAGCCATTAGAAGAGAAAATGCACAAATCAGAAAGCCTCAGAAACTTCCACCACCACATCTGTGCTATTTGGCTGTAGTGATTTTGCTTTCTTTATTCAATTCCAGAGATATCTGCACAACAGACACAACATCTATCTGTTGCAAAGCAGAGGAAAGCTGAGATGGAAACACAAGCCAACTGCAGGAACACAAATGAGAGGCTGTTTCCAGGCATGGCTTTAGCTCAACCACACCGACATCTACCACAGTCAAGGAGGTAACAAAGTTGTGGCATTTTAATTAGGGTTGGGGTTTGGGTTTGACTCAGACAAAAAAAAAATCCTCAAACACTTTTCCCCAGAATACCAGAACTTCCCAAACATCTTGATCTACAAAATTAGGCTGGGAACAGCATCCAAACAGGGTTTCTGAAAATATTCTTGGGACTTTCTTCTTTGATTAAAGCTTGAGAATTGACAAAGATTGCAAGGACAGCCTCTTAAAAGATGCTTTGGTTAAAAGCTGGGGTGAAATAGGAAAAGTTTTTATGTATACTGCATTGCAGTAAAACCTTACCAGTCTATTTATTCAAGAGAAATTGAGTAAAACTATTATTTACTTATTTTTCCAAGACACAACTATCAGGATCCAGAATTAAATATATGATTAACCTTGGAATGAAAGATAATAAATGAAAATGTATATTAAATGGAATTTTGGTAAATCTGGAAATTGCTAATACTAAGAACGTAAGAAATTTAGTGGCTAATTGGGATTTCAAAATTGGTACCATTTGTATATCTCTGGCATTGTGTTCTCTTAGGTTTTAAGTACAAGCAGGGTGGGTAGAACAAGAGCTTTTTTAATAATTGTTGCACCTAGTAAAAAGTAGTCATATCATACAAGGACATTTTAAATGTGTATGTAAAATAACTTCAAATATATGCATTACAGATGAAAATCTTAGAAAAGCATATTTCATATTTTATTCATTTAACAAAATGCACACAGAGCACTTGAACTGTTGAGGCTTCAGTAGGGAAAAACAGCACTCATGGACTTTGTAGCGAAGAGTCTCATGGTATATGCAAATATTATCTAAGTTATAATCCTTTATCTGTGCTTCTGTAAGGCCCTATTTTATTATGGGCAGTAATGTGAAGGATAAGAATTAGATATTATCGGATCTCTGTGAGTTCGAGACCAACCTGGTCTACAAGAGCTAGTTCCAGGACAGGCTCCAAAACCACAGAGAAACCCTGTCTCGAAAAACCAAAAAAAAAAAAAAAAAAAAAAAAAAAAGAATTAGATATTACATATATGTGACAGATGCATAGCATGGTTTACTTGTGGGACTTCTAACAGTGGCAGCAGGGGCTGTCCCTAATACTTTGGTTCTCTTGGGAACCTATTTCTAATACAGGATTGCCTTGTTCAGCCTGAATACAAGGGGAGGTATTTTAGCCATATTGTAACTTGATATGCCATGCTTTGTTGATACATACAGGAGGTCGGCCCTTTCTAAACAGAACTGGAGGAAGAGTGGACTGGGGAGAAGGGTTGAGGGGACATGGAAGGAGGGAATGGGAGGAGAGGAGGGAGGGGAAGCTGCAGTATGGATGTAAAATAAATACATAAATAAAATTTAAAAAAAGAAAAGAAAGAACTAGGTATTATAACTTGAGGACCAGAGAGTTTCACAGAGGATGGTTGTGTAAGATTTCAGATTTAAGCAGAACAGAAAGGAGAGAAAAAAATTGGTGTCTGTTGGAAGTAGAAGCATCACATCTGACACCTTGGTATGGGAAAATATTTGCCTTTATTAGGAACAAAAAGAAGCAGAGAGCAGTGAGTGCAGAAGAGAGTGGGAATGGATAGCATGGGAGAGGTAAGAAAGCCAGGCTTCTCTGAGGCACAGTGCTTGGTGTCCGACTTTGCTTTTGTATTTTATATGAAGCCCTTAGAAGGATTTGCATATTGCTTTAGGATAAAGGTGGAGAAATTTCATGCATCTTTAGTCTGAGATTATCCTTGGCTGCTGCAGAGGGTGGATCAAAGCACAGTGGAAGAAGACAAACCAATACCAGGGATACTTGGGTTAGGCTGGTAGTGCTGAAAACCATCAAGAATGAGACATTTAATACACAACTAGGATATCTGTAATTCAGTTGATTGGGTGCTTGAAGAAAGACTTGGATTTGATTGCTGGCACTCCACAGGATAGGATTTGATGATCCCAACACCTCGAGAGGAAGAGGCAGAAGGATCCAAAATTTAAGATCACCAAGATTCATAGTTGCTTCAAGATCAATGTAGAAAATATGATAACCAATGGAGTAAAATGTGGTTTCAACTAAACTGAAGCAAACCTGAAAGGCCCTGAACTTACAAATGGAAAGATATTAAGGATCTGGTAAGAGAAGGCAAAAGCAAAGGAGGACCCCAGAATGACTTCTACACTTCAGGCATTAACAGTGGATCATGTTGTGTCTTTTAGAGATGAAAGATAGTCAGAGAAGATCTAGACTAAAAGGAAAAAACTATCTTTTAAACATTTTGTGTTTGTAATAAACTGGACACCTCCATGTGAAGACACAACAACCTCAGGTTAATAGATGTATAAAATGAATGCTCAGAGAAGAGGTCCAGGCCAGGGCACAGATCAGGGAATTTTATTGTACCTTTACTGTTGAACACCCTCCATGAATTTCTATTGCTGTAGAAAGCAGTTTGAGGTCTCCAAGATGTCAGTAAAAGCCTTCTACCATCGTCTTTCCTCTATGGACTTAGTGATATGTGAAATGGTTTTCCCAGGATTCTGATGTGAGTTAAATGAAATGTAAAACAATAAGAAAAGACAAGGTTCTGTGTTCTGTGTACGATTCTTTCCCTTCAAGGACAGGGTACTCTCTCAATGCTCATGCTGTCTTTGCATTAGTATTAACTGAATGGACTACATTGGCTCCTACCTTTTTATGGTTCTTCCATTTATTAGAACAAACACCCATCACATGTCAAATAGTTATTATCGATGCCCTGATACCCAAAAACCTAATCCCCAGAGCCAACAATACTTGACACATGGTTAGTAAACACAACCCACACGCATGTGAAGCTAAGAGAACAAAACATACATTTGTGTGGGGAACTTTACAGCTCACTGGAAGTAAATGTTAGGGCATTATTGAACAGGAACTGGGCTTTTCACTAGACAGTAAAGCCAAACATTCCAATATGACATGGATCTTCTCTTTGAAGTGTTAAATCGAGGTGCCTAGCAGATCCCGTGTTTGGCAGTAGTGATTTTAAGCTCTTCTGGCACGTTGAACTCAAGGAGGCAGTGGAAAGCAGGGGATACGGTAAGCAGCAGAAATGGAAGATCATTTTCCTCCTGCCTAATTTAGCCCTCACACATACCATTACCAGAACAAATGGGCACTATTTTCTTTCTTCTTCTAAACATACTTAAGCTTCTCCTTGGAGATCGCTTTCCCTCTTCAATGCTGTCTTGGAAGTGGCTTTTCAACTGATTTTTATTTCTGTAACAATAACTTTTGGAGTCAGGGAGTACATTCATGATGTAATGTGGCTGGGCCCCTCATTCCCTGGGGAATGACCTCGCCTAGGCATGAAGCCTGTTTCAATCCTGCCTGGCTCTTCAAGAGAAATTATGATTATTTCTAGAACCAATGTGGTTTCTAATTGGCAACAAGTTCAAGATCTCTGAGGCTTCTTGTTCCTTAGGTGTAAATGTTTGGAATGGCACAGAACATCCAGCAGACTCTGAAGTCTTAGAATGGTTTTACGATTCAGAATATGTGTCTGGCAACATCTGGGTATACGAATGTATCAAGAGGGGAAAAAAACACAAATGGAGCATCTTACGCTTATGCTTGTGCTTGCAGAGTGGTTTCCCGTTGCATTGAAAAGCAGCAATTATAAGAGCGTGGCTTGTAAACTCCAGTGCTGTCAGGGGCCAAGAAGGCACAATGAATGGGAGAAGCTGTCCTGGCGCTAGACAATGGAGCGGCTTAGCCAGCCATGGCAACTGGGCAGTGCCGCGTGCCCTGTCTGACCTCAAACTATGCACAGCAATGAGTAAACAAACAGCGAAAGTGAGCTTCAAGGAATATGAATCAGATCTCATTACTCTTCACTCAGAAGTCCTCAAGGTCTCATCTTTTCCACAGAGCAGCGTGCGGCGCTTTCCGTTGCTTGTATGGCTCTCCTTGACCTGGGGCGTTCCTGATCGGGACTCTGATCAGCATCTTCTGTCCCCAGCCAGGATAAATCCTCGGCACCTGCAAGTTTTGATCTCCGGCCTTGGTTCTTTTTGGGTCTTTTACCTGGAACCAGCTTCCTTCAGAATGAATGTATTTTCTACCTTTCCAAATGCCTACGCAAGAGGACCCTTGCTCAAAGTGTCATGCTGCTGCTGTTTTTGTGTTTGATTTTTTTCTTAACAATTTTCTACTCACTCTATTCCATTTTATCTTCTTGTGTATGCATGAGGGTGTGTATATACTTGTGCATGTTATGTCAGAAAAACTCAGTTTAATCTTGATCAGACATGGCAATGGACTTCATTAGCAGGCAGTTACATTATTTTCTTCTAAGCATGCTCCACTGAACTACTTTTCTTTGAAAAATTATGTATTCTTGGGCATATTTTCTTATAATCCAGGCCACCCACTTCAAATAACATAAAGTCATTTCAGATAAGATATAGCTCTGTTTGTCTCCTGAACTGCCAGCTTAGGTCTGACTGAAGGGAGTAAACTGTGGTGTGGATTGGAGAACTGTCCCCTCTTTCCCTATCTTGCCATTTCTGCCTCTTTGGGCTTCCTGTCTCCACCATCTCCTGTTCTGTCCCTGGCTTTACAGGGACTACTGTAAACTGGATGATATATTTATTGGGTTTGGTTGATTCTCAGTATTCACTAATAATTTCATAGAGGAATTTTATGGATTCTGCAGAAATCCTCCATCTTGGGAAACTCATACTGGAGTAGTGAGTTCTGAATGCAGTCTTACAATCTGTCTTCCACACAAAGTGGTACAAGTGCAGTTTCTCCCTATAGCAACTCCCTTTGTAACTCTTTCTTAACCTGAATGAAGACTAGCTAGCAGCTATCTGTGGTAGAAATTACTCAGTGGACTCACCCTTAATTCTTACCCTGTCTTCCTTCTCCTCAAGCAGGTTCAAAGAGAGAGTATCCATCCAACTCCAAAGAGACAAATTACCTTCCTCCTCTGCTATGCTTCTTCTTTCTTGTAGACTTCTGGAGCCTTCTCTCAAACTATAGGAGACGTGTGTCAGATTTATTAAAGTGACTGAGAGTTCTTTCTTTTGGGTCTATCCACACCCATCTCTGTGAAGTCTTGTTTCCAGAAATTGTTTCATTTATGTATCTTTCAGAGCACAGTTACTAAGCAGTTTCATGTCATTTTGACATGTTCTGCATGCATCTTCTCACACCTTTGAAAAATTGATTAAAACTCTAAGAGAGTGTCATGCTTGCCATTACATCACAAATATATTCCATGTATATTTTATATATTTAAATGACATTTAAAAGGTAGCCTTTTAAATTTCTTTTGTGACTAAACTTCTGTAACTCAGAGAAATGCAAAATGGCCCCATCACTCTTTAAAAACGTACAACAGGAAGGACAACAACCATGTGAAATATAAATGTCTATATTTCATTGGAAAGAGTTTGGTATATAGATTTGAGCTATTTTTAACATGAAGAATGGTCAATGTTTGTTAATATATTTGAAATTCCATTACAGTAAGGGTATTATTCTAAGAGGAAAATATAGACACACAAGTTTCAGGCAATCAAGACAAGATTATCTGAAAATCTTTTCAACAATTTGTCTGTAATGACACAGATCTTGGGAAAAGTATCAAGGAGAATAAAGGAGTCTTTATATGTTTTGAAATAAATAACCTTTTCTTCCCACTCCCTTTAAAAACAAAAAGAAACAATTTTAAGGAGAATGGTGATGGAGCATTGTGAACATAATTGAAAACACAGAGTAACTATTTCTGTACTTTATTGTACATTCTAAATTGTTGCTCCAGTATCCTAGATCTGCTTAAATAGTTAAAGACTGCCAAACGAAACAGTAGTCAGCTCTCTGGAAAAGAAACAGCAATTGTATTGCCTACTTGAGGAATTCGGAACAAACAGACGTTGATGAATGTCAATGCTACATGGAACCCTATGCACTGTGAGGTCACACCTGCAGGGATGGAGCCATAGGAGACTTAGAGTTCTGGAGAGCTGCAATTTAAATTCATCTACTTAGCAAAAAATGCTAAAGTCTTGCCTTCAAACAAAAGCTTAGAACAATAAAATCTAGGGACGCAGAACATTAAAATTATAAAAGTATACAATAATATAGTTTTATTTTTTCAAATGTCGGTTTTATATAAGGCATCTATATTGTTTTCAGAAATCTGGTTGTTTGAGTCATCCAGACCTTCTTTATCCATCCCTATTTTGTTCAGGGACATGAGAAGAGAAGGTCAAGAACAGACTTGTCTATTGTCTTATCCTTAGAATAACAGTTTAACTACCTGCTGAAGTGGAGGGAAAATGCTTGCTCTGCTCTTCACAAAGGAAAGTCACTTACAGGTTCACCATCATGATGGATAAAGGCACCAGTGACCAAATTATCTGGAGACTTGAAAATTTCACAAGGAAAATACAAATGAGAGGAAATGTACATATATTTGCAAAATCGATAGCTGCTATTTTTTCTCTTTTTCTCCTCTTCTCCCTCCTCACTGCATGTGTATGTATATGTGTGCTCGTGTGTTTCAGTATGTACAGTGCCACATGATTGTGTTTAAGTAAACATGTGACGAGAACTCAGGTGTCATTTCTCAAGTGCTGTCCACATTTCTTCTTCTCCTCCTCCTCCTCCTCCTCCTCCTCCCCCTCCTCCTCCTCCTCCTTCTTCTTCTTTCTCCTCCTCCTCCTCCTCCTCCTCCTCCTCCTCCTCCTCCTCCTCCTCCTCCTCCTCCTCCTCCTCCTCCCCCTCCTCCTCCTTCTCTTCCTCCTCCTCCTCCTCCTCCTTCTTCTTCTTCCTCCTCCTCCTCCTTCTCCTCCTTCTCCTCCTTGTCCTCCTCCTCCACCACCACCACTTTTTCCTCCTCCTTCTCTACTTCCCCTTCTTCTTTTGTAAGTACAAGGTTTCTTATTGGCCTGGGACTCATCAGCAGTTCCAGGGGGCCAAGCTTGCCTTCTTTTGATGTAGTGGTCTAAGGATTGAACTTACATCTTCCTGTTGAAAAGTAAGACATTTATAGACTGAACAATGTCCGTAACCCAATTAATTTTAATAAATCAATCATATATGATTTAATCTCAAGTCCCTCTTATAAATTGAAAAGGAACACATTAGTGAAAAACTCAAATTTTGCATTTATTTATGGTCATTAGATATTTATCCATTCTGTACTCAGAAAGATGTAGCAAGGCATAAGAACAAAACTCCCAGTCAAAATAAACAATCAAACATGGAAGGAAGCGTTGATAGATACCGCTTTTGTTTTAAGCATCTTACTAGGTAGATTTTGTCCTACAAACCCATCTGGAGATATATAGTGGGAGGTGATAAGGCGCCTGGTCATCCTTCAGATCTGTGGAAACCAAGATCAGAAGGTAGGAGAGAACTCCTCGGGGTTGTGGGGAGACCCTCCCCTTCTCTTGTTTCACTCTTTTGGTTTCCTCTCCTGCCATAGCTTCCCTGCTCTTAATTCATTAATCAAGAGTAGTAAAGTAGAATTAAGCTTTAGTTTTGCTTTTATTTTACATCTCTATCCTGGAGAAGGGATTTAATTTATTTCTCCATATTTAGAGTTTACCTCGGTTATATAGGAATGAAATAAAAGCAACAAGCAAGGTAATAGCAAAAAGAGATGCATTAATCATTTTTTTCTCATTGCTGTGATGAAATACTTGACAAAATCCAACTTAAATGAGGAGTATTAACTTGAATTTGTAGTGTGAGATGATGCATTTCATCATGGCGGAGAAAAGATGGTTGCTGAGACTCCATTTTGGGCATGGGGAGATTGTAGCCACTGCTTGTAACATGGTATTTATTAGGAAGCGGTTAGTTCATGCAGCTACCCAGCACAGTGCTAACTCTGCAGTCCTGTCCACACATCTCTGTGTGTGCCAGGTAGTTTCCCATGTTAAGGTCCCTAAAATAGTGCCATCATCTGGGGACTAAGCATGGAAACACACAAGCTAGTGGGGACTGTTCATTCACAACACAATGGGCCAAATCTAGCTAAGAGTACTCAATGTTGGAGTCATTTTGACTCGTCGTGTTCTGATGTTCATTTTGAGGGCTCTATCAGTAAACTACCTGTGAAAATGGGATGGACAGTCTCAGATTTGCACCAGTAACTCACTCAATCCCTTAGATTTTTAATTCCTAATTCTAAAAGAGGTATTTGTTGGTTTATTTCAGTAATACTGAGTTACAATCGTGCTTGTAGGCTTGCTGTATTTCCATCAGGTGTCCAGTCTGCATTGAATCAGTTGTCTCTGGGAAACAGAGAAAACAGTCTGTCTGTAGTTCACACAGCAGGGGCTGGGATACTCAGTTTTCTTTAGATGTATGTGCTGTACAGGTGCTGAAGGTACAGGTGGAAGTTAGTAGTGTAGTAAGCCTTGGGTACACTACACTAGATTTGCAGATCTAACATGGATTTAAGATTTGTACTGACACACTGGTAAATTGGATCTCTACTTCCAGCTAGGTCTTCACTTAATTTCCAGCATTTTGCCACTAACTAAAGGTTTTGAACACATTGGGATCAGCCCCTTTGATGAACCGAGTCATGAAGTCTCTAGTCTGTGTCTGAACTTGAGGAGTAGTGTATTGTCAATATTACTGAATCGGTCAGTATTGTTTGTCACAGCAGGTCCCCACAATCAATCCAGAAGTGCCCTAATTCTTCTGCAATCAGGATTGATTACCAGGACAGCCAGCTGTGGCTCATCTATTTCATTGCAGATGGCCACAGTCTTGGATTCCATTGAGAAAAGTAATTTATCACCAGAACCTCAAACACTGCTTTCCCACTATTTTCCTTTAAAGGCACAGGGAGAGTAAATGACCACACACCAAAGTGAATGCAGATTGGTGCATCCTGTTGTTGAGTTCTCTGTGATGCAAGTGCTTAAGCAAGGGCTGCTGGCCCCCAACTCCAAGAACCTTTGCATAAGCAAATTCCAGTAAGAAGTCTCATTGGACATCCTTTCTGGTCCTTGCTTGCACACATGCGACTTATGTCTGGGCTCACAGCTTAAGAAGCCTGTGGGACTCTGCCTGACAAATGTATCACTCCAGTCCTACTAATGCAATATAAAAATATACAAGGCTTCTAACAAATGGTTTTATTGTTGTAGTTATTGCTTCCTAATGTTGATAAAAATTTATGTTTCCATGCAAAATGACTTTATTCATTTCAGTAATAAAGAAAGAAATAGATGAAATAGAAGTTTGATTTAAAAGCCTGTTTTGCTTCTGATAAGCTGGTAAAAGGACATTTGTTGAAGCTATTAAGAACCATGTTTTCAAAAGCTCCCTGCTAATTTGAACCCTATCACAGGAACACACATATGTGCACCCATTTTCAGTACATATCAGAAAACATGAATAATTAATGTGCTTTTGTGTCCCAGATTTTCATTAAATACAACTCAAATGCTGGTCGTGGGCCTCGGGATTGGGCCAGGTTTACTTTAGCAAAATGAATTAAGGAAATAATGGATCAAATAAAGCTATCTATCAGAAAATTCATACAAGCTGAGTCTTTTTTTTTCCTTGAAGAAGTTTAAGGAAAATAATGGATTTCTTAGACTCCTCTAAGTATATTCTTCTACGATTTTTATGACTATGTTATTTTGGTCACTCTAGCAACTGATCTTCACCACATAAAGTATGTGAGTGTGCCAATTCCTCTAATGAACCCCACAAGAATGAATTTAGAAAATTGTGATTAGTTGCTGCTGCTAAACTGTGACAAAGAAAACAGAAGACAAAAAATGGTGCTAAACTGTTAAGAAACAAACCAAATCCAAGGCCAGCATATTATTGGGCGGTTTGTAAATGATACAGAAGTTGCAAGTCACGTGATGAATAACAGTGTTGTGCTAGATGATGTTAACCTGTGTTTTGATTTAAAGGAGAATGCATTAAGAGTTTGGTATTTGTGTTTGAACTGGAATGTAAACTTCTAGGAAAAACTGAGCAATGTACGTGCTTAGGCAACCTTGGATTCTGAGCCAGACTTCAGAGGGCCAGAGGCTTGTTTTATTGCTATGTCCTTCACCTGCAACCAAAGGAAGTGGTCATGTTCATCAGAAACTTGTAGCGGATGGTAGAGCAGCAAAGATCAATAGGTCAATATTTATAAAGCACAATTCAGGTGATTTAAAGTCTACAGATGCATAAAATAAACATTATGCTAATGATGGCCTATTGATCATAAAAAAATTACTTTGCTCCAGGGTAACACCTTCCATTTGTTCTCTAAGACATATGCATGTTAGTCTCCAACAGATATTAAGTCATAGTGCTAATTATCATGTAATAACCTTAAGACTGATGTGGAAGGCAAAGACCTCAGTACACTTTTAGGAGGGATTATGTTTATTTATTATTACCAAAGCTTTGCACATGAGGCACAGGAACAAGAACACTACCAGCAATGCTCTGTCAGATGAAAAAGCATTAATGAACTTAGTGCAATGCACTCTCTCTTTTCGTAAAGATTTCTTTTATATTTTAGTTATGGACCTATGCATGCCTGTGTGTTGCTGTTTTTGTGAGTGTAGATGCTTGAAGTTTCCAGAAGAGGGCATTGGACACCCTGGAGCTGGAGCTATAGGCAATTGTGAGATACACATAATGGTTAAGAATCTGATTTAGGTCCTATAGGAAGAACCCAGAATGGTTTAGAATTTAAACATTTTTTGAACCCTCAGTTTTGTATTTCCTCCTTGAGCCAACATAACAAGGTTTTTCTGGAATGCAGGTTTTAATTTCTTTATCAATTTAACAACTCTTTCAGAGAAAAACTGAGGCAGTAAAAATAGAATTTCTAGGTTTTATGACTTGTCTTTGGGGAAGGGGGTTCTGGATCCTGCTGCCTGCTTTGAGGAACTTGACCTTCTCTAGTTGACTGTAGGGAAGGAGGAGGGGATATACAGCACAAGGAGGAAGGTCAGAGAGAAACTTCCCTTCTTAGACTGCTCCTAACCTCTACTGTGGAGCGTCTTCTCTTGAAGCCCAATAGTTTGATTATATAGGCAGACCTGGGAAAAAATAGCCTGTAATTTCCCCAAATCTCAATGTGCAGTGTAGAAAGAAGCCATTGTAAGTCACAACTGATAACAATCTGGCTTTGTAACAACTGCAAAGCCTTCCACATTTCAGGCCTGACCTCCCGGAACATCAAACATCCAGAAGGCAGCTATGAAATAAATGCTAACACTAGACACTGACTTCCAAAGCTCATTTGTTACCTACAGTAAGTGTTCAGATTATAATGACTTTTTCGCCTGTCTCAACTAAAATATTGACAACAAGAAGTCTACAGTTACATTAATAAATGCCTAATAAAGTCATTTTTTAGCATGGCCTGTCTATTACACTCACAGCTAATCATGGAGGTGATAATTTACCATATAGGGTACATGGATTTCTTGCTCTCACCATTACAATGGCTCTTAGGTGCCCCTTCTGTTATTCTTTGTCTAAAAATGAGGACACTAAGTGGCTTTTTTTTTCAGTGACAACTCATTCTATAAGTCAAACTTCAGACAAGAAATAATTTATAACAGCAATAGTAATACAATTAATACAATTTGATTTCAAAACTAAACATTTATAACAAGAAATTGAAGTCATACTAAATAAATCAAGTATCTGTCCATTTACACTTGAAATGTTTATTTACCCTTTTACAAATCTGTATGTTCAAGATGTCAGTGTCCATAGAAATCTCTGCCAAGTTAGTTCTTCTTTCCTTTGGGTTATGCTGCCAAGAAACTTGAGAAGAAAGGGCTGCAGGGCTGTTTCCCCTATTATGGTCTTCTCAAAGCACATAGGGGTGATTAGAAGCAAGGATCCTAAAAGCTCAAATGTACTCCTCTGATCATTGGGGACACACTGAGTGCAAAGTAAACAAGATGAAATTACGGATTGAGCTTGAATATTTTACTTTCCACACATCTCTTATTAGTATAGAAGGCCCTTTGTATCCTTTTTGTATCCTATTTTAAACCTATTGCAGCCCATTAAGATTCGCATCTTGCCTTCTAGATGACTACCTTTTCTGGAGTCTTCCCTATTTTCCACAACCAAATTTCTGAATTACTTTAATATTGTCATTTCTTTTTTGAGTAGTCTCTGGTTGTTGTTGATCTTTCTTTGAAGGGGGCAACTTCATGAACCAATTCAAGCTCCTTGGCAAATAGTTGCTTATGTCCATATGTTTCCAAGAAATTTCCATCAAAAGTAGAGTTTTCTTCATTGGTTAATCCATCTTTTCACTCAACAGCTATTGTTTTTATTGTTAACTATGATACAACAGGAATTGTGATAATTTCTGCAGATACAGTGGTGAATAAGGGAGACACAATTTATCTTCATGGATTTTTCTTCACAGCAAAAGCTTATGATAATAAATAAAACCTCTATGAGAAATTTAGTATGGTTGCAACCAACCAAATAGATGAGTTCAGTGTGTGATAAAAACTTATAACCTTGTTGAGTCTAGGAATTTGGGAAGGTTCCTCAAGGAACCTTCTTGTAATCTCAGAGTTGAAGATAAATCCCAGTTTGCAAGATAAAAACAAGTATTGATTACACGAAGAGAAAGAATTAGTGACGAGCTCAATATAGGTCAGAAGTAGTTTTTCATCCAAGTGATTTTTAAGCATAAAAGGGTAAAATTTCCTATATTTAGAGTAGTTGAAAGTAATGAATAATCTGACAGACATGCAGTGGGAAAATAGGAATATTTCTAGCTTTGAAGAGAAATTTGATATCGCTTTAAGAAAATCTGGAGACTGTTGTGTTGTATCAACTCAATCTTCCTTTTAAGATACTCCTTTTGAGTATGATTAAGATATTTAATTCTTAACATCCTGTGATTATTAGGATCAGAGAAGTCTAGTAACAGCTTCTAACTGAATGGAGCATATCACACACGTGTTTATGCCTCATTCCATAAGCAGAACCATGCAAGACTTCTCTGGATCTAGCCCCAAAGTCTTGATTATTTCCTTCAGCTTTGACACTTCTTTCAGATCAAGTAGAACCACAGTTACTATTCTGGTTTCATTTTCATTTTGTGTCTGGGATGCCCACTCTACACATAACTGACTGAGGTATTATTATGAATGATGAACTCCCTGGTAGCATGACATTTCATTATTGTAAGATACCATCTTTCCTTTATCAATTGTATCATTTGATGAACGATATTTTCTACCTTTTAGGACACTAAATGTGAAATATTTTCACTTATATTTTTAAAAGAACATATCAAATCATTAAGTATCAATTGTAGCACAAGACAATACTTCAATGTGGCTTATATTGAGCAATCCTATCTATTTCCTCCAGCTTTTTTCAGTTGTTTGTGGTGAAAACAGTTAGAATACTGTGTTTTAGGGGATTTTATTTTGTTTTTGGATTATTACAACCCTGAATCCTACTACCACACAACAGAACACCACACCACCACAACTTACTTCTCTATACCTAGTTCATGTTGCCCAGCTGTACCCATTCACTTCCTTTAACAGTATTGTAATTTCCCTCCTCTCCACGCTCTTGCTGCTTTTGTTTGTCATAGTTCTTTTTGCTAGCACTGCTCAATAAGCATCTGAATATAAATCTCAGACCTTGCAGGCTGTTTCTTTGAGAAATCTACCATGAGTCAGTGAGTAGGGGAACAGTCTGGGGTTAGCCCACCGGCTAGCTGACTATACTGACTCCATGGTTGGTGGTGACTGAAGCACAGATAGCTCTTGCCACATATAGCAGAGTGATGATAAAATGTTCACCAATGGCCGACTGAACCTGTCATAGTACCCTGGTGGAAAGAAAAGTGTCTTGCATGATTAAGAGGATTGAAGAAAATTAAATCTCACAGTTTTGAATATCTGCTGGTGAGAGGACTCTATCCCAATGACAGAGAAGATGGACGCTTCAGAGTGCCCACTAATTACAAACAAATGTGAAAGCAAGGGGGCTTACAAGGGAACACACACACACACATACACACACTCACACACACACCAGAGACTTTTCTGCTTTAGGTTCAAAGGCAGAAAGGAATGATGCCACCTCGGGGTTTAATTATATGAGTAACAAACCTCCCACGGAAGGTGAACTCTCCACTTTCACAAATGTCACAGTGAGACATGAGCTGAGGACCTCTGAGTTTATGCATCCTGGAAACCTTGGGGTCTTGAGCTCCCTGAAGTTTTTTAAGCATTCTGCTCCTCCCCATTTAAGGCTACTGCCAGGATGATGCAACAATCTCTGCTTTGCAAAAGATCATACATCCAGCATCACCCTCACCAGCAAATCAATAAATTTGGTCAAGTCTGAACTAGGGATGTGAGTGTTGAGTCTTTATAAAGGGAAAGGAACTGCAAAAAAATAAGATGTTTCAAATGCTATGTTACTTCTAGTGAAATGGGGAGTCAACAAAGAAAATGGATATAAGAAGCAAAAATGTTTACCTACACAACTAAAAAGATAGGACACTAAAGACTGCTGAAGTGATAAATAAATCATATCTATCATACTTTTTTTCTGTAACTGACTCTGTTTTTAAATCTGTGATCATTATTTCCTTGAAGGTCCCAGGAAGTGAAACCCTATTGCAGCACAGCAAGTAAGTGCAGCAGCAACACCATACGTCTTCTTCCCATCATGCTTATGCTTGAGGTATGAACAGGACAGGGGATGGTCCAGATAGTCTTGGCCTATTGGATAAGAATCTAAGGTAATCTTTATATCCAGCGGCACCTGTTGACCACAAATCCTCTCATAGAATTCCTGGTCCTCAGGCACAAGAGGTAGCACAGATTTCTTCAGTCTCTGAATATTCCCTTAAAACCTAGTCAAGACAGTTAATTGAAAACAATACTTCATCCTGAGAAAATGGCGTGTAATAATGTTACTATTAAAAAACTTCAAGAATGCAAGGGTATGGTCCACAGACTATTTTCTATTCAGTTCCCCAGCATGGTTTCTATGGAAACACAGATGGAGTCTAAAGGATTTCAGGAGACTAGATTTCTGTAGCATCAACCAAGGGGCATCACCAACAGAAGTTGGTATGCTACACAAACTGCCTTTACTAGAAAGACTAACATGGCATGTGAACATGGTAATGTCCCCAAGGTGACACATACACTTATCTTTCTATACCCTTCTGGAAAGACGGCAGGCAAATTGAATTCTCATATGGTGGGGAAAGTATATATTTACTGTTGTGCGTGTTATTATGCTCTAACTGTCAAAATGGATCAGAAAGGGTCTAAACCCTTTACACAGATCATATATCGGTTTAGATTACAGTACTGATAGTATAAGATTATCCCTAGATGAAATGTGGCAAACATATCAAAGACCTTGGTAAGTATGCACCCTCCAAAAAGGTTGGAGATGAACTAGTGATTTATCAATGGTGTTTGTAAAGCCTGGTGTATGCCAGGTAGCTGCTACTTTCAAAGTAACTCATAAATGACTGTATCTATACTTCTGCTCCATGTGCTAAATATAGTGCTTGTAGACTTTAGATTCTAAGGCAGCTTGTTTCACATTTAGGGTTATTGCTACAATTTACTGAGTGACTCAAAGAATTGCCATCTGTAAGAAGCATGTTTTTAGACAATCCAGATGACATTGGACTATACAAGACTCTATAGCTTTGGGGACTGGAAAAATACCCAAAGTGAATGCCTAATGTAGATTTGCAGAAATTTAGAGATAGTCCTTCATTGCAGCATAGCAACAAGCACTGATCCTTCAGTGCTACTAAGTTCCAGCCCACATGGACAAACTCATTGTGAAACATCAATTATTCATGGAGCCAGAGATACCTATTGTGAACTGGATTCTGCAAGATACCCTGGATCATATATCTGTGAAAATCTAGCCATAGGCCATGAACAAACAGAAGAGGTTTTCCTGGACTGGGACTTGAATCTCTAGTCTCCCAGCTAGAAGACTTAATTTTCATGGCCCCACTGCATTATATCACTATTTTGTATGGTGATTTGGGAAGTGGCTGCCGGATATTTGGGAACAGGCAGTCTAGACAAGAAGCATCCAACTATATTTTCTATGTGGATTCTGGGGAAACAAATACAAGATTTTGTGATTATAAGTCATACTGTTTACTGAATGAGCTAATTCAACATTCCCACCCCATATATAATTTGTTTGTAAGGAGTGGAACAGCCCCAGCCAGAAGTAACCCTGGGGACATACTACCCAAGGATTAGGATCTGGTTTGTATACTGAAACACATTTAAGTCATAAGAGACATTGAATTGTGTTCAGAGGAATTTATATAATAGAAAATGGAAGACGATGGCTGATGTGGGAGTCCCCTCTGTGTGCTGTGATTACCATTAATGAATAAAGAAACTGCCTTGGCCTGATGATAGGGTAGAACTTAGGTAGGCAGGGAAGATGGAACTGAATGCTGGGAGAAAGAAGGGTGGAGTCAGAGACATGCAATGGAGCTGCTGCCAGAGTCAGACATGCCAAGTCTTTGCCGGTAAGCCACTGCCACATGGAGATGTATAGAGTAATAAAAATGGGTTAAATTAATGTAAGAGTTAGCCAGTAAGAAGCCAGAGCTAATGTGTCAAGCAGTGTTTTAATTAATATAATTTCTATGTGGTTATTTAGGTTCAGGAAAATGAAGCAGTTCTCCCCTGCAACAGATGGCATCAATGATGAATTATATTTTTAACTATTTTTGTCATATCTTCTTCTTAGCAGTGCTTGGGAAGAGCACCCAGAATTTTCAAGTGTTTTCTGGACAGAATGAGGTAAGCAAGGTAGACTCACACAAAGGAATGGCTGAAGGGCATACTTGTGTTGTGCGGGGCTAACCTGAAGAACTGCTATAGTTTTTTTAAAAAAAATTAAATTTATTTTATTGAGCTATACATTTTTCTTTGCTCTCCTCCCCTTTTGCCCTCTCCCATGGTCCCTATACTCCCAATTTACTCAGGAGATCTTGTTTTTTCTACATCCCATGTGGATTAGATCTATGTATGTCTCTCTTAGGGTTCTCATTGTTGTCTACGTTCTCTGGGATTGTGAATTGTAGGCCGGTTTTCTTTCATACCACAAGGACGTGTGCTCAACTATGTTCATAGCAGCATTGTTTGTCATAGCCTAAATGCCCCTCAATTATAGAACAGATAAGGAAAATGTGGTATATTTACACAATAGAATACTACACAGCAGAAAAAAATAATGACATTTTGAAATTTTAGGCAAAACGATGGATCTAGAAAACATCATGCTGAGTGAGGTAATCCAGACCCAGAAAAACAAATATATATACTCACTCATAAGTGACTTTTAGACATAAAGAACTACTATATTTTAAACTGTTGATTGCCCACAGTTAATGTGTTGGTTTGTACCCCCACACCCTATACAAGATTTTTTTTATGAAGTAGCAAACTTCTTGTGTCTTATTATACCAGTTTTGATGATGTCATTTCTTAATCACTCCAAAGTTAAACATTTGTATGACTATGCTGTTGTTATGCCCAAATCCATGAAGTCCCCCAAAAGCCAACAAGGAGACGAAATCCCGTACGTAAAAGCAAAGAGCCTTTATTTTATTCAAGTTTGCAAACTTGGTCTCTCCACATGTTCAGAGTACTGGAATAAACAAAAAGCCCCAAGCTCATTTAGAGTTGGGTTTTTATAGTAGTAAAGGTGGGAATGAGGGGTTTCTGAGGTTCAGGACCTCTGATTGGCTGACATTTGTCTAGGGGTGTCCTGGTAACTGTGCTGGCAGGTGATCCTATCTACAGGAGTTGGAACGTTAGGCACGGCCCTTGAATGGTCTGTTCTTGGGTGGGGCTCAGGTAATCTTAGTTTGTGGTTCTTCCTGCAACCAGACATTGCTTCAGGGTAAACTACTGAGACTCAGGCTTCTATTAAACTTATAGATGGCTGAATCCTACACTGGCAGGTGGTAATGGTTGGAAGTAAAGAACTTCCTTTGAGTGGTCTGTTTCTATTTAGCTTAGCATAGCTGGCTCCTACAGTTTAAAAGAGAGAGTTACCAGCAAGAGTATAGGTGACCCTAAAGCAGCTCCTCAGAGTAGACTGCACTCAGGATGATAGCCACTCCCCTATGGCCACTCAGAAAGAGCCCGCTTTCCCTAGCCTTCCCCAGCCTAAGCACTTCAGCACACTCCCCAGTTCCTGAGTCCAGGTTTATACTTAGAGCAAGGTTGCATATGAGTGCCTGGGAGGAAGCCCAGTGACCCTCCACTCTCAGTCCTCTGACAGAATGCCAACAGCCCACCGGCCTGTTTGGAGGAGTAACTAAGCCAGATAGAGACAGACCACTTGGGTAGGACTGATTGCCCTGACTGTGTGGAAGCTTCATTGCTTCTAGAGCAGGTACTGGTTTGAGTGACAGTGTTACTCATAGGGGACATATCTGAATATATTTGAACAACTGATAACACTTGATCACTGGGTGTGTTAAGTCGGGAGCATAACCCCAGCTCCTGGAATCCATCCCAGGCCCCAGGCTTGGAAGTTGTGTTGTTCTGGACTCCAAATCCCAACATGCCAGGTTCTGACCCCTCCCCGGGGGAGAGTCAGGACCATGACCATTGGCTATTTAAGTAGGCTCCCAGAGGAGGAACACATGGTTCTAGGTTTGCCTGTGCTCCCCTCTTTCCTGTATCCCCGCCATGGGCTCAGCCACCCGAAAGCACCGTATTTAATAAGACAATGGGCATTTTAATTTGGTTTGATCTGACCTAATTGGATTTCTTTGTGCCAGCAGAGGCGCAGGTTTTAGGAGTTTTTTAGGAGTTTTTCCTAACTGGGTGGTGATGCTGGTTGTGTGGGTTGTGAATCCTTTAGGATCAGGGCCTTGCTGGGGGAAGTACTGCACTTGTGGACTCATAGCGTGGCTCCACTTCCTGTTTATTCTTTCTGCTTTCTGAGCATGGACAAAGATGTGATCTGACAGCTTCTAGATTCCACCAACAGACAACACACTTTCCACCATAATAAATTCTAGACTGCCGGACAGTGGTAGAGCATGCTTTTAAGTCCAGCAGAGGCTTGTGGATCTCAATGAGTTCCAGGCCAGCCTGGGTCTGCAGAAAGAGTTCCAGGATAGCCAGAACCATTCAGAGAAACCCCATCTAGAAAAAACAAAAAACAAAACAACAAACAAATGAACAAAATCAAAACAAAATCCCAGCAAAACAAACAAACAAAAAAAACAAACAGATTCTAGTTTTGTGGAATAGTAAGCCTCCCAGCTAAGGTTTCTTCTACATACAGCTTTTGATCACACTGTTTCATCAAGGAGAAAAAAAGCTAACCAATACAGAAGGCAACCACAGTGATGTGATCTTTCCTAAGGAACATAGAGTTGTGTGTAAATCACACTGTAATGGAGGAAACATTCACACCTGTAGGTGCCTCAAACCACCATGGAGTCTGAACTCATATGCAAAAGCAAAGAGCCTTTATTCAAGTCTGAGCTTGGACCCTCTGTGTGTCCTATGCAGTGGTACAGAGAGAGCCCAGCCTGGCAGGGTAGGGTTTTTATCATAGTAGAGGTTGGGGGTGAGGGGATTTCTAGGGTTCAAGATCCTAATTGGCTGACATTTGTCTAGGAATTTTTTGGTAAAAGGGCATTGATGCATTTGGGCTAAGGGGATCTGGTGGACCCTGTCTACAATGATTGCAATGTTAGATGTCTCCTTTGGAATGTTAGGTATTTCCCCCCTTGAATGGTGATTGGTCTGTTCCTGGGCGGCACCCGGGTTGTCTCAGTTTGTGGTCTTTTCTGGAACCAGGTATTGTCTTAAGGTAAACTGAAATTTAGGCCTACTCTTTGCCTAGCTTCTATTGAGCATATCATGGCAGCAGTATAGCCAAGCTACCCTGGGCCCCACTCAGGAATTATGTCTAGCTTTCCCAGTGAGCAAGCATACTTCATGGAGATTATGGGAAAAACAAAAATGTCAGGGATTGTTCTGATGTCAGAGAGACTAGCGGCAAAAAGGACTTTGTATTTGACTTGATATAAGAACAAGAACTGACAAAAATGCAGTAACTGAAAATTTGATAGAATTATTCTGTGGCCTATAGAGATTGTTATTCAAGACTTGGAAGGTCTAGTTGCTTCTTTCTTGGGAGTGTTGTTTTTATGGGGCTTTGTGGGAAGCAGTTTCTACTCCCAGCATCCCAGCTGACTGAAGAAGTATCCACCAATACCTTTTCCTATCACTGTGCCCACTTCCTTTCCAGGTTCTGCCTGTTCCATCATTTTACGGCACTATTCTCTTGGGGATTCATTGTAACAAACTGCTATTAGGCCAAATAGCTGCTTCTCCATAACACAAATGAGGGTATTGTACACCCCACTTCCATTCAGCAGAGTTTTGTTATGACCCCAAGCCTTGAATTAGTTATTATTATAGCATTACTTAAACACGTTTAAACATAAAATAGGTACAAACTCTATGTATTTACCAGCTTTATAACAGTACATATAAGGGAAACCATTTCTCAAGTTCAAGTCAATAAAAACTACAAAACTAATAAAATTTAAATTAAGACCATTAATTTAATGGACACATGAAGTTGTTCCCTGGAAATTAAATTGCTGCTCACAATCTGAATGACAATCAGCCTCTTCTGAGTTTGGATTGCCAAAGCTATCTTGTCACTTGATATGGCTTCAATCCCCTACATCTTCCCTATTCACACTAAAGAAATAAGATCGCAAATGATGTTGGTTGCTTTTCCTTAGCAGGCACTCATTAATCTTTGAAGCACATTCCTCATTAGAAGTAGGCAATTGTTGGAGTGCCACTCCACCCACTGGTATTTTAAACAGATCTGGAGTCAAATGTGAGATAATCTTATATATGTATATATATAATAGACTTTTTTTTTAGGTGTAGAGAAATTAAGTAGATTTTAAAAATGACCTACTTAGTCTAGGGATGGTTCATAAACTGTAGTGATGTTAAGTTCTCTGGTTCTTTTGAAGAGGTAAGTAATTGCATAGGATTTCATCTTGATGTACAATTAAATCATAGTTCTTGATTGTCAGGAGCCAATTTCCTCCTAAAATCATTGCAGGAACCATCACCCTGGGGAGTCTGCAGAGAACCCCACACCCATAATTGTGTTAGGAATCAAAGCCTACCCCACACCCAAATTGGCTGTTAATGAGAGCTATCTGTTAGCGGAACCCGCCCCACATTCCAAACTATCTAGAGAACTAGGTGTGTCATCTCCTAGTTGTGACTTCCTGGCCTACAGTGACCTGACCAAAGGTAACCTGGCTACATGACCAACGAGAACCACGTGACCAACGTGAACCATGCGGCAAGAGCCCAGGCCCCTGTGCCCATCCCCCAACTCTTTACTCTATATAAGTTGTCCCCCATCTGTAATAAACAGAGGCTCTGACAAACTTTGCATGGCCTTCTTCCTCTTTCCTAGCTCATATCTTCCAGGTAGTGCCTCTCCGGGACTCTGGAATAACTGATTGCAGGGTGGGTTACAACCCCTAGACTGAGTAGCCCACCCAAAGGCAATCGACACTTGATAAGATAAGCAATATGTTCACAGTTACCATGGTTTGGTTTTGTGTTTGTAAGCCAAGATCTGTATAATCTTCAATTCTCTGGATGTCCTTTTCTCTTTCCCTGGTGATCTGGCTTGATGCAGTGCTGGGCAGTCTGAGAGTCTGGCAGGGGGAGTGATGGTCTCAGCAACAGCGAACAGGCTGCTAAGAATGCTGTGAAGTCTTCCTTGTGTTGGTGACTTGATTTGATTGTTATTCTTCTTGCTTTTTATTTACAAGTTCTTTCAAGTTCTTTGTTGTTTATTTAGTTCTATATTGGGAAACAATGCTCAATTTTACTACTACAGTTTTGCACTATATTTTACAATAATTAAACTAGTCAGAAATGTATTGCTATGTGTGGATGTAGGGTGTGTGTTTGTGTGTTATGTGTGGTTGCCTGGAGACCAGAGGTTGATGTTGGGTATGTTCTGCTATTAAACCCAAAATAGGCTGATTCCCTGTTGGCCTCTAAAGCACTAGGATTAAAGATGGGGTGCCATCCATACTAGCATTTACGTAGATCCCAATTCTGGTCCTCATGTTTGTGTACCAAAGGCTTTACCCATGAAGAACCTCACAGTCTCTCAAACATGTATCGAATCACATGTGAGTCATTTGTGTCCCTAAACATAAAATCCTCTCCAGATTTATTAGAGGAAGTGACATTTCATTGTTATCACACAGTAATATCTCTATGGTCATAAAGAACAGCCCAGGTAAGTGAGTTTCAGCATCTGCTGGCTACTAGTCAGGGGCTGGGCAGAAGGTTCATTACTTAAAACAGCTTGCTAAACAAGTTCAAGGATCTCTATAAAGCCCACTGTTGTAGCAAAACTGTGTGTAATCCAAGTGCTTCTTTAGGAAGATGGAGGTGGAGACAGGAGCTTTTGGGCCAGCTAGACTGCTGCATCCAACAGGCAACAGGCACACAACAGAGACAGTCTGTGTCAAGAGCTAGCCTACTGCACCCGACAGTGACATCCTGTGTCAAGAGCTAGCCTGGTGCACACAGCAGACACATGACAGAGACACTGTGTCGTCAAGAGCTAACCTACTGCACAGAACAGAGACAGCCTGTGACAGGAGCTAGCCTGGTACACACAGCAGACATACAACAGATACAGCCTGTAACTAGTACACACAGAAGACATACAACACAGACAGCCTGTGTCAAGAGCTAGCCTGGTGCACAAACAGACATAGCGACAGAGACAGCCTGTGTCAAGGAGGTGAAAGGTGAAAACGTACACCTGACGTTGTCCTCTGACCTCTGTGCTATGGTACAATATGCCCACATTTGTATATGTACATTATATACATGAACATGTGTATACACACACACACACACACACACACACACACACACACACATTAATGGCTCCTGGTTCACATAGCTAGAAAGAAACTATTGTTCTGTTCTCATTAGTGGGTCTGAATATCTATTTGTCCTTGTCCCCGGATGGTCTCTAGAAAATTCATACCCAATGTGTTTTTCAATAAAATTATCATTATATATGTGAACGTATTTTTATAGATCTGCTTAAGACCTTTAGACAACAACTCACAGCTTACAGAGCTGGAAAGTAGAGATGGAATGCGCATGTAATTCTAGCCCAAACAGGTCAGATTTGGTAAAACTCTGGTACCTCTCGGATGAAAACCAGATGGGCATATTAGACATGTAGCAGAAGGATCTAATTACGACAGCTTACAGAGAACAGGGTCCCCGAGAACACATTCCAAGGACAGCATGGTGGAAATGTTGGGTGGATGGAAGTGAGTTGAGGGAGTGCAGGTAGACGACAACACGGCAGGCCTGTCCTGGGGAACACAGATGGAAACCTGAATCTGGAATTATTTTAAGCATTGGCCTTGGGGTAACAAAAAGCAAATTCTATTTCGTGGAATTCAGTTGAATGCCAGAAAAGTCCCTGGCTGAAATCATCTGAAACTGTTACATTGAAATCGGTTCAATATAGTCAGTGCTACTCTTATTTTTAAAACTAGGTTATTTATGCTAATGATATTGAGAATGACAAGAAGACACTTCTTAAGAGTTTTTCTGATACTTCTCGAGGGTCTCTTCCTGCACATTTTCTGCACCCTGCAGTGGTTGTAGATGGCAGCCAATATTCTATTAATTTCCTAGGTACAATACTGCATGGGTATGGTTTTGGGAATGACGGGGATAACTCTTGAGTTTTTACAATTTGATGGCTTTTGAAGAACTGAGTATTACAGCAAACCTAACAGAAAGTTACCAAGCACATTGATGACTTCCCCTAGTTAACTTATTTTGCTTCCTAAATTCACATATGTATAAAAGTTGCAATGTGGATAGCTGGGGTTGAATCAAAGTAGATTTTTGATTTTGTGCATCTTAACCAAAACTCTCCTGTTCTAGTTGCCTGACACATGCTTCTGAAATAATGTCTTCTTAAGTTTTTAATGATAGCTATTTACATGGGAGCTTTCTGATAATTCAGTGTGTGTGTGTGTGTGTGTGTGTGTGTGTGTGTGTGTGTGTGTGCCTCAAACATACAGTTGCATTTGGAGGCCGGCAGAGAGCATCATATCTCCTGGGGCTGCAACAAAGGCCTTTGTGATCTGTTTAATATGGGTTCTGGAAACTGAACTCAGTAAGTTCTTTTAACTACTGAGCCACCTCTCCGGCCCCTCCTTACTACATTTTATGTTATACATATACAGTGTCTTTATTACTTACACACAATAGACTTTGGTAAGAACCATCACTGCCTGTGCAGCTGTGGAAAGGCTTCCTGCTTGGTCTATGATGTCAGTTTTCCCAGTAGCTCTGGCTTGAAGAGTGGGTGTTCCTCCCTCAGCTCTTTTTATGTAGTAGAACAAATGACGTGGGCAGTGACATCAGTAATGGCAGACTCTTCTCTAGAAAGCAGGAGTGACCAAGATTGTCTATATAATGCTACTTCTGAATGGAAGTTCTCAAAATTCTCTTGAAGCCACATTGATGACTTCTTCCAGTTACTTATTTTTCTGCCTAAATTTGTACATGTATAAAAATTATGATGTGAATATCTGGGGTTGCATCACAGTAGATTTTTGACTTTTGTGCATTTTAACCAAAACTTTCCTGTTTTTATCTTAGCCTTCTGACACATGCTTCTAAAATGATACCTTCTTAAGCTTTTAATGTTAGCCATTTAGATAGGGGCTTTCTGATACTTCGGTGAGTGGACTCTCGCTGATTTACCCTCTACACTCTGCAACAGAACAAGAACATCTCTGTCTAGAATTTGGAACTGGCCAGGCATCAAGATCAGACAGTGTGTGACCCCGAGCTCTCAGGACCAGCTGTGGTGTGTTCACAGCAATCTACCATTTTTCAAGCTGTATGACCTGCCATGGCTCATTTTTCTGGTCTCTTTTAGTGACCACATATACTGAAAGAAAGAAGGGAATTCTGAACAAAAATATATTTCTGCATTTTCCTCTGAAAAATCAGAAAAGTATCTCTTCTAAGTTTAATGTCTTTAATGTGATAATCAGTCAGACAGAACACATTGTCTTGGTACATAAAATAATTATTAGGAACTTATCTATGTCTCTTAAAAGCACAGTAACACATGGTGCACAAATATACTGCTGGAAACTTCAGTCATTCGGTTATTTGATTAACAGATACCAAATGTTTAGAGTGTTTAACTGGAAAATACCTACTAGGCAGTTACACCTTAGTGTATGATTGGATGGAATTGTTGAGATGATAATGCAGATTTTAATTCTTTCCCATTTAGTTACTCTGACTTCTGCAAATACAATTTTCTCATTAACACTCAGAGAGTAATTTATGCACTGTCAGTGGATTGCTTATATATTTTTCTACAAACAAATTTTGAGAAGTAAAAATATTAGTTTCATTTCACCACCTAAGTTTATTCTTATTTTATGTGTTCTGGAATCAGTAAGTCTTTCCATGAATGGATCAATGTGCACTTATAAAGGGGTCTAGTGAACATTTCACACAACTCTGTTTTTGCAAACTAACAAAAGTTATGCCATGCTGTTATACAATAACCTATCGAAATAATAATTGAAAGTGCAATTGTTCTTTGAGAGAGACGTCCTGACTGAGGTTTTCCGTCCTGCCTAGTCCTGCAGTCATTCAGTCCCAAAGAATCATACAGAGGTCTATATCAATTATTAACTGATTCACCCAGTATCTCAGGCTCTTCTTATTAACTAATTCTTATAACTTACATTAACCCATTATTCTTATATGTGTTAGTCAAGTGGCTAGGTACCTTTTTTGACAAGGCAGTCATATCTTGCTTTCTCTGAGGCTGGATCACGACTGCAGACTGAAACTTCCCTCTTCCCAGAATTCTTGTTGCCATGCCTCTACTTCCTGCATGGTTACCCTGCCCATACTTTCTGCCTGCCTGCTGGCCAATCAGCATTTTATTAAAAATAATACAGTGACAAAATAAAAGACCATTGTCCCTCAGCAGAGACTGTGTAGCTCTGGTTTCCTGAAACTCACAGTGTAGACTAGGCTGTCCTGGAACTCACAGACATCTACCTGCCTCCGTTATCTGGATGTAAAGGTGTGCAACACTCCACTAGCCAAGAAAATGTGATGTTTTATTTTTGCAAAAACAAACAACAACAAGCCAACATATAAAATAAAAGATTTAGACTGAAGGGGAGAGATGAAAGAAACATGACCTAATCTTGTGCTGATGTGAATCTTAGAATGTTATGGCCAAATCTGTGGAGTCCCCATAAAAGCCAACAAAGGAGACTGAATCCCATATGTAAAAGCAAAGAGCCTTTATTTTAATCAAGTTTGCAAACTCGGTCTCTCCACATGCCCAACATATTGGAATAACTGGAAAGCCCCGAGCTCAATTAGAATTGATTTTTTATAGTGGTAAAGTTGAGAGTGAGGGGTTTCTGAGGTTCAGGACCCCTGATTGGCTGACATCTGTCTAGGGGTGTCCAGGTGAGGTGTGCTGGCAGGTGATCCTATCTACAGTGGTTGGAATGACAGGCATTTCCTTTGAATGGTCTGCTCTTGGGTGGGGGTCGGGTAATCTCAGCTTGTGGTGTTTTCCTGCTACCAGGTATTGCCTCAGGGTAAACTATTGAGACTCAGGCCTCTCATTTAAATTTATGGATGGGCAGAGTCCCAGGTGATAATGGTTGGAAGTAAAGAACTTCCTTTGGGTGAGCTGCTCAGACTTAGATTATCATAGCTGGTCCCCATAAGAAAATTTTGCATTTTAAATAAATGAATGATTATATGTTGACTCAACTGTAGTAATACGGAGCGGCAGCGGGGCTGCGTCCCCAAATCCCCAGCCGCCTGGCTCGGCTAGCTTATGCCCCAAATAATTACACGGACACTGTATTCTTTTAAACACTGCTCTGGCCCATTTCTATCTAGCCTCTTCTAGGCTAATTCTCACATATTAATTTAGCCCATTTCTAATCATCTGTGTAGCGCCCCTAGGTGCGCTTACCGGGAAGATTCTAGCCTAAGTCCATCCTGGGTCGGGGCTTCATAGTGTGCGTCTTCCCTGGAGCAGGTAGCATGGCGTCTCTCTCTGAGGTGTCTGCTCCAGAGAGGAGAGCTGTCGAGTCTGACCTCACTTCCTCTTCCTCCCGGCATTCTGTTCTGTTTACTCCACCCACAGGGCCAAACAGTTTCTTTATTGCTTAACCAATGAAATCAACAGATTGATATATGACACTCCCACATCACTTCCCCTTTTTCTGTTTAAACAAAAAAAGGCTTTAACTTTAACATAGCAAAATTACATATAACAAAATAGTTATCAAGTAAAAGTTACATCAGAAACATTTATACATATAACAAAATTGACCGTAAATCTCTATCAATACAAATTATTCATACCTATATCATTTCCCCCTTTAAATGTAAAAGACCATTTATAAACTATATTTGGGAACATGGGCGCAGTTTTTTCTCTCCAAACTGCTTCCTGCTGAATGGGGGCGTCGTTAATTAGGTCTTTCATGGTATAACCTGTGTGCTAGTTTCATCTCAGTTGGCAGTTGAGCAAAGCAATTTTCTGAAGATGTTCACAGCAAACCTTCAGGAGGACGTGGTCCATCATACCAAATCGGAATAGAAGAAATCCATAGAGTCTCATCCTCTGTGAAAACAAAAGAAGAATCTCTTTTCCAAAGTATCATATCCTTAGATCCAAATTCTGAAATCATACCCTCATGATATCCGTTCTGGTTCCACTGGGCAGCCCATATAATGAAATGTCTCTCTGTACTTAGCTCCTTTACAGTCAAAAATTTTAAAGAAAACACAATGTACATAATCCAGACTCTCTGTGAATTTTCCATCTTTACGCGGCTTATTTTTACTCTATCACTTTACTTTATTCTGTCTCTTTAAAGACTTTACTTCTTTTTTTTTAAACCATTAACTTTATTCTCTATATTCCTTTTCTTCTCTCTCCCAAGCCTACGTACATTCATCCAACAGTGTGACTCGTTTAGTGGTCTGAATCTGTCCTATTGTGAATCTACAATTTTTTACTATCCAGGAGCACTTTTGATTTGCGCCTTTAAATCATTAGGCACTTAAGAATCTAATCTGAGACATTCCTAGATTAAGTTTTTGGTTTTTTTTTGAGCGCATATCTTTGACCTGGAATAACCCTGTAGACCAGGCTGTCTTTGAACTCTCAGAGATCCGCCTGTCTCTGCCTCCCAGGCACTGGGATTAAAGGCGTGTGCTACCACACCTTGAAGTCACAGAGGTTTACTTTAAGAATTTTAACTTTTAGTCTGCATATATTTTTAACACACTTTAAACCATTCAGAAATTTTTTTCTGTCTTTGAATCTCTCTTTAACTGTATATCTCTCTTTTTCTGACCACATGAGCCTTTAAATTACTGGGCAATATCAGTAGGACTAAAGGCGTGGCTTTGCCGGCTGGATCCTTAGCTTTCCAGCCTCACGGCTGAGGTATTGGCTGTAGCCATGTTTATAGCCACAACTGGCATTTCAAGGTCCCTGCCAGCCAGCAAGCTACAAGAGACAACACTCAAGTCATCTCTCAGTAGCTGGCCCTCCTGCCTCAAACAGTCAGAGTTTTCCCTGGCAGGATGGCCCAGAAAGCCAGCATTTTAAAACAACACAGGTTTGTTCCTGCTGCTGAGTCAGGAAAATTTCAAAATGGAGGACGTACCATTTGTTCTAGCTCCATCACCAGGTAGGAGCGGCACTCAGCACTTTAATTCTGAGACTGAGCGTGCAGCACAGAAATTCTTTTCATCCAAGTAACATCCAAATCTGACACGCAGAGCACTGCGCAGTCTGAAAACATGTCCCTGTATGGCGGCAGGAATCCGCCATGCTCTTCCGCCTGCCTAAGCCTGATTCTGCCTTCTGCCCAGGAGCAGGCGGGGAGCTCTGAGTCATCGTCAAGGTCTCAGAGCACTCTCCTTCCGATCCCAAGCGGGAACATAAACATAAAGCCAGAGTTTGCACTGGGGGCACAGCCCCAGGAAGCCACGCTTTGAAATGACACAGCGTTTTTTCTGCTGCTGTTGCCGAATCAGGAAATCTCTCTACAGCACGCCACCAACAAACAGCAAAAATCTGTGTTAAATGCTCTCTTCCTTATTTTTAAGCCTTCTCAGGTTTTTTAAGTGGGTTTAGTCCATCACGTGGGCGCCATTTGTAGTAATACTGAGCGGCAGCGGGGCTGCGTCCCCAAATCCCCAGCCGCCTGGCTCGGCTAGCTTATGCCCCAAATAATTACACGGACACTGTATTCTTTTAAACACTGCTCTGGCCCATTTCTATCTAGCCTCTTCTAGGCTAATTCTCACATATTAATTTAGCCCATTTCTAATCATCTGTGTAGCGCCCCTAGGTGCGCTTACTGGGAAGATTCTAGCCTAAGTCCATCCTGGGTCGGGGCTTCATAGTGTGCGTCTTCCCTGGAGCAGGTAGCATGGCGTCTCTCTCTGAGGTGTCTGCTCCAGAGAGGAGAGCTGTCGAGTCTGACCTCACTTCCTCTTCCTCCCGGCATTCTGTTCTGTTTACTCCACCCACAGGGCCAAACAGTTTCTTTATTGCTTAACCAATGAAATCAACAGATTGATATATGACACTCCCACATCACTCAACATATAAAATTCTCTGTCCCACCATTTTTCCCTTCTTGTCTAGTTCCCTTCATTTGTCCCTTCTCTTCTGTCCTCCTTCCCACAAATAATTATGCTATATTTAATGTGAGCAGGAATTTTACAATAAACCCACTAGAAACAAGTCTATGTGATGATATGGGTTCTGTTTTATGTTTGGACTTCTTTATGATATGAACTTTTCTAAAATATTTGGGTTTTTTGTCTTTTTTCCCTCATATAAACACTCCATTAAGAAATTAAGAAATGCCAGGTGATGGTGACACATGCCTTTAATCCCAACACTCAGAGGCAGAGTCAGGTCATCTCTGAGAGTTCAAGACCAGCCTGGTCTATAAAGTGAGTTTCAGAACAGGCTCCAAAGCTACACAGAGAAAGTCTGCCTTGAAAAAAAAAAACAAAAAAAGAAACATATTAAGAGATAATAGTCAAATCAAACATTAATTTGGCTAGTTGACCAGGCTATGCTTATAATGGGATTTCTTGGTCAAAATAATGTTGATAACATATTGATGTTTTCCCCTTAATTTAACATAAGTGTTATGAAATACCTATTTTATATTTGAAATGTTATATGTTCCTAATAATTGTTTAGATGGGCTACATGATTCAGTGCACTCAAAACATCTATTTATTGATTTCAAAATATGGAAGTGTAATCTATACCACTTATTTTGTGATCTGGCTGTATGTTTTCCCTCTCTTTCTCCTTCACTTTCTCCTTTGTTGCGTTGGGTTGTAGACTCCGGGCACTGTGAGAACTAGGTAATTATCCTACCACTGAGCTAGACTTCAGTTCTCACTCTATGCTGTTTTAACACCAGCTCTTAAACTGTTATCACATACGTGTATGTGTAATATGTGTGCTTGTATGTATGTTTGAATGTTTGCATGTGTATGGGCACATTTGTATGTGAAGGATAAGTATGCATGTAATGCATGCACGTGTAGAATATATTGAAGTCAGGAATTTTCTCACTTGTTCTCTATTTTGTTGAACCAGGATTTCTCACTGCATTCAGAGCTTGCCAGTTACCATGAGTCTAGCTAACAGCTTGCACATGGTGCCCCTGGTCTCTGCCTGACGGTGTTGGGATTAGAAGTTGTATCCATGCTTGCCTGACTTTTTTTTTTCTTTTATTCAACACATCAACATCTCTTTTATTCTCTCTTTTACACTGTCAAGATAAGACATTGGCCTTTAAACATTCATTTAAAAGAACAATTGTCTAATCAATAATTTTGATATTACTATTTTTTTATTGAGCTATACATTTTCTTTGCTCCCTTCCCTCAATTTCCCCTCCCCTTCAATCCTCTCCCGTGGTCTCCATGCAATTCACAATCCCAGAGAGCCTAGACAACACTGAGGACCCTAAGAGAGACATACATGGATCTAATCTACATGGGAAGTAGAAAATGACAAGGTCTCCTGAGTAAATTGGGAGCTTGCCTGACTTTTACATGGGTTCTGGCATCTTCCTTGAGAAAGTCACACATCCACTTATTCAGTTCTAAATAAAGCTTTATGAAAAATGTTTTTTTGTTAAAATAGCCCAAAGAACTCAAATTTATGATTTAAATAAAACAATTAGGATTTCAACAAATACAATAAAACAGATTCCAAAATAAAAAAAAAATCACAAATTTGAAATTTCTTCAAGTAAAATTTTACTTCCAGGAGATGAAATTAAACAATTTGAAAATTGATTTTACTTTTTCCATTGAGCTTAGAGCTGTAGGAATGTTAGGTGAGCTCTTGATTACTACCCTTACACCTTCAATCCTGACGTAATATTCTTAAATTAACGTGACCATTAGAAAAAAATATTGTAGATAATCACTACTGAGAAGATTTTGCTGTTTGCAGCAACAAGATTCCTGTTTTGTAAAGAAAGGAGGAAGATCTATGTCATACCTAACCACAATGCTTAAGTGACCACATGTCAATTAAGAAAAAGAAAAAGCTTTGTTAAAATGATAACAATAATAATGAATAAATAAATAATAATAACAATAATATAAGACAACATCATTATTAATGAAAAAGTAGACTCTTGTGAGGCCTCCTATTTCTGGGTACTAAGGTAGCTGCAGTTTGAACTTGACTTCCTACCGTCAAGAAGAAGGAGATTAGTGATGTACTTAACACATAATCTGATGAGAAGAAGAAGAAGAAGAAGAAGAAGAAGAAGAAGAAGAAGAAGAAGAAGAAGAAGAAGAAGAAGAAGAAGAAGAAGTGAATTTGAAATGCAAATCAGAAGTTACTTAATCTTTTCTGACACTAAGAATTGAAGACTGGATTATGATGAGATGTAAATAGAATCTTTGGGGTTTCATTGTAGTATGCAAATGTTGGGCAAACAATAAAAACCTTAAAAAAATTCCACAGCCATCTCATCATTTAGAGAATCACCTTCCCTTCATCAAGCTACTTACTTATGGACTCAACTGAAATACTTACCTAAATCTCAACTACTTAAGATTCTCATTGTTAACATTGAGATTTGTACACATATACAAACTATGGTTAATAATTACAGTCTTTAATGTTTCAGTTTAGTAGATATATCCATTTTGGCTTTCAGGAATTAAAGTATGATAGACATATTCAAGGATCTTTGTTTATATCTGTAAGATTAATTACCAGCTTTATAAAGGGCACCATGGAGGCAAATGCAATATAATCCTGGATGTTGTTGGATGCAAGCCAAATAATTTTCATTGTACAGTCATGAATTTTAAATGCAGGATTATATGGAATGCCGTTAAAAGAACATGACTTACTTGTTATTTCTTATTTTATACATTTTTATTTTATATGCATGTATGTTTTATGTGCAGGCATGTCATGTACCACATGCATGAATGATGCTTATGGATGCCAGAAAAGAATGCTAGAGTTTTCAGAACTGGAGTTTATAGATACCGGTGTATCTCCATACTGGCACTGGGGATCTAACCTGGGTCCTCTGAAAGAGCAGCAAGTGTTCTTAACTGCTGATCCATTTTTTTAGTTCCATGAATTACAGCAATGCCTCTTCCCACCCCCTGAAACAAACAAAACCTAATAGCAAGGTCAGAACTAAAAAACAAAGTAGGCACAGAGAGACCCTGTCTTGAAAAACCAAACAAATACAAGACAAACAAACAACAAACAAACAAACAAAAGTAGGTCCGTAAATAGTGTTTCACTGAAACAAGGTGGCTGCCTCGCAGGAAATGTGAAGAGTACTGTGGATTTGGGACAGCCTGAACTCTGGTCCAGTGATGGAATGTGCCTTGAAAGCCAAGCATCGGTGCAAGGAAAACTGCACGCTTTTCTCTGTTTAAAGCAACTTATACTTCTTTTCCTGTGTTCAGATATAGGAAATATTTAGAGAATCATGTGTTTTAACCTGTAATTTGGGGAGGAAAGGTCACCATTGAGTTGAAGGGAGCAGGGACTATGTTAGGCTAATGGTTTAAAGACCCTTTAAGAGCATTATTAAATTTAAGCTGACAATCCAGAGGCGGTTCTTCAGGTAAGAGATGAAAGATATTAAAAAAGAAAAATGATATTCAATCAACAACAATAGCCAAATTCTTTTCTGGTGCTTGTGCATGACTCTGCTGTAAAGTCAATGGCTTCTTTGCTTATACATGAATTATCCATGAAGAAACGGAGATAAAAAAAGACATGATTGTCTAGTGGGAACTCAGACCATGCGCAGATGACATGCAGAATCAGAGTAAACTTACTCTGTTGTCTGAAATGAACAGATAAAGACCTTACTCATAGTGAGCAGGAATTGCTTAGCTTCCCAAGTACTTGGTCTTAGGAAATCCATGCATGATAGATAGCAAACCTGACCTGTCTTATCGGAGTAGTGAGCTTCTTTAGCTTCCCCACAGGAAGTTTTGATTCCATCATTCTTGAAAATGAAGTTCTGGTCAGAGTTGGTCAGATGTCAATAGTACCTAGGCAAAGTGGCACTTCTAAGGAGACTTCTAGTTTGTCTTTTAATTGTGTTTCTCTGCTGAACCAAAGTCAACTAAATTGATCAACTCAGTGGAAAATAATTATAAGAATTCTAACATTTGAAATGTCTAGTTGTTTAATAGAAAAATAAAAAAGAGTCAATTTGTGGATATAGTTTAAATGCAGAAAAACTGCTAAACACTAAAACTTGAAGGATACTTACAGATTCTCTACTTAATTATATTCATAAGTAATGATCTGAAGTCATTACAGTATAGGGCTCAATACAGATTCACTTAATTAATGTTAAACATTTTATAAAGTGGGATGGAATTATTTTTTAACATATCTTCAGCAGAAAGCCAGGCATGGTGGCATATGCCTTTATTCCCAGTGTTTAAGAGGCAGGGGAAGGGAGATCTGAATGAATTTGAGGTCAGTAAGCTGAGGCCAGCCAACGCTACATAACAAAACCTTGTCTCAAAAGCAAACAAATGAATAAAAATTAAAAAAAACACAAAAATAAACCAACTACAACAATCAAAAAGATTTTATTCTGAGACCCAAGACTGAAAGACCACTAATTTGAGAGTCCTAAAACACAAAGACATAGTTAATATGCATTATTCATCCTCAGCAGTGTTCTTATGCACATGTGCCCAAAGGCTTAGGCAATGGACAAGCTTTTTTTAATAAATTAAAAATTTAAATAAATTAAATAGAATTAAAGTCACATGGTCCTTTTTTCTTTGAAACGGGACATATCATCATTCATCATCATCATTTATGCCCTGGCAATGCTTAAGCATGCATGGGCAGCCGGTTATGGCGGTTCTCTAGTTGTTCCTATCCTGGGAAGTCCTAGATGCTTGTGTTACTGTACACCCACATTCCACAGTCTTCTATTATGCTGCCTATCCAGTGTGTTTTGGTCCTTCCTCTTCATCTCATCTTGCACACTCCTCCAAGCAGTGCTGTCTTCGGGTACCTGCCGTAATTTATTTTCATAACATGGCCAAAGTATCTCAAGCGCTGTTGCCATATCCTGTAGTTTACTTCTTTCTGATGATGGAGATGTTCTTTAAGGTCATCATTAAGCAGACTGTCTTTTCATGTGATACCTAGAATCATCCTAAGACATGCCATCTCAAGCACATTCAGCCACTGTTCTGAGGAGCGCTTTATTGTCTAAGTTTCAGAGTTGTAAAGAAGGCAGCTCCAGACAAGTGTCTCATAGACTTGTAATTTTGTTGTTGTCATATGTCTCTTGCTGACCAAACCTTCCCTAGTGCCTGGAATGAAGTAAAAAGGGACATATACATATTACTATTTTACTATATGTTAAGCTGTGGTCTGATTTTGGGTAATCTTGTGGTTAAAAGCCTAACCTAGGGGAGGGACAAGTTCATGTGATGTCCAAGACTCTCAAGCACAGTCTACACAGACACAGCTGTGCAGCATCCTGACCCTTTAACAGTGGGCTCTCCTGTAACTGGACAATGTAAAGATGTATCATTACGGCATTAGATAGTGTGAGTCGTCAGACATAGACTTCTTCTTCGACATTATTCACAATAACAAAATCTGAAAAAAACAGATAAACCAAATGATCCAAATCATCATGGGGGAGAAGTCAAGGGGATAATGAAGGTCCCTCTTGGCTATTTGATCTAAGGGAGGCGGAGAGGAACACACGGCTTCAGAATACATTGTGAAGTTCCGTTAGAAGATGCTGTTATAGATTTCCTTCCAATCATTCCTTGACTATAATTGTGTGTTATGACAATGTCATAAGACCATTCTTTGATAGAATGTCAGAAACATTTTACATGTCAATGCTTCCTGAAAATCCCAAGTCCTTTTATAACTCCAGGAAAAATATCCCAATAATAGACTTCTTTCTTCCTTTTAAATGATTGCTGGAGGAGGAGAGGTTGAAATTATCTTCACACTTAGTTTCGAGAACCTTCAGCTCAGTTACTTATACATCTTTATGGGGCACTTCATCTCCAGGCTTTCATGACTTCCTCTTTTGGCCTCACAGGTCCAACTAACTGAATGTTTTGTCTGTTTTGATCAGTCAGATTAAAAGCATGCTGGATTGTGAATGCTATATTCTCCCGCTGGCTTTCAGTTCTGTTTAACAAAAATTACTGAAACTCTGGGCCTATAAAAACAAAGTGAATTTTGAGATTTTTTTATTTCTACTCATGAAGCAGAAGGGAAAGCATCTCTCATTGTTATAATACTCCACACATCCCAAGAAGTACAAGCAGAGAAATCTGCTTCTACCATCAGAATTTAATACAAAATCATGTTCTTCTGTCATACAGAAAATTTGTCATAGATTTTTATCTGCAATAAAATCGATGTCAAGGGTGCCACATAATACATTTGTAAAGGTTAGAGATATTTTAACCTTCATCTGTGACAGGAATTACAATGGTCAGTGAGCCACTGAAGCACTGCTGCCAACTATTAAGAGTGGGGGAACGAAGTCTGCGGACGGTCATGTCATACAGCATCAGATTCCACGAACTGTAGCATGGTCGGGCCGTTTTGAATAATGTCCTTGAAATTACAGATTTATTACACAAGTAAGAATATGTGATTACAAATTCTGCGGATCTCCTGTCCTTGTACTGGATTTGTGTTTTTAGAGTCCAGGGGGATTACAGCCTTGTGTTGGTTAAACTCTGGCAGAGACCTGTGAGAGCGTAACAGTCACATTATTTAAATAGCTTCTTTTCTGAAATGCCTGTTGTTTCAGACTAAGAACAGTGAGCAGGGTTCTCAGAAACGCAGCATGGACTTCTCTACAATTTATATAGCACGGCTTTTCACTTCTGCCAATTAGCTATCTAGAAAATGTGAGCAAGTGCTTGTAGTTAAACAAAATGTTCTTGGAAAATTGAAATCCGTTCTCTCTTCAACTACTTCTTGGTCTCTTCCTACTGGTGTTGTTCCAGGGTAAGGTCCTGGCCAGAATTCACTTTGTCCTTTAATCATGCCTGCTATTTTCATATTAGAAGCTGATTTTCAGATGACACCCCTTTTCACTCAGGCAGTTCACTTGCAAGGCAGAGACCTAAGTCATACTCGGTACCGGCTTATATGAAACTAAGCTTCAAAATGAGGACACCAGGGAAAGACAAAGCTTTCTTTACTCTGTCATTACATGCACATAAGAAACAAATACAAGGCTTGCATGAGAAAATTCAAACACAAATTTATTAATTTCAACTTTTTACACTTCAGATGTGCCATGTTTCACCCTGAGTCCTGCTCATTTTGGTCTTGAGGACAGTGGGTATTTTGAGTACCAGATGATTTAATTTAGTTGGTTTAACGCACAGTTTCAACTTTTGCCTTTTCTTTGAAGGTTTGTTTCATGACAGTGTCTGCAGAAGCCTGTTTTCATTACTCTCCATCCTTCAGCCTTAGATCTGTATCAGCTTTTCCCCCTTGCTCATAATCCATTACAGAAAATAGTGTAGCTTTCTGTAGCATGGCCAAAACTTTATGATATGTTTGCAATTTTCCATAAGATTTGTATAGTATAAAGTAAAAATGTTTGCTTTAAGAGACATCTGCTATAAATAAACCAACAGTGTAAATTTTCAGGAGAGCTGCACAATTGCTTTAAAGGCGCAAAGCACGAACCTTCTGTAGAAAGTTCCAGCACTTTCCCACATTCTAGTGGGTGAGCTCCGTTCACCTCTGTGCTCATGGACCTCTACCCAACTGCTGGTTCTCAGTTCTCCCTTCCCGTCCCCCAAAGTGCAATGAAATTAGTCTGTAATGCTTTCAACACCCTTGTGGGTCAGTTTTCCTTCTCAGAGACACATACGAACGGTATTAAAATACACTTCCTGCTCGCCCAAAATATTGCCTCGGCATGCCAGAGAAACAAGCCAGTTCCTTCGGAGTCTGATGTTATCTTTATTGAATTGCGTTGCCAGCTTCAAAGGGTCAGCCATCCAGGTTATGGATACGTATTCGTTTGGAAGTTTCCTGAATTACTTTTTAAAACTCAGTCAGTATTTGTTAGCGAGAATGGAGGATCTTGTGTTTCTTTTTTTTTTTGAAGTTCTCTTGCCAATGTTTTTTATAAAATAAATAACCGCATTCTCACGCGACACTTCCTTCTGTGGCACTTTCTTTTCTTTCTTCTTCATTTCAACAATTTCTAAATTTAGGAAAAAAAATTGTCAGAAGAAATTTTAATTAATTTCCTTTTAGAATCTAAAACGAAAGATTCACAGTGCTTTTTTTTTTCTTTTTTCTTTCTCCAGAAACTGGGTAGAAAACTCATTGATGAAGAATGATAGTCATGAGCCAAATGCACACTGAAGTTCAAAGAACGAAGTGGTACCCTTGTATTAGAAATGATCACCGGAGAATACAGAAACCTTATTTTAAAAATCCTTTCTTTGGAACATTTAATTTTTTTAATAAAAGAAGCGAAATCAGATCATTAAGTAGTCCTTTAAAAATCAAGGTATTAGGACTGTTGAATTGGCTCAGTGGGGAAAGAAACATGCAGCCATGCCCAGGTGCCATGGTACAGGTGTGTGCATGGGTGTTTGTGTGTGCGCGCACATACACATATATACACACACAAATCAATATGAGAAAAAGAAGCCAGCACTGAAGGAATATGGGGGACGACAAAGACAGCTGCCTGTTGTCACGTGCACACACACACACACACACACACACACACACACACACACACACAGAGAATTTTAAAAAATATCATAAACATTGAATTCTGGAGAAAAAAGGATACAATGTATTCAAACTTTAGCAATTTTCAGGGGTAGGTTGAAAAAAATCTGTAAACTGAAGCTCATGATTTTTGTGATAACAAGGAAGCAGAGTGTGACTTGTGCATATATTTCTTCATTTATTCAGCATGCCTTGAGTATGAAAGACCTTGCACTATTTATAGAAATACAATTTAAATTGCCTTTTCATTATAATACCCTCAAGGCAAAATTATTTCATTGGAAAATTGATTTGCTATCAAATAAAAAGAAGATAAGAGTTTAAAAGGGCTAAAAGTAGTCGCCTGACCACAGTTTGCCTCACAGACACTACCAGGGATTCATATATGTATACACATGAATTCTCATACATATAACATATGCATTTATATTTTAAATTCTCTGGTATTTATTGTTCTCAAGAGTGGCTTTTTTGTAGGCATGGGGGGAAATGATAGGTTGACAACTTCCAGACAGCCTGTCTCCTATACACATAGAAATTACAGAAATTGTTAGGGTGATCAAAACCAGTTGTCAAAAAAAAATTTATAAAATGCTTCCTTCCCCTCTTAAAAACAGTTTAATTTTCTCCTATCTCTTTCAGCCCTTTATCTTCTCCAGTGTCCCACCCTGCAATATGTGTGAAATGCTATCAAAAGCTTTGTGATATTACCATAAATTACTGTGTAAGCAGACCTATTTCTTATCTGTCAAGGGGCACTTCTCTTTTTCTTTAGCAATTTTCTCTATTTCTATATGTGTGAAAGGTTTTTCCTGCCTTTTTTTTTAAAGAACAAAAAAGAAAAAAAATGGTCTGTACCTAAAAGACTTTGACTTTTAGTGAGTAAGTATTCTAGATTCCTGTTTACAAAATAACCTTGCTACAGGACAAAGGGAATGAGAAACACTGTTTTCTACTGTTTCTGTTCAATTCGAGTTTGCAGACAGTAATTTCTATATGGTGGGACATATTCCCATGCCAAAGACAGAAAATGCATTATTGCATTTAGCATATGTTTTTACTCTTTACGTTCATTTTTAAATGCACAGTTTGTATGTCACGAGTTTGTGATTTTTTAAAAGTTATTTATTTTAAAATCTATTGCCTTTATGTCTCATCAATGCTATGTTGTTAAGTATAGCTCTTTTGATGGGAATTACTTAACAGGGCTCTATTGTACCTGGATAGTCATAATTTTTGACAACCATGCAATTATCTTTTCTATTGTGAGCTTTCTTGAAAATTCTCAGGGTTAATTGGATAGAGCTTCTGTTTCGGAAAGAAGTGGGATGATATTCCGTTACAGAGTGTGCAGCCTGAAAAGCCTGAGCATCAGGGCTGTGATGATGCTGCCCTCGGCTGAGGCAGAGGCAGAGAGCAATTTCTATTTTAGACAGTGGAGGAAAAGAGTTCCACAAGAGACCCAGACTTTGGAAATCATTGTCAGAAATGATGACAGAATATTCAGAAACCACATGAGAGAGGAAAACAATGACGTTCCGCCACCCCATGTAAAAACACCAGTGGCTCACTGGTGGCTTGGAATTTTCTGTTTATTACTCAGTGACTTGTCCTGATATATCTCTGTTGGTACTTAAATGCCACTGCAGGTGTATTTTTAAATCCTCACAATATTAGACATTCAGTCCTTTCTTACACAGTACATATGTATTCGCATCTCCAGCAAATGGAAAAGCAAAACAGAAAAAGAGTTTCTCAGACTCTGTCCACATTGAGATCTAGGCAACACAGTCAAAGACACTTGTGGTTTCCCCCACAGACTGTTTGTCAGCAGTGATTAGCATTGTTTTTAAAAGGAAATTACAACCACCACCAAACAACAATTACTGCAATTACTACTAATAGGACAGCAAACAAAACTCTTCAGCTGGCAAACTTTATCCCTGAAAGGTGATTTTTTTTTTCGCAGTCCAGTCACTAGGTGGAGAGACATTCAGTCTCTGACCACAAGGCACTACCCACTGAGAATAAGTCAAGGGCAAACATGCTCAGCTGTGTTTGTTCTTCTTTGCAGTTCATTTGCCACGTTGTTTTCTTCGAACAGGTAATAACTAGATAGATAGATAGATAGATAGATAGATAGATAGATAGATAGATAGATAGATAGATGATAGATGATAGATAGATAGATAGATAGATAGATAGATAGATAGATAGATAGATAGAGTAGTGAGATTCAATGACCACGCTCCTGCTTCTGCCAGTGAGAACTCACCCCACTTTCCAAATCTGCAGTGGCCAATGGCCAATGGGCACAGTGTGAGCTGTGGCAATTCACATGTTTTGGATAAGCCAGGTCCCCCATCTTCAACTTTAAGGGGACATGTGGTGGGAGCTCCATCCCTTTAACCAATAACATTTGGAGGTGACTTGCCATGGGTATGGTTTTCTCTGATACTGGACCTGATAAGAATTAAGGTGGGGACGACGGGGGTTGGTGGTTTTTTACTTGGATGTGGAAGGCTTCTGATAGGACATTCAGCGACCTCATCCTGAGCTTTCTCTACCCTTCCATGGTGGATGAAGAGGCAATGGCATCATTTTCCAATATACCCATGAGTGTGTGTGTGTGTGTGTGTGTTCCCTATTTCATCCTTTAATAAATAAGTTTTCTTCCCAAGAATCTGTGAATTTCTTACAATAAAGAAAGACTTTGTAAAAGTGCTTTTATGACTTTGAAAGAAAAATATATTGACCTATTCCTCTGGTACCTAGTTAGTAATTCAATATATGTATTTATTTAAATAAATAGATTTTTTTCCCAGCAGTTTTACGCTTATGGATAATTTTCTCAGACTAATATGGTTTGCACTGTTGCTAACATCTTTCATTAGTGTGGTCCATCTGTTAAACTGATAAAACAGTATCTATGTATTACTATTAACTTAAGAACATAGTTAACGGTGAGCATTTTATTGAGGGTTGTATAGTTCTGAGTTTTCATAATTTCCTGCTTATTTAGTAGAATGATTATACTTTTTTAAAAAAATCTTCTACCCTTAGGTCTAAAAATGCAGTTCAGTTGGTAGACTGCTTCCCTACAAATCTAATTGTAGGAGTTAAAACAGACAGTCACTCCAGGTAAGAAACCCTTGCAATAATCAAGCTGAAATGTAAAATTATGTGGGCCAGAGTAAAGGCACTGAGTAGTAGTTATGAAACATTTGTAACCTCCTCTTTCCCAAAGTGATGCTATTTTTATCACTAATATAAATTATCCTTATTTTCTATATCACATAATGATGGTGTCATATTCTAATGTTAACTATTTTAACAATTTTTAGTAAATCATGAGGCCTATAGTTTAGGTTCTTAAAAATCTAGCCATTTCTAGTTGGAAAAATTGGAAAAGTTTTATTGTGAGTAGATTTATATGATATTGCTGGGATATATCAGTTAAATGGTTTTTTTTCCTATTGAGACATATTTAGCTCATTTAAATTATCATTCAGCTTCAATTTGCCATTTTTTCTTGCCAATAAGTCAAAGTGTCATAGGAAATAAAGGCAGAGACTCATCAACGTCCCAGACTCTTAAAACGTTGTCTTTTCTTTGCTCAGAGCAGGAAAATTAAGGGGAGGCGTGTGGAAGGAATGAATGGGTGTCTCTGAGGATCATGAATAAGGCATACATTGGTTGGTTGGTGGGAGGTTTGGAGCTGTGGAGTGTGACTGGGAGGGAAGAATTCATGGCTATCGCTCTGGCTTTTGGAATGTTAAATTCCAACCAGTAGGAAAGACTGTGCTAACTCCGTCGCTGCCATGCTTCTCCCTAATTTTGAACTCTACCATTGGATTTCAAGAAACTAAGGAAGGCTTTGGGTGAAAAGAATTCTCAAGGTACAGGAAACCTCATCTTAGCCTCAATCTCTCATACTAACCCCAGCAGCATAAATATGGATACAGTGACATAAAGAGTATTTATGAAACATGGGGTATCTCTTTCAGGAATTAAGGATACAAAGAAAAATAAAGCCAAATGTCTCTTCATGGGACGTAAACTGAAGTAGGGATCCAGAAAAACAACTGTACAATTGGTACAAGTAACTTAGTGATGTAACCTTTAGTTGTCACCTTGGCACAAGCATAGAGTCAATTTGCAAGAGAGAACTTGAATAGAGAAACTGCTTCCCTCAAATTGAACGGTGATTGTGTCTATAAGTCCCTTTCTTATTTGATCATTGGTATGGGAAAGCCCAAGCCCATGAGGGTGGTGCAAACCCTAGGCAGATGGGCCTGGGCTGTATAATAAAGCTGAGGAAGCTAGGGGAAGAGCGCTCATAAGTAGCATCCTACTACCTCCTCTCCTTCAATTACCGCTTCCACTTTCCTGCCGTTGAGTTACTGCTCAGGCTTCCTCACGTGATGGACAATAACTTGTAAGCAAAAACAACTGCCCTTTCTCCCAAGTTACTTTTCATCATTGTGTTTATGACAGCAATAGAAAAGCAACTAGAATACATAGGATATGTAGGTATCAGGGTAAGGAATGAAGTGTGAGTGTAGCATTTTTGGTAGACAGTTTGGAGATGAGATCTGAGTGATTGCTGAGATGGGAACACGGCACTAATGTAGTGGGGATGGGTCCAGACACATAACATTGCAGGCATGATAACCCAATTAGAAGTGAGGAGTAGCCTGGAGATGAGAAGAGAAGGAGCACAGTGGATACCTGGGAAGGATGCAGGGTTTCTGTGTTGCAGGAAGTCATAGGCAGCTGTTACCTCCTAAGTGTCCCGAACAGATTCTCACTCTTGAAAACTCATGACACAGAGTCAGAAGAGCATAGGAGCCTAGAAAAAAGTGGATGATCTAATCAGCCACTTGGCCAGGTCAGGGCTTGAGCTCTGAGGTATTTTTGTAGGCTGAGGTGCCAGTGTTTGAAGATGGTATGCCGTGAGGAAAGGAGAGGATCCATCAGTCTAGGAATCACCATTTCAGTGTTGGTGCAGAAAGGTGAAGGAGAGAGAGAGGGATACAGAGACAGAGAGACAGAGACAGAGAGAGACTGACTTGTGGAGCAACATAGGAGTTTCAAAGTTAGGAAAATGTGTCATCTTCTTGGGCTCACCATAAATCTCACATGAGTTCAGAGATATAAAGAAAAAGAATTGCTATTGCTTCGAGAAGTAAGGAGCTGGAACGGAGAGGCCACTCAACTTTGCTCCTTTGAGACAAACATAAATATTTCCTGTTGCTGTGAGTCGAAAGGAGTCCTGGCCTAGTGATGAGCTCAGAGTTATCTGTAGGAAAAATCTTTGATGCAGCTGCTTTGCTTATCTTTAGGGAAGGCTGAGTCTTACCCCACAGACATCTCTTGCTTTTTTTCTGCAAGAGGGTTTTGTTTCATCTTGTTTAGCTAGTCAAGTGAGAAATTAACACTTGTTATTTATATGCCAATGCTATCAAATTGCCAGAACTGACTAGAGACTAACTCAGTTTCATACTAAAAGCATTAACAATATTCCCTCAGCTTTCAGGAAGGATAATTTGTTAGCAAGGAACTAGACATATCTTGAGTTAGTGTAGATTTTTAATTGCTGTTATCTTGACTTTTTAATTATAAATTAATTTTGGTTTAGCATACTAATTTCCAGTTTTTATTTTTTTACAGATGTATTCCTACCTCTCAGAATGTAGCTATGGATATTTGATAACCTAGTATTTCTAGCCTGTAACATCCCTTAACCATTCAGTCCCAGTGTACAAGGGTTTAAATATGAACCATCCTTCTTCACCAACTGCCAGAACAACTATCTCAGTAATATTTTTCCTTTATCTCTCAAATTGTTTAAGACTTGGCATTGTATTGTTACCACTGACTTTATTTTCTGGGAAGAACTGGTCAAGTAGAGTCAGTTAGACCGCTCAGTGGGTCAGAAGACCGTGCCACACAAGCCTGAAGACCTGAGCCCAATTTCCCAAATCAACAAAAATGCAGACGTAGTGGCTCACATCTGTAATTTCAGTACTTCTATCGTGTGATGGAAAGTGGAGATAGAATAATCACCCAGTTGTTTCCAGTCCAGACAGACTGAGTACCGAGAGTGGTAGAAACAAGACAGACCTGCTTCAATTGATTGGGCATAAAAGTCTACTGCTTTCAATGTAAAGGCCATTAATCATTCAAGAGAAGACCTGGAAGCGGAAGACAGTTCATCTCTGTGGTCCGAATACTGATAGAGCGGACTGTGGTTTTTTAGCTCACTTTTTGTCCTCTCAGAACTCAGCCATGGAATGGTGCTGTCGTTTGGTTTGGTGGATCTTCTCACCTTAGTTAATCTAATCTATACAGTCCCTCACAGAAATGCCGAGAGATGTATCTCCATGGTGATCTTAAACTCTATCACATTGAAAATACAGATCCAGCATCATAGGAGCTGCAGCCCAAGTCCTGCTATTACATTTTAACCACACTTAGTTAACTAGCTAGTGAAGTCATGTAGGGTATCTAACTTCATAGCCCCAGGTTTTTTTTATCTGTAAATTGGAATCATAGTACTTTCTATTTCATTAGAGTCTTTTGAGAACTTGATAATAAAATAAAAATAATGAGAGTCTTTGAACTCTATAACAGGTCAGGCATTATTGTTGTCCTTCTGAAAGAGGGTCTTCTGTAGTCCAGCTTGGCCTCCAATTCCTGGTCTTCCTGTTATGCTGCCTGAATGAAGGGATTACAGACATTCACCACCATGCCTTGCTTGGGTCACACGTTGTTTAAAGAGCTTTGCAAGCTTAGCAATCTGAGGATGAAATTGTTAATATCAATCAAAACTTATGACACACAGGTTGAAATAAGAAACGACTTTAAAGCCATTGTAACCCACGATAATGGAGTAATTTTAGAGAGACGGAAAGAGGTCAGAACTCGCCATAGACATGAACAGCGGCTGAAGAAGGAATGTGGCTCAGCAAAACACTGCAGAGTTGCTTCTAGTTGTGGGTGATGAGGCCAATTGCAGAGACCTCCTTTGTGAGTGTGAACGTATTATGGTTAAAGATGAAACGGCACAAATAGAACATTTTTAAGTGGAATAATAGTCCATTTACTTAGCGTCATAATAAATGGCCGGGGATAAATGAATCTGTTCTCCTGTCTTTCTCATCTCGGGTTCTGCACTGTTTCCTCAGCCCATTGGTTACTTTCTCCTCTGGGACAGTGTTTGCAAAGTTACCCAGGGATATCTGAAACTTACTCTGCAGTAACATCCTGTCCTCCTTCATTTGCCTCTTGGTATCTCTAATACTGTAGGTCATCTGGCCTCACTGGGTCTGTCTCTGTTAGTGTATCTTAATTAGAAACTGACTCAAATTGTTTTTTTTCTATTTAACCAAAAAAGATAATTACTATTATTTATTTTTAAAGTGTATTTATTTATTTGTATGTGTACCTGTGTGTGTGTGTGTGCACGCATGCATACGTGAGTGTCTGCATGTGTGGGTGCGCAGGTGTCATGGTGCTTCTGTGTGACGACAATACATGTGTAGAGGACAGGGGACCCCACTTGTGGTAATAAGTTCTTTCTTTGCACTCTGGGTCCCAGGTATCGAACTCAGGTTGTCAGGATTGAAGGCAAGTGCCTTTACCCACTGAACCATGTTGCTGGCCCAAGGTAGATTATTTTTGACAGGCTTAACCATTATCTGACAGCTACTAGTTTATTTTTATTAAAACATACCTGAAAGCAAGGAATTTTGATGATCAGAAATACCGTGTGAACAAAGCCAGGCACCAAGCACTCAGGGGACCAAGCTAATGAACCAAATTCTGTTCCACAAAAAGAAAAGACCATGAACAATTGAAAGATTGCTCGGTCAAGGTGAAAAAGTCTCAGGCAGAATAAGGGTGGTCTGTCTAGTAAAATACATAGAGGAAAGACAGGAAAATGAAGAAATGCAGAAATTGGTTGTTCCTCTGATTCAGTGTATAAAGGTATTATATTTGACATTTCATGATGTGTTCAAATTTTATCAGGGGCTTACAGCATAACAACGAATTTCAAAGTTGGGCTAGGAGGGAAGGGAAAGGGAAGAGGTCCAAGTAAGAAAAGAAACTTCCAGATTGTTTGACTTTTATTATTGCCAGGTCCAGCTTTTCTGTAACTCCCTCAGCTCTGCTAAATCTTCTTGAAAAGGAAATTGGACCATGATGTTCCCCTGATATTATTTCTTTCTGTTTTTTGCCCTTGATTGTTACATTCAACCCATGCTCTCTCCTCACTCCCTCCCAGTGGCTTAGCAGAACCACAGCCCACATATGAGAAGGAATGGGTCGTTATGGGAAACTTCAACGTTTACATCTAAGCCATGGGCTTGCCCACTCAAAGTCCCCCTGAATGTAGGCATTCTTTTATTTATTTGTTTGTTTCTTTTAAATTGATTTTTATTGAGCTCTACATTTTTTTTTCTGAGTCCCTATTTGCCTCTCCCCTTTTCTTCAACCCTTTCCCAACGTCCCCATTCTCCCAATTTACTCAGGAGATCTTGTCTTTTTCGACTTCCCATGAAGATTAGATCTATGTATAGCTCTCTTAGGATCCTCATTATTGTGTAGGTTCTCTGGGACTGTGATTTGTGGGCTGGTTTTCTTTGCTTTATGTTTGAAAACCACCTATGAGTGAGTACATGTGATAATTGTCTTTCTGGGTCTGGGTTACTTCATTCAATATGATATTGTCTAGCATTGGCGTGGTTACAAATGGGAGAGAGAATACTCATTCAACTTCCTGCAAGTGGAATTGAGTTCCACAACTGAACAGTGCCTGAGGGTTCATTGTAGCAGTGTTCTGTGAGAGCCTACAGAAAGTGAAACATCAGTTTTTGGTGGCAAAAACTGAGCAGTTACTTAAAATACATAGGATTTTGGGGATAGTGGATGCTCAGGATTGTGAGATTTCACCAGAAGTGCAGGCGTGGAGCTAGGAGAAGGGATTGGACTGGGAGCAGAAGCACGATGAGGTGAATCCAGCGGTGAGTAGCATTTCACATTCGTAAACTAGATGCTATAGGTCAAACTGGGCCCAGAGACAAAGAACTGGGTCCTATTAATTAAGAATTTGGCCCCAAATAGCTGTTTTTAGTGGTGAGTGTTGCTCAGTGCTAGCACAGGTGCTTAACAAAAACACAGCCTCAGGTGCAATCCCTAGTAGATGCACATATGCACATAGCCATTTTCTTAATTTATGAAAAATTAAATTACTTTTATTTAGGGGTGTATGTACCTACTCATATACCATGGAGCACTTCTGGAGGTCAGAAGTCAACAGAGAAATCAGTTTTTTCCTTCAACTTCGTGGGTCCTGGTAGCAAGCACAGTTACTCATTGAATGCTTACCCTGCTTGTGTATTTTTTTTTAAATACTATTTATTTATTTATTTATTTATTTATTTATTTATAGGGTAATCACTTGGGGGTATTGTATGTGGTGTCCTGGGGAAGTACGTGTGTGTGTGTGTGGTGTCATGTGGGGGAGTACTGTGTGAGAGAGTATTTGTGGATCATGTCAGGGGGAGCACACGCTATGATGCATGTTTGGAGTTTAGAGAACAGTTTGCGTGAGTTGGCTCCCACCTTTACCGTGTAGGTTTGGAGATCAAATTTGTCAGGCTGTCAGGCTTGGTGGTAAATGCCTAATCAAGGTATTACTCTTCTGTTTCTATTCTTTGAACCTTTATTTCTGGTGACATATGCAGGAGACAAGGTTTTCTGCCCCTACCCCTGTGGTAACTGTCGCTGCCCTGGTGTGAAATGAAAGCCAGTGATGAAAGCTGGTACATCCACTATGTTTACAGAGCCCAGTTCTCACCAGGTGCACACACTGTTGGGCACAGGAAGTGTTTTCTAGAATTTCCTCCTGCTTTCAGAACCCCAGGATCCTACCTCAGAAATGCCACTGTCTAGAAGAACACATAGGCACAGGGGAAGAACTTCTTGCTGAATGACAACAACCTTTCAATTGAGTTTTCAGAGACTGGAGCAACTTTACCCAAAGCAACGCTCTCATTACTTCCTGTTCCATGTGTCATGTCTAGATGACAACCTACCAACAGAGCACAAGTGAGTATTGTCATGAATTCCTGCAAACATCAAGGGTCTTGAGACATTGAGGCCCTTCACTGACTAAAGGAGTGGCATGCCATTCTTCAATGTAGTCAAGAATCCTAACTCAAACTGTGAGGGGAAAGTCAAACAAAACGAAACCCAGGAAACTCTTTTTGTTTAAATATTGACAGTTAAGGCTTTGGGCTTGCACTCTTTCAACTATGAAACAGAAGAGCTTGCATTAAAAAAAAAAGCACAGGTAGGGGGACCCACCACACTGAACTGAGGACTTTATGAAGTTACCCGTGGCTCTGCTTCTTCATCTGTGTAATAAAAACCACAGTAGAATCAACCACAGAGATAATTCACAAGAGCCAGTGTGTAGAAAGTAGCGTGCAAATGCATCTAGTCCTTTGGGATAGTAAACATGAAAGCTTCTCTGTTATTATAATTGACTAAATATTGAGAGTTAGACTTAAGATCCATGAGGTCAGTTGCCATGTGAAAATTACCACATTTCTTTGCTGCCTAGATCAAACTCCTATAAACTATGTGTTTATTAAGCATGTTAACATGCTAATCTCATTTTTTTGGTCTTTTTTAAACAGATAAAAGGAGTGACTATTTTAATTCTCCATTATCATTTTAAAAATTTACTCATTTGCTTACACTGGGAACTGCACAATTGTGTTTGCTAAAACATGTGGGTGTTTACTATAACTGCTTCATTCCTAGTGGATGCCCCCACATGTGGCTATCAAGCTCACTGGGACTATTTTAACCCTCACAGTAATGTAAGCCCTATAAATGTGCATAATTGTGCTTCATAAGATAATGTTCACCCTCATCTTAATTATTTGAGAAACATGCAAATATTTAATTGAATGTAAAAAGCGACCCTATACATATTTATTTGATCTATCTAGTCTCAGGGTAAATTCAGGGTGATTAGTATCAGAATAATTGCAACCGACTTCTGTGCAGAAGACTCCACAGTCACACAGAGTCCTAGCCTGATGCACCATGACTAATAAAACCCCCCAAAAGGAACTTGTATAATCTTGGGGTGGGTATTTTTTAAATCTTACTAAGAAAAGGGAAGAACTAAAGCAAAAGGATTAAGAAGAAGCTGAAAATACAGCCCTGGAAAGTAAGGTTTGCTTGGTGTATTGACATATTGAACTCCTTTTGCTCCCGCTTCTTTTGCATTGTGCATTTTGAATTATTGTGCTTCCTTTCAACTGTCTTCAAAAATGGACAGGCTTCCTTAAGCTCCAGCAGCGGGTAAGAATTGAAACATAAGATTTCAGGACTTTCAAAGTCATTTCTAAATATTAAAATTTATTCTATTTATTTTTTTAGAATGTTTTAATTTTTCATTGGAACATACAAGTGGATTGGTTTGGTTTTGTTTCATTTACAATGAGTGGGGATGGGCTTCACTGATGACTTCTCTATCCAGTGCACTTTTAGGTAGTGGATGGGCAGACACATCCACCGTTCTGGTTTTGGAAGTTAACTTGGAACTTACTAAGAGGCGTTTTAAATGTAGAATGAAAGGCAACCATTAAGAGAGCGAGAGACATCTTTAGGTAGAGACCAGTATGCATCTCAAGATGTGACACAATGATCAAAGAATCAGGTGTTTTGTGAGTTCCAGATCTTTAATTCTAACTGTTAATATTTGAGGGGTGTGGTTCAACAAACTCCCTTGGAAGATTTTTTGCAAGGAACAATAGTTTATATAATGTATACTGGTTCTTATTTTTCTCAGATTTTGCCTTGGTTATCACCTTTCATTTTGCTCTGCATTTTTTGATGGTAAAATACTTTGGAGTTTATAGAATAAATTTGGTTCCATAGGAGAAATCTGACCTTGTACCTTGTTACATTTCTATTTTTAAAATAGGAGATCAATAACCTTGCAGATCAGTGGGTGCTTGCAAGAGTTGTACTATTTCAGCTCGCTTGCAGTGTGACCGAAACCCTTCATCAAATAATAGTGACTGTTATTATACTGCCTGTAGAATCACAAAGTCCTTACATTTCACACTTCCTGATATTGTAGCTTTCATGACCATCCAGCCTTGCTGAACATATTTATATAAGTTTTCCCCAAATTTTGGACAAAGGAAAGAGAAGTAACTGGCTTAAACTGGAGTCATTGGCATTCTGAGCCTTTATTGCATTTTAATGCTTGCTTTCCCATAAATGTTCTCCATGCAAAGGTTGTGGAATTATTTTATAACTTATTTACAAACTTTCCTACATAATCTTGATAAGTAATTTTTACTAAAAATTCTCATTTGAAGCTTTCATCTCCGTATATTCTTTTTAAGAATTTAGTACTTATTTTTCATTTATTTGTGCATATTCATGGAGGCCAGTAGGGGGTGTCAGGCATCCTCTACCACTGCCTGCCTATTTCTTTGAGGCAGCATCTCTCTCTGACCTGGAACTTGTGTTTTCTCTGCTAGCTGGAAGGCGGCTAGTCCTAGCTATCCTCCTGTCTCTACCCTTGTCAGAGTGGAGGTTACAAGGAAGATGCCTCCATCTTGTTACATGAGTACTAAGGCCCAAACTCCAGTCCTCACAATTGCCCAGCAGGTGGATTTTATCACTGAGCCACCTCTCCAGCGCATGTTGGTGAATCTTACCATGTGTGACCTTCTTCAGTGGGCTATAGTTTTCTTTTTTAAACAGAAGATATCAAATTATGCCTACATCTTCACCTACTTGTACACACATCCACAAGCCAAATGAGATAGGGTGAAAATATTGGGAGCTCTTCTATTTTTTTAAAATTCCCAGTAGAAAAACAAAAGTCCTGCTCAGATACCTGTGGAAGACCTATTCATGGTTTTATGGGTTCTATTATCCGTCAATATTAATCAAAGGCTGAAAAAATTCATAATATCTTCTTGAAATCTTAGCAATTTCATATTTCATGTGTAAAGCTCCACAGTGTTTATTGATTACCCTTCGTTCCCAGAAGGTAAATTTTCCAGTGGTGACGATGCAGCCAGCTGTGCAACTGTAGGCTGGCCGCTAATCACTCTTTAGTCAATCTGTCCCTACATGGTAGACTTTGGATAACTCTTCTGTTTGCCTCACTGGGCTGTTATGAGGCTCAGCATAAAGTTTCTAAAAGCAGAAGTCACCAGACCTATAAACATGCCACATCACTCACACAAAGCAGTATTTATGCTTATACTTAGTAAGCATAAACTACAAACATTCCACATAATTTATGGAAGCAGGTTTTGGCCAGATCCCGTTTTGAGTTAGAATATTCATTCTTAGAGAACAATCCTTCAGCTTTGATGGATATATTTAGATTTAGTTTATCTACTTATCCAGCTAACATTCTATTTGGTGAATGTATGCTCAAGGGCCATGTGGGATAGCAGGTGAGCTGTGTAGGTCTCTCTGACTGGATCTGTCTTTGCTGTTGAGCTTCATGTTCTGGGGAACTCAGCCAACAGCTGCGAGGTGTGTGTGTGTACCTGGGACGGTAGCACAGAAGAACTCATGGCTAGTGTGGTAAAGATTAGCCTTCTGTACCTGGGAGGCCTCACTTCATAGACTCTGGGTTATAATCTCATCCCTGGCTGTGGAGTGGTCACAAAATTGACGAGGGCCAATGTTTGCTGATGGTGCTAAATGAAACACATACCTAACCTGAGGCAGATGTGACAGCACTGCCCGTGGCACATGCCGTGACTTCTCTGTCGTCTTCTGCACTTGTTACCACGCATGCCGTCACATCACGTGCTGTAAACAAATGCCAGACACCGCAGCACAGATTCAGTACTAACAAGTTCTGTGGATTGCATTGTCTTTACTGTACATAAAATTCTTGTGCCCATATAGAAATATAATGATTTAATTATGAAGGACAAAGACTTTTGATATTTTCCTATCTACCACAACCATTTTGAAATGTATTGTTCTAGAATACTTGGTTCTAAAAAATGCTGAATTCTGTAAAAATCATTTCACTTATGTGTGCATACACTCGCATATTCTCACACATAAATAAATAAATAAATAAATCTTTAAATAATTGCTTGATGAATTTTGACTTAGAATAAGGACAGGAATTCTAGAAACTTCTACAATAGTGATAAATATAACTTTTATTATTTTGTATTGTGTACTTATATAAAGTAGCATTCTTAATATTAATGATTGATGTGGGATTCCCTTCTCTATGCTGTGAATACCATTGGTGAATAAAAAACTGCCCTGCCCTGTTAATAGGGCAGAACTTAGGTAGGTGGGACCTCTCATCACTGGCACAAAGATAATTTTTCTTAAAGTTTCCTATCCTTATTTTGACAATTGCAAGTATAATATTTCTGGTTGAAATTATCTGCTATGTCCATGTACTTGAGCCTAGTTAGTGTTCTGAAAGTACACCGTTGGTATCATTTGAAAAGATTTAAGTTTTGGATCATACACAGAAAAGTTAGATTTTCAAATATGAATGCATAATTAACTTGCTTTAAATATTCCCATATATTTCGTGTCATTCAAATGTCTTTATTTTCCGCTCATTGGAAATTATATTACTATCCAAGAGACTAGAATCATTAAAGCATGTAACGCCTAAATCTTATGTCTTGTCCCTAGACATGAGATTACACAGATAAAGTCACTGCATTTTTGAAGAATGTTATTGTGAGCTGCTTGAGGAAAACACTTGTAGGCTTCATAAATTTAAATGGAGGAACTCAAAAAACAAGAAAGATCTACTTACTACCCGGCTATAAATACCTAGTCTAGTAAGAGATATAAAATTTTGATAAAGAAGTAATTGGTAATCTTGAAATCAATGGCAAGAAATTCTAAGTCTGTGCCTCTCATGATGCGTAACCTTTGAAATATGGAGGAGCCAAGGAGATAAAACTGTTGCCAGTAGAGGGCCAAATCTATGGCTTTGAACATGGTTGCTCAGAAGGAGCAGGGGCTGCTGCTTTGGACATGGCCATGCTGACACATTCTCCTCTTCTATACATCCATTTCCCCTCCCACTCTGCCCTTCCCCACCTTTGTCCTTGGTTAAAATAAGCCATTGTAGCATTAAATCTGTCCACTGCAGTTAATTACTTCAGTTGCATGGCAAAGCATTTAGTTCCACGATCTTCTCTCCATGGGTTTTGAAGAAACTGCTTAATATTTGCTTGCATGTTGGCTGCTGTACATCTCAAGCCATAAGGACCATGTCAAGTGCTCTGAGTGAGCAATAATGAAATACTAATTTCCAGACAAAAATTAAGTGGTTTAAAGAAGGAGCTGTTGTCTATCCCAAGAGTGGCTTTTAAGACGTTGATGTCTATCTATGTTTTGAACAGATCTATTCTTAGCTGTTCAAACCACATGTAATGAGTCCTAAGTAACTGTCTACCTTCAGAGGAGAAGCATAGAATTGAAACTACCAAACAGATCCTGTCATATCCTGGATAGGATGCTATGGACAAAGATTTCCCCTTTCTTATCTGATGTCTTTTATTTTTATTTTTGAAATCATTATGCCAAGATAAAAGACTTGTTACTTTCCAGTAAACATTGGGGATGAAAACATGTACGTGCATGTGTGTGTACACACACACACACACACACACGCACCAAGCTTGATGCATGGGTGCCGTTATTTATCAAAAATTTAAAAAAAAGAAAAAAAATTTCAAAAAAGGAATTAATATAAACAGTGGATAAAAATAAATCCTGTTAAAGAATGACTGACCACTGGCAGTCAGGAAGTGGAAAACAATGGCCTATGTTTGTACTGTTGTCTCCAAAACAGACAATTCCATTCAGAAATATTATAATTTGATGATGACATTAATTTTTCATTTCACCATCAGTTTTTCTATATAAAGGAGCCCCCAAAGCAATTAATTGTTTTTCAAATAATAAACATTTGTTAATGGCTTTTTCAGTGGAGGTGGATGAGAAGGATTAGGGTAGCAAGGGCTCTAGAGTAGCCCATTGTTAGGACACTCGAGGCAGGACTAGGCAGAGACTATGGAGTGTTGATGTGTGTGCAAAGCAGTCCCCTAGGAAAGCTTCAGAGTGTCAGAGCAGAAGGCAGAGAGCATCGCCTAATGAGCAAGGCTTAGAGGGATCCCTTGCTCATCAATAATTGTATAAAATATACAAGACTCTTGTGTTGAGGGACAGGATGCCATGAAAGTCTCTTCTTTGCTTGTGTTCCCAGAACTCTTTGATGCAATCAATACTCACACTAGGAGTCAATAAAAATGACAATTGTCTCAAATATAATGAATGTTTATGGGAACCTAAGTTTTAAAGGATTTTCTATTCAGTACCTAGATAGAAGATCAGGACAGATATTTTATTGGCTCATGTACTAAGCTATTGGATATAGAACCCTCTGTTTAGTGCCCAGAATCCATATTCATTTTGGAATTAATATTGAAAAAAGCTATCACATGACTTTATACCATAAGCATGTATATTATGTTTTGATAGCCTTAAAAGTCCAGGTTATCCACATGCATACTATTTTTCAAAAGTTTTATTTCTTATTTATAATTATCAGTCTTAGTTACTGCTCAATTGTTGTGAAGAGACACCATGACCAACATAATTCTTATAAAAGAAAACATTTAATCAGGTGGGGATGTCTCATAGTTTCAGAGGTTTAGTCTGCTATCATCAAGGCAGGGAGCATGGCAGCATGCACGCAGGCACTGAAGCAGTAGCTGAGAGCCATATCCTGAGCTGTAGGCAGTGATCAAGAACCTTGGCCTGGATTGGGCTTTTGAAACCTCAAAGCCCACCCCAGTGACACAGTTCCTCCATTAGGGTCACACCTGATCTGACAAGGACACATCTTCCAATCCTTACAATGTTTTCAAATTGTTCTGCTTGCTGATGACTAAACACTCAAACATATGAGTCCATGGGGACCATCTTCATGCAAACCACCACATTCACATAGTAGTTTTACACGTTCATGAGTTTAACCATGATATTCCAACACTTGAACATAGTGCATAACAATCAAATCAGGCTAATTAGCATATGCATGACGCCCTTAGATGACTCTGCCTACTACCAAGCCTCTGTTCTTTACTTAGATGCTCCCATACTTCAGGACTTAGTTGGCATAAAGATGTGTTTGTTCTCTTCTAAGATAAAATGCTGAATTCCAGTTTAATTTCTCAGTAGAGCTCAGGATTGGTCATTCCTCAGGAGGGCGACTGAGGAAGCAGGGTGGAAATGTGCTGAAATGTTACCCCAGGAACTCTGGCTACTCCCAGGAATATGCCACAGCCAAGGACAGAAGGGAGGAGACTCACCAGGGCTTCCAGTCACTCTTGCGTGCTGTGGCTTTTGCTACCCCTCCATCTTCCCCATGCTTTCACTGTGTCCTCATTACTCATTCCGAAGTGTGACTCCCGCAGATCTCACGGAGTGTTGGAGCAATGCTCACCAGAATGTCTTCAGACTGAGCTACATAGTGGATCACTTTTCCTTCACCCAGAGAACAGATAGATTCCATACCTGACACTTCCCTGTTTTCATTAGCAAAAAAGGAAACTAGAGCCAAATTTCTAAATTAACCAGAGAAAGTAAGACTGAGTGCCTACAGGAAGAGGGTTCCCAGGACCTTTCTATACTCTCGGCACAGTTTTGCTGTGTTTTCTATACTAACAATAAAATATTTTAAAGAACATACAGAGTAAATATTTCACTTATATAAACAGGACAATTTTGCAACGTTCAGAATATTTTGTTTCATGCCTCAGGTTGATTTTGGTTGCCCGCATGTATTGGTTTCAGGTTATTTGTGAATTTGAAAACTTGAGCCCAGCTGTCCCCATGACTGCTTGCTGGATACAGCTACCTCTGAAGTTGCTGTCTCCAGGTGGAAATTATAAGAACTTTATGTTTTATTTTTCAGCCCAAGCAGCCGTTTTTAATTACGAAGACAGTAGTATAGAAATGCAAAATAGCTGCTGCTGCTTTTTGCATATATAGCTTTTGCACTGTGGTAGTTTGAAGGAGAACGGGCCTATGCTTAAATGCTTGGTCCCCAGTTGGTAGAACTCTTTGTTAAAGCAGTAGGAGGCATGGCGTTGTTGGAGGAGTTGTGTCACAGGGGTGGGTACTGATATTTCAAATGCACTTGACATTCCTAGTTAACTATCTCTCTGCCTCCAATTTGCACTCAGCTACTGTTCCAGCACCATGCTTGCCTGCCTACTGCCTTGCTTCCTACCACGATGGTAATGAACTTCCATCCTGAAGCTGTAAGCAAGGCCCCAATTAAATGTTTTCTTCTAGAAGTTATCTTGGTCATGGTGTCTCTTCCCAGCAAAATAACGATGACTGAGACCCACATACAAAGAAAATCAGTGGGAATGTTTAGAGAGACGACAGCAGAAGAAATAGCCATACTTCGCTGAACAAGAATTTCAGCCCTATAGATTGCTTGCTATCCCCATCCCTGACAGGCTCATTTGCCTGCTCCTGTGTTTTTTTCACTTCATTTTGATAAATGAATATGCAATATTTTAATTTGTTGATATAATTATCTAGTACACATTTCTTCCCCAGATTTGCCTCTCTCCTTTAAAAAGTAAAATTAAGGTGCTGTCCTTTTAAATTCAGGCTTTGAACCACAGGCTGACCTTGAACTTCTGAGCCTTTTTTTCTGAGCCATCAAGGGGGGTGATTGTAGGTAGAGTCTCTTGGTCCTGGTCTGAGTGCATCTTATCTCAATCTACATAAGATAGTAAGAAGTAAGTCTTTGGTGGTGTTAGCCGAGCATGTGCAGTGCCGTGTTATTAAATAAGGAATATTTAATAACATGTAAATCAAGCAGTCTGACAGACTCAAGAGAGAAGAATGAACATGGATAGAGTTTAGTACAGCCATCTGAAAAAAGTAAAGGCATTAAGAAGAGATGAATCTATCCAGACAGATTTCTAATCTCCACCTCACATGTATATTGCATGCTTCCACTCAGGATTTAGAAACCAGGGAAACAGAATTCTCAATGTGAGCCCTGGCATGCTGAATGCTGAACAAAGAATTGGACACACGGCTCATTGCTTCCCAAACAGAATTTTTAGCATCGCAAGCAGCCAGTGTTCCATCCTCTCTTTGACAAGAAGCACTTAGATCTTGGAGACTCGACTCAGTCACACTGACGCGGGCTGCCTTGATGTGCCATAGTCCTGCATGGCAAATGGATTTCTTTTTTCACTCCCCAAAGTTTAATTTGTTTCCCCAAACTCTAGATCTCTTTTACTCCACTTAAAATATGTAGTTGTCTTCTCTCTATCTTTCGTCTTCTTCTTCCTTTTTTTATTTCATTCTTGTCAGGTTTGTTTTGTGGAGCAAATGATTTAATCACTCAGGGACTGTCAGCAACATCAGCCTGCGAGCTGTCAGAGAGTTAGAAAGTATTAATTCCCTTGCCTTGTGTCCACAGTAAAAAGCAGTCTCCACACGATGACAAGTAAGGCAACTTCCTCTCCAGCTCTCTCCTCTGGTTCATTTCCTAAAAGTTTAACAGTAAGTTGTACATAGTAAAGGAAGAGCTAAACGACAGCTAGTAATTGCACTGGAGTATTGCTGAGGTCGTGGGGGTGTCCTGATGTCATCATACCCACAAGAAAAAAAATTAGGAATGATATAGAATATCTTAAAATACAGTTTTCTGTGGGTTTGAGAGCAGCTCTCCATGGCCAGCAAGAACAAAGCCTGTGCCTAAGTGCACGTGAACTAAACTAGATAACCCTAGTTAAAGACAGCAGAGTAAGCCACAGGAAACGGGAAGGGGGATAAAGCTGGAAGCCATGGGAAACGGTGGCAAAAGAAAAGGAAGCTAAACTTCTAAATAGCAGATGAGCTGGCACATTCTTCTCTTGAAAATGAAGTTGCTACTTCAGCATTTCAGGGGAAAATATGCTTAAGAAAGCCTCTTTTGCTTTGGCTGTTTTCATGCTGTCCTGTTAAAAAAAATAATTCACCTATACTCATGAAAATCAGCTTGAAAGAAGGTGAGATTGGGGAGCCTAGAATTGAGTGAGAAGTGGGGGAAAGGGGAAACAAGAGCAAGTGGTAGGGGGAAGGGAGGGAGAGAGAGGGAGAGGGAGAGGGAGAGGGAGAGGGAGAGGGAGAGGGAGAGGGAGAGAGAGAGAGAGAGAGAGAGAGAGAGAGAGAGAGAGAGAGAGAGAGATTTCTTGCTAACCATTGTTTCAAAGAGAGCATAGACTCTCATCAAGGCAGAGGTTTCAAATTTCTAATCCTTGTGTCTTTGCTTTGCTTGGGTACAATCCCAGCGACAGTACTGACGCCCAGAAGAAACCTGGCAGTGATAATAGGTAGATGATTGTGTGGAGGGATGCGTGGGAATGGGGAGTAAAACAGCAGCTATTAACCCAAGTCAAAATAAATAGGGGTGAAGCCAGCAAGGTGAGCTGGTGGTGGTGCTCCCAGAAACTGCTCCTCAAGTGCTGGAGGCGGGAAGTTTAAAAACTCAGGGGTTGCAGGCAGATGCCACACATACCTGAGACCAGAGGATCTGCCTGATTGCTCATGCTTGTTAGGCAGGTCACCAAACCGGCCTTCACTGGGCAAAGAGAAAGGAAACTGTGAAAAGTCAGTGTGATTTGCAAAGATACAAATTCTCACAACATGGTAATAAAGAGGATGCGTGATGAAACCTGACAGGATGTTAAGCTTTTTTGCACAAGTGTGGACAGCTGAAGAGGCACGAAATAATACAGTTGTCACTGTGCGGCTTCACCTCCATGCGGGGCAAACAAAGAGAGCGTTGTTAATCAGCTCAGCTCTGTGGCTGGGTAATCCTCAGCCAGTAATTGATAAATGGGAAAACCATACGGCCTCAACTTCGTCTCTCATAAAAGACATGAATATTCATGCCATCTCCTTTGGTCAAGAAGCATTCTACAAGCTCCTGAGGCAGGACTGTGAACGAGGAATACACAGTTTCTTGCTCAGCAGTAAAATATCGCTTCCCTTTTCAGGCCTATTTTCTCCTGTTAAAAGTGAAGTTTAGCGATACACAGAGGACCGAGGGCACCTTAAATGCGGGCGAATGACAAATGGCTCTGCAGAAGCTCCATACTTCAGCTTTTTCATAAACTACATTTGGAAAAATATTAAGTCTTTCAAGAAAACAGTGCATGCACGACTAGAGAAAATGAAGCCGTACCACAGTACCGGAAACACTGACTCCAGCTCTGTATTCATAAGGATAATTTATTTTCCAAGCAAACCTTAGCACCGAGTCTCTGTTCTGCAGTGTGTATGCAGTCTGGCCTGTGGATCCTTTTGCAATCATTTTCAGCATCCAGTTGGCATGCAGTAAACTGCCGTTTAGTAATGAGATTAGTTGAAAATATTGAAAAGGTCAGGTTTATAGTACTTGTGTAAACGTGTAAATTTTAACTTGCAGAAAATGCATGCAACTCAGCACCAAAAAAATCTGAAAATAACTTTACACGGTATAGCATGTGAGACTGGTAGAAGTCGACAAATCCGCGAAGCACATGTTTGCCTGGATACTGTGGGAAAAGGACACAAGAATGAAGAACTCTTCAGTTTTCTCCGGTTGGAAACATGATTTCCTTTGGTACTTTCCCTTCAGTCCCAGCACCTGTTGCTAGAACTCCCATGTGAAGTACCAATTACCTGCTTTTCAGGAGCTCAAAGATAAAAGCAAAGGAAGAAACAAAGATTTGGGAGAGGAAAGACCATCTCTGGTGGGAGCAATCCATCAGTGTAGACATTCGATACCATTTAGGAGAAAAAAAGTGCTGCTCAGACACGACAGTCCACGGAATGAGGACAAAAGAAGTGAACTATGTTCACAGGATGCAGTTCTAGGCAGCAAGCAAAACTCATGGCATGAGGACCAGTCAGTGATTCTGATTTTATAAAATGAATCCAAAGTGACTTGAGTGGTCTATTTCTTGGTCTCTCTGCTCTCTCTGTCTCCCTCTGCCTCCCTCTCTGGAGAGAAACCCGAAAGCCCCAGTTATGATTAGTCTAGGTTTCAACGTCCCTGATGATCTTTTAGTTTACCGAGTCTCCCGGGCACTCACCCTTCAAAGTTTTGTCAGTTCGCTTTACTCAAATCCCCTTTGCTGAGTGTCTCTTTAATAATGGCTTGGTTTTAAATTACCATTTTTTAATCACTAGTTTTGGCTCCCCACACAAGACCATCTGTAATTTGAAAATAGGCAAAAATTATATGTCGTTTGTATACTTTTCCTACTTTCAACAGTGTGCTACATATAATACCGTCACATATAGCTGCTTGCCATCTACCTCCTCTCTTCAGTTAGTAGGATTCTTGTGAAATTTAAAGCACAATTTATATAGCAGAAGTCAGGGTGAGAGCTCATTCCTGCAGGAGTGCCATGTTTTCCTCTTCACTCTGACTCAAAGTTACTCCTAATTTCAGAACAACCCATGATCCATTTTCCATTTTTTCCCTCTTATATCATTCCTCCAAATCTTTTAAATATGAAACAGAAATAAATTTTCCTACAGTATGGCACGAACATCTTCATAAAGCACAGATGATTCAGAGAAAGTGTAAGTCTCCCACTAATTCCTAGCCTTGAAAGAGGTAGGTGACATTCATTACTAGTTTGCTTGACACTTTCTAGACCATGGTCCAGTTCCCCCTTTCTTCTTCACGTCCAGGCATCTCAAGTGTACAGGGACGCTGATGTTAGTGCTAGCATGCATGTGTTGAGGATTGAGATGCCACTGCTAAATTTTATGGGGCTGTAAACTGAGCTATTTAATTACAAAAAAACCCCCCAAAACAAAGTAACCTAAAAAGGCAGCCTTCTTACTTTTGGATCTTTGAATGGCTTTTATGTCACAGATATTCCACCGCCAACTATGTGCTGAAGAGGAAGTCTTCCACAAAGACAGCATCATTGTCATTGTTTATAACCTTCTCTTAGTTGTTTGGGAAGAGCAGGCCTGGAGTGTAACCAAACAAAGGCATACCATAGAGTGAAATGCCTGCTTATTCAGCTCTCAGCAATCCCAAACCCAAACCAAGAGAACAGAGAAAGTTCATGTGTTTTTAAATAAAAGAATGTGCTTGTTGCTTTAATTATAGATAGCTTTTCCACAAATATCAACATGTAACCAAAAACAGTTAGAGTTTACTCTGTCTTTACTTATTCATTCTTTTTCTTTCTTATTATTTTGAAGCAAGGTCTCCTGTATCCCAGCCTTGCCTGTGTTCCTTCTGTGCCTGAGGATTGCCCGGAGCCTGTTCCTCCTGTGTCTCCACCTCCCTAGTACTAGGATTATAGGCAGGCTCCGTAGTGCCTGTTCAAACATTTTCTCTTAGATATAGCCAGGTGTCCTACTGACTGAGCTGCATTATTTACAAATTTGCTGTCCAGGGTCTTATATAAGCTGGTAGGCAGAAAACGGCATGTTTTTAAGTAAGTTTTTTGAATATATACATATGGGCTGTGTGTGCGTGCATGTGTTCATGAGTCTGTGCTGGGCACACCTGCCACAGGATGCATGTGAAGCTTATGGTCTAACTCTTATTCTTTGCTGCCTGTACCATGTAAACTTATCAGAGTACTTCTGGGGATTGTCCTGTCCTTGCCTCTGATTTCACTTTTAAGAGTTTGGGCATTACAGATTTGTGCTAGCTACCTCAGTACCCAGCTTCAGTAAACTCTGAAAATTCAAATTCATGTCCTCAAGCTTTCTCAGCAGGCCCTTTACCTACTGAGACATTTCCCTAGACCACACCCCCAACTTTGGGATCCTGTCTTTAGCACTTCCCCTTGTACATGGGAAATCAGATGCAGGGTATGTGCGCATTCCACCTCTGGGATGCTGCCTCAGCCTTTGTGCAGTACAGAGAAACCAACGTGACCATTAAATTGGAATTTCCTTACCGACAATTAGTTCAGCATACATATGACAGTAAGACTTTCATGTTTAGATGAGATCACAGACTTCTCACTGATGCAGAGACTGATATTTGTTACATAATTGTTGGCGAGTGGTCTATAGAATTAACCAGACTAGCTTTATTATAAAATATTCAACTTTAATAAGGGTAAGAAAAAGGGGGACTTACAAAGCCAGAGTTCCCACGAAGCACAGGAAAAACAAAGAGAGGAGCGGGGAGCACACCCGCAAGATTTTATAAGTAAATATTAGCCTAAGGGGATCACACCCTACAAACAAGGTGATTGGCTGGGGCTTCCCCTTCACATAATCAGCAAATAACAGAGGCTTCCTGCTTACAATTCTCATTTTTCCCCAACTTGACGACCTGTTGTATTTCTAAAAAAATCAGATATTTTCCTAGGACTCAACAGTGATGCTTATGAATTGACTGAGAATGAGCTTAACTTTTAGTGATGAGGACTGACATATATCTGAGAAGCGTTCAATATAGAATATTCTTGCTTCATTTACAGAAATTATAACAGACATTATTAATGGACATTTACTACAATAATTCCAGGTGAATCTAAACTCAACCTATTAGTGTCTGCCAACAACTTGCTGACAGGTTAAACGGTCATCCTTGTGTTTTGTAAAGCTTTACTCTTTTGGCTCCTTGTGGGGGTGCTGTCACCCAGCTCCCAGATAAATTACACATGGGGGCTTATTCTTAATTATGAATGCCTGACCTTAGCTTGGCTTATTTCTTGCCAGTTTTTCTTCACATAAATTATCCGGAATGCCTTTTGTCTTTGGGCTTTTATCTTCTCTTTCTATATACCTTTCTTTCCTTCTTACTATGTGACTGACTAGGTGGCTGGGTAGCTGACCTTTAATGTCTTCCTCTCCTTGTTCTTGGGCTCCTTGTTCTCCTTCCTCTTAGATTTCTTCTATTTATACTCTCTGCCTGCTAGCCCTGCCTATCCTTGCTTCTGCCTCCCTATTGACCATTCATCTCTTTATTAGGAACACCGGGTGTTTTGGATAGGCACAGTAACACAACTACACAGAACTAAATAAATAAAAAAAAACATAAACAAAAGTCAAACACCTGAAAATAATATTCACCAACATCCTTGTAAATTATTTTAAATTATATGAACGACATGGACCCTCAAGCCCACCAGGCCTGATTGATCCTGCAGGTCTATTTTTCCATGGATTAACTGAACTCAGAATCCTGGAACTGTGATACCTTTGACATTCCTTTACAGTACAGTTTTGGCTTAAGCTTAATTTGAAAATGTTTAATTTAAAATTGAACATAGCCTCTAAAAAATATTTACTGTTTCTGGCTAATAACTCTGTCTCAATACATGGTGCAGATTATTATGAGTAATGATGAGCTCCTGTTGTGAGATAATCTTTTTGTTCACTGCGAGTATGTGTTATTCTCATTAGCAAACACAAAGCTAGGCAGAAAAAGGTTAGGCAGGACTTGAGGACAAAAAGAGAGCTCAGAGCAGAAGAGGGTAGAGTCACAGGAGTTTCCAGGAGATGTAGGCAGAAGCAAGATGAACATGCCAACTTGAAAAAAGTTACTGCTAAGTGGTAGAGAGTAGATAAGATATGCAGGTTAATTTAAGTGTTAAGAGCTAGTTAGTAATAATCCTAAGCTTTTGACCAAGCTTTTATAATTAATAATAAGTCTCTGTGTGTTTATTGGGAAGCCTGCAGTTTGGATGAAAAGCTCTGCCTACAGAGGCCACAATAAAGTTGATGGCTAAGGTATTTCAGAGATGCTAGCAGGGCCCAGGCATCATGCTTTCCTATTTATGATTAAAAACACCTGATGAGAGAGGTTCCTTGGCCCCCTATCCTTCTTGGGCTCTCTGCAGGGCCTCTATTCCTGGCATACCGCCTCTTTCTTCCTAGCCCACACAGCTTCCATCCAGAACCCTCCCCACTTCGGCCCCACCGCCCTCTTTCGGCACATAACATCACCCAGCCCAGCCTGTCTGGGCACTGGGTCCGAATCCTCGGGGCACCCAAGCGGGTGGGAGTTCCTTTGCTTCTATGGCCTGCCTGTACCAAGCAGGGTAGGCGCTTTGTTTGCGAGCTGCCCCATCAGCACGGAGGCCTGATCTCTCGGCGCCAGGAGAGACAGCGTTGGGGAGAGCCAACATTGGGGTGAGCCGGCGTTGGGTAGGCAAGGAGACCTGATCCAATAAAAGAAGATCCATAAGGAAGCATTTGGAAGAAGAGATGGGCAGATGCCAAGGCAAGAATTCGCCCAACAAGCTGAAAAGCAACATGAAGCCACCAGCGACCTCCCAACGGGAGGACATGAATACCTTAATCAAGAAGAAGTAGAAAAGATTGACTTCATGAAAGTGATTGACGCCCTTAAACAGCAGGTAAAAAATGCCCTTATAGAAATGGATGAGAAATATAACAGAAAGTTTGAAGAATTGAATAAATCAGTGAATGATACCCTAGAAAACCAAGGAAAAACAATCAAACAGATAATGGAAACAGTTCAACACTTGAAAACTGAAATGGAGGCAAGGAAGAAAACACAAACAAAGGGCCAGCTGGACATGGAAAATTTAAGTAAACAAACAGAGTCTACAAAAACAAGCACAACCAACAGAATACAAGAGTTAGAAGAAAGAATTTCAGATTCTGAAGATACCATAGAGAAAATAAACACACTGATCAAAGAAAACAACAAGTCCAACAAACTCTCATCACAAAACATTCAGGAAATATGGGACACAATAAAAAGACCAAACCTAAGAATAATAGGAGTAGAAGAAGGAGAAGAAGTGCAGCTCAATGGTCCAGAAAATATATTTAATAAAATTATAGAAGAAAACTTTCCCAACCTAAAGAAAGATATACCTATGAAGGTTCAAGAAGCATACAGAACACCGAATAGGCTGGATCAAAAAAAAAAAAACATCCCCTCGCCATATAATTATCAAAACACAAAGCACACAGAATAAGGAAAGAATATTAAGAGCTGCAAAGGAAAAGGGTCAAGTTACTTATAAAGGTAAACCTATCAGACTTACACCTGACTTCTCCATGGAAACCATGAAAGCCAGAAGGTCCTGGATAGATGTACTGCAGAAACTGAGAGACCATGGATGCAAGCCCAAATTACTATACCCAGCCAAGCTTTCGTTCACTATAAATGGAGAAAATAAAATTTTCCAGGATAAAAACAAATTTAAACAATACACTGCCACAAATCCAGCTTTACAGAAAGTAATAGAAGGAAAATCACTAACCAAGGAGTCCAACAATGACCACAATAACTCAGACATCTAGAGACCCTTCACCAACACAAATCAAAGAAGGGAAACATACAAACCCTACTACTAAAAAAGTGACTGGAGTTAACAACCACTGGTCATTAATATCACTTAATGTCAATAGACTCAACTCACCTATAAAAAGGCACAGGCTAAGAGATTGGATAAAAAAACAGGATCCAACATTCTGCTGTTTACAAGAAACACACCTCAACCACAAAGACAGGCACCTACTCAGAATAAAGGGCTGGGAAAAGGCTTATCAAGCAAATGGACCTAAGAAACAAGCAGGTGTGGCCATACTAATCTCTAACAAAGTTGACTTCAAACTTAAATCAATCAGAAGAGATGGAGAGGGGCATTTTTTTTAAGGCTGGCAGTATTTAATTGTGAGTGGATTCTTTTTTTTATTTTATTTTTTTTATTAATTTATTTATTTATTAAAGATTTCTGTCTCTTCCCCGCCACCGCCTCCCATTTCCCTTCCCCTCCCCCAATTAAGTCTCCCCCCAGCCCAAAAAGCAATCAGGGTTCCCTGTCCTGTGGGAAGTCCAAGGAACCCCCACCTCCATCCAGGTCTAGTATGTTGAGCATCCAAACTGCCTAGGCTCCCACAAAGCCAGTGCATGCAGTAGGATTAGAAACCCATTGCCATTGTTCTTGAGTTGTCAGTAGTCCTCATTGTCCGCTATGTTCAGAGAGTCCGGTTTTATCCCAGGCTTTTCCAGACCCAGGCCAGCTGGCCTTGGTGAGTTCCCAATAGAACATCCCCATTGTCTCAGTCTGTGGGTGCACCCCTCGCGGTCCTGAGTTCCATGCTCGTACTCTCTCTCCTTCTGCTCCTGATTTGGACCTTGAGATTTCAGTCCTGTGCTCCAATTTGGGTCTCTGTCTCTGTCTCCTTTCATCGCTTGCTGAAGGTTAATATTCAGGAGGATGCCTATATGTTTTTCTTTGGGTTCTCCTTATTTAGCTTCTCTAGGATCACTAATTATAAGCTCAATGTCCTTGGTTTATGGCTAGAAACCAAATATGAGTGAGTACATCCCATGTTCCTCTTTTTGGGTCTGGCTTACCTCACTCAGGATAGTGTTTTCTATTTCCATCCATTTGTATGCAATATTCAAGAAGTCCTTGTTTTTTATTGCTGAGTAGTACTCTATTATGTATAAATTCCATACTTTCTTCATCCATTCTTCCATTGAAGGGCATCTAGGTTGTTTCCAGGTTCTGGCTATCACAAACAATGCTGCTATGAACATTGTAGAGCATATACTTTTGTTGTATGATAAGGCCTCTCTTGGGTATATTCCCAAGAGTGGTATTGCTGGGTCCAGGGGTAAGTTGATCCCGAATTTCCTGAGAAACCGCCATACTGCCTTCCAAACTGGTTGCACAAGTTTGCATTCCCACCAGCAATGGATGAGTGTACCCCTTTCTCCACAACCTCTCCAACAAAAACTATCATTGGTGTTTTTTATTTTAGCCATTCTGACAGGTGTAAGATGATATCTTAAAGTTGTCTTGATTTGCATTTCCCTGATCGCTAAGGAAGTTGAGCATGACCTTACATTTTATACTCATAACAGGAACAGTTCATCAGGATGAAGCCTCAATCCTGAACATCTATGCCCCAAATATAAAAGCACCCACGTACATAGAAGAAACATTGCTAAAACTCAAGGCAGCCATCAAACCGCACACCCTAATAGTAGGAGACTTCAACACTCCTCTCTCACCAATGGACAGGTCAGTCAGACAGAAACCTAACAGAGAAATAAGAGAATTAATGGAGGTAATGAATCAAATAGACTTAACAGACATCTATAGAACATTCCACCCAAATAGGAAAGAATATACCTTCTTCTCTGCAGCTCATGGAACTTTCTCAAAAATCGACCACATAGTCGGTAACAAAGCAAACATCCACAGTTACAAAAAAATATTATTAACCACCTGTGTCTTATCATATCACCATGGATTAAAGTTAGAATTCAACAACAATGCTACCCCCAGAAAGCCTACAAATTCATGGAAACTGAACAGTCAACTACTGAACCATACCTGGATTAAGGAAGAAATAAAGAAAGAAATTAAAGTCTTCCTGGAATTCAATGAAAATAAAGAAACAACATACTCAAATTTATGGGACACTATCAAAGCAGTCATAAGAGGAAAGTTCATAGCACTAAGTGCCCACTTAAAGAAAACAGAGAAAGCTCACATTGGAGACTTAACAGCCCACCTGAAAGCTCTAGAAAAAAAAGATGCAGACTCACTTGGAGGAGTAGAAGACTGGAAATAATCAAACTGAGGGCTGAAATCAACAAAATAGAAACACAGAAAACAATACAAAGGATCAATGAAACAAAAAGCTGGTTCCTGGAGAAAATCAACAAGATTGACAAACCCCTATACAAACTAATCAAATGGCAGAGAGAGAACACACAAATAAATAAGATCAGAAATGAAAAGGGGGACATAACCACAGACACAGAGGAAATTCAGAGAATCATTAGAGCTTACTACAAAAGTCTATATGCCACAAAACTGGAAAATGTAAAAGAAATGGACACATTTTTAGATAAATACCATATACTAAAGTTAAACCAGGACCAGGTGAACAATCTAAATAGACCTGTTAGTCACAAAGAATTAGAAGAGGTTATCAAAAACCTCCCTAACAAAAAAAAAAAAAAAAAAAAAAAAAAAAGCCCAGGACCAGATGGTTTCAATGCGGAATTCTACCAGAACTTCCAAGAAGAGCTAATACCTATACTCCTTAATGTATTTCACAATAGAGAAACAGAAGAGGCATTGCCAAATTCCTTTTATGAAGCTACAGTTACTCTGATACAAAAACCGCACAAAGACTCAAGCAAGAAAGAGAATTATAGACCAATCTCACTCATGAACATCGATGCAAAAATCCTCAACAAAATACTGGCAAACCGAATCCAAGAACACATCTGAAAAATTATCCATTATGATCAAGTAGGCTTCATCCCAGGGATGCAGGGCTGGTTCAACATACGAAAATCTATCAATGTAATCCATCATATAAATTAACTGAAAGAAAAAAACCATATGATCATTTCATTAGATGCTGAAAAAGCATTTGACAAAATTCAACATCCCTTTATGATAAAAGTATTGGACAGATTAGGGATACAAGGATCATACCTAAATATAATAAAAGCTATATACCGCAAGCTGACAGCTAACATTAAATTAAATGAAGAGAAACTCAAAGCCATCCCACTAAACTCAGGAACACGACAAAGCTGTCCACTCTCTCCATACCTCTTCAATATAGTGCTTGAAGTTCTAGCAATAGCAATAAGACAACATAAGGAGATCAAGGGGATTCAAATTGGAAAGGAAGAAGTGAAACTTTCGTTATTTGCAGATGATATGATAGTGTACATAAGCGACCCCCAAAACTCCACCAAAGAACTTTTACAGCTGATAAACAGCTTTAGTAATGTGGCAGGATACAAGATCAACTCCAAAAAATCAGTTGCCTTCCTTTACACTAAGGATAAGGAAGCAGAGAGGGAAATCAGAGAAGCTTCACCTTTCACGATAGCCACAAACAGCATAAAATATCTTGGGGTAACTCTAACCAAGGAAGTGAAAGATCTATTTGACAAGAACTTTAAGGCATTGAAGAAAGAAATTGAGGAGTATACCAGAAAATTGAAGGACCTCCCTTGCTCTTGGATTGGGAGGATCAACATAGTAAAAATGGCAATTCTACCAAAGGCAATTTATAGATTCAATGCAATCCCCATCAAGGTCCCATCAAAATTCTTCACAGATCTTGAGAGGACAATAATCAACTTTATATGGAAAAACAAAAAACCCAGGATAGCCAAAACAATCCTATACAATAAAGGATTGTCTGGAGGCATTACCATCCCTGACTTCAAACTCTATTACAGAGCTACAGTGATGAAAACAGTGTGGTACTGGCATAAAAACAGAGAAGTCGACCAATGGAATTGTATAGAAGACCCGAATTTTAACCCACAAACCTATGAACACCTCATTTTTGATAAAGGAGCCAAAGTATACAATGGAAGAAAGAAAGCATCTTCAACAAATGGTGCTGGCACAACTGGATGTCAACCTGTAGAAGAATGAAAATAGACCCATATCTATCACCATGCACAAAACTCAAGTCCAAATGGATTAAAGACCTCAATATCAGTCAGAACACATTGAACCTAATAGAAGGGAAAGTGGGAAGTACCCTACAACAGATGGGCATAGGAGATCGCTTCCTATGTGTAACCCCAACAGCACAGACATTAAGGGCAACATTGAATAAATGGGACCTACTAAAACTGAGAAGCTTCTGTAAAGCAAAGGACACTGTCACCAAGACAAAAAGGCAACCTACTGACTGGGAGAAGATCTTCACCAACCCTGCAACAGACAAAGGTCTGATCTCCAAAATATATACAGAACTCAGGAAACTAGACTTTAAAATGCTAATTAACACAATTAAAAATTGGGGCACTGAACTGAACAGAGAATTCTCAGCAGAGGAATTTAAAATGGCCAAAAGACACTTAAGGTCATGCTCAACCTCCTTAGCGATCAGGGAAATGCAAATCAAAACAACTTTGAGATATCATCTTACACCTGTCAGAATGGCTAAAATCAAAAACACCAATGATAGCCTTTGCTGGAGAGGCTGTGGAGGAAGGGGTACCCTCATCCATTGCTGGTGGGAATGCAATCTTGTGAAAACACTTTGGAAATCAGTGTTTCGGTTTCTCAGGAAATTCGGGATCAACCTACCCCTGGACCCAGCCATACCACTCCTGGGAATATACCCAAGAGATGCCCTATCATATGACAAGAGCATTTGTTCAATCATGTTCATAGCAGTATTATTTGTAATAGCCAGAACCTGGAAACAACCTAGATGCCCCTCAATGGAAGAATGGATGAAGAAAGTGTGGAATATCTACACATTAGAATACTACGCTGCGGTAAAAAACAATGACTTCTCGAATTTTGCATGCAAATGGATGGAAATAGAAAACACTATTCTGAGTGAGGTAACCCAGATCCAAAAAGATGAATATGGGATGTACTCACTCATAATTGGTTTCTAGCCATAAATAAGGGGCACGGAGTCTACAATTGGTGATCCTAAAGAAGCTAAGTAAGAAGGTGAACCAAAGGAAAAACATATAGTTACCCTTTTGGCTATGGGAAGTAGACAAAATTGCCGGGGAGAAAATTGGGATCTTGGGGGTGGGGTGGGATGGGGGTAAGGGGAGATGGGGAGAGAAAAGGGAGAAGGGGAAGATGGGGGGGAACTTGGGGAAAAAAGAAGGATTGGGATAAAGGAAGGTTGGATAGGGGAGCACGGAAGCACAATTCTTAGTTAAGGGAGCCACCTTAGGGTTGGCAAGAGACTTGAACCTAGAGTGGCTCCCAGGAACCCAAGCTGAGGTCCCCAGTTAGTTCCTTGGGCAGCTGAGGATAGGGAACCTGAAATGACCCTAGCCTATAGCAATACTGACGAATATCTTGCATATCACCATAGAACCTTCATCTGGTGATGGATGGAGATAGAGACAAAGACCCACACTGGAGCAGTGGACTGAGCTCCCAAGGTCCCAATGAGGAGCAGAAGGAGGGAGAACATGAGCAAAGAAATCGGGACCACGAGGGGTGCACCCACCCACTGAGACAGTGGAGCTGATCTACTGGGAGCTCACCAAGGCCAGCTGGACTGTGACTGAAAAAGCATGGGTTAAAACTGGACTCTCTGAACATGGTGAACAATGAGGGCTGATGAGAAGCCAAGGACAGTGGCACGGGGTTTTGATCCTACACAATGTGCTGGCTTTGTGGGAGCCTAGCCAGTTTGGATGTTCACCTTCCTAGATATGGACAGAGGGGGGAGGACCTAGGACTTACCACAGGGCAGAGAACCCTGACTGCTTTTTGGACTGGAGAGGAGTGGGAGGAGTGGGAGAAGGGTGGGAGGAGGGGGAGAAGGGTGGGAGGAGGGGGAGGGAAATGGGTGGCTGGGAGGAGGTGGAAACTTGTTTTTTTTTCTTTCTTTTCTCAGTGAAAAATAAATAAATACATAAATAAATAAATAAATAAATAAATAAATAAATAAATAAAATCACCTGATGACATCTTGAAGTTCGCAGGCAAATGGATGGAGCTAGAAAACATATTGAGTGAGGTAACCCAGACCCAGAAAGAGAAATATCATATGTACCACTCATAAGTGGTTTCTAGACATAAAGCAAAGAAAACCAGCCTATAATTCACAATCTCAGAGAACCTAGTCAACAATGAGAACTCTAAGAGAGACATACATGGATCTAATCTACATGGGAAGTAGAAAAAGACAAGATCTCCTGAGTAAATTGGGAGCATGGGGACCATGGGAAAGGGTAGAAGGTGAGGGGAGAGGAAGAGAGGAGAACATGTATAGCTCAATAAAATCAATAAAATTTAAAAACAAACAAAAATACCTGATACATCTGAACACCATGCAGAGGTTTTTCCCTCTTGATAGTGTTCTGAGTGTGGGGAACATTTACAGATATATTTTAAGAGGTTGGGTATTTTTATTCACATATACACACACAAAACAGTGAAAGATGCTTTTATAGGAAACAATAATTCTAAATGGCATGTCATTAAGATGTATTCCCTTGGAAATCTGACAGAACTAGAGCCGTGCAAAAAAAAAAAAAGTGGTAAAGTGACCTATATTTGATGTTAAGGATATAGGCAACTCTTTGCCAAGGATATGAGTTGCCTTCTGACCTAGAAAATGAAAAGGCAGAGTCATTTTTTTGTGGATTTGATGTCTCTAAACAAACATTTCTGTAGAATTCACTTGTCAAAGGAAAGAACAAACATTGGAAGCAGACAGTTGTAGAAACTGTGGCTAGTACAAAATTGCTAGTTAGTTGTGGGTTTCTTTTCCATTCTAAAAGTAAAGACACTCTTTTCAAAAAAATAGTAACATGAAAATACATGTAACTGGACCTCTGGATAGATCAATATTACCCTAGTCTATCTATAAACTCCCCCCCAACACACACACACACACTTTCCCCTTCCTTCCTTCTTTCCATCCTTCCTTCCTTCCTCCCTTCCTTCCTTCCTTCCTTCCTTCCTTCCTTCCTTCCTTCCTTCCTTCCTTCCTTCTTTTTTCTTTTCTTTTCTTAGCAGGGTTTGTTAAATTCTCAGAACCATGAATTGTTTCTGTTATTAATGGGAAAAATGATTAAAATGTACTCTGTTTTTATTTAAAATTTATTTTACAGTTTTATATCCCTCTCTCCTCTCCTCCCAGTCTGTCTTCACATCTTTTCTCCCCCATCCATCCACTCCTCCTCTGTTTCTATTTAGAAGAGGATAGGCCTCCCATAGGTATCAACAAAACATAGCATATCAAGCTGCAGCAAGACTAAGCAACTCCGCTTCTATTAAGGGTGGACAAGGTGACCCAGTGTAATTATCTGTTCTGTCTCTTTAAGTGACAAGCCACACCCACTCCCTCCCCCATTCATTGAGGCAGGTCTTCCTTCCTGCTTGCAGCCTTAGCTTCTCTCTCTCTCTCCTATCCATCTTTCTCTCGAAAAGGCAGCTTCTGCCTCTCTCCACTTCTCCCTTTCCTGTGTTTCTGTCTCTCCTTCCCCCTTCTCTCTGCTCTTCTCTCTTCTCCCCCTTCCCTTCCATACTTCCATAACCCACTTAATAAATATTCAACCTCACTCTGCATGGGGTGCCTCCATCTGTCTCTTGCCACTGGGGAACAGACACCTTTGGAGACTTGCGGCACAGTCTCATGTTCAGTCCCTGCCTAAGACTGGCTGCTCTCAGGACACCCTACCCACTGCCTGCTGCTGCCAGGGATCCCACAGCAAGTTACTCTGGGATCCGCAGCAATCTGTAATAATCCATTATACCCAATATGAGGGAAAGGGTTACAAAAGCTAGCAAAAGAGTTAGAGACAGCCCCTGTTCCCACAGTTAGGGGTCCCACAAGAAGACAAAGCTACACAACTGCCACATATATGGAGAGGGTCAAGCTCAATCCCATGTAGACTTCCTGGTTGTCTGTCAACTTTTCTGAGTTCCTGAGTCCAGACTAGTTGAATCTGTGGGTTTTCTTGTGATGTCCTTGACCCTTCTGGCTCCCACAATTCTTCCACTCTCTCTTAAGTAGGATTCTCCAAGCTCAGACTAATGTTAGGCTCTAACTCTCCGCATCTGTTGCTGAATGAAATCTATCTGATGATAACTGAGCTAGGCACCAGTCTATGAGTATAGCAGAATATCGTTAGGCATCATTACATTGACTTTCTCCCTTCTCCAGTTCTATTTGGTTCTATCCTAAGTCTACAGGCCATCCAGTTCTGAGTCCTGGCACTCCAGGCAGTGTCAGGAGTAGAATTTGTCTGGTGGCATTGATCTCAGGCTGAACCTGAGATCATTCCCACAATCTCTGTGCCACTGTTACACTTGTACATCCCATAGGCAAGACAGACAGTAGGTCCAAGTTTATGTCTGGGTTGATGTTCCAATCCCTCCACTGAAAGTCTTGTCTGGTCACAGGAAATGGTCAGTTCAGGCTACACGTCCCCTATTGCTAGAAGTCTTAGCTGTGCCCATTCTAGCAGATTCCTGGGAGTTTCCTTTGCATCAGGTTCCTCCCTGACCCAGAAACACATCCCACCACTTCCAGTTGTCTTTTTCAGTACTCACACCCACCCCAGGCCCTGATTCCTCATGTTCCCATCCCTACCTGTCCCCAGGACACCTATGAAATCTCTTCTATTTCATCTTCCTAAGAAGATCCACGCATTCTACCTGGAGCACCCCTTGCTGGGTCTGTGGATTGTAGCATGATTATCCTTAACTTAAACTGCAGCCTACAGAATGGCAAAAAATCTCCACCATTCCTTCCCCTGACAGAGGGCCGATTTCCACAATATACAAACAAATCAAAAAAAAAAAAAACTAGACATCAAAAACCCCAATAATCCAATTAAAAAAATGGGTTACAGATCTAAACAGAATTTTCTAAAGAATCTCAAATGGCTTGAGAAATAATTAAAGAAATGTTCAACATGTATACATATTAGGGAAATGCAAATCAAAATGACCCCGAGATTCCATCTGACACCTGTCAGAATGGCTAAGATCAGAAACACAAGTGACATATCATGCTGGAAAGGATGTGGAGTAAGAAAAAAACACCTCCACTGCTGGTGGGAGTACAAACTTGTACAACCACTTTGGATATTAATATTGTAGTTTCTTAGATAATGGGGACTCAATCTCTTTCAAGACCTATCTCTACTAATCTTGAGCATAAACCCAAAGGTTGTTCAGTCACTTACTCAACTATACAATATCCAGAACCTGGAAAGATCCTAGATGTCCCTCAACTGAAGAATGGTTAAAGAAAAATTGGTACATTTACACTATAGAGTATTACTCAGTTGTTAAAAACAATGGCATCAGGAAATTTGAAAGCAAATGGATGGAACTAGAAAAAAAATCACCCCAAGTGAGGCAACCCATTTCTGTGGGATAATGCTCTTGTACACTGTAAAAAGTTCTCATTTGTGTTGGTTAATAAAATGCTGAATGGCCAGTAGTCAGGCAAGAAGTATAGGTGGAGCAACTAGACAAGGAGAATTCTGGGAAGAGGAAAGGCTCTGTCTGTGGTCACCAGCCAGATGCAGAGGAAGCAAGATGAGAATGCCTCACTGATAAAAGGTACCAAGCCACATAGCTAACATAGATAAGAATTATTGGTTAATTTTAGTTGTAAGAGCTAGTTAATAATAAGCCTTAGCTAATAGGCTACCCAGTCTATAATTAATATAAACCTCTGTGTGTTTTGTTGGTACTGAATGGCTGTGGGACCAATCAGGACACAAACTTCCATCTACAACCCAAACCCAGAAAAACAAACTTGGTGTGTACTACTTATAAGTAGATAATAGCTGTAAAGTAAAAAAAAAAGTATTTTAAACAATTGATCAAAGTAATACTTTAAGTCATTAATGCTTAAGACATTTGCCTTTAGTATTCTACCCAAGGGACAAATGATTAGTTAGACAACTCTCCTAGTTGGAAACATGTCACAGCCTCCTTTTCCCCTTTCCCCATCTAAGTCCTAAGGAAGGAGATGGTTGTAAAAGGTGCTTGTTTGTTCCCAGCTGCTTAGCCCCGAAATAATCACACAGAAACCATATTATTTACAATACTGTTTGGCCAATAGCTTAAGCGTATTTCTGGCTAACTCATATCTTAAATTAACCCATCTCCATTAATCTGTGTACCACCATGAGGCTGTGGCTTAACAGGTAAAGTTCTGGCGTCTGTCTCCAGCAGGCTGCATGGTTTTTCTTGAGTCCACCTTCTTTCTCCTAGCATTCAGTTTAGTTTTCCCCACCTACTGCTGTTCTGCCCTGCTATAGGCTTAAGCCAGCTTTTATTTTTATTCATTAATGGTAATCACAGCATACAGAGGGGAATCTCACATCAGGGAATTAAAATTGTCCTTGAAAAATCTGTCTGTGATGAGCTTTGATATGCTCAGGAAGAGTTCCTGAGCAGAGTTAAGGCTCTTCTGGGAAGGACATTGCCATAGTTTTTCAAGGTTACTTTCTGTTCATTAAAAAACACTTCGTAAAACAGCGACGAAGAAGAAACCGCCTCCCATCAAGCAATGGATAGCTCACTAATCATTCCTGCCTCCCCCAGTCTGACTTCGTCTTGGTTGAGGGGTAGAACCTGTTCAGATTCTGTAAGAACTCTTAGCTTCACAGCCACTGTGGGCCGATAAGGGCCATAATTATGCCGCATTTGATCCATATCAAAGCAACTTCTCCGCTACCGATTTACATAAGGTAAGCGCCAAACGCGGTATCGCCTTTCGCCCACCTCTCCACTTTCTAAGGGAAGTCCTCTTTGCACACTGTACGGGAATACCAAACCTTCCCGTTGAAATTTGTGATGTTAAACAAACCATTGCCAGTCATTCAACTTTTTTAATTAAGGATGCAGTGTTCCATCCCTTTTCAGACATTAAAATTCAGGTGCAGTCATTAATCTTTCTAAACGAATTCACCTGTGGCTAATATTGATGTATTTTCTATGAGGCTTGTCATGGGTTGCCGCTCGCATAACCACTCCACAGTTAATTACACAGGGGATTATCGTTAGTGTCATGAAGATAAAACCTCCTGGCAGCCTCGGAAAGAAGCTTCGTTTTCTCCCCCCCCCCCTTCTTTTTCTGAAGCAATGCCTTACTTCGTTTTTGTAGTGAAGGATAACACAAGTTTGTTTCAATGGCAAGATGAAGATATAACTCAAGGAATTAGGTAAGAGGTAGGCAGAACAGAAATACCCGCTTCAGAGTTGTGCATTCGAAAACAAGCAAACCCTGGGAGTCCTTGGCTCAAACCCTGGTTGAACTGAGGGTGATACAGGTGGCGGCATGCACCGGTTTATCTTCAGGTACTTCCATTAAATATAAGAGATAAGTGCTTTCTGAAACTGTAAAGGAAAGATTGTTATCATGAGTCCAGGACACCAGAGAAAGACCTTTGACATCTTTATAAGACTTCTGGAAACAGGCAGGAAACACCTAAAATGTGTAGGAAAAGATGAACATAAAGGGACTTTATAGGCTAAAAGCTAACAATCCTGACAACTGTGGTCAAAACCAAATCCCCCAAACAGCATAGCTAACTAAATTAATGCATTTATGTTAGCAACTTAGATGAACCATATGTAGCAATTCTATATTATGGTAGAAATAAAAAAAAGGTGTTTACTTTTCATAATTATGCATTGTACTTTATGTATACACTATTGGTACTTAGCCGATACTTTTTCTTGAGATTGCTATTTACTGCACAGTTGTATATTCTCAAAAAATGAGAAATGTTCAAAAACACAGATGATATTGAGTAGTAATACAGGAAGCATAAAACCTTCATTTCAAGACAGTTTAAAATCACATTAATGAAGAAGTCTTAATTAAGAAGCCTGAAATCCCATCTAAAACTATAAAATAAGAGAAACAATAAAAACTTTCTAAGCAATTGTTATGGAAAAATAGAAATATTTTTTATGATGTTTTTAAACAAAGCTTAAATAAATTTTAAATTTGTTAAACAAACATGGAAAAATATTATTTGAGTGTATTTTTATAAAGATGTTAAGTATTTCCTATAAAAATTTATATTATTATAAAATACAAGCAATTGACTGAATATGTTTGTGGTAATCATCTGACACAAGAAGGGACAGCCACAATCTCTAGGTATACACAAAAAAATGAAATATTTTTTGAATATTGAAAAATCCATTTATTTCACATCCATACACATGAAAGCTATGATCACTGTACTCTGTTCTTGTGTTTGTGATTTTAGCCCTTGAGGAGGTGTTTTCACAGTCCTTACCGTGTTGCTTGATTTATGCATATGATTCTATCTGGTTATGATGAAGAGCGATAGCTGGGAGAGAAGGAGCCTAGATGTGGACACTGGTTGCCTGGTCGCGTTGACTCGGGAATCATGCACCATACCTGCCTCACCTGTCCCTTACATCACAGTGTGCTTCTGTGCCACTCGAGTATGGTGGCACTGTGCTCAGGCAGGCCCTGGGATGGAAGGGTTCTCTCTGATGCCCAGTATATGTTTGTAGACTCATTTCTACGACTTCCTCATTTTTCACAATGCTTTACAGGCGGTCTATAGAATCTCTAAAACTCAAGTTAATACCGTGGTAACAAAGTGAAATGACTAACTGCACACGTATGAGTACACAATGATTTCTGTTATCTCCAACAATGTTTTCTAAATATCCAACTTTCTAAACAGCTCTTAACTTAAAGATGCTTGAGGTGAAGAAGATGTGAAATGTCTTCTATGTAGGGGATGGCAGCACCCTTCTAAAGCCTACGTGTGACTTACTGACTTAAATTCTTCCTTAACCACACCAGCATCAAAACCTTAAGAATATGACTTCACAGTAGCTTCTTCTATCAAACTTTTTCAGAAAAAAATCATTTTCCTTAAAACAACCTCTTCATTAGAGAAGGTATTGCTTTTTCCTTAAACTTTATGATAAAACCTATTAGTCTTTATGTATCTTAAATTTGAATTAATCGAGGGAAGTGGAGTTGGTATGAGATGGTGTGTACTCTTGAACAGTGAGTGTTTCTCATTTCATGGCCTTTCTTGTTTCCTCTCTCCTATTGCACTGAGTGCCACAGTGATATTAATGACACACTGTCTTCCTGCTTTATGGAAGCTGTACCGACTCCACTGCAGCGTGCTTTATTTAGGAAGATTCTTTTGGATTTGATGGCTCCTACCCTTTTCCAGGAAATCATCCCCCTAATCTTTTTCTCTGATATTTACAACAGTCGTCCTCTCTGCCAAAACTATCTAAAAGGTACAAAACTCTGAAAAATAAGCAGAGTATTTACAGTAAGCTCTTCCTTTCTCATTGTGTGTGTGCGGCTTATGTATGTGTGCGCACAAGTGTGTGTACCTGCAGGTGTGTGTATGTGTGTGCAGTTGTGTATCTGTATGGAAGTATGCATATGTGCATACTTGTGTGTGTATGTGTGTATGCGTGCAGGTATATGTGTGTGCATGCGTAGGTGTATGAGCCTGTGTGTGAGCAGGTAGAAACCAGAGGAGGAGGACAGTCAGTGTGTTTTTATGTTGCTTATTCCATTGATACACGGTCTTTCATTGAACTTGAAGTTCATCTTCTTTCTAGTCTGGCTGCCCAGCAAACTTCCAAGACTCACCTCTTCTCCACTTTCCAATGCTGGATAATAGTCACAGACATACTCAATGTTTGAATTGATGCTGGAATTTCATACTCTGGTTCTCTTGTTTGTGCAGCATGTGCTCTTATCCACTGGGTCACTTTTATGATCTAACAATTCATTTCTTGGATTCATTTCTCGTTCATTTGGATCAAGACCTCTCAGAACTCAATGAATGTGAATAGTGCCTAAGAGTGTTTCTGAAATTTTGAGACAGAGCTAATAATTGGATTAACTTTTAGGCTGAAAAGCATATTTATGGGTGTTTTTTTTTTGCAGGTATTTAGTGGTAGCTAGAATTTAGCAGGATGCTAACTTTTACGTATCAGATGCAAGAGTAAATGCGCGCCAGTAGTTTAAGCTGCATTCATAACCTATGGTTTGGAAAGAGCTGAAAGCACAGATTATTAATAAGGCATTTTCTGGTGAAATGTCTGGACTAGTATAGTTAATATTATAGTTAATATTGCAGAATCTTTTACGCTTTGGCCATCTCCTAATGAGTAAAGGTGGCCACACTGATTGTGATTTATTTGGAAATGCTGACAAACCTCTGCTGTAGTGAATTGGGAATTGTTGTGTTGTGTTGTTCAAGTGTGGTTTTTACTGACCCCTACAACTTTGTTCCACAGAGCCCCAGAATTACATCACATTACACACACATGCACACACACACCACATGCACATACGTTTTTATATGTCTGTACATATTTATAAATATGCCCATTTCAGGTACAGCTGTGTTGTATGCTTTTAGAAAAACAAAAAATATGAAGTAAAATGAGTGTAACTAATATTTGAGACTACTCATAAAAAATCTGTTGGTAAGAACTTAAGAAAGTAAAATACGGTTTTGAAATATTTCCTATTTTTGCAGTTTTATTCAAAGAGCTAATAGTTATCAAAATAAAAACCCAATACAACAAATAAACAAACAAAATCACTGTTTTGGAAGAGAAACTTTGTTCTCATGTAAGTTTCTAAGTAAAATTCACTGATACTTTAAATAAAATCTGCTCAGTCCATGGGGCTGGAAGTAATAGTTATAAAGGCAAAGATAAATTCCAGAAAATTAAATTCAAGCTATAGACAAAAGTGATTTAGGATATGGCCTTTTTCTCTTTTCCTTAACATTGTTTTTAAACATTCCAGAAACTGGATAAAGCTACAGATTGAATTGGATGCTGGCTTTTAAATTCAATAGAATTTAATATTAATTCAGACTCATAAAAAATAAGCTTAACATTGAGAGTTAACAGATTACAGTTGACCTCAGCAATAGCTGCCTTTATCATAATCTTGTTTTAAAAAGGATTTGTCTATGTCATTTTATGTGTACACACGTGTGCCTGGTGCACATGTTATGTATACCATGTACTTCCTAAACCTGTGAAGGTCTGAAGAGGGTGAGGGATCCTTTGAACTGCACTTAGCAAGTAGTTGTGAGGTGTCATCCAGGTGCTGGTAATTGAATCTGGGTCTGGGGCAAGAGCAGTATGCATCTTTACCATCAAGCCGATATGCCAGCCCCTTACAACATCCTAAGCCGGTTTCTGTCATTACCCAGTCCTCAGCTTGTAATTCAAGATTTTGGTTGTCCTTGTCTATCAAGTTGAAAAGGCACTTCTTAGTCAACCTTTTGAATACACACACCATGGTAAGAGCATTGCATCTCCACCTTTCATGCTGGTTACACATTGTAGACATACGCTGTACCCCTAATAGTCCTATACTCTGACTTTGGTTTTATTGCAGACAGCTTGCAAACCTACTGTCAGGATATAGGGTGAACATACCCTGCTTTATGGAATGAGATGATTGACTTGCAAGGTTAATGGAGCGCCTGTTGTGAAAACCTGTGACTATCCCAAGAGCTCTGTCAGTAGACCCGTGCCATTGCGCAGATCTGCTCTTGAGTTCTGCTCCATACGGTCCTAATCATCACTAACTTCAACTATCAGTGACACAGTAAACTGTGGAAAGGATTACCGAAGTGTGATCAATTACAAAATATAGTATACTATTGCATCACAAGGGAACTAATCACATTCAGAATATCCCAGGCAGACAATGTGTTCTGAAAGCCCACGTTGCCCTTCTGGACATCGGCTCAGATTTGTTCATGAGGATCCTGTCACAAGCCAATATATTTGCTAGGAAAGCCTTCATTTTCTTCATTGAGATGTCTAAACACATGTGTTGGTGAGAGCATTTACAGGATGTCCCATTCTAACAAGCGTGGGATAAGCTCCGAAGCCAGGAACACATTTCACAGAGAACAAGCTTGCCCTTTTATCCCAGAGTATTAGGATCGGGAGCCCAGCAGGATTCATCTACTCTACAAAAGCTCCTCCATCCTGCCCATAGTGTGTGCTTAGCCGGAACACACACAAGTTGTGTTTTCTCACTAAATGACATTGTCTAGCTGTTCACTTCATATTTGTCACATGTATACAAGGTGTCACACGTCATGAAAGCTGGGTCAGTTTGTACACCACTAATCTCATTAGTGTGATGGCTCTAGAAACATACAACAACAACAACAACAAAAAGTAGCTAGTAAGCCACTCAGCATAAGCAAGCCTCGCTCAGCAGGCACCTCATTGAAACAGGCTCTTCACCAGCTGCTAAGAAAGGCAGCCGCAGTTCCAGTTTGACTCCTTCCTCCCTGCTGCCAATGAAGACTAACTCCTCAGACCCAAACGAAAGGGGCGCTGCCAGGCCCAGCTACCTTAACGAGACAACAAGTGCGAGGGTGCAGTACATCTCACCCTCCCCTTTCAAATCCAGTAGACTATTTTCTTCTTTTAGACGGGAGCAAGAAAGGTCTGTCTGTCCATTTCCAGTTGTTTTGGTGTTTGTTTTTTTCTGCCCTTTATTCCCCTTTACATTTAGAACATAACTTCTCAGACCTCAGTCAAGCGAAGGTCTACAAAGACCCCAGTGACATCATTGCCATTACAGGGCATGTTACACTCTAATCAAAACCATTACCACTCACAAGCCAGGGCTTCACTCAATTAGCAGTCTGACATGGATATTTTTTTTCTTTTAAATACTCGGTGAAGGTTGGTAGTAGTCAGAGTGGCTGGTATGATATGCTACTTTTTAAAATGTCAGTTATCCATTTTGGGAAAGCAAAGTGATTGTTACAGATTAGTTAATCCAAGAGTTCACGAACTATGCTACATAGTTCATGGAACTGTCTAAGAGTCAATGCCTGAAACGAAGATAACTTGTAATTTACTGAAAATAAACAAAGAATAAATTTATGCTTTACCCAATTTTAGTGAGCATATGCATATGTATGTTGATATGGGAATGCATATATAAATGTGTTTGTGCATGTCTGTGTGGAAGCAGAGGCCAACTCTATGACAGGAGTGAAACTCATGTCATTATGTTTGGAGAAAGTACTTTACTGATTGAGCTATCCCTCTAGTGCTTCTATAATTCTTTTTTCAAAGATGTGAAGATATATTCAATAGTCTTTAAGCATATAATTGATTTCCCGAGACAATAATAAGTTGGTATGTATATTTGGGAGAATATTGCTAATAATATTTTCAAGTGTCTCTTGTATGAAGTTTGTAAACTGAATTACATTTATACTATGGCACCCTTTCTTTTCCAAGTTTTCTTTCTTGAAAAGCTAGAATATTTCTTTATAATAATTAGAATTATATATCAACAGAGCGACTTCGTGCTGTGGTTACCAAGGAGCCTAGAGTTAATTTTGGTGTTTCTCACAGTGTCTGTGTTAACTCTGTTCTTAACCTACTGCTCTTTTTCCTGATTCATGGACTTCAGTTATTTTAGATACATGCTAGGTAGGTAATCAGGCAAAATTAAATTAGAATATATACTTTTGAGACAATTATCTGTCATCTCAGTGCTAATTAAATCAACAAGGTATGTTGAAGGCTATTGTTGATTGCGGATGTAGAGGTCTGGATTCATAAAGCATTTAAAGGCTGTAACAGGCTTTCTTGGCTGGGCAGTAGATGGGCATTCATGATTAGACTGATTTCACCCTACACCACAGAGTTCAAGGAAGTAGGCTGGGGGGCGTGTAACAGTCAGCTCAGGATAGTGCAATGAAGACAGGACCTTGAGAACGGCAGCATGATTTTTATCCTTGTTTCCAGTTGCTGACTCCCATATGATCGTTACACCATCACCTCAGCTTTGATGTACCTGAAGGGAACTAAACTCGTCTTTGTTAAAGGTCGGTCACATTTTTGTGGAAAAATTTTTAAGCAGTGTAGGTTGAATATGCTGCTCTTAGTAAGAGAGAGATGAAAACATTTGACTGGATGCACTGAGGTAGGGTGGCACTGTCCCAGGCAGAGAAAGGGGCGTTTGCTAGCAAAAGGCATGAGAAAGCATATGACTCTTACAAATGACATAATCAGAATATGTCCCAAGCAAAACATAAAGTATTAAACATTTTAAAACTATTTTAAGCTTTGACATTATTCTAAAACTTCATTTATTATTAAAGAACAAGTTAATAAGAGACTATATGATATGAAAATCAATATGAAAGAACTATACTGTCAAGAAGTTAAGCCAATGCTTTATGAGACAAAGTCTCAGAACTGAGGGTATGTCAGAGAAAAATCATCATGGGAAAGGGGAGAGGATCACAAGGGAACGAGGACACAAATGTCACAGGGTAAGATATGCACACAAGAAAATTGTATATGGAACCCACTATTTGGTACATTTAATAACACAAATAAAATATATTAAAATAAAATGCTTAGAGATTTCAGAAACATCATGTAAGATGCCAAGAATACTTTAGACAGGGGTTGAAGAGTTTAAGCTGATTTTCCTAAAAGCATCATTTTTAAGGTCCCTGTTTAACTCTTAATGTGGTGGAGAATGTCATAGTACAGGCTACTGGTGCATTTTGGGGAAGTTTTCTAAGTATAGAGGTGACATGGATGGTGTCTGGAAAGGCTGTGTAGACTACATGGAATCACTGTTCGGAAACAGCCTTCTGAAGAGATAGCAATCACCTCGCCATGGTCCACTATTCACAAGGTCTCAACAGCAGAGGCTTAAGCTAGACACAAACCAAAGCACAAATACATTTAATGGTAATGAAAGTCCCTTAATTCCCTTTGACAATACAGCCTTTCTTCATGGTTAGAGCTTTCAGGCCTCATTCCCAAGAATTATGCAGAAATATTCACACTTAGAGAGGTAAAGTTGCCTTTTTCTCTAACATATTTGCTCCTTACTGCCACAAATTATTTCAGAAAATGGCTTGAACCATTGTTAAAAGATAACCTATTTGAGAAAGTACAAATTTTTAAATGAATTAAAAAAGGAGAACATTCATAAATCTAATATCTGGATTAAATCAAAGATGACATGAAAGTTTAGTGGTCTTCCCTGGTTTGTATATTTGGCAGTAAGCTTTCCTCATCACTGACATTTCTTTGGAAACAGAACAGACAGACATTTAGAGTATTAACAACCTGGTGACTGTAGAACTGGGACCCTGAGGTTATCACCAATTTAATTTGCTTTTTCTTTTTTTGAATAGAAAAGCTCATCATTTTTATTAGATAATTCCTTCATTTGAAAATGTACATTCATCAGACTTGAAGGACCATGTATTGTTTCTGTAATATGACCATGGTTTTAAAAATATTTCATGAACCATTTCTCCCATTGTATTGTACAACTTCTTTTGAAAGAGCTAGCCTACAGTTGAATAATCATTACAAACAAATTATTCTTACAATTGCTTTCTAAATGTAGTGCGTAGGCACATAAAAATGCTAAGTAAGAGGTATTTTATCAAACTTTCAAAGCGCTTGAGGTGATAAATACTACAATTTAAACAGCAGTATAAAGTATAGCCTGAATGCAGATAATATTTCTGGAGACAGTAAGAATGTGAAACTCAGTAAGGCGGCCTCTTAAAGAAAGAACATGTAAGTCACTCCTTAATTAGCACATTTTTCATATGGTAATTTGTGGGTTTGTAATTCAAATTTATAGATGGAATCTGGGTCTTAATTGAAAATATGAGATGGGATATCCAGTTTTGTTATATTTAAAGTAATATAGTTTATTCTAATATATTTGGTAAACATACTTTTGCAACCAAAAACATAATACATATACATATAAATTTCCCCTAGTTAAAACAACAACTCTTTTTTGTTTTTTGTTTTTTGTTTTTTAACCAATAGTGCGTAAAACCTGCATTAAGTCAAAGGCTTAACATGAAACCTAGATAATTATGCCTGTCTCTCCTGTCTTACTTAGCAAGGGACTTGAATGACCAGACCTGAAGGTTAAGAATGTCTCATGGAAATTTGACCCCAGGAATATATTGAGTCTCTATCTATTGATTTGTACTCTGGACTGGCAGAAGATGGTGCAGAGATGCAGAATTGACCTTTGACATTTAGTAGCAAATATTATACTCAGCAAAACGATTCAGAGTGGCATCTTTTAGCTCAGAGAAAGAGCGCACGCATTAACAGAAAGCAAGACTCAGTTCTGAGTTCTACTTTTCCTAGTGATTATCCTGGGAATTGTTCTTTGAGGCCTCTCACAGGAAGTAATTTGGATTAAGCTTAGCAAAGGGCTGAACTTCTTGAAATACTTAACATTCTTTGTAATTGCTTCCTTAATTATTTTTTTAAAAAGTTATGGTGAACTGTATTAGCACACTGTTTAATTTGGCTCATTTATAAAATCTTCCATTTTGGTTTTTCAAAGGATGTTCGAAGTATTTCAGATGCAGAGTGGTAGTCTATCTGCATGTTTTCCTGTGTGTGTTCCAATTAATGTCAACACGAATCATTATTGAACACATTCTTTACAAGGAAGGCATCACATTCATAGATGTGGGGATGAAGGCTGACTGATGAAAATATTTATACCATTGGTATGATTTACAATTTTAAAAAGCTGTTTGCTTTCAGTTTTCACTTGATTTCATTTCCTCGATCTGGCAAAATGACATACTGCGTGCTTTAGTGAAATTAACAATGAAAAGATTGACGGATGATGTAATCTAGTCTTTGGAACTTCCCAGTGAAGGTCACTAAATTAAGAAGTTAAGTGGAAATCAAAAGGAGCTATAACCTTTATGCTGGCAAGGTATTAGCTGAGTACACTCAAGTTAATTCTTCAACCTCGCAGTGACAGAAGGGTTATGAGCAGTAATCTTACCGGCATTGAACTTGCAGTGTTACGGACAGGAATCTCATTTCCCTCCAAACTCCCCAGGCTGTGTATCTGTGCAGACTCTTCATTGGATTATAGAATACTTTTAAATCTTCAGCTATTGGAGATAAGAAATGTTGTTAAGATTGATGCTTAACTGACCAGTGACTTAATACAATTAAATCAATTACACATGATGAAATTTGTTTGGTTATATTCATTACTTTGATGAAATGGTGACACACATACATGCATGTCCTGCACACATATGACAAAGTAAAAACAACACCTACTTAAAAAAGTACAACGGTTTTTACAATATGTGCATCTATTGCTCATTTTAAAACACATTGTATACTTGTGTGTTCACATGAAATATCTCTAAATTTATTTTGATTATAATTTAAGATGCAATATAAAGTTTAAAATAATAAGTGTGTATGTGTGTGTGTGTGTGCAGTTCTATATTTGCAGACATATAGTTTAATGTCCTCCAATTCTCTTCTCTTTGAAGTGCACATGCCAGAATATGAATACATTTCATAAGATCTTTTAAATGTGATTTCTCAATATCGTTAAGCACTACACAAAATCGATTCAGTGGGGGGATATTCCTGTATTAGAATTTAATATTTCTAATTCACAAATGTTCACATTGCATATTTTTTAATATCTTATCTTTATTTCACTTCTGAATAACTATTTTTAACGTTGTCATGTAGGACACTGTGATTAACTTCTATAAAAGTAGTCAACTCTGGCAGTTTGTAGTCAAACAAATGCCCTGTGTTGTAGAGAAATGCTTCACTAGATCACAGTTTAAACTTCCTTAATTGTTACTTTTGACTTTGGAATAATTTAAACACGTATCAGGGAACACTAGGCTGGAAATCCCATTGTCGTCTCTTTAAATGCAGAAGAAAGAACTGCACGCAGGAGCAGCTGGCAACGTGGAGTCCTGTGACTTCATCCAGAGCTTCAGTGTTTGGTGATTAGTAGCTATGCAGTCTTAGACAAAGCTTCTTTTGCCTTATTTCCCTTTATTTGTAAAATAGGAAAAGACAGGGAATGGAAGAATGAAATAATCCCCCAACAAATGTGTGTAAGGAGAAAACACCAGGAGAATGCTTCGGTGACTGTGTGTAAGGAGAAAACACCAGGAGAATGCTTCGGTGACTGTGTGGCCCACCCGCTGTGTGCTGCTCAACTTTTCATTGTCAGCAAGTTTGGGATCTTAGTCATCAAGTTACCTTTTAAACAAGATGGAGAAAAGTAGGTATTTTTTATTCCATGGTCTCTTTAAAATGTAGTAGTTTACTTTTTGGTTCATTTTGTCAATTTGAGTGTTACTAAAGATTCAAAAAAAGTTAAATTATTACAAACACACCATTTTACTAGACAGAGCAAAACCTGTTAGAAGAGCAAGTTCATAAGATTGCTTTTGTTGTGTGTCTGTCCAATAAAGTATAGAAAGTAATTTTTATCTTTCAGAAAACAATTGTTCAATTTTTATGCAATATAAAAATTACTCAATTAACACTAAATTAACTAATTAAACATTTATTTACATTTAGAAAATAAGGCAAAAATGCCATATAATTAAAAGACATATATCAGGTAACTCTATACCCCTAGTATATTAGTAGGTATTTTTTCATTGCAAAATTAAGCCATTGGTTCTTTAACTTCAAAAGCCTAGAACCCAGACCAATACTGAAGCTAACAAATATTTAAACAACTTAGAAACAACTGAGAAAATAAAGCCCTAATACCAGTGAAACAAAGTCCTCATTTGAAGTACAAACTGGGGGATTAGACATTATTGACCCTGAGAACTGATTACATTGCTTGCCATTAGCTGGGAATCACTGCATGCTATGTGTACCCTCAGGGTTCAAGAGTTTACCAGGCTCCTTTGACCTAGGTTAAAGCTGTTTGAGAAGTTCTTACTCCAACCTCCATCTCTTCTGACCCAGGATAGGAGTACGTGAACACAAAGACACACAGACACAGACAGACACACACACAGAGACACAGAGACACAGAGACAGACAGACAGACAGACAGACAGACACACACACACACACAGAGTTCCTTACTTACTCCCCTGATCATGAATATTATTAAATTATTAAATTGTAATCCTCAGTAGATTCATTTAAATGTTTATCAGTTTTCTGAGGTCTATTCGCTTATTCTAACAGTAAATTATGATTTAATCAGTAAGTAGTAACATATTTGTTAAGCTAATTTTAGGTGGGTTACATTTTTGGCCTAAAGCTCTTCCATTAATTCAACAAATCTATATATGTAGACCAGTAGACCAGTCTCAAAAGTCACAAGAACTCTAATTCCAGTCGATTTCAAGTCTTCTACCCTCGAACTGCAAAACTTTAGAAAATGAATGTACAATATAAACATAGATTATAAGTGAAGTCATTGAGAAAAAAACATATTTCAATTATGTATTTATTCAGATTGGATAAAAGAGACTTGGCCAACTTTTGACCTCATTTCTGTTTCATTGTCACAAAGAATGTGATTTGTCTTTAGGTTCCAGAGCAGTTGTTAACATACAATTACAACCACGAATGGAAACTCAAGTGTAGGTCCACTCATGGCCATTTCTACCTGGATCCAGTGACATCAGAATTAGACAGTGCTTTCATGGGATGTGCAGAGGCACAGCGCAAGGGTGGACCCACGTTCCCCCCTTCTCATCTTGGCATTGTTAGTGTTAATAAGCCAGCCAGGGGCTTAGGACATTCTCAACAATACAGCTTGAAGCTTCAGGAAGTCAGCAGGGTCTCTAAGGTTGTAGCATGTAAAAGTCAAGTAATTAAATACTGCTTACTTACTGTGTAAGGGGGGAAAATTCCAAAGGGCTAATTTCAAAGAGAAGGTTTCAGTAAAAATTAAGCCTTTAGCTGTTAAATACATTCTGCTCGACTTGGTTCAAAAGAAAAGGCTAAAGACAAAAACCGGGAAAGCTGCCTCTCTATCACAGAATGGTGTGAGAGGACAGAAGGCAGCTTCCCCAGACGGCATTGCACTGCTCTTCAAAACAGCTGGGACTCTGTGATAGGAAGCTTCTGATGATTTTGTTTTCATTGTTTTGGGGTATGACAACAGACTCTTCCTTTCCAAACTCTTGGCAAGAATTAAGACATTTTGAAATTAAGATTAAGGTTAAGATTAAGATTAGTTAAGATTAAGCTAAGATTAACTCTCCAGAAGGTTTGCAAACAAGCAAACTTTAATCACTGTCTTTAATCTGATTCTATTTTTCTTCTTGGATTTATAAAAAACCCAGCTGCTACCAGAGTTCAGATTTAGCTAATTTCAATTCTTCCGACTTTACAATGAGATAGTAGAATCTGGAGTTTTTCTTCACTGTTACAAATATCTGACAGAAAGTTGAATGACTTATTTGTGCTTGTGGGTTAGACTTTGCAGCCCAAGCGCAGGTGTTTCCAGGCTCTGCGATGTGAGACAATATCTCAGCAGTGGCAGCCAGTGGTAGGGTACCCAGATCCAGCTTAGCCTCCATTTTCCAGGAAGTGGAGAGAGAGGCAGGAAGTTATCAAGGAACGTGGTGCACATTTCCAAGGACTGACCTTCATCTAGGCCCCACTTTCCAGGACTTCTAGCACCTCCCCAAATAGCACCAACAGCTGGAGACCTCACCTTCAACACTTGAGGTCTTGGAGGACGTTTTGAGAGTGGTCATGTGTTTCTTCCTCCACTCCATCTTGCTCCTCTGGTTATGCCCGTGGTTAGCATAAAGAAAAAATTCTAGAGATGAAAGAAATATCAAAACTGCTTTTCTTGCTGAAAATCATCTCTGAGTTTGTCCCTCACACTCTCAACTTCTGTGCATAGGATGGGATCACTTCTCACCTCATCAAAAGGAGCAAGAGTCCCCATAGCGCTTGTTAGAATTTGTTTTTTAGGATCACGGCCAACTATCTCTTCACAAGCATGTAATTAAGGGTACTTAAATAGTTATCTTTCGGGCAGGATCATGTCAGCTTTGCTAAGCACTCTCATTTGGTGATGAAAGATGTTCTGAAGATGCACCACCGAGTGTCTTTCTTAGTCTTTGACTATCACAGACTGGTCTTCCAAGGGTCTACTATTTCTTGTAAGCCAGTCACCCCACATGCACTTTTGGTGTAAGAGTAAAATGAGATATTGGCTGCTGTGAGCAAACCAAAAATTTTAAAATATTTAATTTTTGTCCATTTCTATGTCTCTCTCTCTCTCTCTCTCTCTCTCTCTCTCTCTCTCTCTCTGTGTGTGTGTGTGTGTGTGTGTGTGTGTGTGTGTGTGTGCACACTCACCTGCGTATGGAGGCCAGAAGAAGATATCAGATGCCCTGGAACTAAAGTCATTGGTAGTACTGAAGTCCTTTTCATGCTGGGAACTGAACTCTGGTCCTGTGGAAGAGCAGAAAGCACTTTAAAACACCTTAGCCATTGAATCATGGGCTATTTTATCCTAAAGGATTAGTTTTATTGATAATTATAATGTGGGTACTAAAACGAAATTTTAAAGAAAACTAGAGTATAATGAGTATACAAACAGCTGGCTACGTTGTTGTTCAGTATTGTTTTCAAGTGTGTAACACACTGTACTCTATGCGCTGTCTGCTTATGTAGCCCACAGCCCAATAGGCTTGTTATATACACCATGAACAAGTGTGGAGTGTACCATCATGCTGCGACCACTATGACATCACTGGGCAACTTAATTCTTCCAGCTCATTTTAATCTTATAAGGCAGGGTCCAGTCTCTGAATTACGATGTTTTGTGGAACATGGCTTTGTTTCCTTAGTAAACTTTTTCTAAGGAAAAGGTTCCATTTTCTGGCACTGAGAATCTGCTTAATTCACCACAGTCTGATGAAATCTGAAAACATCTAACATATCTGAAGGTTTTTACAGCTAGTGAGGGGAAAATACCAGTGGATGGGGCAATATGAGGGAGTTTACTGATGAAAAGACTAAGGAGCAAGAATTTTGATCACATATAAGCTGCTTAATAATTAAATGTATTTGAAGATCCTGCTGGGAAATCTGTGGAAGCTGAAAGACGTTAGATCCCTAAACAGGCTATATTAGAATTTTAAGCTTTACCCAGATAACAACTAGATGGTGCTTCTATAAACGGATGGACAGAAATTGTATATACTTATCATATACAATATGATGTTTTGAAATGTGTGCACATTTTGAAGTAGATTACTTAGACTAGTTAACATATGTCTTTCCTAGCATAGTCATCAGGTTGAGGAGTGAGAAGATATAAAATCTACCTCCAGGTTTTTTCACAATACAATGAATTATTGTTTGGAGTGATGACAATGCTTTGAACAATCATGTTGAAGCTATTCAACCAACCCAGCTGAAACATTGCATCCCGATCATACAACCCTATGGACTCTAGCAATCAGTGTCCTACACTTTCATCAACCCATCTTCAGAAAATTCCATGTACACTTGAAGTCACGTGGTATTTATCTCTGCCTGGCTTACTCTACCCTGTGTTCTTCTCCAGGGTCCACCACTCTGTGGAAAATGATGTGACACCTTCTTCTTTCAGAGCTGAGTAGCATCTCATTTTATGCAGGAATACAGACATACATTGTATCTCCATTCCTCAATCACTCACCCGTTGCTGGGACAGTGATCCATGTCTTTTGAATTGTAGATCACACCACAGTGATGTTGAAGGGCACACACTGGCTCATTTCTTCTGGTTGTCTACCCTGTACTGGAATTGCTGGTTGACACGGTGGTTGTATTTTCAATTTATAGGGAAAGCTCTAAGCTGTTTTCCATGATGGCTTTACCAACACACATTCATGTCGATGTTGCAAGAGAGCTTGTTATCTCCAGCCCACATCCCACATCCTTGTCTATAGTTGCTTCTTTTTTTTTTCTATAACCATATTAATGTGCATGACGGGCTGCAGCACACAGTCCCTGTCTGCACTCTATGAGCTACCATACAGTTGGCGAGCTTCAGGCAAGGGGCTGGAGGTTGAAACACACAAACACACACCGAGAGACAGAGACATGGACTGCTAGTCACTGGTAAGACGCCCTTTATTCAATAGCACCATGGAGGCTTATATACCCAACAGTCAAGTGGGCCAACAGATGAAAACCTTATCCTCTAATCCTCAAGGTCAAGGCAAAACGTGCTTGTGAAGCAGAGCTGGTAAACAAGTTTGACACAGCCTTTAATAACTCAAATCAGAAGGAAATTAAAGATCACTAGCAGAAAAGAGCAGCTGGAGGCCAGAACTCCAAATGGTCCCAACAACTGGCCATTTAGATGATGTTTTAATGTTTATTTTTCTCATGATTAGTGAGCCATGTGTTTACCTGTACCTGTTTCCTATTTTAATGTTTTTCATTATATAGAAAATGGTTATTCCTGTCCTTTGCCAAATTTTAGACTTGTTACCCATTTCTTTCCTAATGAGTTGCTAGAATTCATTATAAGCTTTGGATATTAAACCCTTTTTATACAGTTAATAAATCAACATCCCATTCCATAGACAGTTTCCTTATTTTGTTGAACAGAAGTGTTCTAGTTCATATACTCATTCAGTGCGTTTTGATTATTAGTCTTACATGAGAAATGCTGAAAATGAGAATGTAGTCAAACATAATTTGGGGAGTGTGATGGTTTATGAGGTAAAGGTGTTTTGCAGTCCAGCTCAAAAAGCTAAGTCCACAGGAAACCATATAATGAAAGGAGAGAGTTAATTTTTTTTTTGTAAACTGAGGTTTCTCTATGCCTCCTTGTCCTACAGTCTTTTAAAAATAATCACTCAAAGGCTTAATATTAATTATAATATCTTTTGCTGATAACTCAGGCTTATCACTAACTAGCTCATACATTTAAATTATCTTATTTCTAATAAGATATATATTGCCACATGGCTGGCTGTGGCTTTACTGTCATGCTGGCATCTCGTTTCTCGGGTGACTGCCTGGCATTTTCTCCCTCACTCTGCCCCTTTTTCTCCCTGTATCTCCATTTAGCTTTCACTCCTGAACTTATTCTATCTTGCTATAGGACAAAGCAGCTTCTTTGTTAACCAATGAGCTGAAGACATATTCAGAGTATACAGAAGGATTATCTCACAGCATGTCCCCTTTTCTATCTCATCAAAACAGAAGGTTTGAACTTTAACATTGTAAAATTACATAAAGTAAAACAATTATCAAGCAAGAATTACAGTTACGATATTCAGTCCATTTGTATTTGGCAAAAATAGAGAAAGTATACCATTATATATCTTATTTTGAGAGTCTAATGTTTTATATCGTATTTACTGCTTTATCACAACTAAAAGAAACTATAACTTTCTATTCTTCAACTCCATCAAAGACCCAAGAAGGAAATAATAGTATCCGAGTGAGCAGGAACTGTGTGGGACCCACAGATATGAGTCCTGTTCTACCTTGACCAAATGTAAGAGAGTTTTAATTTACTTTTACTCCTTCAAAGTCGATGACAGGTGTGGCTAAAAATAATATATCTTTTCCTAGGGTGTGGTAACTTGGTGTTTTGGACATTAAGATGACCCAAAGAAGTGGATCTGCTCCATCCTGACCAAAGATCAGGTCAGAGAACTCAAGCCTATTTCTGATCCAGTAAAGTAAAGTAAAATCGATACTAATATAAAATATTTTGAGATTAACACCTATTTTTTAAATAAGTAGATTCAATAATCTATCCTTCCCCCCATCATTTCCATATCATAGCCCCCTTTCTTCTTCTAGAAAGAGATTGACTATGACCAGTAACATTTTATAACCAACCCCCTTAAATGAAAACAAACATAAAAATTATTTTGGTCATTTGGTGTAGTTTTCAGACTACTTCCTGCTGATTGATCAGTATTGGTGATCTTTGAGAAAATTTAGAATTATGGTCAAGTCCTGACTGGAGTATTTTGTGACATCAGCATTGAAGCTGTTCTGGACGTAGAAGTCAGAGGAACCTGAAACAAAAGCACTCTGAAACCCTGGGTCATCTGTGCTATTGATTCCCATGAGAGATTATTGAGGGGGTTTTCTTCATCAAACCGTATAAACTTAAAATTCACATTCCCTTGTTTTCTGTGGAAACAAGAACAAAACCTCTCCTCCAAAGAATTTTTTGGTTTCCCTTTGACAAATACATTTTTTTACTCCCATTTATTTTTATTTTTTTTAAAAAAACTTATTTATTTTATTTTATGAACATTATTGTTTTGCCTACATGTATGTCTGGGTAAGGGCATCGGGTCTTCTGGAACCCCTGGATTCTTGCCTCAAGCAACTTAGCCCTTCCCCCCCACAAATTGCAAAGTAATTAGACTTTGCTAAAAGTTAGCCAATGGGATATTAAAATAGTTTCCATTTCAATGTCATATCCTGGCAGTTATTCCTTTACATATGTAATTATTTTACAACCCTTTACAAATTACATGCTTAAAATTTGTTTGTAATCATACTATGTTATGATTGTCTTAAAGTGTATCTAAGACTTTTCAATATTTAAAAGTTGCCTTTCTAACCAACCTTTTTGTTTTATTTAGACTGTCCCTGAGGTCATCTTTTGCTTTTTTTCATTTTTTTCTCATCTCATATTATGCTTATATTTTTTTCATATTCAGGTTGCTGTTGCTACTATTCTACTTTATAGCACACTAGAGAGCCCTCAGTTCTTTCTGCATCAAAAACTCTGTCTTGTGGATATCAGTGAGGGAACACAAAATGGAGCAGAGAAGGGGCAGGTTACAAACGGCAGGACACAGCTGAGATCAGCACCAGGAAGGGCTCTGATAAACAAGAGCTGTGACATATGGAAAAACATTGTCATGGAAGGCCGTACAGGAATCAGCTTTCCAGAGTGTTCCCTAGAAAACTGCCCTATCATCTGAATTTCTTTGAAGAGTGGATTGGGAGGACAGAGCGTGTGCCTCTCAATGTTCCCTTAAAACTGGCAGATTCATGGTGGCGTTTCATTTATTTATAGCTCTTATTTGTAAATTACAAGTACCTTTTAGAGAGACTGATTTCCTTAAGCCTAAGTAAGAGTTCTTAGCAGTACCTAATATTAAGATTTATTACAGGTTTCTTTAAAAGTTATTTGTTTTTTGATAAGCTCCTTTGGGTATGAAGATATAAAAGAGAACAAGCTACCATCTCTTCTTAAGCGTGCAAAGCATGCATAAAGGAAGAAGGCTGGAGGGATGCCCAGGTACTTAAGGGCACTGGCTGCTTTTGCAGAGGACCAGGGTTCATCTCCCTGTACCCACATGACAGCTCAGAACCACCTGTAACTCTGGTCTAGGGGATCTAATAACCTCTTCCAGCCTCTGTAAACACCAGGTTCACACTGCACTTACATCTAAACAAACAAATTTTAAAATCCAAAGAATACCTACTGAAATTAAACATGCTTCTCTCAAATTAGACAGGGAAAGATTTCACTAGCTTGAAAGTTACAACAGAAAAATCACAAATAAAATGTAACAATTAAACAATTTTTAAAACAATTTCTACTTTAAACAATAGACTACAGGAAATGGCCGGGTAGCATTGTATGCAACCCGTGGGAGGCTTTCCATAGTTCAGTTGTAAGATTTGATATAAGTGGAGTTATTACCATGGTAACTATTTTCTAGGCTACTACAAGTGTAACAAATATGGACTAAAATAAAATAAAATCCCCTCTGAACCTCTACCCAGACAGTAAATTTTCCCTTCTGAGTAAAGCAGTAGCTGAAAAAGTGCCACCCCTCAGATACACCGTCTCTTTGTTATTGTAGAGAATGCTTGTTCAGAGCCAACTTCTGTGGCAGTCTGTCTTTAAAGCTTCCCTTCAGGGTAAATGAGCAAGGATAAATCTATCCTTGGTGCAGAAAGGGAGGAACGGTACAGTGAACGTAAAATCCGTGAAATGCTCAGGCTTTGAAAATAGAGTATCTGTCCTACGCTAAGCTTAAATTATGGTTTATACACAAGTACACTTATTTTCCCTTCTTCTCAAGAAGATGAAACTGTAACACAGCATGGGTAATTTATAATTGTTGATGATAAAAATAAATGATGTTCTCCTCTGCCAAAGTCTCTAAAAATTATTTTATAGCTATTTCTCTTTTGGAGGCAACAGATATTTATTTATGATTGTATGTAAATATTAATATTCATTTTCAGATGTAAAAACAAAAGACTGTGGAGATAAGGATTTACAAATTATATAAGGTGTTTATAAGAAAAAATTTAACTTTTTCATTACATTAGCTTAACAACCCTGTAATTCAGCCAGCCAAATATGATTTCATAAAACAGAATGTAGTGTTCTGATTGAGTTAAAAGGAATAAAAGTTGAGTGCAGTATAGTATATAGTTATATATATATATATATATATATATATATATATATATATAGTAATATATATATATAATATATTTCCTTAATTGAACACTTGAAAACATTGGCTACCTGCTAAGCCACTGCCACTGGCTGCTCACTTGGGGAAGGTATTCACCCATTTGTTTATTCACATTAAAAATTATTACAACATCTTTAAGTAAATGTTCTCTAGCGCAAAACAGATTTTGTTGGACCTGGGTGCATATTTAAAATGATACTCAGTGCTATGGATGTGGCTTAGTTGCTGGAGTATCTGAGAAGCATCCACAAAGCTCTGGGATCTTTACTTAGCAAAAACAGGGCACAGTGGCACATACTACTTAGCTTAGCAGTTAGGAAGATAGAGGCAAGAAGACCAGGATTTCAAGGAAATCCTCAGCTACATAGTGAATTTCCAGACCAGCCCGTGCTACATGAGAATATATCACAACAACAACAACAACCCAGAACTCAATATGTCCTAGGCCTTAGATTAAAGCGAGCTGGCTCCCTTTGCTTTGTGAAATAGTAATGGCTGGATTAGTTAAGCACTGGGGGAGAACAACAGCATATTTCACCACAGTCCTTCCAGATCTTTGTTTCAGGAACGACCGCCTGAAGATGAAATCAGGTCAGCTTGACATAAAACAAACAAGGACATGAGATCACTCATTTTCAGTTAAAATTTTAGGAAGTAGAGAGCTTGCAGAAGAATAGAAGTTCCCTCAAACACTGTAGAAGGGTTCTGGCACTTAGAAAATATGCCACCTGTCACCAGTGGCTTGGAATAAGCACTGTGTACCTGGAATCTTGAGTGTAGATCCAGCAGTGAGCCCACACCCTGCCCCCCCACACAGGGGTACATCCATCAAAGAGAGACAGGGGTTAAATATGAAGGTTTGATTTAAGAAATTATTATTTCATATTTCATTTAATCATCTCATCCATAAAAATAGTACTAATATTTTCACTTTCCAGATGGAAAACATTACCCAGAGACAGGAAAATACTTGGTCAAAAATCTCTGTAAAATAGACCTTGAACTTATTTTTGCATGAAACTATATATTGTATAGTACTTTTTATTATAATTACTCTTATTTTATTATATAAAAATTTTAAAGAATATAATGCTCTTTTGAGAAAAATGCATTTAAAGAAACAAAAAGTGGGGAAGCAAGTATAGAGAAAACATACCATATGATTCACAATTGCCGTGAAAACAAGTTACATTATGAAAATTTATTTAGGAAGGAATTTCTTTGAAGATAGAACAACAAGAAAGGGTTTTAGGTAAGAGTCTCCAGTCACCTCTTACTATTTTTATCTTGTAGTAGTTTGAATGACAAATATCTCCTATAGGCTCATGTATTTGAATGTTTGGTCCCCAGCCGTTGGTGTTATTTGGGGAGGTTATGGAACCTTTAGTGGATGGAGCCCTGCTGGAGGAAGCTTATCACTGGTTGTGGTTTGAGAGTATGTTGCCTTCCTCAGGCTCTCGGTCTCTGTGTTTCCTGTGTGGATGGAGTGTGATCAGCCACACTCCTGCTTCTGCTGCCATGCCACGCTTTCTCCACAACTAATGGACACTATCATTTTTGCGGAGACAGCAAAGCATAGCCCCCTCCATGCAATGCAGGAAGCAATTCCCTCCAGGCAACCCAGTGGCAGCTAAATGAGCGTGCTATTTGAGGGCCAAGGAGTAAACACCTATGTGCCCCGAGGACCGCTTTTATGGCCTCTGCATATACATTTGGCAATGTTACAGATGATTCCGGTTATATCAATTCTATCAGTGCACTTGTTCTTCGTGTTCTTTTTCTCCTTCCACACAAATGGCTTCTGAAAATATGGATGTGCTGTATAATAATATGAGCCTTCCTGATCTGATAAAGTGGGAAGGCATTGAAGCTGAAAAGCTGGTTATGGGGAAAAAACCTGACTGATGAAAGAATTGGGGAAATTTGGGGAAAATGCAGAAATTGTTTTTTACCTGATTATAAAACTTGGCAAGAGAATTATACTGAAACAGAAAGAACTTGGCTATGATGAATAAAGTTTCTGAAGAACCTAAGGCTCTTAGGACTGACTGCTTATGGCCTTATAAATCAAAATTGGAATTCTGAGGAACAACAATGGGAAGGGTACAGCAATGGAGTAAAGCCCACTGAACTGTGCTTCTGCAGGTGGTTAGCCTCTGAGGTGAAAGCCCCGGAAGTTGCTTTATAATTAACTCAGCTAAGAATTAAGAATAGAGTGGCTGGCATGGGGCTTGGGAACTGGAACAATGTCATAATGAATGAGGGTGTTCTGATTTCAAAGAATCTTCATACTCCTGTGAACTGCTTTGCCCAGGTAATGATTAACCTGTGGCAAGAAAAAAAATCATTTTCCTTGTGTAAAATTTACAATAAAAGACTGAGGTTTGAAGTTCAGGGCAGAAGAAGAAGAAGTAGAAGAAGAACTTGCCCTGCAGCTGATAGCCTTGATGTGGGATTTCCCTCTGTGTGCTGTGATTACCATTAATGAATAAAGAAACTGCTTTGGACCTATCAGAATCCTGTGTTCGTGTATTCATTTTGCCTTCCAGACACCCCAGATTTGAGACCCACTTCTCTGCTGAGGCAGATCCTGGCACATTTTGTAACTGAAAGTCAAAATAACCTCGTTCTCCATTAAGTTGCTTTTGGACCTATTATATCATACTCAGGGAAAAGTAGTTAACAGAAACCTCCCAGAATTTCTTCCATGGCCTAGCAAACTTGAAATGGAAAGCATACAGTAGACACAATATTTCCATTATATTTAGATACTGGAATGAACAAAATCCAAACTACCTGTTCTGACTAACACAAGATTTTTTATTTCAGGAGGAGGTTTCAATAAGTTATGTATATATCATTAAGACAGATTATGTTGGCAGAGACTGCTTGTTTGTTCCTGGCTGTTTAGACCTGAAATAATCACTCAAAAACTATATTATTTGCAATACTATTTGGCCAATAGCTTAAACATATTTCTGGCTAACTCATATCTAAAATTAACCCATTAATATTATTTTATATTTTACCATGAGGTTTGTGGCTAACCAGCAAGGTTCCATCTAGGGGCTCGCATCTTTCTCCTCTGATGGCTCCATGGCTTCTCTCTGACTCTGCCTACTCTCTCCTCCTCTATCTGCTTGGAATATCTGCCTTGTTCTATTCTGCTAAACCACTGGTGGAAACAGATTTACTCATTAACCAATAAAAGCAACACTTAGAAGGGCCTCCCACACCAAGATTACCTAAAAATTTCAGGTTTTTTTTTAAATCCTAAAATCCTATTTCATACATGAGGAAACTGGAGTTTAGATTAATTAGTTAAAGTTAGGATCCCAACCTGGGTCTCTTCATTCATGCTTAACTACCCAGTGCTCTGCCTCACCGTCTAAAGGACGTGACTGATAACATTTTCTCGCTGTTGCATGCTACAGCATATGCAATGCCAATCATGGGACCACACATGTATCCTTGATGTAGCTTTGGCACTCGCCCCTCCCCATGTGTTCTTCCACACTGAGACTTGCAGTGAACACGAAGATCTTAATTTTCTTTCATGCAGTGAAGATTAAGTTTGTACGTCCTACATGGCTACATCTCTATACCTCTTCTGCTGTAAAAACAGAGAGAAATACTATTGTATAGTATTTTCATAAATTGGAGTAAAGAAAATGCCTCCACAGCCTTTGAAATAACCTGTGGCCTTGTAATGACATTTGCATATCATTTCAAGCATATTTAGGATACTTTTGAACTTTATTTTGTTGAGAACACACACACACACAAATGCATACATCTTTCCATTTATTTTTTCAGTGCTAAAATGTGGCTATGAGTCTTCTGTATAAACTACAATGAAATAAAGAAACTTTGATTCTGACATCAGGAATTAGATCTACTTTGAGAAAATTTCTGCTCTTAAAAAGTGACCGTTACTTTGCGTTTTCTGTTTAAATCACCGCTGCCCTTCCATTTACTTGAGCATTAGAGCTGTACCTCTACAGCTTTAGCAAACCCCCCTTTTACATGCTCTGACTCATCATGATTTTATTCTCTGCTGGGATTTCTCCATTACCTTGTAACTACTGTTTCTCTGATGCCCTTTATAGATGAATTCTTTGCTGACTCTGCTCCAGGTCCTCCCTATTGGGATGTTCATGTCTTTCCAGCTCACATCCCTATATTAAGGAGGCCAGTGACTGAACTCACAAGCCATTTCTGCACAAGGATTTTACCTTTTTTTTCTATTACCCCCCTACTTTGAATTTTCTTTCTCAGACTTCATTAAAATTTATCTCCCCCCCCCTTTCAGTATTTTTCTCAGTGTTACATCTTCTGGGAAACCATTCCTTATTCATCTTATTCAAACTCCTTACCTCAGCCTCTCTCTGTCCCCATCACTACCTTCCAAAGAGTTTACTCAGCTATCTCATTGATTTATTAGACAAACTCACAATAGGAATATCATTCAAATGTAGTGAGTATTCTCTTTCTCCTATTATGAGTTGTATCCTAATGTCCTTGAACATACACCAAGCACTGAATTCTTAGATAAAAGAACAGATGTTTGTTGGTGGTTTACAAGGATCTTGTGTTTTCCTGGAGGCGGAAGAGAACACAGTGAACAGCACGGGTGTGAGTGGAGCCCTCTCGATCTAGATTGTGAGAGAGTCTATATTAGTTTACTCACTTTTGATACATTATGAAAAAAAAACAGCTACAAGTATAAACTAGTCATGTACTCAACATGAAGTGACCTGAATTTGAAGAATCAAGGAGGGCAGAAACATCAGACTAAGGATGTGAACCTAATAACCCTTAGAAGTGAATAGAGAGAGCACAGGTATTCAGTTATGTGGAAGTGGGCTCAAATGAAAAGGCTGTGATGAAAGAAGTCTGCAACATTCTTTATAGTGTGATCACAGAGAGTAAATAATGAGAAGAGAGAAGACTTAGTGCTAGAGTCTGTGCCTCCTCTGCACCAGTCACTAATGCTTATACCCAGCAAATTGTTTCATCTTTCTTGCTGCAGGTTCTTTATCTGTGATGTGGCATTCACAGCATCTCTTCTGCTGTTGTGAACAGTTAAAAAAAAAAGCGTAAAGATAATATGTTTTCTGCAAGCCCTCATAAGCATTAAATTCTCAGTAAAGGGTAGTTGTTAACTGGCAGGAGAAAAGCAGGACAGTGTTGCAAGGAGGAGGGCCCTCTTGTTTGTCCTGGCCACCTGGCTAGCTTAGCCCTGAAATAACCACACAGAAATTGTATTAATTAAAACACTGCTTGGCACATTAGCTCTATTTTCTTATTGGCTAATTATTACATCTTAATTTAACCCATTTCTATTAATATGTGTATCGGCACATGGCAGTGGCTTACTGGGTGAAATTCCCAGCATCTGTCTTCAGCTGATCCATGGCAGTTCTCTCACTTTGCTTTCTTCCTCCCAGAATCCAGTTCTGTCTTCTCTGCCTACTTATGTTCTACCCTATAAGGTCAAGTCAGTTTTTTTATTCATTAACCAATACAAGCAACACACAGAGGGGACTCCCGCATCAGGACAGACAGCATTATAACTTTTCAAAGCATGTCAGGAACTAGAGTGTGGACAACCTTGGAGATACATGTCTCCAATTTAGTAGCTGCTGTTGCAAGAATATTGTAAACTAAATCCTCTCTTGTTTTTCAGAATTATCTATGTGATGTTAGATGGAAAAATTTATGTGTTGGCTTTCTGACAGTCCAAGGAAAGCATAAAGGTGGAGGGGGGACTGACTTGTGTTGTCTTTGTATTATTTCCTGAAAATGCAACTCATTTTATCTCTAGCAACATATTTTTGAGAGATATTTGTGAACAAATGTCCAGCCATATTGCAGAAACCAGAGACAATTAGACAATTAGTTAGAAATAATATATATATAATGACAAACATTGTATTCTCATAGTTGAATATAGCATTTTATTATATGTGAATGGATATATACATAGTCATATGATGTACATTAAAAACATTTGAGAACATTGTCACACTATGTCTCCCACACCCCAACACATCAAATTTAATATATTTTGGGAAATAGATACTCTTAAATAATTCAGTGTTTTTTGGGAGGCTCAATCATTGGGATAACTACCTTAATTCCCCATTAAATGAAACTTATCTTAAAAGGGATGATTGACATGTGCCTGCACTTTAAAAAAAAAGATACACAAAAGAGTTGTTTAGTGTAATTATTGATTTTCACTGCATTATGCAATAGGGTAGTTAAAAGCCCAGTTCCCAGAGATGTAGGCTACTTTACCACATGTACTTCCCTGGTTATACACTAGACAGCTTTTCTCTACTGTTAGTTAAATGTCAATGGTACAAGTGATACTCTGTAAAGTGGAGCATCTGTCTGTGGGAAGGTAGGAAGGGCTATCTGCTAACTTCTTTAGACTCTTTGTCATCTTCATCATTGACTTGCTTGCTGCTTTTGGCATGAGCATGACAACAGGTGTGAGAAGGTTTAAGTGGATAGAAGATGCCACCTGCCTCTCTAACGCTGGCATGAGGAAAGGCCTCCTGTTAGAAGAGCGGCCTCCTGAAACATTTTGTTAGCTGTCATTGGCTGGAACTCATGTCATAGTATAAGAGACCTGCCGGCTTCTAAGCAGGCAACCCGCCATCTAAACAGATGGGCAAGATTTCTCAGCCAAGAGGCCAAGTGTATACAGCAAACATAGGTACCACGGCCTCGTTTCCCACAGAGCTTGCTAACGTCTGCTTGTCTTGATATCATACAAGCTGTTGCGACATTTTTCAAGGCACTAAAGACGCATGCTTATTCTGATACATATTTCAAACTTTGATCAGTTACTAAGTACTGATTAAATAGAAAAGAAGGGAGAAAAAAGGATTTAAGGTGAATTGGGTCTTAAAATGTTGAGTTTTATGCATATGGATTCATGTAAAAGAAGCAAAACTTTAAAGAATTCTCTGGTTTTACCAAGAAGACAACTAATATGAGAACAAGGAGCATTTTGAGGGTGTGTTTGTAATATCGCACACAGCAAAACTCAATCAAACACAGGTAATTTCAGCACTCCAAACAATGCACATCACTCTCAAAGTAAGTATAGTCCTCTGACTACTAGGAAGCATTTATCGCATCCTGAACATATTTGACATCATAGAAAAATTAACATACTTGGTAACAGTAAATATGTTTGAATTTATGATGAGACAGTGGATACAAAACACTCAAATCAAAATGAACAACAGAAACACAAACATAAACTCTCATATATAAACTGAATATGAATGTTCACATGAAATCTGTACAGAGTTAAATTTACATGTGGAATGTTTATCAAATTCAGAGATACCAGTTTCATTTCATGGTTATTTTGAATATGCATAAGGAGATAGATACTGAAATAATTAGAGACAGAAATAAAAAAATAATTAGAAGAATAAACATACACATCTATTTCCTAGCTGTATCATACCGCATGTGATCAAGTGCTTAAAACATTGAAACACAGGCGGTAAGAGTAACTGGGATCTTAGTTTGGGAGACAAGATCCTTAGAGAAGTCATTGATCTGAGGATGTACTTAACGTAGAACTGTGGACAAGTTTAGAAAAGAAACACACACACACACACACACACACACACACACACACACACACACAAAGAATTGGCTCTCCTAAATAAACAGATCTGTGTCAAAAGGATCTAAGGGTCAAGCTAGCAGGCCCCAAACAAGAATGGCAATAGATTATCGGCTATAATACTTGATAATGCTCTGGTTTTATAATTGGGATAGCATGAAGAGATGTGGCCTTAGAGGTGATTAGGTAAAGAATTCCTTACAAAATGCCTTTATTGAGATTTGGTTCTATTTCTATCTTCCTTAACACAGAGATTCAGAATTTCTCCTCTCTCATGATGTAGCAGCATGGACCCTTTTTGGAAGTAGAGCATTGACCTTACCAGATAATTGAGATTATTAACATGTTAACCTTGGGTGTTTCAAAGTGTTGAATCATGTGACAATAGATTTCTCCTCCTTAGACATTATCCATTATATGCTGTGGAATAATCCTCTTGTATACTGTAAATATTTGCTGCTCAAATTTGTTTAATAAAATGCTGATTGGTCAGTAGCCAGACAGGAAGTATAGGCAGGCCACCAAACTAAGGATGATGGGTAGGAGAAGAATGGAGTCGGGAATCACCAGTCAGAAGCACAGGAAGCAGGAGATGAAAGTATCATGCTAATAAATGTACCAACAAGTGGCAGAACATACATAAGGAATATGGGTTAACTTAAAATGTTAGAGTTAGTTTGTAATAAGTCTGAGCTATTGTCCAAACATTTACAATTAATATAAGCCTCTGTATGGCAATATAGGAAGAGGCTGCAGGAAATTTGGGAACAAGAGACTGGGACAAAAAGCTCCAATTACATATGGTGCTCCAATGTGGGACTAAAATTTCCACAGAAAATGTGACAAAGTTTAAAATGAAATTCTAAATTGACTCCATCACAAAAATGGAGTCAAGTACAACTTCTTGGTAACCGTCTTTTTTTCCAGGTGGGCTCTGCTTGCTGGTAGTGAATGGAGGTATGACTTTTTTAAGAGGTGGCTTCCTGGTTCTGCACTAGTGACAAAACCAGAAGATCTTTTAAGAGGTCCTATTACTAGACATTTACAAAATGTTTACGAGCAGCTGACAGCACACTACTCAGTGGTGGCATGGATCCAGAAGCTTCCCAAGGTTGGTGATAAATGTGACTCATGCTGGTGCCTCCACCATGAAGCAAGGCTCTTAGAACCAAGTAAAGAGGCAGAGCCAGTCACCAAAGGCACCACTTTGGTCCTAGACATGCCACTTAGCAGTTTAAATACTTGTGATTAGAAAAAGATAGAGATATGCAGTAAGACAGATTCAGATGTAAAACACCTCTAAATGAGTTACAGTGTGTTTAAAAATATATGTAGTCTTGGGAGAGAAAAGAAAAAAGGTAAAGAAGGTACTTAAAAAAGAAAGAGTAATAAAAAATATAATAAGCCACATAAAGATGGAAAATACACAGAGCGCCTGGATTATGTATATTATTGTTTGTCTTTAAATTTTTTGGCTTCTAATAAACCTTGGATTATGAAAACTGCAATATTAAACTAATGTATATATAAAAATTATATTGACTTTAACATTTAAGTCAAAAGATATGTTACTTTTGGGGAGAGATTATGCTTTTGTTTCCACAGGAAAAGAGAGGCTATGAATTCATTCTGGGTTAAAAAAAAATCACGTTTGATTGAGGAAGACCTGAAAATTCTCTGATGGGAGCAGATGGCCCAGATGATTCAATGTATCTGAGCACCTCTGTCACAGTTTCCTTGGAGTTCTTCATCAGAACAGCTTCAAGGCTGCTGAATGGTCCAGTCTCACAAACTACTCCAGCCAAGACTTAACCATGATGCTACATTTTCTTAGGATCCCCCAAAGATTACCAGTGGTCCCCATCAGCAGGAAGTAGTCTAGAGAACTATGTCCACATTCCTAAAATATTGTTTATAAATGTTCGTTCTTATTTAAGGGGGTTGGTTACAAATTGCTATTGGTTATAGTTTTAAAATGGCTAAACAAAGGAGTTAAATTCAGAAATTTTCTTCTAACAGAAGAAAGGAAGATGTGAGGGGAAGGGTAGATTATTGAATCCACTTTAATCCAAAAGACAACTATTTATTTCAAAATATTTTACGTTGGTATGGATTTTACTTCATTTTGTTGTGGGAAAACACTGAGCAAACTCAAAAGAACATTCTGTAAAACATATGTCTGGTGCACTTCACAAGTGTCAAGAAGTGAAAAATAAAAAGATCAAGAAACTACTGAATTGAGATTCTTGACGAGACATAATGATTGAGCATGAAATCACATACTATGTTTGTCCAGTAGATAGAAAGAGACACTTAAGAATGTCTTGGTCAGTTCTAAGCATAAGTCTCCACCTTGGTTGATAATATCACACTACTGTAAATTCTTAGTTTTTTTTTAAAAGCATGATTATTAAGGTGTCAACATTGGGAGGCTGAGTAAAATGGCACCCAGGAATTTTCATTGCTGATTTTCTGAAAAAGCTAAAGTTATTTTAAAGATAAAAGTTTTAAAAATCGGATTTGAAAGCTATTGCTTTCAGTTTGCTAACATGTTAATCTCATAACCTGACATGTTTTGAAACAGAAGGTAGAAGCAATTCTATTTACCTAATACATTGCCTTGAAACACTGTAACTTAAACTCTCCATTTTCAATACTCTGAAATAAATTTAAGACACTTCCTATAAACAATTCTTGAATTCAAATCTGAATGGGAGAAATTCAAATTAGAACTATCACATTTAGATCAAGATGTAATACTAGAAATGTGGCTAATTTATAGTTCCTCTCTTTAAGAATAGCCAACATTGCACACATAGATTTTTGCCTACAAACAGTGACAGATGGCTTTGTAAGGGCCACTCTTCTTTTGTTCTAAATATAAACCATATGACAATTTTACATGGACATTGAAAGTAAATTTATTTTTGAAAATGTTTCTACAATGAGCCACAAACATAGCTACTTAAAATAGAATGCCATTATACAGCTGGTGAGAAATGATCATTTTCATAAAATAACTGAAGTTGATTGCATGGCAAGTCCCACAGTACACTCCAGACTCCATCTGTGTTCTTAAGTAGAGTAGAGCATGCAAGAACATGCAAAAGGTAAGACACCCAGAACACCAAGGAGTGCACATACCTGTGAACAGCCAGCTGCAGGAAACATGAGTTCTTATTTAGAAATTCAAGTTACACTGAGTTTCTTAATGATGGAACTATGCCAGCTACCACAAAGAAAGCAAGTTATGGTTTTTTGTATTACTCTAATTCGAAGTGTGTAACATATCCTCTATTAAAATGGTCCCAAGGGTCTGGAGAGATGATTTAGCAGTTAAGAGCATTGGCTACTCTTCTAGAGGACCCGGGTTCAAGTCCTAGTATCTACATGACAATTCACAACTGTCTGTAACTTCGTTTCTAGGTGATCTGAGGCCCTTTTCTGGCCTCTGAAGGCACTATGCATGCACCGAATGTACAGACACATACGCAAGCAAAATATCCAGACATAAAATGAAATGAAAAAAGAAGGATAAGCAACCAATGCAAAACAAGCATCCCCTACCTTTCATTGGTCTCTCTTTTTTTTTAATGCTTGGTCTAGAAATTCCTTTCACGTAGTCAGGCAGCTCTGTTTGTTAGTGTGAATATTTATTCATTTTCTTTGGCATCGCTAGGGATTAAACTCAGGGCTTCATGCATCTGAGGCAAACACTGGTAGATGAGCCCTCTCTCCAGCCCACTCTGCATATGTCTAACACATTCTTACGTCAGCACTTTGTCCACTTTATTTTTCTGACAGCAGTTTGCATGTTTCCTTAACTCATGAATTCTAATCACAATCGATGCCTCAAGGCTTAATCCAGAGAATGCTTCCCATCCCTGTCCTCACCTCTCAAGCCCTGTGAAGCATATTGTCAGATGTGGAATATGCCCACTCTAGATCAGGTCTCTGAGGCACACTGTCTACACTTTTGTGACTTGGTCTGGTTTCTTCCAACTAGGTCATTGCATCAAGACTTAGGCCATGAGGTGTGTGTGTGTGTGTGTGTGTGTGTGTGTGTGTTTTTTGTTTCTTTTTCTTTTTTTGAGCCTGTCAGGGAACTAGCTCTTGTAGACCAGGCTGGCCTTGAACTCACAGAGATTCTCCTGCCTCTGCCTTTTGAATACTGGGACTTAAGGCGTGAGCTACCACTGTATGACTGAGGTGTGTTTTATTTTCATCACAAATACAAATACTTTTGTATACTATCCCAGGGCAAACAAGTGAAATCTGGCAGTTCGGTTTTGGAGCAGGGAGCCTGTGACATCCTGCAGAGTACTCATTCAGGTTCACAGTGCAGCTTGTGGCTTGAGAACATCATCCTGCAGGTGTTTCTTCCTCCACAACATCTTGGAGATGATGGGGTGGGGAAATCCTCCAGTGTAGGCTTTTAGGAAATTCCACTCTGCTCTTCCTGTTCTGTGGCTTCTTCGGTCAGCAGGGTGTTTCATGCATCTAGGTTTTCTTCACTTTGCCTTATTGAAGCTGGCAACTGTCCAGCTTGTCTGTCATTTTCTTATGATTTTGTAGGTTTGCTCTAAGCCTACACTCTATGAGTTTCTGCCAATGTTGGTGCATCAAGAGTCCAGGGCTTGGGTTTCTTAAGATCATAATCAACATAGTTAGATTTGTATTCCAGCCACAAGAGTGGCAGTCTTGTTCATGGATTGTGATATTCTTATTAATTAAAAAAATGAAAGCAAGAGAGATGGAAAAGGTTTATAAAATTGAAAGGTTACTACATTTCAAAAGGAGTAACAGAAATTTGGAAGCACAGGATAAAGTGGAGATACTGAACCTTTGCACTGAGGAGAGTGCCTGCCTCACACTCACAGAGACCAATGTTGGGATTCCCAGGATCCATGTGAAAGCCTGCCATAGAGGTGTATGCCTGCAGCCCCAATCCTGGGAGGCAGATTCAAGAAGATCCTTCCAGCACACCGGCTGGTCAGTGTTGTCCTTATGGTGAGCTCCAAGCAAGGTGAGAGACATCTCAAAAATAAATAAATAAATATAAAACTGATAAGGTAGAGAAAAATAAGTAGAGGAAGACATACATCTGAAGCTGACCTCTGGCTTCCGTATACACACACAAACATACACAAAAGAAGCACATACATCCACTCACATCCACACCTGTACACACATGTGCACATATGTGTGCACACCTACAGACATATACATGTTCGTACACATATACACTAAAACAACAAAGCAAGCAAACAACCCTGGAAATCTTGAGCTTCTGAACTTTTTCTTTTTGCTCTTCCTATCCTTAAAGGAATTCAAACAGAAATTTCAGTTCAGTCCCTGAAAACATGTTGTCCTTCAGCCTCATGTATTTCCAGACAGAGGTGGGCTGTGGATTAGTGGGCTATGTCTAACAAATATCACTTCACACATATCTATGGTAATCTTGAACAGATTCAGAACACAAGCGAAGCAGTGAATTCTCTTTAATGCCACAGCTACTACATGGGAGCTCCCTGTGTAACAGGGGCGGGTTCACAGAAATCAATGACCCTCTCTGCATCTTGAGTGCTGGGATTAAAGATGCGAGCTACCATACTCCACTTAAGCATAGCAAAAATATAAGAATGTTGTTAAAAATGCAACTTGCATAATGATGCATAGAACAGTATTACTATAGTATAACCTTTGACTAGAGTATAAATTAAATTTCTAAAAATTCTAAACAATTAATATGTCATATTCTTTTCATTTGATCATTTCATCTTGTTTGCATATTCAATATCTCACTGGGCTAAATGCATCAATTGGACATATTTGACAGGTATTTTAAATAATTTGGAATTATTCTCTCTGCTCAATTTCTGAAAGCTATGCTTAGCTAAATCTTACAAGTCCTTCCTGAAATTTAGTAGCAGCATGTAGAGACATGGCACTCTAAGTTCACCCATCTCACAGAACAGGTGATTATTTTAATCTATTCTAAAGGAAAATTAAGGCTATTTCTGAAGTTTTCTTGATATAGTATTAGTACTTTTAAGAAAATGAAGACTTCTATGGTTAGAAGCACCTATTAATTGGATAGTTGATTCAAAATTTCTTAAGCACCCACTTTTTGTCATCAACCTTGACCCAGAACCAAATGGTGACTGAGGCAAATCTTGATTTCTTGAAGCTTTCTACCTCTCTTGGGTGTAGACCCACACCGGACCTGTGTAAAATGGAGCTGGTTCTATAATACAGCACCAACTCCAGTCTCTGGAAGATTATAAGGCAATGAGGAGCATGTGAAGATTTGAAATTTGTCTTATGAAACAACCCTTGCCCTTAAGAATGTAGTAATAATCACAAAGTTAATATTGCACCTGAAGGTTGATAGCTTCATAAAAAAATTCTGATCAGAGCCTATTCCATTAACCTAAAAACCTGTTGAAAAGTCTTGCAGAGAGGTGACTTTCCTAGAGAGTGTTTCTGTCATGAAAGTGACTTCTATGCACACCTCAAATTATGCAAAGGGAAAAAGCTGTTCCACAGCCTAACACTCTTCCACAATTTACTTTCCTGTAAGAAGGTCTTCAGAGCATAGCCGAGTGTGCACAAAACTAAAGGACCGGTTGAAGGAAGCTCACAACCTTAAGGAGTCCTTTAATTCTCTTTTCCCCCATTTAGGCTCTGCATGGTTCTTAGGGAAGGCTTCATTGAGCAATTAAATGCTGAGAAATTCATCTGTACATCCAAATTTGGAAAAGCAATGAATATGCATTTTTGCCTCTAGAAAGGACTCTAGTCTCCGCCTTCCTTTAGCGAAGTGACTGCATGCTTGTTGGGTGAGTGTCTCCCGCAGTGTTTCCAAGTTCACATTCAGTAGGCATCATGGCACAAAAGTGATATTTTCCCAGCTCAAGAGGGTTGTATAACATCTAATAGGGTCAGTTTTCTTTCTGAACAACAAACATGGAAATCAGATAATTGCACTCTAGGAGTGGGGTTCATTCAACTCCAAGAATTTAAATAGCTCAGGCCAAAGGGTATGGATAACTGTGTGCCTAGGAGTATCAGTATATGGTGGTAATTACAAAAGACAGATTTTATTAAACAAATATTTAAATTATTTTATAAGTGAATATCTCCATAAACAGCCATTCCCAAAATGACTTGAGAATGACTCTAACGACATGAAAAATAAGTAATTTTACCTTAAGCAGGTATATTCCTGAACTAGAATGACTCGGAGGTGAAGACGTATATTAAATTTAAAGCATGGTCTAAAATAGGACCCTGCTAAGGTGTTTCCTGTTTTTATTATTTGATTCTCTCAGTCTCGGGCGCACTACACAGATGATCAGGGTATGCAGCACAGCTACTGCTCTGTGTGGGTATCCTAAAGTTTCGGGGTTTCTTTATGGCTTTATGCATAGGGTCTTGCTCTAGGTATAGTTTCAGAGAAGGATGTGTCAGATGGTAGATATGCCATCAGTCTTGGTTTACAAAGCGAGTTTTTGCATATATAGTTTGAATCCTCTGTTCCCTTTGCAATTGTCAGGTGGAGTTGGACTCCCGCAGCATTGAAGAGATAACTTGGTCAGCGCTGACTGGCCCCCATCTATCCAGCAATAAAAGCAAATAGGACCTTCTTGCATCTCTACTGCTCTTTCTATTTCCCATGATAGGGAATCCTGGAGAATGGTCTTCAAACTTCAACTCAGTGCTGTGGGAATCTATCTCTCCTTCTCTCAGGTCTGGCCACCCCCTCCTCTTCTGCACAGTGGCTTCCTTTATATAATTCACTCCACATGTCGATTTGAACTAGAAATTCCTTTTTTTGTTCACCCCTTCCTCTTTGTCCTAAAATTATTTTTATTAACAGATTTTCTTAGTATTCCTTAATGCTCAGAGATCAGCAGTCTTCGCATTATCATAATTACAGAACTGCATCTAAACTCTGTAACAGAAAATCTTCTGATGAGAATGTAGTGAGAAAACAATCAGTCTCTTTGTGAGAATGAGGTCAGTAATATTAAATAACTTCACTGTTGAAGAATGAAGTCATGTCTTAGAAACATGACCAAGTCCGGATTGAGGCTCTCACAAGTATGAGGATCTGAGTTCAGAGCCCCAGAACCCACATACCATGAAAAACCAGGAGCAGTGATGCATTCCTGTAATCCCAGTGCCACGGCATGGAGCAGGTCAATCTTTGGGATGTCATGGCCAGCTATTCTTGCCAAAGTGGTAAACAATGGATTCTGAAAGAGACCCTATTCCAAAAACTGTGTAAAGTGACTGAGGAAGGCACCCCACATACTTGCATACGCAAGTGTGCACAAACACACACACACGTACACACATCTGCTCATATCCACACAGACAGCACAAGAAGGAGCTGTGGAGAGTTCTGTTCAGCTATATCCACCCGGTGTCAGTCCTGACTACAGCTGACAGCACCATTCACTTGGACAGCTCACTCTTGCCCTGAACAAGCAGATGATCAGAGGGAAGGAGTACATTTTCTTCAGACCAACTAAATTTTTTGAAGCCAGCATCTTTCCTAGCCATGTAACAGGAACCTCTCGGCAGCCAACTGTCAAATTAAAAGTTATCTCTGGTACTTGAAATCATCATCTTTCCAGGGAAAAGACATCTATTTTCTTTAGGCTAATGGTTGCTGGAGTGAGTTAACAGCAGTTTGCTCTAGTTCTTTTTAGTGTTGGATTTCCTTCCTGGATTCCATCTTGATCTGTGTCAGACTCCTAGGTCCAGATTCCTTCCCAAGAGATTGAGAACTGCTTTGTGCCTTGAAACTTTGGCTGACTTTTTCTGTACCAGGACATAGATCTTGACACTTAGTATGGGTTAAGTGACACTTAGCTCTTCCTCTGATGTCAGCCAGTTTGGGGGAGGGAGTGAATTTATAATGTGTGTTTTCTTACTGGTGCAGAGAATAAAATTAATAGTTTCCTCATACAAAACCACCAGAGATTAATTTTGACTGTGCATGGAAGGTAGGCAGAATTCCTGCAAAGGCCATAAAACACCTTCCTGAAAATGATGAATATGTAGCTGAGGTTCATGTTTATTTGCCATTCTGCTGAAGTGATAATCTCCCTTGCAGGAGGTAGAGTATGAATGTTTTCTTTCTTTTCCCTGTACCCGTACTCGCACCCTATTTTCTTCATCTGCTGATGGAACTATCCTCTGGTCCAAGTCTCAGAATGTATTCTTCATTCCCGTCTCTCCTCACTTACATGGAATTTGTAGAGTCATTCTTTTAACTCTACCTCAATGCATTTCCTGGAGTGTGCAATCCCTCTTGATTTCCCCTTTCAGCTAGCTGCTAAAGTAGCTGAACGAAAGTTCAAGTTGGCACCATATTGTACCTACACTACTGCATTCTCTTTTCTGTCTTTTTTTCTAGAGTCACCCCCTCACAAACTGATGTTTTAAAATACATAATGTTCACAACAGTATGCTTTCTTTAAAGCTTTATGAAGGCTTCTGTTCGAATCAAATAAAATATTTTTACTATGGTCTTTGAACCATGCTAATGTGGTTTCCACCTAACTCTTTGGCCTCTTTTTCTTGATGCCAGATACTGGTTTATTTTCTTTACTGCATCTCTTTTCTCTACACAAAGTGTATTTGCTGTTACCTTGAGCCTTTGTACTTACTGTTACCTAAGTCTGGAACATTACTTCCCAGGTTTGCTGGTTGACTGGCTCATTCTTCTGTTTCACAGGTCAGTTTCAAGATCATGATTTCAGAGTCATATTCTTTTGTACCTTTCTAATTAGGGCCTCAATCCTACTCAATCATTCTCTGTCTTAGTGTGATCCTCCATCTTCTACACCACTGTGGATACTGTCTGCAATCATTTTATTTTCTATTTGACCTCATCATTTCCCAAGAATATTTACTCCTTTATCTCAAAAGTTCTATTCTCCTTTACATCCCCAGCAGCAGAATAGGGAAAACACAGGGCTGGTGCATGATAAATATTTGATGTACCCAATTCAGTGAGTGAGATTTGTGAGTCTCTACTTCTCTGCCTTACTAAAAGTTGCTAGAAAAATAGATAAAAAGTAAAGGAAATCATAAAAGAAAGAGTTTGTCCTGTGAAGGACTTCTATCTTTTCAACAATTAGACAACCACAACCCAGGAAATGTCAGGCCCTATAAACCTGGACTGCTGAAGCTGTGTCTCTAACCAAAGGGACATTCTTAATAACATTTCCCACATCTGTAGAATAATACTAATAGATAAATAATTATTATTATTAATAGACAATAACAATAGGAGCAGTGTACAGACCAAAGGCAACACTTATTTTTCTGACATTATTTTAAAAAGCAGTTTTAGAATTGTTGGTAATTTGTCTCTCTATCTCTTGGATAGCAACATCTTGAGGCAAATTTAGTAAGTGAAATATGAAAAAAGGTATAAATTGTAAACAGAAAAAATGAACTTTCTTCTACTTCTAGTTCATTATCACTGAGATTTTAACTTTAATTAATTATTAGCTCAACTAAGGAACAGTTTTGTCATTGTAATTTGGATATGCTATTCAAGGTTCATATCCCTACTCTGTCCTACTTTGACTGAATCTTTTGACATTGACCACAGGGAAGGAAGATACCTTTGGTTATTTGAATTGTGAGAAATGCCATGCTATTAAACTGTACCTCAAGGTACATTGTCTCAAGTGTTCTGAAACGTTCTTTTGTAAATACTCAAGAGACTAGGGCATTATTGATCACAAACAAGGCTGATGAGTGCCTACAAATATGACCCTTAACTTTTGTAAATATCAAAGTTTAGGTTTGGGTAGATAAAATAGAGTAGAAAGTAGATACAGATGAGTGAATGTCAATATAGACACAAGTAGTTTTCCTTGGAATATTTGACTTCTTCTAAAATGTATTGAAATCCTTTTGTCTGTTTTGATAAAAAACCTCCCACAAAAGCAACAATCAAATGATGGGGATAATATTGTGTGTTTAGAAGGTGGAAAATTTCATGTACTTTTTGACTTCCAGGATACAAAGGAAGAATTGTTACAGAGATTTCTAGGACAAAAACAAATAATTAATAATAATAATAATAATAAATGAGGGCAGATGATTGATCCCTTTATTAGACTAAGTTGAAAAAGCCTGAGTGTTGCATTTTGAGAGAAAAATGATCAGAAATATATGTTTCTGTGTTCACCTATACATGTACAAAGTTTTGAAAATGAATCAGAAGATGCATGAGGAGATCATCTTCATTTTAATGTGATACAGAGACTGAGAAGCACGAACTGATAATATTTACTTCCTGGCCATGAAATTAGAAAGTGCTGCATTTCTGAAGGAAAACCTCTGTGTTTGATTAAGGGAAAATTGTTTGATGTCTTTTAAGAATTATGTGTTGTGTTATTCTCTGAACTGTTTAAAACATCATCAGTCATTTCCACATTCATTATTTAATCTTCTGTACGTGGGAATGGGCAGTTTCTAAAATAGTGGACTGTAGTAGGCATAAAGAAGAGACTCACATCATCCTGAGAACTGCTCTATGCCTGGAGGCTGACTAAGGAAAGAAAAACCGTCTTGACTGACTTGAAGCAGGGTTCTGAACACCGAAGACACCTGATACACGTTGAGTAATAGACTCATTGAAAATGTCAACACAAATGTACTAGTTGAGAAAGTACCCAGCCTACACAGTTAACTGAAACATCTTTACTTTTGCAAATTGGCTGTCAAAAAATCTGAATAACAAGTCTTACTTATCTACCATGAAAGAAGCCCCCAAATTTCTGATACAGGCTATACAAAATGATTTTTAATGATTTACATAACTTGAAAAAGTTTTTGTCATTAGTCTTCATTTAATATAGTTTACATAATTAGAAGTGGCTCTCATTTTTTTAAAAAAGATACATAAGTAAAATATAAATGAGAAAAAAAACACTCGATGTGGACAGTGTGGGAAATCAGATGCTGGTATGGAAATCAAGGAATATGGAACAAAAGTTCTTGAAGTTATTTAGTGCCTGGTCACTTTGCCTTATGTAGAACTTTACATGTCAATGTAACTCTTAAAGACTTCATGAATGTCAAATTCCATGAGGTAGAATCTAAGGTCTTTTCAGTATTTTAAATTTTAATTGAAATATATTTTCATCATGTTTTTCCCTTCCCCCAGTTCTTCCAGCACCCTACCCATGCAAATTTATAGTCTCTCTCTCCCCTTTAGTTCTTTAAAACAAATAAAGGCAAACAAAATCAAGAAACACATGCCAAACCAGAAATTAAAATAAACAATTAAAAGACCAATGAGACAAAAAAATGACCAAGAAAAACAAAATGAGATGAGGCAAAAATGTATACAAAAATACCACCGGGTTCACTCTTTGTTGGCCACCTATTCCAGGGCAAGGGGTCTGCCCTACAGTGCAGTTAATATACACAGTGAGAATTCACTGGAGAAAACTTCTGTTTGCTGGCATTTATCAATTGCAGACAGCACTTAAGACGTTTTCTCTGCTAAAGGAACAGCAATAAAATGACTCCTAACACCACATTGCTGTACCCATAGATCAGTGCCTCCCTCAGCCCTCATCACAGAAGGTTCTTTCTTCAGTAGATGGGAACTGAGACAGAGACTTACAGCTTAACAATGTGCAGAGAGTGGGGAGAGCTTTTGGAGCACTCAGTCCTAAACGAGATGTCTTCATCAAAGCCCCCTCCTCAAGGTTTGGAGATCTTTGCAGAAGAAGAGGCAACAAGATTTTAAGATCCAGAGGTTGCAGAAGATGCCAAGGAAACAACCTCTTCCCACTTCAACAGAGCTGATGTACATATAACCAGCTGCATCATGAGCTCAGACCACCAGGTTCAAGCCAAACTGGGCTATCATAGCTTTAATAATTTTTTTCAAGACAAGTTTCTCTGTGTAGTCCTGGCTGTCTGGGTACTTGCTCTGTAGACCAGATTGGCCTCGAAATCAGAGATCTATCTGCCTCTGCTTTCTGAGTGCTCAGATTAAATGCGTTTTCTATCACTGTGCAAGACTATCCCAATTTTAACGCCTGTGTCAACAAAGCAGCTGTTTTAATAAGAGCTCAGTAAAGTCCTTGGTACTGAATGATTGGGTGTACCTTTTTCAACTCTAGGAAAATTATAGTTTCTCCATGTAGTTTTATTAAACTACTTACTTTCTGCGATTTGGAAACCTATTCCACAGAAACCCCTGTGTCAATTACACAGTCACCAACAACAGTAACACTCTACCACGACGCAACATGGCTGTCTCCCCAAGGAAAAGGCAGCAAATGAGGATGCCTTGTTTAGTTTGCATATACAATAATTTCCCATTTTGAAATAAAGATAATACTGTTTCCTGCTTCAAAATAATCTTATGAGTACACTTGAAATTACAGCTGTAAATTACTGGAATTAATGGGGAATAATCACACTTCTTAGTTACCCATGTTATCCTTGTTTTAGAGATTGTTGACAGCAAAAGAAGGAAGGGCTGTGTCACTCAGCTCTCCAGAGAGCTATAGCATATAGGAGGGAAAGACACCAAGGGGATTTATTAGGACAATTGGTTCATGTAGTTTTGGAGGCTGAGAACTTTTAGTACATAAAACTCAGAGCTCCTAGAATGATAGTTTTGTAGCTCAGTCTCAAGTTGAAGGTCTTTGCATCAGTGATGCCCATGGTGTAACTGAATGTGAGGCCAACAGGCTAAGAGTTCAGCAGAGTGGTGCTCTGAGGTCTGGAGTCCCAATATTAGAGCCCAAAGTTCTGATCTCCAACAAGAGCAAAAAGGGGGCATAGTACATTTGAGTTCCCTAGGCTCACAGACATGTGGATGGGGCCAATTTCTCCCTCAGTGTACTTATCTCAGTTAGTGAACCCCTCTGCAAACTCCTAACATACCAAAAGTTTCAATGACAGGTTTCTATGTATTCCTTAACCCAATCAGGATGACTCAATTAACACCACAGAGGGACATCCAAGTTCACAGGTGAGTGGTCTAGTCATGAATCAAAGAAAGAGTTATAAAAAGGGCAAAAACAGTAAGAGAGAAAAGTCTTAATAAGGCCTCATTTTCTCTTTAGAGATGAGCACCTCTTGGTTACATGTTTGTGGTTCATCCACTTTTTGTACTATGTAGGTTAAATCTATACCCCTGGGCTGACTTCTCCCTTGCCTGTATGTTTCTGGGTCAAGTCCTTCTCTCTGAGCCCTTACCCTTAGGCAATTTTCATATCAAGTAATGCGAACCAATTTTAATATTAGCCTAAGGTAAACATAATTAGGAGGGTAAATTTTTTGCCAAAAGTAGAAAATTCATGCAATGTGCTTCAAACTCAAATGTAATTTTTGTAGAAAAAAATACGTCTTATAATTTTCTAAAATATTATATCAAAGAAGCTCAGGGTTAATAGCATCCTCATATTCCTACATTTTCCAACAAAGGGAGTGTATTTGAAGATAATTTTTTAAGTTACTAAACTGGCACTTTCTTGCAAAATATTCAACAATTCATATCCTACTTACCAACAAATTGCTATACCATAGATAAGAATAGAGAACTCCTTAAATATTTAATGTCTGCAAGAAGCATTTTAAGTACTCGAACAGACAAAAAATAAATAACATATGGGGACAGAAAAGTTGGAGAAAGTAAAAACATTTAGCAGAGCATTGATTGAATGAAGAGGCGTGAAAATGGGCTGTTGAGACTCTAGGTATGGGTGCATGAGAAACAACGGAGCTGGCTTTGTCCGTACTCAAATGTCTCTCACAATAAAAGGCCCAAAGTAATCACATAAAGTCAAGAACAAGGTGGCAAGGACAAGAAGCAAAATCTGAAGCCAATTGTTATGACGGAAAAATAGGGACTGGAAGAAACAAACACTAGTAAATATTAGCAGCTAATGCCACTTTCTAGGGGTGGTGGTGTGTCAGGAGCCAATTTCCTCCTAAAATCATTATAGGAACCATCACCCTGGGGAGTCGGCAGAGAACCCCACACCCATAATTGTGTTAGGAATCAAAGCCTACCCCACACCCAAATTGGCTGTTAATGAGAGCTATCTGTTAGCGGAACCCACCCCGCATTCCAAACTATCTAGGGAGCTAGGTGTGTCAACTTCCAGGCCTACAGTGACCTGACTGAAGATAACCTCCTGCCTACTTGACCAACTCGGACCATGTGACCAACGTGAACCACACGGCAAGAGACCAGGCCCCTGTGCCCATCCCCCAACTCCTTACCCTATAAAAAGTTGTATTTCGTCCCTAATAAACGGAGGCTCTGACAAACTTTGCATGGCCTTCTTCCTGTCTCCTAGCCCATATCTTCCAGGTAGTGCCTCTCCGTGACCCTGGAATAACTGAACTGCCAGGCGGGCTACTAACCCTAGACTAAGTAGCCCGCCAAGGCAATCAACAGTGGTGTGTGTGTTTCTGTGTGTGTATATGTGATAGGGGTCTTTCATCTGTGGGTGTGGCTGTAGGTATGCATATATCCTGACACTCTGGTGGAAGTCGAAGGATATTTTGGGTGATTGTTGTTGCCTTTCACCTTGTTTGACACAGAACTCAGCATGTACTCCACCAAAGCATCTTGGCTGAAAAGTTCAGGACATGCTCCTGCCTCTGCTTTTTGTCTCTGTGGGAGAGATTTGGCATGGCTGATGGCTGTTCTGTGTCCAGCTTTAGCGTGGATTCTGTCTTGATCGTAGGTCTTCACACTCGCCCTTGTCTTTGTTTAACTTTATAAAAGACTTGTGATTCTTTTTTAATTCTGTAGATAAACTTCATATTTTAAATTCTGTAGTTAGATTTCCAGGCTATTGTGATTTTGAGGGGTGGTTTCACCTGTATCTACTACTGTCGAGTGTTTTCTCGTTAGACCAGTTCGACTCTGTGGCTCAATAACTGTGTTTTCACAACTTAAAAGTGATAGTAGGAGAGAAAGAATTTCCAGTCCAACAAGATTCTTCACTAAATGTCCTGCTCTAGGGATTCAATTCTCAAAAGGCAGACGGAAGAATTCCCCTTTGAAGGCCTGCTGAGCTGTGAGATGTTGGACTCCATGGAAAGGAGAAAGTGAAATTCTAAAAATAGAAAGCTCACTGTACAGCAAGAAACACAATTTCACACACGTTCCAGAACGCAGTTTATTTCTGTGATGTTGGTTTTCTCTTGTAAACAGCTTTCTGTCCATGAGTCCCTCCCCTAGTGTCATGTGTCCTTAATTACAATCTTAAACCCTGAAACATTCACTTCTTCCCGCTCTGATTTGTCCCTTCTCCACAGATGCCTGCTCTACATCCGAAGTTTACTGTTCCCCACTCTCCTCTACGTGGCTGGCTTGTTTTGTAGAGGAAGAGTCTGACCTGGTGCTCTTTCACTCAATAATCTTGATTTCTTTATGATCGTTTCTTATGATCATTTCTACAATGATCTTGTTGAGCATGGCTAAGTCTCAATTCTGGAAACTTCTTGGAGGCAGAAGGTAAATTGCACAAAGTATCTGGGAGAACAAATGATCCCCTGAAGAAAAATATTAAAACACAAAAGCTAGAAATAGGCCAACTTGCCTGTGTAGGCATTCTAGGGGGACTCTATGACCTTTGTCTTTCCCTGCAAATGGATCTGGGAGGCTAATGCAAGTTCTATGGATATTACGTACAGAAAATAGAAAAGAAACCAACTTACCTTGTGAATTGGAGGAGTATACAGAATATTTCTGCAATTTTGAAGATAGAAAAAGTTTGCCACCAAGCTGTTCTTGCCCATCTTTGATTATTGGTGAGATTTCAGGTTTCAGAGCTTGGCAATGTTTGTCCTCAATGTTTCATGCTATTCTGTCTCTGTTTATGTCTCCCCGGCAGACATGCATTCCAGTTTAATGAGAAGCTCTTCCTAAGTGACGTCCTCAAAGGATTCTATTTATGTTCTCAAAGCTTGAGAAAAGACAGGCTCTAACCTTGAATTGTGAATTACTGTACAGCTTTCAAGGAGTATGAAGGGGTGATGAGACCATCACACTGTCATGTAAGATTTTTAGGAATGAGAAAATTTTAAGTTTGATTTGCTAGTATTCAGCTTTAAAAGTCACATATTTAAAAAGGGGAGGTGGGGGTCTAGGGAGATGGCTCATCCTATAATGTGCTTACATGAGGTCTTAAGTCTCATGAACCCCATGACAAAAATCCAGGCCAGGGTGCATGTTGGGGGAAACTGAGACAAGAGGCTCCATAGCCAAGTAGTCCATCTGAACTGCTAAATTCCAAGTTCAGAAAAAGACTCTGCATCAAAATAATCAAAACAAATAAAATACAATAATAAAATGAAAATAAGGCAGACGGTGATAAAGTACCCACAATGTTACCTCTGGCTTCCATATGCAGTGTATGCACACACATGAAAGTTCATACATACATGCATGCATACATACATACATACATGCATGCACAAAAATGTTCCTCTTCTCTCCCCTTGTTTAACCTATATTAAAAGATCACTAACAGAACCTTCACCTCTGCTTCAGAAACAATAAAATAAAATAAAGGAAAAGATGCAACACAGGTGACATTGTCAAGAATAAATAATCACTCTTAAGTCCTCCGCTTCTGGGCACAGTATGCCCTAATCCCCACAGTGCTCATGCCCGTCCATGCAGGCATGCGGACCTCGCCATACTCTGCTCTTGGTACTTGCTTTCTAGCACAGAGCTCTGGACTGTAAGGCATTTGATTTCTGGTAATTAATCAGCTCATCATACGTGCTGTGTTTTTCCCCCAGGGCCAGCTCAAGTGAGTGATCCAAATCTGGCTTCAGGAAAAAAGAAATCATTTGTGCTCTCAGAATGAAACACTGATAAACAGTTCTGGGGAAAACACTGAATTTAAATGGCATTGTTTTCCTCTTCAAGCCGTACATCATTTCAAAAAAAAATACATATTGCAAAACATTTAAACCAAAACAAAAGTGGAGCAAAAACATGTTGGATGCCCTTTAAGCAGAAATCATTTTGTCCTAATAAAAAGAGTTATCAAGGTTTGCTTGGTGTTCACAGCTTTGCTTGCTGCCTTCGTTTCAGGCGATTGTCTGGAATGTTAATGTTCATCCTAAACACCCTTGTGTTTGACTCTCTATCCCTAGTCCTTTATCTCTGAATTTATTGTTTGGCTTGTCTCCATGATAACCCAGTTACTACTAATTTTATCAGTTGCTTTGAAATACCTAAACTCATATTAGTAATCTGTTGTGCCTGGAGATTCAGCAACTTTCATTCTTTTCCATTACTTTCTTGTCTACCTGGACAGACGTTTGTAAAGTCAGGTTTTGTCATTAGAACTGAGAATATTCTCGTGTATTAGTCTTGCAGGTAATTTTGAGTCTTCTTGGTTTTATAAATAATGCAGTCCTGTAATAGGTTCCCTATTCTTGTCAATTATTCTGCTCAAAACTGAGATCAATCAATCAATCAGTTGTCAAGAACATTTCTGAATTGGCTGCATTTGATTTATAGATGCTATACTTGAACGTTAAGCAGTGGGGAGCATGATGTTTTGAACTATAATAAACTTTAATGGCTTCTAAGACAGCATGAACCTCAGGTAACGCCGACCCACATGCCTTTCTCCAACTCTGTTTATATTACTCATCGTTAGAAAACAATAATCTTATCTTACAGAATTATTTCCTTCTAACATCTGATTTACAGGGTTTTACAATAAGTTTCATCGTCAGTTCTCAAGAGTTTCTTGTCTTTCTTTCTTGTTCCTCAAGAGATGTTAAGCAGTTCTGGAGATCGGAGATACGTGATTGCCACAATTTGGTGTAGAGGTAAGAAAGGCCTGTGTAAAGATTCTACCATGCATAGACAAGCCCACAGTGAAGTGATGGAGTCCATTCTGCTTTTACTGAAAATTTGGTGGATATATATGTGCACATATGCACACATATGCATACTTACTTGTCAATGTACAGCTGAAACAATTTTCAGAAATAAAATCCACACAGGAAAGTCAGTGACATCAACAAGTAAGCCTGTGCCAGCACGTGAGCCTAAGAACCCGAGTTTGAGCCTTAGAACTGACCACAGTAGGAAAGATCTCATTCCTGAGAGCTGCTTGCTGTCTTCCGCATGAGTGTCTTAGAACACATGTGTTCAGAGTCATACACACACATTCCACAAGCACACACACACAAATAAAAATTAAAAAACTAAATTAGTCCCAAGTAAGTTACATACATATTTTATGTAAAATGCAGGAGTTCCTTTCTCTTCCCAGGCAACCCCCAGCCTCTATGGAATTCCTCTCGTTGGAGAGATAACTTATTCTGAGCGAAATGAAACCAAGGAACTGGGGTGTTTGGGGTGATTTATTGAGGTTGCTATTTATACTTACTTAAGCATTGAAAGTTCAGGGAGCTATTTCCAGCGCATTATCTATTTTCCCACCTTTAACCCACCTCATCGCCTCCTTCTCGGGCCTCCTGTTGCCAGGCGATAGGAAGACACCTGGTTTCTGGTCAGGGTCAGAAGCTTTGTCAGGACCGGAGACACGTTCATAAAGGAAAGCGGTCGGGGCTGCTCAAATAGAGAAGAAGCCACTGAGGCGCTCTTGTTTGTTTTACTTCAAAGCTCCTCGCATACAAAGAAAGAGCCCTTGAAGTCACACGTAAACGATGCAGACTCTTAGCCAAGTGGGGAACATGCCCGAGATGTCATGTCGTAGAGCCTTGTGCGGTTTCCATTCTTTTCCTGCCTCTTATTTATGAGCATTCCGTCCATATGAGCAAAATAAACCACGTTGGGCTAGAGCGTAAGTTAGATATCCAAATCACAGCATGTTGACCGTGAAGTCACTCTTGCTGAACATTTGTGTGTTATCAGGATCAAAGAAGACTCCGATGGTTACCAAAATGGCTTAGCCCATCATGGCTTAGCTTTCGTTAACCTGACATGTATTTGAAGAATTCAATAGAGTGACTGCAGGCTAAGTTTGAATTAAGTTTTTCAGCTTAGCAGAGCAAGTGCCCTCTTGGGGAGATAAGTATCAGTTCTAAATCTTGGGAAAGAACTTAAGGTTCCCGGGCGTTGTCCGAGCACCACAGGCTCAGGGTGCAACTGTATGGGTTGACCGTGGAAACCTAGAGATGAACGTCTCTTTATGTAACAGTGCATTGATATTCTGTAGGGTATGGTATTGTGTCTAGACAATGAAACTCTTTTTCAGTCTATATCCAAAATTATTTTAAATGAGAGCAATACTGACACAAAATTGTATTTTGCTGCAGATCTCAGAATGTAAGCAGAGTGGATCTTGAGATAAATTTCCCTTATAGATCTACTCACCAGAGAGCAGTCTGGAGGACATCTAAATGCTCTCCTAGAGAGAAAATTTACCTCATAACAAGACCAGCTTATTTGTGGTGTCTTTTCTCTGATGCAAAAGAAAATGCTGCTTACCTCATTTCATTTAAAAGTTTCAGTGTTTTTAAAATTATTATTACCATATTTCAAAGTGCTTCCTCCACAGAACCAGGGGATTGTCTGTACTGGCTGGGGGGATTGAGAGTATATTCCGCAACAGCAAAACAAACAAAGACAAAAACAAAACAAATGAGAAAAGAAAAACAGAACATACTTATTTCCATCAAAATGGCTCTATGCTCTGGTTGGACAGCATAAATGCTCTGAGGAAGAGACAGTCAGACACACAACCAGGAACTTGCAAGACCAAATCAAGTGTTAAAATTTTTAGGGAAATGTCAGCATACACTATTTTTTCCTTGATTTAAAAAATGTCGTAAACATGTAAAACGTGATGAAAGCTTCTTCTTAAAGAGATGATTAGAAGAAATAGTTTGCTGGTAGGTTTTGCTTTCTTTCGTTGTATCCTTTATTTATATGACGAGAAAAGAAATTTGCCATTTACTACTCCCACAGTTGGTTTCTGATTCCTTGCTTCATTATGTTTCAGGGCAGGTTCCTCCCCTACCTCTTGTAGGAAACAATTTGGGAAGGCAGAGCTGGTACGCACGAGTGTACAATGCTATAATTATTGGAAAATGTCATTTAATTTTGGCAACTACAGAAGCAGTAACAAGTCAAGACTTAAAGGTCACATGTGCTGTCTGTGTGTACATATAAATATATAAAACATGAATATGTATAGTTACGATTCACAAGGCATCCTTTGTAAACTAAGGCACAGGATCATGCAGGTATTCATAGATACTAGTCAGCTATAATTTATGCCATCATCTCAAAACAGTATCTGTCTCCATTAAAATACAGAGAGGAAGTGATCAAGGCATAGCCAGTCCCAGCTGATACATCCACAGCACAAATCCTGCACCTAAAGCTCAAGCGTCATTGCAGAATAATTGCCAGAGGAAGAGAAATGTCAGAGAAGCCACATCCATGATACCTTAGCAACATGGATGCCCAAGCAAGATCTGAATAAGGATGGCAGCCACGGACAAGTTCATTAGGAAGGGAAGATCTCACGGGGCCTCAACACTAGACAGAGAACTATAGGAAGCTAAAGAACACTGAGAGCAGGATCCTTCAATAGTCTCCAGGGAAGGTGACTGCAGTTGTTTAATCGATACAAAGTTGTCAGTTCTGGAATAATATACAAGTAACATTATAGGGGTCGAGCAGGTTATACATAAAACTAATGAGAAAGAGACCACAAGTTTAAAAAATAGAAAGGCAAGGAATACATGGGAGCAGTTTGAGGGAGAAGATGGGGGAAGAAAGGTTATGATGATGCTTTAATTTACACACACAAACGGTATATACATAATATGTAATTATATATATATAAAATATATATAAAATTTCTTTATAAGGGAACCAGAAAATCACCTATCAGATATCATAGGACTAAGAAGGCCTTTGGTAAGTGTAAATATCTCATCTCCACCAACGTTGTATTTGATTAGAATACCTACTGCTGGGCGTAGAATAATGCGTTTCAGTATGTTTATAAATGAGCCTTGACTGAGGTAATATTTGTGATTTACTGTCTATGGTGGTTTGAATGAAAATGACCCAATGGGCTCATATATTTGAATACTTAGTCATCAGAGAGTGGAACTGTTGGAGAAGGATTAAAAGGTATAGCCTTGTTGGAGTAGGTGTGGCATTGTTGGAAGATGTGTGTGACTGGGGTGAGCTCTGAGGTTTCAAAGTCTGTGCCAGGCTCATGCTCTCCCTGCCCACTGCCTGCGGATCAGTACGAAAATATCTCCAGTACCATGGCTGTCTGCTTCCCACCATGATGAGCACGGACTGAGGCTCTCGAGCTGCATGCAAGCCTCCAATTCAAGGCTTTATGTGCTGAGAATTGCCTTGGTCATGGTGTCTCTTCACACCAACAGAGTAACTAAAGCACTGTTCTAGAGAATGCCTGCAAATCCTGCAATCTTACACCATCTTTAAAACTATAATTTCTCTAAGGAAACAAGAAGCATTAGAGAAAAACTGCAATCATAATCATTATGAATTAAGGCAGCAGTTAGAGAGGAACCGATACTTGGCAAAATATATCTTGATGTGAAATCATTAAAGAGATACAGAAAACTGCTCCTTTTAAAAACACAGTGCTTGTATTTTAATTATGATACATATAGTCTTCTGAATATGAGAAGAAAACTGTTCCATTAACTTAGTGAGTGAGTCTGGCCTGTTTATATAGATAAACTCACCTTGAGGAAGAGGCTCCTGTGGTCTCATTCTGCAGCTTAGGAAACTCAGGCTTGAAAATGTAAAATGACTGACTCTATCAAGTACACATAAACAGTAAATTGTGGTTTAACTGTTATTCCAGGGCATGTGCTGATACATTACATAGTGTTAGTTGTGGGTTTTTAATTTAAATATTATAGGATATTGAATTTGAAATTTGTTTTGGCTAAAGACAAAGCTGATTATAAAAATTCCTAGAATCTTCATTCTGTGCCCCTGATACTGTGGGGGCACAGCTGGGGCCCTGGGCAGCTGGAAACACAACCATACAAAGGGTGGTCTGCTGGTTCTCATCACACAACAGGGCAATCTCCACAGTGGTTATGTAGATACTGAAGACTGAGCTTGAGCCTGGGTCCCAGCTTCCCATGGTGCTTCTTCTGGGCTGTTCATACTTGCTGAGCCTGGAGATTATAGGAAGAATGAAGACAAAGCAGTCACAGTGAGTATGTAATGGACACAGAGACGTGAGGACTCTGCCTATGCATAAACACAGCTGCACAATGCCTTCTCTGAAGTCTCCTTTGCCTAACCTGACATCAACAACGGCGATGGAAAGAGAGGCAAGGCACACAAAGTGCTCTGTGCTCTCTGTGCCCTTGCATCAAGCCCAGAATCCCAACTTCTGTTGGAAGAGTGACAGAGAATTCTATGCAGCACCAGAGAAGTTGTAAAGCAACTGCATCTGAGCTCTTGATGGTCACACTGGTTGAGGCATCAAAACACAAGACAACAAAGCTAATAGGAGATGAACCATATTTATATCCCTCCTCGGATTAAGACTCTCAGAAAACTGTTTACATAAATTATACATATCAAGTCGGATTTCTTTATCCTAATCTCTAAATTTACAGTGAGTGTTCAGAGTGAGCAGCGCTCAGAGCACGGAAACACCCCCAGAGCTGGAGCACAGGGGTGCGAACATGGCTGTGAGGTATGCTTCTTTCCGGACATGCACGGATGGGAAGAATTTAAAAAAAAAAAGGCTTTGAAGATTGGACAAATATTTGTAACTTTTCTCAGCTCTTTTTTAAAAAAAACTCAGATCACTTCTAAAAAGTATTACATTTATTTATTGTATGCATGTGTGGTGTTGTGGAGGTCAGGTATGCTGTAGCAGACGTATAGAGGTCAAAGGACAACTGGCAGGAATGGGTTTTCTCCTTCTGCCCTGTGGATCTCAGGGATTTATCTCATGTTGTCAGGGGAAGGGGAATGGATCTTTACTTGCTGAACCATCTGGCCTGTCTGCCAAATCTTTTAATGGCAGCCATCATCTAACAGACGTTAGCCTTGAAAGTAACTGCTCACCTCGATATGCAGGACCTGAAGCCATTTTACTTGCTCTAGTGGCCTTTTTCAACAAGAGCATCTCAAGAGCATCAGTCATAGATGCTACACTCTTTATCCAAAGGAGAGTGTAGTGGGGATTTGACCACACAGTAGAGAAACAGGGACACCATAGCCTCTGGGTTGTCTGGATTTGCAAGTTTCTTTGGAAATTTCTCTACATACTTAGTGTACCTGCTTGAATTTCTGGAAGCTTTCTAGAGGCAAAGACTTCAGATGATAAGAATGGGTACATCCATGGTTGCCACACAAAACTGCAAACATGGGAAGTTTATAGTGAGCCATTCCGGAGGAGAGCTGAGCAGAATGTTAATGCCCCCGCTTAATTCAGGCTCCAGTGAGAAAGTTCACAACAGCCATGCAGCGGCTGACTCAAACTTTAAGACTTGGTGCTCTAGAAAAAAGAAGGAGCACCTTATAACTCTGTGAAGTGTGCAGAGAATAAAAATGTTTGACATAAGGCGAGTTGAAGAGTCTCTGATTTATGTCACCATAAATACTTTATCCACATGCATGGTTAAGCTGCAGCAGGCATATCGCTGTCAGTAGAGAGCGGAGTTCCGGAGTGAAGAACTAGCAGGCCACCTGTCTTTATTGAAAATGACACACTGGAATGTTTCTGCAGTTGTTTGACTTAGGAGAGTGGGCCAAATTGTTTTCCCAGATATCCTCTGTAAGGGATAGAATGTTTGCACGTGTATATTGTTACACCACTCAGGGGCTGATAGCACACTTCACCATTGTTAGGAACCTGTCTCATCATTCAAGGAATGTGTCAGGCCAGCCATATGGGACACCCCATCACGTTATGGCAGACTTATTCCAAAACGAAACAGCACCCTCATGGAAGGCAGTCATTCTCTTCACTTCAGGCCCTCCCTGTTTTCTTTAGAATTTTTCATCCAAGGAGTCAACAGACACAATTGTTAGCTGATAATCTTGTGAGAGTGAGGAGGCCATGACTGTAGAACGTTGGTCATCCACAATATGTCCTCCAGATGCAAATGTCACAGGAGAGAGGACTGCAGTGCCATTGATTAGTTCAGTCATTTGTGTATTGATGAGCAAGAAATGGAAACAGTCTGAGCTGGTTTGAGGAAAGGACATATAATTAATTATACAGTATGGAATTATTAAATATTAGGCAACAAATGGAAAGTAATTACATTTTCTTTCTGATGGTTATCTAAAGGAAAAGTCTCCAAATAGAAAAAGTTGCAATAAAAATTCAAAGTGATACATATCATTTATACAAAGACCTTGGTCTTCTTTTGATTGATTTATGATGATTTGTTGTCTATTATTTGAGAAACATCTTTCTCTATTGGTTTCCCACAAAAATAGTACTGATACATACACACACATATATTATATTATATTATATTATATTGTATTATATTATATATACTAATATGTATTTGTGTGTGTTGTGTGTGTACAGAATTTTAAAAGGACATCTGTCGCTTACTGCTAGATGCCAGCAGAAAACCTTGCAGGCTCCAGATACTATGGAGTGTCTTCCAGAAGGTTAAAAGTCACTCAGGAGTGACAGTTCATATTCAGTTTTACAGAATTATGCAAAGATGTCATTATCGTCATTAAAATATTTGGCAGATTTGCTGAGTCATTGCAGTGACACTAGGTATTTCAGTATGCATATGTTTATGAATTTTTCTTTCAATTAAGATGCGGACTTTTGACTCATTATCCAATAAATCTGATACTTTTGCACTATTTAGAAACTTTTGTTTTTCCCCCCAAAAACACTAACCTATATTTCTTCAGGCGCATACATTTCACAGCAGTTTTCAACACAATAATTGAAGATCACATAGGTCATGCCTGGCCAAGCAGGGTAATCCTGCAGCCAGTGTATGACTTGGCTGCTGAGGCTCACTTAGCCGTGTGTGAAGATTTTAGAGGTGCCTTGTGTAACACAGCACGTCATAAAGAATACCTAACATGTTCAAATACCTCTTTGAACAACATGGTAATTATAAATTAATTATACCACACATATATTTATCATTTTGCTAAACTCATTCATGTATGGATTTCTGTGGTCGAGGAGCATGGGGATATTTATGTGATGCAGCTGGAGAACTCTGGTTGTGCTGGAGCCTCCCTTTTCCCTTGCTACAAGCTGGCAAGAGTCCTCCCGTTTCCATCCTGCTGATAGCCTCTCTGCCGCCCAGCCTATCTTGTGGGCTTTTCTCATCCAGCAAGAAGAGAGACAGAAACCTGTGAAGTCTTGCCAGGCTGACCTTTTATTTACCTACCATTGACAGATTCATACAGACCTCTTTTGTTTTAAGGGCTTTGCTGCTAATTCCTCAGGGGAAAATATATGGCAGGGATAAAAATAACAAGCGTGGGAAAGCAAAGAAGGTTATAGGCGCTCGGAAAGTTCTTCCATGCTTATTCCTTTGCCGGTGGCTCTTGACTCCCTTCTATAGATGAGCATCCAAAACTTCCCTTTGAATTCTGTCCTGTGATTCTGTTTCTAAGAAGGAGGCTAAGCCACATGTCATGTCTCCTCTGACCTGACTGTGGAATGGGTGGTGAGCAATTTTTTTCCCTTGAGGTCTCTGGCCTTACTTCTAGAAAGATTTGAGTGGATGTGAACATGTAGGTCTCCTCTTAAAACAGGCTGCGCACACAGAATGTGTTCTCACTCCATGCTGTACTCTGCTGCTTAAAGTCATGATGTATTCTCTCGAATAATGCATACTACTTTTTCTTTGATTGTTTGTTTTCAAGAAAAGGTTTCTCTGCAGCATTGGTGCCTGCCCTGAAACTAGCTCTTGTAGGCCAGGCTGCCCTCAAACTCACAGAGATCCACCTGCCTCTGCCTCTCAAATGCTGGGATTAAAGGCACGTGCAACCACCGCCTGGCTGCATACTACTTTTTCTAAACTTTAAAGAATGCTTCATGGTGTTTTGTATTGTACTCACAGTCTCAACTGCTGTGCTCTTACCTGCTTTCATACACGCTCGTATCTGTCTTCTTAATTTTTTTTTGATTTTTTTCAAGACAGGGTTTCTCTGTGGTTTTGGAGCCTGTCCTGGAACTAGCTTTTGTAGACCAGGCTGGTCTCGAACTCACAGAGATCCACCTGCCTCTGCCTCCCAAGTGCTGGGATTAACGGCGTGAGCCACCACTGCCTGGCTTGTCTTCTTAATTTTTTAAAAAGGGTTTTTTTTTGAACTGTGACATTTAATGAATACAAATGATTCTAGTTTGGTACAAGGGTAGACTCTTCTGTTTGGTAAACATGTCTTTATTAGCTAATAAGTCCAAGGGCTCTTACAGGCAGTAGGGACATCATTCCCTTCCCTCTGCCAGGGTTTCACTCCATTAAGTACAGACAGACCATGAGCAAAGAAGTGAAGCTCATACAGAGCTAAATGGTGGCAAATGCTACAGAGAGCATGGACACAGAAGGAATATGCACTGCAGGTTTGTAGACACATGCTATTAGATTTAAAGGAAGTGACCCAGAGAACTCAATAGAAAAGTGATATTTTAGTAAAGACGTTAGTTAGAAAACAAGAAAGAGCATTATAGAGATATTTATGGAGGGGGGACAAAGAACTCAAGCTCAAAGCATCAGCTACTTAGTTTCTCCTAGTTAGAAATAAGAGCCAGTACAAAAACTCGAAGGTGGGAACACGCCTGGGATATTGTATGAGATATAGAAAGGTAAGGTCATGATGAGAGTATGAGAGAAATAGAAGGGTGAAATACCAACAAATTAGAGAAATTATAGCATATTCTCTCTCTCTCTCTCTCTCTCTCTCTCTCTCTCTCTCTCTCTCTCACACACACACACACACACACACACACACCTCTGTTCTTTGTATTCCTCCTAAGCTAATCAGTATTTTGTGGGACATTTTGAGTAAAACAGACACACTGCTGTGTCTTTAAAGATATTTTAAAGACGTCAATCCAGGAATTTCTTCATAAGCCAATTGTTATCAAAAGGGTGGTACCCAAGGCAATCCCACAAAGTTATCAAAACACTTCAGTATTGAACTAATTCCTGAGTTTTCTCTTGACAACGACACCAGAAATTTAACAACATTGATCCAAAAAGCCCATAGCAAGAACTAACTTTAGCTGATCTCTTCACTTTGACATCCTAAAGATCGATTTTCTACTAAGGGAAACTGTCCTGGAAGTGGCACTGTGTTTTCTGGGAGGTGTAAGGACTCGGTATTCCATTCACTAAGAGTTTTTCACCCATGAACCTCTGAAGAAATGATGAAAGTCAGAGAATTGCCATGTTATAGAATCTAGAGGATTATGTCTGTTTCTGAAGAGAATAGACTAACCAAGGGGTGGCATTTACTTCAACAAGTAAATTTTGTCTGATTCCTAAATGAGAAAGATGACACTAAGTACTAATGTACATCCTGCAAATGTACCTGAGACGGCAATGCAACATGTGTAAGCTGTCTTTGTATTCCTAAGGCTTTTCAATATGCTTTGAAATATACATCAAGGGCACTTATGTTAACTGACCCTATGCTGCTTACTTCTTTTTAAATGAAAAAATATTTAGAGGATGGAAAACATTTCCCATGAAGAGTCTGAACAAAGGTTGACCATGCTGAGCATTGTATGCTTTATAGGAAATCATGTGATCTAAAGCTTCTGTTGAAAACCTTATCAGAGCCGTGCTACTTCTAACCTCAAAATTCTCAAAAGAGTAATTTGGGGATAACATGAAGATGTTTTGGAATACCAGAAAAATATCAGATCCAAAAAACGGCAGTAAAGTTCATGTAGATATTGTCTGTGTCAAAGATGGAGAGAAAATAGAAAGAAAAAGAGAGGAAGGGAGGAAGGGAGAGAAGAGGGAGAGAGAGAGAGAGAGGAGAGAGAGAGAGAGAGAGAGAGAGAGAGAGAGAGAGAGAGAGAGAGAGAGAGAGAGAGAGATGGGAAAACAGAAGTGGGGAGAGGAAGGAATGGACCAATTTCTAGTTTCTTCTCTTAAGGCACAAGTCAAGTTCTGTTTTCAATTAAATTATTCATGGTTGAAAATGTGTCTGTTCATGGGGGACCCAATATTTAGACATCGTGATTGGGCACTTTGATGTACAGTCTGTGTGTGTATTTAATTCTCACAGAGAAGTAGAAAAAAGAGCCTTCTGAATATGTGTGCTGAGTCTAGAGAGACAAGTCAGTGGTACTGTTCTTCCAGAGGATGGAAGTTTGGTTTCCAGCACCCACATCAGGTGGTTCTCACCCACTTATAATTTCCATTCCAAGATTCACTGCCCTCTTCTGGTCTCTGCAAGCACCGATACACATGACATACATTCACACAAACACATACATACACAGGGATACATTTAAAAATATAAAACCTTTAAGAATCCACATACTGGAATTAGATTGTTCAGGAATCAAATCAAAGGCTTCTTCCCTTAGTTTTGCCTTCAGACCTGGGTTTCCTTATCTGTAAAACAGAGAGACAGTCGACTTTTATAAACTAAGCACTAACTGAGTCCAAATAATGTAAGTACTGAGGTACATGCCAGGAACATAGTAAGCATTCAGTTAGAGTTGTCTGTGTAGGGTCAGCAAGTTACTGAGCATTATCTTCAGTGATAGTGTGGCCTTGGATTCTGTGTTTGTCATGTATGGGAAACCTAGACTCTAATCTCTGAGAACTTCCTGCAGGCCTTGAGTTGACATTCTGGATACAAATACAGGCGTATTGGTGGAGGCAAAGACAAGACTATACCCATGGAACTTTCTGGCCAGCCCATCCAGCTGAGTCTGTGAACTCTGTCTTCAGTGAGAGACTCTGTCTCGGAAAAATGAGGTAGACAGCCCCCGAGGAAGTCATTCAATTTCAGCTCCTAGCTCACACTCCCACATACATTCATACACATGTACAACATACTCCATGCACACACACACACATACAAACAAAATATGAGCATGTTTGGGTTGAACTTCACAATGGGCTGTGCTGAACCCCGACGCCCCTATCCTTTCTTTTAGACTATGTTTGATAATTACACTCATATATAGGGTTATGTTGGATAAGTACACACACATATAGAGTTATGTTTAATAATTACATACACATATAGGGTAAAGCTTGATAATTACACACACATAAAGTTATGTTTGATAATTACATACACATATAGGGTTAAGTTTGATAATTACATACACTATAGGTTTATGCGTGATAATTACACACACATATAGACTTATGTTTGATAATTACATACACATATACGGTTATGTTTGATAATCATATACATGTGTAGGATGCATCATGACCATTTTACCAATGATCTCATCTCTTTCCTATTCTTGCCTACTCCCTTCTTCTCTGCAGTTGTCCCTATTATGCTTTCCCATATTTTACTCGGTGTGTGCTCATCTTGTGCAGGCAGCCGCAGAGGCTCAGTGTGTGCCCATCTTGTGCAGGCAGCCGCAGAGGCTCAGTGTGTGCTCATCTTGTGCAGGCAGCCGCAGTGGCTCTGCTTGTAGCTGGGAAGTCTTTCCTATCACTCTTCTGCACACTTGTGATCTTTCTGTCTCCTCTTCCATCATCTTTATCAGTACATGATACTGATGTACACTTTAGGACGGAGCACTCAGTGGGCAGATATTCCCAGCATGGTGACAAGTGGTAAGACTGTATTAATCTTGGTTCTCTGCAAAAAAAAAAAAAGTTTCTTCAACCCAGGCTGCGAGCATCACTCACTACTCTATGGGTATGAAAACAACTGCGCATTATCATCGTTTTACTGACATGTGTCCCTGACATCCTTAGTGAGCCCTGCTGTAAGTGAGGAACTTGGAGGGATCTTTGTAAGATCTCAGAATTCTGTGGCCACAGAACTTCTCTGCAGGAGTGCAGCAAACACTTTTGATTGTTCAGAGAATTCCTGTGGGGACCCTCACTGTAAGTTCCCATTAGGAAAAAAATGCCATCACTAGAACAGTTCCTAGGTTTTTGTTTTGTTTTGTTTTTAGTTTTTTATTTGAAATTTTAATTATTCAAATAGATATACCAAACAACGATCAAAACGGGACTGTTCACATCAGGAAGTTGGCTTCCAGATATATGTCTTTCCCTGAAATGTGCCTTGCACAGCCTTTTCCGTCAGCTTTCTTTCAGACGTATCACACCACAAGGTAGCTTATCAGACCTACTGCTTGGCAATTGAGGCAACTTGGAAGGATGCAGAAAATGAGAGGAAGTGGAAGTGGATATGGACTGACCCTCGCTCAGGTCAATCCTCATCCACCCCACTGCACCAGGACAGTCAAAATAAAGCCAGTCATATCTTATTCCCGGGGCTTGAAGAAAGCACACCAACAAAGGCCAGCAGTGGGGGAGGGGGCAGGATTTTAACTTTTAAAGTTCTTTCTCTAGTTTTCTTTTGTGGTATAGATATTAACCTGTAAGTCAGAACTATGTTTAAAAATATAGTTAGACTGAACTCTCCATATGGCCAGAATTCATTTTGAATTGCTTCAAAAAAAGAAACCATGTTTATCTTTTAAAAGAGATTTCAATTAATTTTAATTATGTATAGATATCTGTGCGTCTGTGTATAGGTGTGTGCACTTAACATATGTGCCCTTAGAAGTTGAATGAGGTTGTGAACTGAAGTTCATCCATTGCAAGAGCAGTGCCCTCTCTTAACCATGGAACCTTCCCTACAACTCATGTGTTTATCTTCATATAGATTGAGGGAATGGTTTCTGAAGAACTGTGGGAGATAAAACAGGACGAATAGCTGAGTTAATGACCCAGGCCTGCTGTCTCAGCGATTGAAGAGGCCAAAGCAGGAGGATGACAAGTTCAAAGTAGAGCTGAAATACAGAGAGAGAGTTCAAGGCCATTCTTGGAAACTTAGTGAGAACTGGTGTTAAAGTAAGAACTAAGAAAAGGGCTGGGATATAGCTCAGTGGTATATTTATAATCTGGAATGTGGGAGGCCCTGGGTTCAATTCCCAATGCTGCAGAATAACAACACGACAGATCCATGGAGAATGATGCTGTATTTTAAATAGAGACCGTACTCAGATATTGCAAGCTGTATTATTAATGATGTAGAGAACACACACACTCTAGCTCTCACACACAGACACCCCATATCAGATGAGCAAAAACTATTTCTCAAAAGTTTAATACTATCCCCAGTTGGACTAGCTCAACTGTCAAACATTTACAAAGAAGTTAGTTATTCTAATGTGTCTTCTCTATTGTAGAGAAAGAATTTGGTGAAGGATCCATATTAACACGTTATTTTTTTCCATTAAAAGGGTTTGTGTTTTAACAAGAAGAAAAGGCCTCTTCCCTCCATCATTCCTCCCTTCCTCCCTCTGCCCCACCTCCCTCTCATGATTTGTATGATTTGTAAGTTTTCCAAAGCACATTTAATAACACACACACAGACTGAGAGCTAATTAACTCTTGCAGAGAACATTTAGTCTCTCTCTGAGTTTTTAACTTTCAATTATTTTGAAGGAAAGTTTTTTACTTTCAAGTATTTTATAGAGACATATAAGGATGCTTCTCCTGGGTTTGGTTGTCAGAGAAGCTTGCCATTTAGTAAGATCTAGAACATTTTGCAGTAAATGATCCAAAAGGAGAACACAAGATCAGCCCAATTTCTCACTGTGCTAAGCATGATCAAATTAAACTGCAGAAATAACCCAAAATTGCCAGCCAGGGAGATGGGAAAAGACAAAAATGCCAGAGAAGAAATAAGAATTTCTACCAAAAAAAAATAGACATTTTTTTCTTTGTTAGTAAGGCTCAGGCAAAGGGACAATGAGATTTGACATAAAATCTGAGCACACCGAGCCCTGGGAACCAGTGTCAGCATTTGGGTATTTTACACACATCTATAGACAGAGAGGATACAGTATTACAGCCTTTTAAACACTTCTCCGATGTGGGAGAATAGTTTTTACTTCTTTTTGTTTTGGATACAGTTTAATACTAGAAAGAATGTGATAAAGCACATCAGATGCAGATCACAATATGATGTAAACCTGATTTTTTTTTTGTCTCCTGAGCTCATAGATTCATGATTATTCTGTTTGTAATCATGGGGAAATTTGAACCATTGTGCATTACTTCTGAAGTTCTCAAGCACTGGTATCTATTTCCCTTGCATGTTTGTCTGATCCAACTGAAAATGATGGCATGAGTTGGTAGTTATAATTGCTGGGAACTCAACTTGGCAACACCAACAATAGAGGTTGTAAGAATGCATCTCTCTCAGGTGCGAGCACCCGTCCTGATTCCAGTGACCTTTAGGATGAACTCGTGGGCAGCATCTCCACCCTGACTTCTTGAGCTCCTGGTAAAATTGTGGATCTTAGAGCTTATTTAGAGGAAGTAGGTCTACTGCAGAGTCGGACTGAACCAAGGGGCTTGTCATGGTTATCTTCCTCCGCCTCCTCTTCTTGTTTTTCTTTTTTCCCCTTTTCCCTTCATCCTCCTTCCTCTTTCACTTTCTTTCTTATCCAAGGGCCCGTCTGTCTCGTACTAGCTTCAAACTCATCAGATAGCTTACGATGAAGTTGAACTCCTGGTCTTATGGCCACATTCCCAGTGCCGAGATGACAAACATTTACAGCCATCACTGGTTTACGTAGTTCAGAGGACTGAACCCAAGAACTTCTTTTGTACATGACAGACGAGTAGTCTACTGAGATTCATTCCTAGGCCTGCACTCCATTCAGTTCTTGCTATGAGGGTAATTTAGAAAGCGTTACCCTAAAATTTTACCTGCTTCATTCTAGCTTCTGGTTAATTCAGAAACACGGGCTATGTGAAGTGGAATCCAAAGGACTTGAGCCTCATAAATCCCTATGGACTTGCACTGAGCAAAGGATGCTTTCTGTCACTGAGTGATGTGGGCAAACTCCCATCTGTATTGAGTTGTATAAAGTTTAAAATTGGCCTGATATTCAGAGATATGCACCCCATGTTGTTTGGATGACAAATGAAGTGGCAACCAAGCTTTGTAGTTCCTGTGGTGACTTCTCTTACCGTTCAGAAATAACTAGTAGATGCATTGAAGAAAGTCCTGAGACCTTGTGAAGCCACAAAGAAAAGAATTGTCCATGTTGGAATATTTTTAAACATAACCTGATATTAAAGCAATGTTACTTTTATAATCAATTACTCAAAGTCTGGATATTCAACTTTATCCAAGAAGGTGGGCAACCTGGTAGCAATTACACATAGAATAATGAAGATTCTTATACGCTTATATTTTTGCTTAACTTACTTAACAATACGAAACACAGGACAAATAAGACAGACAAATATACTAGAGTCTTGAATCAATATTCCGGGCTTGCAATTCCCCATTTATTCAATCTCCAGTGTTGTGCATCTCCTTTGCATTGTTACGGCTTTATTTATTTACTTAGTTATTTACAGCTACTTCATCTTCAGGTTTTCATATTCAAGACAAATTGCAGTCTAATGTACTGAAATCACTAAATGTACTTCATGGAGAAGCGAGGCCACATAGGTACATCTGAGTCAGTGACAGCAGAACAATCCAATCATTTATGCAAATGAAGTAACTTAAATGTTTTATGCATAAAAAGTCGAAGAAGTTGTACATTTCAGAAGTTAGTCTATTTATCAGAACCTGAAGAGCTTTTTATTTTTTGCAAAATATTTCTCTCTAAGCCATCTTGGTGGCATTTCATTTGTAATAAAAAGGAGGCTCTAAAAAAAAAAAAATCCTCACACTTTCCCTGTCTGTAATCAGGAAGCCTGATTAACACAAGTTCAGTTTTCCATTGCAGAGCATCACTGCGATAAGATAAAGCCTCAGTTTCAGGGTTGAAATAATAATGCTTAATTCTGCTTGTGTTTTCACCTTGCATATTTTGTTTTAACCAGAGCAGCTATAGTCCAAGTAATTACGATGCTGCAAATCTCTTTGAAGCCCAGAGCATCTAATCACTTAACAAAAAGGTTTTATTTCCATATGTTAGCAGCAGGCTAATGTGACAGACAGCTCCACATCTCTCCAGCAATGATCACCAAGGACCTCTTTGCCCATTAGACACCATCTTGGCTTTATAAAAGGAAATAAAGTCACATTTAACTTCATCTGGATTTTAGTCCTCTATCAGCCTATGATAAAATGAGTTGTATTGATTTTCTCCAGAAAGGGAATGCTTGCTAAGCACCAAACACCATTTTCTTTGTAAGAACACACTCAGGTGAATACCATCTCCTCTCAGCCCTATAAGCCTGGATGAGGTTTTGTTTATGCTGTTCTTTGAGATACCTTCAACAGATAAGTTGCAAAGAGTAAGTTCTAAACAGTCTTTCTTATGATGCTGTACAATATTTACTTCATTCTCTTTATTAATACAGACCTTATTTCTATATTTATTTGGAGTAGAAAGCCAATATACTCACCTAAAATTTATACCATGAAAACATTCAAACAATTTTATTAGGAAAAAATAACAGGACCAATAAATAACCAAAGACAACATCTCTGCAATTAATACCTGAGTGAGATCAAATGATTTTTTACATGTCCCAGAGAAAATTGAGAGAACCTTTGGGAAGACCTTGAAAACCTGACATTATGTCTGTGAAAACTTCCTATCCCAAGAGATTCTGAACTCTGAACTGGCACCAAAATTGGTATTAGTCTTAAAATCAATGTGTATCATGTGTTTATGATTTTGCTATATGACATTTGATCTCTGAATGTGGCTTGATTCGAGTTTAGAAAAATGTTGGCTACCCCAACTCAAATGAGAACCAAAGCATAGGATAGAGATCCTTGATCAAGCTTTGGTCTCTTGCCTAAGGTTAGAGAAAGTGCAATAATAGGAAAAGCATTACAGTAGATTTTAGACAAGATAAACACCCAGCATGCTCAAAAGTCAAATTGTATGTAGGTATTCAGAGCTACTTATGCCATTTATAATAACAGGAAAGGTGGGGAAAAGTAAATCATATAAAACCTAGAAGCTCTTCTCTGATGTAAATAGGTGTTAGAAATTGCAAGCTTATAAAAAAATACAAAATTTCTCAGATAAATTTTGAATGTTATCTGCGAGCTTTCAAAATAAAGGAACAGAAGAATAAAGAAAGTTAAGTTTTACATGAAAACTCACTCTCCAACTGGAACAACAGGCTTCCGGAACCACCAGACTAGAGAAATACATAATATATTTACTGATTTCAGATGTCTATTGACTGAATTCATGAACGAGTGACTGAATGAATGAGGTAACTAGCTCATGTTCTTTTGAGCATTGCCAACACAATCCACACAAACATGTGTTATTATGCTCAGATGGAAGCTCAGAGCATTATTGTCTCTAATACCATAGAGCGGAGTCCTTGTGAAATGACTATTAGCATCATACCAAGCTTATTGTGTATGAAGGAGTGCTACAAACCCTTGGCAAGGCTTTTTTGACTTTGTCTGAGGATACAAGAAGATGAAATCAAAGAAATATTTATAATTTACTAATCATGTGATGATGATATAAGGGACAGTGGTCCATAGATGCAAACAACCCTGTCATTTGGCCATCATCCTTGCATTCAAAGATGGAATAATATAAGACCTCAAAAATAGAGCTTTTTAATGAGTCTGTGGGGAAGAAAGCAAAAGAGACAATTGGCAGATAGGATACTGCCGTGGAAACTTTTTTTTCTTATCATCAAGGGATGATAAGAGAGACAAACATGGAGGAATAATAGGGACTGATTTGGAATTCCACTTTGAATCTCCAGTACTTCTGATGCTACAAAAAACAAAATCCAATTACCAGAAGAGTCCTGAGGAAATATTTTCAATATTAGTCTGCACAAACACTTGGAAACAGTGTTTCCAGAATCTTCTGGAATTATTTATTAGTTACTCAATGACCCTGTTGCTCATGTGCCGCAGGACACTGAGCACTGTGCGGAGAAGTTGCAGGGTATTATGTTACCTGATTTTTGTTTCTGTATTGTCATGATGACTACCTCTGGCTTGACACCGAACAGTTGAGCTGCTCTTCTGACAATCAGAAATACTCTCCTGATTTTGAATCTAATGGCCATTAAGTTGTTGAGAAGAGCTAGTTGGTCAAATGTTACCTGAAGTACCAAATAAACACTCACTCCAAAGCAAAACAAGGCAAGGGAAAAAAAGTCCATGTTTAAAGATATGTACCGACTCCTGCCCAAGGAGCTTAGAGATTACTCTAGACATTGTGTCATTAAGCCAATGCCATCAATATGCCTTCATTCAAGTACAGGCATGTGCAAAGCTTCCTTCTTTCATTTATTATGTTGAAATTCTCATACGTCTGTCAGTTCGCCTAAATAACTTTGATCATAGGCGCCATTGAAATAATTAGACAGATAGATGAAAAGAATGATGAGTTAAGAGTTCACCAAATTTCACGTCTGTTATTGCTGTGGATCCATTAACCATCAGTTTTCTATTTAGGTTTTTTCATCGTGTTAAAAGCCTCCATATTTTTTAATGAATGGCTTATCATCTTCCAGGCAGAAGACATTATTATTTCAACTACAAGACAGTAAAACATTTTTGAACAAAAGGAACAGTGGAGACTCCCATGTGATGGATCTGTATTTATTTTTAAAGTAATCAATAGTTGTTTGCAAGTAATTGCATGCCATAATCCTTAAGTAAGACTGAAAATACACATCTGTGTTATGAGATGGGTCTAATATGTTCAAATTGGGAGACCAATTACAGATCTTCCTGAGGCACCTTGCTTGGTGAATTATTATGGCGACTCTTACATTGGCTGGCTTTGTACAGTCTATTCCTTGTGAATTTCAGAGGAAGGGTAAACTTCCTTGAACCACTGAACAACTGTACTTACTGAAGTTAAGTACTGCATTTTGTATAGAAATCAATGAAGCTAATCACACAAGCACAGTTCAACACATCCCACTCAGCCATCTTGAAAATACTTGACTATCATAATTGGTGTGCTGCTAAGCACACTTTGTTCTACAGATCTAAGCAAGATGAGGATTCTTCTCAATGCACCATACACAAGGGTATAATGAAAGATTCAAACTACAGAGCATTCTTGTCATTAGAGAGACTATTCCTGAAGTGGTTGCACAGGGCTAAAGTCTCTTGTTCCTATCCTTTAAAAATGAACAGCACTGAGCACAGCAAACATGCTAATTATTTTCAAGCAAACAATAAATTCAAAATTGGAGACATCTCTGAGGAGGAGAAAAAGGCATGTCTTTTATCCAAAAAGGAACTCATCAAGAATAATAACTACTGGCTTCAGAAGACATACTGGTTGAGATTGTGAGCTAAATGTTTAACACAGCATGCACTCTGTAAGCAATAGTTATCATATGAAGAAATTGTTTTTATTTTTGTTTTGCAGATGAGAAAATTGAGGCTGATATTGCTACCTACTATATACACAGCGATTGCTAGCTGGGGTTTGGAGATTTTAATGTACATGTGAAATTAAACTAGGCAAAATTACAACTTGTTATCCTGTTGTTATTCAGTAGTGCACTTTCACTGCCATGAGTTATGGTGTTTTCATCTGTCAATAAATAAAGTGTCCTTTAACTTAAAAAAAAACAAAATAGAAAAGCTAGCAGGAATAAGCAAAAATAGTAGATCTGATGCTTCTTGTGTTTGTGCCTGCAAATGTACCCCAAAAGCATTCTTGCATTTTGTTTGTAGAAGATCAGGAGAGGAATATCCTGTCTTTATTGCTGCTTACAGACTGAGCACGGTCATGGACCAAGAAGGGAAAACTGACATAACTGATTTTAGTTGTACCCTGGTCCTTTTTGTGTTAGATTATGGTGGTTTTTCTGACATGAACAAATCTCTTCCTCTTTTTTCTTGTTATTGTTTCAATTCTACAAAACCAAGATTATTTCTACCTTCTATATATGCCCCCAAATTATATTTTGTGTATTAGCATAAAAGCAAACATGTGGATTAATGCAATCAAATTGAAGACCGTGATACTAATTGACTTACCTATGAACATGTAATTTTTGACAAAGAAAGCCAAACTGTACAATGGAGAAAAAAAGCATCTTCAACAAATGGTGCTGGCATACTTGCATGTTGACATGTAGAAGAATGCAAATAGATCCAGATCTATCTCCCTGCTTAGTGTGATGCATTTGTATTAAGTAGTGTAAGCTCTCTGGCTCCAAGTAGTTCAAAGCAATGTTCTAATTGCAGCTGAAAATACTGAATGACTTGGATGTTTAGCTATACCAGGGGCTGTCAGAGCTATTTGTCTATCTAGGAAAGTTGGCAGAAAGAAATGCCTTCGTTTTTCCTAACCTGGGATATTATAGTTCGTTCCACAATGAAAATCCAGTCAGCTATTTTCACAGCTTGTAAAGATTTTCACAAAGCAACTCATTACCTTTTGAGGTACAAGCATTTGCAGGCACAAACACAAGAAGCATCAGATCTGCTATTTTTGCTTATTCCTGCTAGCTTTTCTTTTTTCTTTTTCTTTTTAAGTTAAAGGACACTTTATTTAATGACAGATTAAAACGCCATAACTCACAGCAGTGAAAGTGCACTACTGAAGCCGGTACCAGGAACTGGTGTTACACACGATGCTTAGGCAATGCGACACGTGGTTTTGGCAAGTGCTGTGCTGTCCATTCTGTATAAACTGACCATCTGTGACCCAAATAGTATAAAATGCATAAAAACAGAAACACAGTTAGATAGTGGCTAAAGAAAACAAGCGACCATTTATGCATAGATTGATGTACAGTATATAAACCTAATCAACATGTCCCCTCTCAGTTTTCAAGTGATGAGAGAAACTGTGCCCATAAACACATTACAAAGGCACACAACATAACCTGAAATGCTTCTCCATATCCACAGCTCACACCCTGCCTTCAGAAGGCCAATGTGTGAGCAAAGAAAGAAAGCCACTTCTTAAAATAACACACGATCATTGAATAAACTTCAAAACAAAGCTACACACACACACCTGAGACCCCTAATGCACTTGCTAGCTTTTCAAACTCTCTGTTATGACTTCTCAATATCTGTGGTGACCTTCCCTGTGTCCCTTCACCAAATCTCAGATTAATTCATTTTCCAAAATGTGTATTGAACATCATCTTGGTCTGTTTTCTCATGCCGAATTGAGTATATCCACTCAGTTACCAGTTCAACCATTTTAAATCCTACTTAACATGGATTAAGGATAAACAAATTGTAATACATCATGCCCAGAAATCACCACAAACTATTCTAGAGTCACTTCCAGTTCTCTCACAGCAATATTTTGCAAACTGTATAATGGTAACTAAAGAAAAATTCTGGCAAGTTTTTGAATACACTTTTAAACAAACTCCTCAATAAATTTTTTGTTTAACCCATTACAATATAACCCATTCATATCTTTAAATTTAGTTTAAACCACCATGTGAGCTTGCACAAAGTTGTCTCTGCCTTCCTGAAGCTTTGCTGGAATCCTCAGCAAAGTGGTCTCCCTTCTTCTGTGTATGGATTACATTTTGTTTCCAAGTGTGTTTCTTAGGCATGCAGTGAATTATGCCATTGTCTTGTAAATCATTTGCAAGACTCAGAAGGGGAGAGATTGTAGTCTACAGCAGAGTAGAAAATTTTTAATGAATATTCTAAAATTAATGCTCACTATTTAACAATTCTTCATTAAAACTGAAACAAAGATTAATCAGGTTGAACAAATTCCAACTAATATGTAAAAGATTTAAAAATCTCAATTCTCCCAAAAGTGTTTGCATTTCATAGAAAATGTGCTGAGAACACCTGATGTTATGCTTTGAGTTCTTCCCTCTTTCCTTCCCTCCCTCCCTTGTTCCCTACCTTCTTTCTGTCCACTTTTGCCTCTTACTATAGAACCAGGTGACCTTGAGCTTGAGAGTCTATTCTCTTGCCTTAGCTTCTCAAGTTTTGAGATTGCAGGTATTCTTTCTTTTTAATAAAATATTTTGTTTACACTTGTTTATTTGCTTCCATGTTTGTGTGCATATGGGGATCAGAGGAAAACTTATAGGAGTCAGCTTTCTCCTTTCACCCTATGGATCTCAGAGATCAAACTCGGTCATCCCTCTTGGTATCAAGTGCCTTTGCACTCATAGCTATCTCCGCACCTCTGGCCTGTTTCTTCCACTACTACTATTGACACCTACATTTGCTTGGAGAAATACTACCTCTTTGGTTACACATTTTGAACTGAAGTTCATTTTTACAGGTTTGAATCTAGGGTTAGAACACAATACAGCAGTAGAGCTTTGGTGCAATAGAGCTTTATAAGTTCTGATGACCACTGTGGTGAGATCAGCTATGAGCACATGCCCTTCTCACAGTCAACAGGACTCACTGAGAACTGTCCCAGCTACCGAGGCTATAAGAGGAATCCATCTTGATGATGTGCACTTAGGGCGGGGTGTCTCAGAAACATTAAGCAATGGGTTCTTTCCATAATTCAGTATAGCTGAAGCCTTCCAAGTGACCAGAGTTAATTACACAAACAGAAAGCATAAGATACAAAAGCAGAAAAAGTTATGAGAGAGAATTAAACGTGATCTCAAGCAAACAAGATTGGAAAGCATAAAGGTGAGGGCTCCAGACTAGTTTTCTGGAACATTGCAGAGTTGTCCTATCAGGGAAGCTACACCCACAGCCTGCACTACTAAGTGTGGAGTAAGGAAAAGTGTCATTACAAGGTCACAATAAAATAATATAAATATTGGAATAGGACTTCTCTTTTGGTTTCCTCAAAGCTTGAGCCTGCACACCAGAGTCAGGGACCTTCCTCATCTTGCAGAGCTAGAAATGACACAAAAGGATACTGATGGAGAGAATTCTCTTTCTTCACACCCTTTCAGGCCAACAAACCAATGAACATGAAGTGTACATGGGTTTTCTCCCTTTCCACCTCTCAGTGCCTCGAGTTGGAAGAAACTGTTCTGTTTTCTTTCCAATAAGAAACCGAGGCACCAGGAAGTCTAGGGAGTCACTTATTTTTGTTTTTGTTTATTTTGTTTCTTTGAGAAAGGGTCTCGCTAGGTAGCTGAGGCTGGCCTGAAATTTGATGTGTAGATGAGGCTAGCCTGGAATTGACAGAGATCTGCTTGTAGGAGCCTCCTGATTACTTGGACTAAAGGTGGATGCCTCCAAGTGTGGTCCAAGGGTCTCTAGTTTTAACTTTGCAGTCATTAATATAGAGGTATATACTCTTAACGGAAGTGAGAATAGCACAGAGTGGTGATTTATCCCAAAGAGTTTTAGAAGCATTTTGTTCTCTTGAAATCTAAAGATTCTTGATGAATATAGGAGGTTATTGTAGGTGTGTTTCTGAGTAATTGAATCTCAAGTAGTATAACCTAATTCAAACATTCTGCCAAATGGAAGAAAAATTCAGAAACTATCTGGGGTCAGCTTCCTAAGATACAGTATCAGGCATACAATAAGCTCTTTTATAAATATTTGAGACTTTATTCAATCAATAAGGACTCTCTTGCTTCTTTCAATGACATTTCATTTTCTTCTAGTTGTAAAATCACATTTCTTTCTAAGCTCTTGAATTTTTCACCAGCTATCATAGGGAATAAAGGTGACATGCAGGTTAAACAATCATTTTTAAGAAAGTTGATTGGTCTACATGATCAGTGTCCTCCACTTTTCAAACACTGCTAATCACGAACCAAGGATGGACCTTTCTCTATGACTGGTTTGTATTCTTAGTTTGAGAATATATTATAATAATTGAAAATTTAAGTGAAATAACATATTCATTTAATTTTCTTCAGTTGTGTGAATTTTGGTGATAGAGATATTGCAGAGAAAAAATAGCTCCATCAGGAAAATTCTTTTTATTTCTTTCTTTATTTTTTTTTAAATTTATTTATTTATTAAGGATTTCTGCCTCCTCCTCGCAACCGCCGCCCATTCCCTCCCCCTCCCCCGATCAAGTCACCCTCCCTCATCTGCTCCAAGAGCAATCAGGGTTCCCTGACCTGTGGGAAGCCCAAGGACCGCCCACCTCTATCCAGGTCTCCTAAGGTGAGCATCCAAACTGCCTAGGCTCCCCCAAAGCCAGTACGTGCAGTAGGATCAAGAACCCACTGCGATTGTTCTTGAGTTCTCAGTATTTCTCATTGTCCTCTATGTTCAGCTAGTCCGGATTTATCCCATGCTTTTTCAGACCCAGGCCAGCTGGCCTTGGTGAGTTCCCGATAGAACATCCCCATTGTCTCAGTGTGTGGGTGCACCCCTCGCGGTCCTGAGTTCCTTGCTCTTGCTTCGTCTCCTTCTGCTCCTGATTTGGACCTTGAGATTTCTGTCCCGTGCTCCTCTGTCTCTGTCTCCTTTCATTGCCTGATGAAGGTTAATATTCATGAGGATGCCTATGTGTTTGTCTTTGGGTTCACCTTCTTACTTAGCTTCTCTAGGAACATGCATTATAAGCCCAATGTCCTTTATTTATAGCTAGAAACCAAATATGAGTGAGTACATCCCATGTTCCTCTTTTTGGGTCTGGCTTACCTCACTCAGGATAGTGTTTTCTATTTCCATCCATTTGTATGCAAAATTCAAGAAGTCCTTGTTTTTTACTGCTGAGTAATACTCTAATATGTATATATTCCATACTTTCTTCATCCATTCTTCCGTTGAAGGGCATCTAGGTTGTTTCCAGGTTCTGGCTATTACAAACAATGCTGCCATGAACATAGTTGAGCATATACTTTTGTTGTATGATAAGGCCTCTCTTGGGTATAATCCTAAGAGTGGTATTGCTGGATCCAGGGGTAGGTTGATTCCGAATTTCCTGAGAAACCGAAACACTGCTTTCCAGAGTGGTTGCACAAGTTTGCATTCCCACCAGCAATGGGTGAGTGTCCCCCTTTCTCCACAACCTCTCCAGCAAAGGCTATCATTGGTGTTTTTTATTTTAGCCATTCTGACAGGTGTAAGATGGTATCTTAAAGTTGTCTTGATTTGCATCTCCCTGATCGCTAGGGAAGTTGAGCATGACCTTAAGTGTCTTTTGGCCATTTGAAGTTCTTCTGTTGAGAATTCTCTGTTCAGCTCAGTGCCCCATTTTATAATTGGATTGATTAACCTTTTGCGGTCTAGTTTCTTGATTTCTTTATATATTTTGGAGATCAGACCTTTGTCAGTTGCGGGGTTGGTGAAAATCTTCTCCCAGTAAGTAGGTTGCCTTTTTGTCTTAGTGACAGTGTCCTTTGCTTTACAGAAGCTTCTCAGCCTCAGGAGGTCCCATTTATTCAATGATGCCCTTAGTGTCTGTGCTGCTGGGGTTATACGTAGGAAGTGGTCTCCTGTGCCCATGTGCTGTAGAGTACTTCCCACTTCCTCTTCTATCAGGTTCAGTGTGTTCGGACTGATATTGAGGTCTTTAATCCATTTGGACTTGAGTTTTGTGCATGGTGATAGATATGGATCTATTTTCATTCTTTTACAGATTGACATCCAGTTTTGCCAGCACAATTTGTTGAAAATGCTGTCTTTTTTCCATTGTATACTTTTAGCTCCTTTATCGAAAATCAGGTGCTCATAGGTTTGTGGGTTAAAGTCAGGGTCTTCTATTCGATTCCATTGGTCGACTTCTCTGTTTTTATGCCAATACCAGGCTGTTTTCAATACTGTAGCTCTGTAATAGAGTTTGAAGTCAGGGATGGTAATGCCTCCAGACAATCCTTTATTGTATAAGATTGTTCTGGCTATCCTGGGTTTTTTGTTCCTCCGTATAAAGTTGATTATTGTCTTCTCCAGATCTGTGAAGAATTTTTATGGAATTTTGATGGGGATTGCATTGAATCTATAGATTGCTTTTGGTAGAATTGCCATTTTTACTATGTTGATCCTCCCAATCCAAGAGCAAGGGAGGTCCTTCCATTTTCTGGTGTCTTCTTTAATTTCTTTCTTCAAAGACTTATAGTTCTTGTCGAATAGGTCTTTCACTTCCTTGGTCAGGGTTACCCCTAGATATTTTATGCTATTTGTGGCTATCGTGAAAGGTGATGCTTCTCTGATTTCCCTCTCTGCTTCCTTATCCTTAGTGTAAAGGAAGGCAACTGATTTTTTGGAGTTGATCTTGTATCCTGCCACATTACTAAAGGTGTTTATCAGCTGTAGGAGTTCTTTGGTAGAATTTTTGGGGTCACTTATGTATACTATCATATCATCTGCAAATAACGAAAGCTTAACTTCTTCCTTTCCAATACAAATCCCCTTGATCTCCTTATGTTGTCTTATTGCTATTGCTAGAACTTCAAGCACTATATTGAAGAGGTATGGAGAGAGTGGACATCCTTGTCGTGTTCCAGATTTTAGTGGGATGGCTTTGAGTTTTTCTCCGTTCAATTTAATGTTAGCTGTTGGCTTGCTGTAAATAGCTTTTATTATATTTAGGTAGGATCCTTGTATCCCTATTCTCTCCAAGACCTTTATCATAAAGGGATGTTGAATTTTGTCGAATGCTTTTTCAGCATCTAATGAAATGATCATATGATTTTTTTCTTTCGGTTTATTTATATGGTGGATTACATTGATAGATTTTCGTATGTTGAACCAGCCCTGCATCTCTGGGATGAAGCCTACTTGATCATAATGGATAATTTTTCTAATGTGTTCTTGGATTCGGTTTGCCAGTATTTTGTTGAGGATTTTTGCGTCGATGTTCATGAGTGAGATTGGCCTGTAATTCTCTTTCCTGGTTGAGTCTTTGTGTGGTTTTGGTATCAAAGTAACTGTAGCTTCATAGAAGGAGTTTGGTAATGACCCTTCTGTTTCTATATTGTGGAATACATTAAGGAGTATAGTTATTAGGTCTTCTTGGAAGTTCTGGTAGAATTCCGCATTGAAACCATCTGGTCCTGGGCTTTTTTGGTAGGGAGGTTTTTGATAACCTCTTCTAATTCTTCGTGACTAACAGGTCTGTTTAGATTGTTCACCTGGTCCTGGTTTAACTTTGGTATATGGTATTTATCTAAAACAGTGTCCATTTCTTTTATATTTTCCAATTTTGTGTTATACAGGCTTTTGTAGTAAGATCTAATGATTCTCTGAATTTCCTCTGTGTCTGTGGTTATGTCCCCCTTTTCATTTCTGATCTTATTTATTTGTGTGTTCTCTCTCTGTCGTTTAATTAGTTTGGATAGGGGTTTGTCGATCTTGTTGACTTTCTCCAAGAACCAGCTTTTTGTTTCATTGATTCTTTGGACTGTTTTCTGTGTTTCTATTTTGTTGATTTCGGCCCTCAGTTTTATTATTTCCAGTCTTCTACTTCTCCTGGGCGCGTCTGCTTCTTTTTTTTCTAGAGCTTTCAGGTGTGTTGTTAAGTCCCCAATGTATGCATTTTCCGTTTTCTTTAAGTGGGCACTTAGTGCTATGAACTTTCCTCTTAGCACTGCTTTCATTTTGTCCCATAGGTTTGAGTATGTTGTCTCTTTATTTTCATTAAATTCAAGGAAGACTTTAATTTCTTTCTTAATTTCTTCCTTGACCCAGGTGTGGTTCAGTAGTTGACTGTTCAGTTTCCATGAGTTTGTCGGCTTTCTGTGGGTAGCATTGTTGTTGCCTTCTAACTTTAATCCGTGGTGATCAGATAGGACACAGGTGGACACTGATATTTTTTTGTATCTGTGGAGGTTTCCTTTGTTTCCAAGTATGTGGTCAATTTTTGAGAAGGTTCCATGAGCTGCCGAGAAGAAGGTATATTCTTTCCTATTTGGGTGGAATGTTCTATAGATGTCTGTTAAGTCCATTTTCTTCATTACCTCCAATAATTCTCTTAATTCTCTATTAGGTTTCTGTCTGATTGACCTGTCCCTTGGAGAGAGAGGTGTGTTGAAGTCTCCTACTACTAGTGTGTGTGGTTTGATGTCTGCTTTGAGTTCTAGTAATATTTCTTTTACATAAGTAGGTGCTTTTATATTGGGGGCGTAGATATTCAGAATGGAGACGTCATCCTGATGAATTGTTCCTGTTATGAGTATAAAGTGACCATCTCGGTCTCTTCTGATTGATTTTAGTTTGAAGTCAGTTTTGTTAAAATTAATATGGCCACACCTGCTTTTTTCTTAGTACCATTTGCTTGAAACACCTTTTCCCAACCCTTTACTCTGAGTAGGTGCCTGTCTTTGTGGTTGAGATGTGTTTCTTGCAAACAGCAGAATGTTGGATCCTGTTTTCGTATCCAATCTTTTAGCCTGTGCCTTTTTATAGGTGAATTGAGCCCATTAATATTAAGTGATATTAATGACCAGTGGTTGTTTACTCCGGTTATTCTTATTCCTTTTGGTAGTAGAGATTGTGTGTCTCCCTTCTTTGAGATGTGCTGGTGAAGGGTCACTAGATGCCTGGGTTATTGTAGGCAGTGTTGGGAGTGTTTGATTCCTTGGGTTGCGCTTTTCCTTCTATTACTTTCTGTAGGGCTGGATTTGTGGCTACATATTGTTTAAATTTATTCTTATCCTGGAATGTCTTGTTTTCTCCATTGATAATGAACGATAGCTTGGCTGGGTATAGTAGTTTGGGTTTGTATCCATGGTCTCTTAGCTTCTGCAGTACATCTATCCAGGACCTTCTGGCTTTCATAGTTTCCATAGAGAAGTCAGGCGTAAGTCTGATCGGTTTACCTTTATAAGTTAGTTGCCCTTTTTCCTTTGCAGCTCTTAATATTCTTTCTTTAACCTGTATATTTTGGGTTTTGATTATTATATGGCGAGGAGATGTTTTTCTTTGTTCCAGTCTGTTTGGTGTTCTGTATGCTTCTTGAATATTTAAATGAATATCTTTCTTTAAGTTGGGAAAGTTTTCTTCCATAATTTTGTTGAATATATTTTCTGGGCCTTTGAGCTGTGACTCTTCTCCTTCTTCTATTCCTATTATTCTTAAGTTTGGTTTTTTTATTGTGTCCCATATTTCCTGAATGTTTTGTGTTGAGAATTTGTTGGCTTTGCTGTTTTCTTTGATCTGTTTGTTTATTTTCTCTATGGTGTCCTCAGCATCTGAGATTCTTTCTTCTATCTCTTGTATTCTATTGATTATGCTTGTTTCTGTAGACTCTGCTCATTGACCTAGATTTTCCATATCCGGCTGGTCCTCAGTTTGTATTTTCTTCCTTGCCTTCATTTCAGTTTTCAATTCTTGAACTGTTTCCATTACCTGTTTGTTCGTTTTATCTTGGTTTCCCAGGGTATCATGTACATATTTATTCATTTCTTCAAACTTTTTGTTATACTTCTCATCCATTTCTATAAGGGCATTTTTTACGTGTTGTTTAAGGGACTCTATTGCGTTCATAAAGTCAATTTTTTTCCCCTTCTTCTGTGTTAGATTGTTCAAATACTTCTGTTGTAAGATCCTTGGGTTCTGGTGTTTTCATGTTGTTTTTCAGATTATTGGGTGAGTTCTTGCCTTGGTGTCTGCCCATCTCCTCCTATTAATCCTATCTAATGGGTCTTTTAAAAACCGGATCAGGTTTCCCTGCTGGCCCAGGGCTCCGCTTACAAAATGCCCTTGCTCTGTTTCCTGGTTCCTGCCGCAGGCCAAGAACCCTCTCACCCCTCCGAAGGGTCTTCAGGACAGGACCAGGCTCCCCGTTTGCCAGTGACCTGGCCAACCAAAGGCCTACCTCTTTGATTTGATTGTAGTAGGGCGATCTGCTCTCCTTATTGCACGCCTGACCCTGCCGCTTGTGTCTGCTGCTGCGCTGGTCTCCCAAAGCCTCTTCCTGAATGCAGTGTCGCTCTGCCGTGTCTGGCCGCCGCCGCTCCGCCTATGTGCGTCTCCATCAGGAAAATTCTTTTCTCACAAATATGGGGACCTCAATTTCCCTCTCAAGTATCAAGGTAAAATATCAGGGTATGGCTGTGTAAACTCACATGAAATCCCAGAACTGAGACGTGTAGACAGGGCAGCCTCACCAAATCAGTGACCTCCAAGTTTGGTGAAGGTTCCTGTCTCAAAAGAAGTAGCATGGTGTGGTGGCACACACACTTTTAATTCTAGCATTTAGGAGGCAGATATAGGTAGATCTTTATGAGTTCAAAGCCAGCACAGTGGTCAAAATGCCTTGTCTATATAGCAAGTTGAAGGCTATTTAGGGCTTCGTTGAGATCTTGCCTAAAAAACAAGAGGCCAAACAGTAACTAAAAATTAACAAGATAGGAAACAGTTGAGGATGATATCTTACACATACGCACCTGCAGTCAGATACATGTACATGCACACGCATACACTTACAGACACATACATTCCAATATACACACATATATATTCACACTCACAAGTATACTCACAAAAGAGCAAAATGGAATATGAACAAAGGAGAGATGTTTTAGAAATACTGTTCATGAGCAAAAGCATTCATAGGATACAGATATCATGAGAGAAACATACTGGTAATCCTGGGGCAGGATTGTGATCAGTATAACAACGCTCCTACAGCATCCAACAAGTGAATTAACTGGAGCTATGGAAAGTCTTGATAAACTCTGGAACTATAGTTCTTGATCCACACTTCCTGTGACTGCAGATGTAGGATATTGCCCTGCTGAGACAAGTCAGCCACCAACCCAGTGTCTATTTGGGAATTACATAGGCCCTACATTGCAAATATTTAATCATTAACACTTATTGGTTCAAGAAAGAAAACATATATTTTTTAAATGAAATGATCTTATATATCTGAAAAAAGTCTGAACTCAAGGCCCATGTTAGAAAAAAGCAGATTTTAGTTAAATGTAACAAACTAAAGTGAGTCATAATACAGCATGTATAACTAATTCATGCTTTTTCTGCTAAAAAACATGCAGTGTGATTAAAATATAAAAATCTTATATGAAAATCAAAATTGTCATATAAAAGTAGATAATCCATGATGATTTCTCAGTGAAATTGGAAAATTGTAATTATAGATAGTGATGAGACACGATTTTCCCCTATCTCCCTGAAAATACATTCTAATGTCATGATAATTTGTTTAGTTTCACATTCTCGTGTTTTATACCACTCTAATATTATAACATGAAAAGATAAACCACCCTGTCACTCATAATCACACATGATTAGCAAACAGACATTATCTGACATGACACTTCAAAAATTCTTTCTTTCTGTTAAATGCTTTCTTTAGTACAATGGAAAGACAAACATTTTATTCATTAGAGTTCTCTCTCAGAGGAAAGTGAAAAAGGGAGATTGATAAGAAATTCACACTAGATAAAAGCAAAATTAGTGAGCCAAAGTATATCCAGAAAGTGAAGACTCTACCATGGTCCCAGTGAGAAATGGGCTATATGCTGTTCCTCCCGTAGGTATCACTTCAGAATGGGAAGAATTGGGATAGAGGCTCTACTTATCTTGCTATCTAAGTACATGCAAGAGATGACTTCACTTTTCAAAGTCATAGTGAGCAATTTGCTTGTGTTAATCCTTATCTACACATCAAATGTTGCCTGAGATGCACAGATAAAACTCCACACACGCAGCAAGTTTGCGACGTAATGCATTTAATCCATACTATAGCATGAACCTAATGAATTAGACAAGCTGCATGTAGTTTCAAAGATTCCTTGAAAAACCTCTTTTTCAACACCTGAGTCCTAAACCATCTGCAAAATAAGAGCAAAGTGAAAGGAAGATGGTAGTCTAAAATACTCACTTTACTGTTAATATTGTTCTCATTTTTAGGTATGAATAACCTCTGAAGAGAAATTGGTATCTTGATATTAAAACTCAAAATTATAATAGAATTTCCAATAGTCAAAGCTTTCTACCTCAAGATACTATTTGACCATCATAAGCAAACTCCCATATGTCTGTAATTTATAATCAAGCTATATATTTTTTTTGTGTGTGTGTGTGTGTGTAATGTCAGAATGAAATCTTATTATTTTATAAAAATTAATACACTCTGGCAAACTGGCCGTCTCGTGTAATTAGATTGGTGGCTCCCTAATTGTCATCAGAGAGCCTTCATCCAGTAACTAATAGAAGCAGATGCAGATATCCACAGCCAGTCACTGGGCTGAGCTCTGGGAGTCCTGCTAAAGAGAGCAGGGAGGGATAGTAGAGACAGGGTGTGGGGGGGTGTCAAGGTCATGCTGAAGGAACTCTCAGACAGCACATCTGAGTTCATGGGAGCACACAGACTCTGGATCAACAGCTAGGAAACCTGCATGGAACCAACCAATAAGCAAGCAATCTCTCTCTCTCTCTCTCTCTCTCTCTCTCTCTCTCTCTCTCTCTCTGTGTGTGTGTGTGTGCATGTGTGACAGTTGTGTAGCTTGTTTGGGGGACCTCTAAAAGTGGGATCAGAACCTGGACCTGCTGCTTGCGCTGGCTTTTGGGAATCTATTTCCAATGTTGAATTGCTTTGTCCAGTCTTGATGCAGGGGGAGAAGCTTGGTCCTGCCTCAATTTCATGTGCTATGGTTTGTTGATGTCCATGGGAGGCTTGTCCCTTTCTGAATGAAGGATAAGACGTGGATTGGGGGGTAAAAGGGAGGTGGGGTGAGAGTGGGAGGAGAGGAGGGAAGGGAAAGTGCAGTTGGGATATAAAATAAATGAAAATATTGAATTAATAAAAAAAAGTGTTTTAAAAGAACCCATCATCTATGGGTAGTTCCACTTTGCGGGGGCAGGGGTGGGAAGGAGAAGTTTAGCCTGGCTGAGAACCAGTTTGATTCCAAACTCTTTGATCTGATTAAAAAGTCAAATGTGAGAAGGAAAGAGTGAAGAGGCCTAGAGGCCAGTAATCTGTGTAAGGGGATCTCCCAGGATCTTCTGCTATGAACAGCCCAGTGTTATAAAACAGAATCCCAGTTGAAGAACTGCCTCCATCAGACTAGCCTGTGGCCATGTCTGTGTAGAATTTTCTTGAGAGATGTAGGAGGGCCCAGTCCACAACACACAGTGTCATGCCTGGGCAGGTATCTTGGGCTGTATAAGCAGCTGAATGCGAGTCTGGGAGCAAGCCAACAAGCGGCTTTCCTTAAAGGTTCCTGCTTCTGTTCCTGCTTGACTTTCTGCCCTGACTTTCCTCAGTGATGGACTATGATTGGGATGGAGAAGCCAAAACAATCCTTTCCTTGTTTTGATCAGACTGTTTGATCATAGCAGCAGAAACCAGACCAGAACAGGTCAACGTGCTTTATATGGAAGGAAATATTACTGTGGAGGAATGTGTTTTCTTCCTTTTGTTTGTGTGATTGTCTCCATATGTCTATATCTGTGTGCACAAGTCAGGGGAGGCGAGAGGTCAATGTCAGCTGCCTTCCTTAATAACACTACATGTTATTTTTGAGACAGGGCTTTTCACTGAACTTGGAGTTTACACAGCTAATCCAGATTACCAGCAAACTCAAAGGATCTTCTCATCTTCACCTCCTTGGTGCTGGAACTAGGTGCGCATCACTGTACCTGAATTCCATGTTGGCATTGTGGGTCAAACTCAGCTCTCCATGCTTGTGTGGCAGCCACATTGCTCATTACTGACTGAGTCATCTTCCCAAGTCCAAAACAGTGTTTCATTCCTGTAAAAATACCGCTGTAATTTTATATCTAAAAAAAACAGATAATTATTTAATCTGAAACCAATTAGGTTTTGAGTAGCTATATTCCAGGGTTCAGTCTCACTAAGAATAAACACAATTCAAAACTCAGTTCATTAACTTGAACTGAGGGCTAACTCCATGTTTGGTGCTGGTGATACAAAACAAAACTTGTGTTTTCTGGTTTTAAGGTATGGACAAACCAAGGGTTTTGGACAAACCAAGGGTTTGGACATTCCTTGTACTTCACCAAAACCAGTGGTGTATGTTAATTGTCATACCCGAAATAAATTTATCATGAAAGTGAGCTTCAGGGGGCTTAATTGTGCCAGAATGGCAATACTAGGACTCCTGAAAGACCAACCCCCTTACGCGAGCCTAGAAGGTCAGTAAAAATTTATCAATTGGATAAATTTTAGAAAGGCATATCTGGGAAGCAGAAACAAAATATATGGAATCTCTCTTGGAGGAGGGATGTGAGGCTTAGGAGAGGTTCAGGTCAGGCTGCCCTGGGAGGTTCTTGCCAGGGCTGGTTCTAATGATGCTAATTTGCCTCTGAGTGGGAAGTGATAATGACAGACAGCATATGTGAAAGCAAGGCCAACAAAGGCTCCATTCTAAAGTACCTTATAGCTCACAACCCTACTTTATAGTTCATCCTGAGACTTACATTGGACATACTTGCTTTGTGATGGGAAATATCTTCACAGAAGATAGAAGCTTTATACTATGAGAATATTTCCCTTTGTTTAGACACTCACATATGATAAATTGCAAACTAAAACAAGCAGGAATGTGTTCATAGTTAGCATATAAAAACTAGGCACTACAGACTCTGACTATCCGTGGATTTTCTCTCATGTGTTCAATCAACGGTTTATTAAAAACAGTTGAAACAAATACATCTGAACTGACATAGAGAATTATTTGTCTGGTTACTATTCCTTGATCAAGACAATATGACAACATTGTGCTAGGCACCAGAAACAATCTAAAGAAGATTTAAAGGAAGGATGGATTTTCATAGAGCAGGTACACAGATGACATAAAGGATTTGAGTGTCTGTAAATGCTCTTGCATTCAGGGAGACCTTGAACTATACAGATTCAATGTATGGTTTACAATTCTAACAGGTTTTCCCAAAGCAAAGTACTTTATGTGTCTGTGGGTATGTTTGTGTATGTGAGCATGCAGAAGGGTGGGGGTAAGTGGCCAACTTTGAGTGTTTTCCACAATCAGTCTCCATCTTATTAAGACAGTCTTTCCCTGGATCAACTTGCCAGTGAGCAAGGCAGAAACTTGATCAAGTAGGCAGAATCCCCCAATTCAAAGTGTTTTCATTGCCCTTTTCTATGTAAATGAGACTGCACAAAGATTCACTTAAAAACAACAAACAAAGCAGTAGGAACCAACCACAGAAACTGTCTGTGTTACATTTCCACACAATTGTTTACACAGGTTCATAGCTTTTACCGAAGTAAATTATGGAGTCATTTGATCAATCACGAACTCAAGTGAACCACTGATTTATTATAAAATAGTGAGTATTTAGTATGTGATGAGCATGGTTCTGGGTAGTGGAGACGGGCTAATTAATAAAGGAAGGAATTCCTCCACAAGGCTTCCATTCTGGTAGACCAGCCTCCCAAAGCCAAATGCTTGTCGAAATGGTGTAGAGTGTGAAGGAACAGGGGCATGGAGAAAATAAAGTAGATGGGGTAAATACGAAAGTCTGAAGGTTTACAGTTTCATATATGGTGGTCGCGGCAACCTCATGGGGTATTGTGTGAGCAGATATAGAAGAGACTAGAGACTGAGCCACATGTAGGTAGGGGGCAGCAAAGAGAAGGTGATGTAGGAGATACAAAAGGGCAGGTGTTGATTGGTTCAAGTAGTCTATAAGGGAAGACTTGTTAATGATTGATTCTATCATAGCAGAGGCAGTGGAATATGAGTAATAAATGCCGGTTTACAGTTATTTTGGCTTGGAAAGCCATTCTTCACATCTTTTTTTTTTTAAGTTTGGAGAAGGATTTTTTGTTGTCCCTGCTTATCTCTTGGTACACAAATAATTACTTATCTACAGATTATAAGTACTATACTAACAGCCACGACATTTGGACGATGGGAAGCAACACACCACAAATGCTAGCTCTTCTGGAGAAAAGGATCATATGTAGTAGTCAAAAGTATTTCATTGTCTTCAAAATACATTTTAAGATTACCTCTACTAATTTGAAGTTTAGCTACAGGACATAGCTATGGGCCCAATTTTAGTAATGAGGAAATGTGTTATGATACTCATTCGAGATCCCGTTCCTATTAAGGCTGGAATGAAAACTCAGTCTTTCTCATTTCTAGACTTAAGGTTTTTGTTTGTTTGTTTGCTTGTTTGTTTTTAATTCTGGCCCCACTGCCTCCCAGAGCTGTGCAGATGTGGACAAATTATCCAGAGAATGTGGGAATACGAGGTATAAAAATAAAGATTCAAGGCATGTGTGTATGTGCATGTGTACACACACATGCACCACACACTCACTTAATTTAAGAAAGGATGAAGATAATTAGTATTCAGAGCACTTGTGGTATTGTCTTGCTGAGTTCTGTGTTATTAGGTCAAAGGGGCGACAGTGATTAGGTCACTTTGATGAAGATTTACCTTCAGACATACCAAGAGCCAGGCAACAGCTAGTGGTGAGATGAGGCCAGATGGCAGAGAACTTTAAATGTCACTAAAGCATTTGAGCTTTCCTTTGGCATCAAGACACTGCTGACGATTTGTAGAAAGAGGGGTGATATGGAAAACCAAAATGCATACATGGGCTTTTTTTCTTGATTTTAGGAAGAAAATCTGTTAGAATGGAAAAGAGGTAGAAAGAAAAGAGAGAGAGAGTCATTCAAAGAATATCTAGAATAATCCAAAGGGGAGAGAAAAAATTCACAGGTCTGTATTTGGCTAAATTGATTAAGCTACATTAAATTAATTTCAAACCAACTCCTTCATTCCTGTCTTTCTTTTTCTTCTTCCCCCTTCTCTCCTCTCTCTCTCTCTCTCTCTCTCTCTCTCTCTCTCTCTCTCTCTCTCTCTCCTTCTTTCTGGCAAAATCATCCTAGCCATGCTATATTTGGGAATTTGGTTATTTCCAGGGACCTCAGGTAGGACACATGCACGATAGAGACTCCTTTCTGGAATCTGTGCCTGTGTGCTGCTTTAGATTTCAGATGTTAACTGTCTCAGTGTGACAGATTACAAGTGTTGTCTTGGAACCTATAAGGAAACACCAGTGCCCATGCTATGCAACGTATATTTTAGAAAATGATCTTTGCTCCTCTACTGAAACAGCCACGGCTAACATTTTTTTGGATTTTGAAATGTCCTCATCTCTCTCCATCTGGCTGCTGTAGTAGCAACGTTAAGAATGCACCAGAACATCTGACTGATAATTCCTAGTGTGACTTTAAGAAATATACAGCAACTTATGAAGAAGTGAAGATGGTCCCCTGGGAAACATAGAAGAGGTAGAAAAAGAAGTCACCAGCAAAGGCTGCAACCAAATGCCTTGCTTCAACTCACAGAGCAATGCATTGTCTGCCTTGCCAATAGCTTACAAGGGAAGAAAAGCCTGAGACATTCCTTAGTTATAGCCAAGCAGTAGACTTCCCAGTTGTCCCTGCTTATCTCTTGGTACACAAATAATTGAGTAAGATTTAGTTTATCTGAGGAAAATGGGAATTGAAATTTTCTTTACATATTTTGTATAATTTTTTAAAAAAAACTTTGACTTGGATAGGCAATTATTTTTTCATATCCAAGTTTAATATAAAGACAAATAACTTGACTCAGTTCATGGTAATGGATCAAATTCCATTTGGAAAAGGATAGCTGCTGCTTCTTCTTCTTCTTCTTCTTCTTCTTCTTCTTCTTCTTCTTCTTCTTCTTCTTCTTCTTCTTCCTCTTTTCAGCAAGCAACCAATGACACTTCAAAATACCAGAAGTCATTTCATCCTGGGACTAGATTCAAATGGTAGGATAAAGAAAAAAGGTCCTAATGAAGCATCCTTACAGATTCCACTGGACCACTGAGTCTTCTAATTTGTATACTGGTGGAGTGTTAAGTTTGTTTGATTTGCATGGGGCACTATAATTTGTAGAGAACAAGAAATAGATAATGTGGTAGAAAAAAGAACAGGACAGATAGTAAAATAAATGAATGACAGATAGACCTTCAGACAGAGGCCAGAGTATAATATATAGAAAGAAGTCAGGAAAGAAAGTAAGGGATAGTGACCAGAGAGTATTCTTGGTGCCCTGGTCTACGTGGCATTTTAAGTTTTTTGCTTGTCACATTGAAGAATTGAATGCCTGTCTTCTTACAATTAGTGACCAATACATGCCATCAAGGTTAAGTGATCTTGGGCAGCATAAATCATTCTTTACATGCTTTGGAGAAGATTCAGAACATGGATAAATTGGTGGGTGAGAACACTTTCTTTATTTTGCGAGTTATCTGTAAATAAGTAGGAGGATACACATCCAAGGAACCTCTATGATAAATAATTCATTGCTCTTATAAAAATTTCTTCACCCAAAGTAATTTTGTGCATATCCAGTATGACCTCATTGGAAGAGTTACAGCTCTCCAGGTCAGAAGAACACCACATCAAGATGCCTGAAAGAGATTTCTATGAGCCAGGTTACACTTTGGTCGACTCCAGCCATTCCTGGAGTTGGTGCGGTCAATGGAATTGTCCTTAGGATGACAGCCAGGGAGTTTGCCTAGACCAAGATAAATGCATTAGGAAGCCGAAGAGGAATGCAGCTCAGTGGGCAGTGAAAATCAATGCGAGCAAATTGGCCCCTCTTTGCCTCGCCGCCTTGTCCTGTCCATTAAGCCCTATTTGCTGGTTCATGGTTGCTCACTTCATTTACTCTCTAATCCCTTTTTGCCAGCTTGGCGTGTCTCCAGGTTAGTGCACTCCTGTTAATTGCCATTTCCTGCTACTGCCTGACTGTCACACGGCCTTATCACCTCATTACAGGGATTGGACATGAAATTCTACATGTGAAACTCGGTGTGAGGCTGGGTTTATTTAGGATTGGGATTTAAATCAGACATGATCTCACAGCTTCTTGGAAATGGAGAGTTTTCCATGTCCTCATACCTCCAAAGAAGCTGATTGACTGTGTTCATTTGACTTTCATGCTGTTTAGCTGCTGCTGCTGCTGCTGCGGTCTCTGTACTGCTGTAGGCCAGAAAGGTGGATGAGTCAAATACTCCTTGGTGCAAAGAGGCCTTTACGAATTGTCTTCCAATACGGAATCCAGCAGACCCCTCCTAGGTATAGAACTGATTTTATAATGTGGGAGTAACTGACCTCTGTCACTCTGTGTGTTCAATTACTACTATTATTTAGATTAGTAGACATGTGGAAAACAGATATATGATAAATTAAAAATTTAATACCCAGGACTGGGGATATAGCTTAGTTGGTAAGGTGCTTGCCTTGCATACACGAGGAGCTGAGTAGTTCAGTCCCTCAGAATACACACACACACACACACACACACACACACACACACAAAGCAGAAAAAATTAAACCCGAAATCTGGATGGGGTAACAAGCACTTGTAATCTCAGCTTGACTTGTGGAGAATGGTTTGAAGAGAGGAGAAAGAGACAGCCTTGTTCCTGGCTTTACTAGCAAAACCACCCTAGCCTACTTGGTGAGCTACAGATCAATGAGGGATCCTGCCTCAAACACAAAGATGGGTAATGTCTGAAGAATGAAACACAAAATTTTCCTCTTATCTGTAGCGTAATTAATAAAAACCCAGAGACATATATTGAGGTTCCACCTGAAGGTCAGAAAAGTAAAACAGTCAGCCACTAGCTCTTCCCTCTACCTCAGTCCAGAATGGCGATCCTTACTCCAGGAACCCTCACAATGAGACTGACCTTGAGCTATCTCCTCCCATTTTTTATCCCTCTCTAGTGCTGGGATTAAAGATGTGCACCACTGGGATTAAAGACATGCCCCACCCTGTCTCTATGACACACTAGGGTGGCTACTGGGATTAAAGCCTGACAGACCACTGCCTGGTTTGTAAGGTTGACCAGGGTGGCTGTTCTGTTTTTCTAACCTTCAGGCAAATGAAATAGAGCTACACTTGTCTTAACATGCAGGCACATACACATGTGTCACACACACACACACACACACCCTCTTGTTCCCATCAAGTATCCAAGTGACGACTTCTAAATCTTTTTTTTAACACAACAGAATTTACTGAGCATCTTCCAAAAGCCAACGCATTCTGAAAACAACTCTAAATTCCATTATTTAAATATTTTTTGTAATGGAGATGACAGTTAGAGGTTGATGAGTAAGCCCCACAGATACATCAGCAATCTGACTCCAAAGCTCTTAGTTTGAAATAAACAACCCACTTCTTCACACTTCTTTCCCCTTCTTCACAATAAATCATCTTGTGGTAAACTAAAGGAAAATTCCATTGTTGAGCTTCAAAAAAAAAATGCTTCTGTATGTGGAAAGAGTGAAAACACTTCAACCCAATACTTAGCTCATCTTCACTTAATAATACAAAATAGAAAAAATCTGCTGTTTAAGAGTTCTTGTGTTCCTCCCTTCTTCTTCCATTTCACCATTCTTCCTATTCTTCCTCTTCCCCCTATCTCTCATCTATCTATCTATCTATCTATCTATCTATCTATCTATCTATCTATCTCTCATCTATCTGTCTATCTATCTATCTCTCATCTATCTGTCTATCTATCTATCTATCTATCTATCTATCTATCTATCTATCTATCTATCTGTCTATCTATCGAGATAGAGGCAAGGTTTCCCACTGTAAGCCTGGATGTCCTGGACCTTGCTCTGTAGACCAGGCTTGTTGCTGAAGGCCACACATAAAAACACTTTCTTATTTTCAACAACCTTGTTCACACATCTGGAATCTTCATGGGTCCTGTTCCTTTCTTCTTTGCCATATTCATGCCTTTGTGGGAGCATGTAGTTATGACTACACACTTGAAGGCTGTGAGCTGGAACAAACTCTCTACTTACATCTAAAATGACCTCCTGTGACCTTGAGTATTAATCTCTTTGCTCAACAAACTTTGGATTGAACAACTCCTGAGGCTCACTTCTCCTGTGGGATTTCTTGGTGAATTGCATTTTTTTTGATCTTGTGTGTATAATTTTATAACTAGTAATTCATTATTTTCTAAGGTTCAGTTGTGTTCCTCACCCCATAAGCCAAAGGTGAAGGTCAGAGGGCTGCTTTTCTAAAATGCTCAAATTTGACAAATACCTCAGTTCTTAGAATGGTTTTTATTTGAACACAACCCAACAGAGGTTCTAATAAAGGACACACTGCAATGCCATCACCCCAGACAGCTTGCTTTCCCATACTTTGCTGGTTAAAGGTTTATGCCAATAATAACTTTCTATTCAGTCCAAGTGCATACACAATGTTTAAACTAGATCAGGTTTTCAACAAGGAAGAGGCTAATTTTGTTTGTTGTACCATTAACTCTAAAATGCAGTTTTCCTATTAAATTCAAAGAAAAGTTGGATTTCTGTTTCTGAATTGAACCTTAGATTCTGAATAGAAATTTTAATTTAAATGGAAAATTGAAACTTCAGATTCTGAATACAAGATTTTATACTGTTTTAAATAAAAAATAATTTAGTTAAGTGAGCAACTACCGAACTGTGGTTTTAATATGCAAGAATATGCATTTTTAAATTGCACAGGAAGATACACAGGCATGGTTTAAATCTTTTAAATATTGTATTTACAAGTAAGATGCTTATAATTATAATCCTTGTGAGCAAGATGGTCCTTTGAGGCATGTGTGAGAAATTAATTATGAAAAGTAGATAGAACCTCACAGGGAAAATATTATCCGTGGTATTTTTCAATTTTGCAGCATGTTAAGATAAAAGTAATATCAGTGTGGTTGATTTCAGAATCATTTCCAAATTAATGTGTTTTTTTTTAAAAGGTTGTAGTTTGAGACATCTATTACAGAACACTTATTGTTTTTAAAATCTATTTTAGGTGATTCAGCATGGGAAATATTAGGGAGGCACAAAGGAAAGCAATCCCCCGAGTGTATGCATCATGTACATGTACCATAGAATGCTTCCTTGGGGTTACACTTAGGTGAAAATCAGTCCAAGTACCGGGATCTTCTGTAAAGACAAGTTTAAATAATTTTGATACAATCAGATGTGAATATTTCACAGACTGCATTGCTTCATTTAACTGCAGTTCCAATGTAAGAATTACAGATGACAAACTTTCCACTCATGGGAAGTATGGGAAATAACAGAACCCCTATGCTGTCATCAAGAAAAGCCTTGTCCCACAGAAAAACAAAGGGGAAAGGCAATTGAAATACAAAGTGATACTTTCCAAAATTTCTTCTTCCTTCTTCTAACTTTAAGGTTAACAAAAATCAAAGATTCTAAACACGCCATCGTAACTTTTATGAATGTGCTCATGAATATATTTACAGCTTTAATTACAACATACATAACACATAAACAGGTTGCCAAATAGATTTTTGAGTTCAGCAAATCCAAGAATTAAAATAAAGCTCAGAGCTGCTCATAATAATTAATTTAGTTTAATTCATATCTTTTTCACAATGGAATCAAGAAAGGCATCTTTAGATTTACTGAAATTAATCGTTCAACAGTTATTCATTGTATTTAGTGAATTTAGGAATGTGTATAAGAAAGGAACCTTGTATTTAATTCAGTAGGCACCAGCAAGTTGGATTAATGAACTGTGGTATTTTGTGACATTTTATTAATATGCCTCCCCCCCCCGTCCTTATATAGTTTTGTATACTTAGCAATTTTCTGCCAAGTAATGATCAACTGGTGACTAATTTCGCCTATCATCTATTTCTTGGGGAATGCAAAAATGCCTTCGTGTCATAACCGACAATGGTCTTTGGTATCTTTTTAAACAATGCTTCATGCCAAACATTACTGGATTGAATATCAGGGCAAAACACCCTTAGTGAAATGTTCTACACTGTTGGGAAACAGTAGCTGAGGTGACACTAAAAACTAGAATTACACCACACAAACACACACACACACACACACACACATACACACACACATACACACACACACATACACACACACATACACACACACATACACACACATGCACACACATACACACACACATACACACACACATACACACACATACACACACATACACTCATACACACACATACACACACATACACACACATACACACACACATACACACACATACACAAACACATACACACACACATACACACACACATACACACATACACATACACACATACACTGAAAGTAAGGGGAAAGAAATTTAGAAATAAAAGGTGCTGGAAATGTGGATTTGGAGATTATGCAGAATCCCTGGGAGCATGTGTATTTAGAAACATAGATTCCGATGCCATCATGTGAAAATCCCAGAAACTGATGCCTTCCACCAGGGCAGGTACTGACTGCAGTTATACAGCTGCTGCCTGTGGTTTTAGGTTATCAAGCCCAGAAATGCAGAAAAGGAGCGGTGAAGTTGTTGTTACCCATCAAAAAAGTGATGGGTAAAATGGTGCAATTAAAGAGCAAAGAAAAACCAAGAAAATGAACATTTCATAATGAAGCCTAAAGAGACTTTTGGAACGACAGTGATGTCTGTGTCAAGTATGACAAAAACAATGGATGGAACTAGAAAAAAGACCATCCTGAGTGAGGTAACTCAGACCCAGAAAGAAAAACATGGTATATACTCACTCATAAGTGTTTATTAGATGTAAAGCAAAGGATAACCAGCCTATAGTCCATGACCCCAGAAAAGTTAGGTAACAAGTGGAACCTTAAAAGAGACATACACGGATTTCCCTGGGAAAGGGAAATAGACAAGAACTCCTGAGAACATTCAGAGCATTGGGATTGGGCAGAAGGAGAGGGGGAGGGGAGAAAAAAGTGATGAGGAGAACATGAGGAAACAGGATGACTGAGATGTAGAAAGGACAGAGAGGGAGAACAAGGAAAGAAATATCTTGATTGAGGAAGCTATTGTTGGGCTAGTAAGAAACCTGACACTAGGAGAATTTCCAGGAATCCACAAGGATGACCCCAGCTAAGACCCTAAGCAATATTGGAGAGGGTGCTTAAACTGGCCTTCCCCTGTAATCAGAGTGATGACTACCTTAACTGTCATCATAGAACCTTCAACCAAAACTTATGGAAGCAGATGCAGAGATCCACAGCTATCACTGGGCTAAGCTCCCCAAGTCTAATTGAAAAGAGGGAGGAGAGAAAATATGAGCAAAGGGAACATGACCATAATGGGGATACCTCCAGAAACATATGACCTGAGCTAATGGTTGCTCACTGATTCTGAGGGATGCAGGGGAACTTGCATAGGTTCTCTGAATGTGGGGAACAGTTGTATGACTGGGGTAGTCTGTGGGGCCACTGGAAGTGGAAGCAGGATTTATTGCTAGTGCTTGAATTGGCTTTTTGGAGCCCATTCTCTTAGGAGGGATACGTTGCTAAACCTAGAAATAGGAGAGGAGGACCTTGGTCCTACCTCAGAGTGATGTGCTAGACATCGCTGACTCCTCATGGGAAGCCTTACCCTTTCTGAGCAGATGGAAGGGGTTGGGTAGGTAGAAAGTGGGGGGAACTGAGAAAGAAACAAACAGGGAACTAGGATTGGGATATAAAACGAGAAAAGATGGTTTAAAATGTAAAAAAGCACAACAAAAGCAAAGAGGGCTAACAGATATTGTTGGGGTTGAATATTGAATTGTCATTGGCTGTATTAGGCACACTGGAAGGACTCAAGTCTGATTGCGTGGGCTGAAGAACAAAGAATATCAATGTATTCCTGATGTAGCCCAGTAGTAGATATTAGTTTGTTCCCGAGCATGTAGCTCAGTGGGAGAGTCCCTGCCCAGCATGTGCAAAGCTACAGGTACTGCCCCAGTACCATCGAACGATGTCAGTGAACTAAATACTTTAGACTTTATTCACTTATCTGGCATTTATACTATCATTCAGACAAACCTTCACTGCTTACTTAGTATTAGACAAAACCTTAGAGTTGCCTCAGAACATCCCCACATGACTGTCAGCCTAATGATACATAGAGGCTCAGAGACCCAGAGAGGAGCCATTTTGCAGGTTTAGAGTAGAAATAGACTTTTCTCATTCTCCTACCTGTTTCCTTCTAAATATCCCTATCATGTTTATGGCTTGCGTTTCACTCGAGAGGACAGAGGTGTAGGAGTCTTTCACTCAGGAAAAGGGTACAGGATGCAGGGAACTGGAATCCAGTCTTGCGACTGGCAGCTTTGGCTTCAGACGTCTTCCTTGCACCCTCTAAGTTTTAAGCATCTGACCTGGAATAAGCACATACTGCTTGTGCTGATTTCGTAAGTTGTTCAGATGATCAAACAGATTATTTCAGGCAATGTATTTATCATTGTGTCTCACACCATTAAGTGCTTAATACATGGTAACTGCTATAATTATTATTTATTATTATTATAATCTGTTCTTTAATTCCTAGTGAATATGAATAGGGACTTGTCCTCTGAGGAAACTGTCTGATTTTATGAATATAATTCATCCATAAATATAGATCACTGTTTAGCGCATTTACACAAAATACACATGTGCTCAATCATGCACATGCACACACATGCATATGTGCACACCACACACATGTACACACACAGTCACACACATGAAATGTTTCATTAGTAGGGAGACAAGAATTTTGGATTATGATAGAGGCTGATTGCATCACTTCCTGGTTTGTCTGACAAAGGTTTTAACTCTCTGATATACAACTTCCCTACTTATAATGGGAAAATAATAGTTTTACTATAAGGCCACTGAACAAACTGCATGTGGTAACATATACTAAAGTGGTTTAACAAGGACATTTAAGAAGTTAAATATATTTATATTTATACACCTTTATCATTGAATAGAAAAAATGGAATCGTATGATGTTTGTTATCAGTAAATTCATTCTGTCCTTCTGTCTTCTTTTTGTTATTGTTTTGAGGAATTCTGACACTTCTGTGAAGTCTCCAGGTTGATCTAAGTGTCAGGATCCATGAGAGGCAGCCTCTCAGAAGTAAAACCAAACACAAATAGTGTAGTCTCATTCCTGGAGTTGGTATCTCCACGAAAAGAAAACAGCTCTGCATGAAGGAATGTAAACTCGAATTAGTGGAGATACTGCCCTAGTGGTCCGGGAGATCTGGGGGAGCAGAATACAATTCTGCATTTTCTTTCATTCTCTTTAACACAGAACCAAATTTCATTTTGTCTTTTGATGATGTCCTTTGCCTCATGGAACAACTGTTTTAAACCTAGTGAGGCTGGGTCATCTTCCACAGTTCTTTCCTCCTCTAGATACTTCACTAGATTTTCACTTTTAAATAAAATGGTTAATAATTTCTCTGGTGTATTTGAGATTTTTTTCAAAAGCATTTTTTTCAATCTAGTTTAATCTGTGCTTAATTTAATATATTAATTTTTAATTTAATATTTTATAATTTGAGCTAGTATATTTAAGGTGTATTACATCTTAATTTTATATATTCAATCAAAGTTTAATAAAGTTTCCCTTTAACATCTTGATTAAAAGGACTATTGCACAGTACTTATGCCTTTCAATTCCTTTCAATTAAACTCCAACCACTGCTGTCTCAGAGGGCTTCAGCATTCCATCAAGGGCTTGAAGCCTGAAGTCCAAAAAAAAAAAAAAAGTGCCAGCAGAAAAATCAAGAAATTTTGTTATCAAGATATTTCTGTGTATAAGGATTCCTGTATTTGTTAATCTAATACTAGCTACTGTGGAAGGGAAAGCCTCAAATCCCAGTGGCTTATGGAAGTGAAAACTAATCACAAAACCAACCAAATTGCTGTTCCTGACTTAGGTGTGGTTCTAGTCCAGAAGATGAATCAGGTAACCGATATTATTCCAAGATGAGGAGCCACCATCTTCAACATCTGCAGCCAGATCATCCATTCTAGTGATAGGAGAGCCCGTGGGGGCAGGACAGTGCGTGGGGACAGAACAGCAGGTGGGTGAGAGGCTAGCACATACGTGACAGGACAGAGCGTGGGCCACAGGACAGCACGTGGGTGGGTGCCAGTGAGAGGAGGTAAAAGTGTCCTCTAATGGGTTTACTTACATTCATCTGACTGGAATTCAGCCCCATGTCTCATGTCACTAATAAGTGACAGCCAGATCTCATGGTCCAGCTGTGTGATGGCCTACAGAGGAAATAGGTCCATTCATATGCATCATGTTATCTTCATTTGCATTTCAAGTTATATAAATCACTTACTAGATATTTAATTTCCACACTTCCTAGAATTTATCATGAAATCTAAGGTTGAGGAAATGAAAAAAAATTTTCCTGACTCAGAAATGTCCACTGAGAAAGAAAGTCAGCAAGGCAAAAAGCAAATGTGTTAATTATTTTTTCCCTGAGTTTTGAATCAATTAAATGACAAGGAGAAATTTAATGCAATAAATTCTTAATTTGGCTTATCTTGTGTAACAGTTTCTTCCAAGATTTAAACATTCCATCGTGCAGGATGCTCCTTACATAAAAGATAAACAATTAAAAAATAGCCTCAGGAAGTTTCTGAAACTGACCAGACTCACTAGGCTCCTCCCTATCAGAGTAAGTAATAAAAGCCTGAGTCCCCTTCAGATGAACTGAAGTTGATCTTCCAAGAAGACTCATACACACTGAACTGCAAAGACTCTCAGGGGAGTAAAACCAGATGCCAGGAAGAAACAGAAAGAAGTCGAGCTGCCAGAAGAGGTTTAGAACAACTGAGGCACTTGTAGAGGACACTCTCTAACCTGTTGAGCTTCCTACAGGCTGTGCAGTGTGCTCTAATTCCCAACATTTGTGAGCTGTCACTCATGCTGGGGTGGGTCTAGAAGAAGCAACTCCTCACCCATATTCCTGTAAGTAACCCCAATAAAACCCACTGTGTCACAAAGTTGGACTTCTGTAGTATCAAAACTTTGGTTTGTTGTGGGATCACTATTTAGGGTGTGTAGACGTGTGTTTTGTTTCTCTGCAGAAGTTTTGTAAAACAACAGCATATGCTAGGAAATAATACAGTCCACAAAGATGGGATCATATGGTGACAGGAACATGTGGTAGCTGGTCTCAGTGAACTCAAGTCAGGAAGTAGATAGTGGAGAGAAAGTTAGACAGCATTATAATACCTTGAGTCACGCTCACACTGCCAGTGACTATGTTCAGTAGAGCTCCACATACTAACCTACTGTGATGGAGGAAGGTCATTGGCTAATAAAGGAACTGCCTCGGCCCATTCTATTGGTTAGGACATAGGTAGGTGGAGTAAACAGAACAAAACGCTGGGAGGAAGAGGAAGTGAGGTCAGACTTGACAGCTCTCCTCTCCGGAGCAGATGCCTCAGCAGAGACGCCATGCCCAGCTCCCAGGCAGAAGCACGTGATGAAGCTCCGACCCAGGATGGACTTAGGCTAGAATCTTCCCGGTAAGACCGGTGCTATACAGATGATAAGAAATGGGCTAGTCCAGGTGCGAGAGTTAGCCTAGAAGAGGCTAGGTAGAAATGAGCCAAGCGGTGTTTAAATGAATACAGTGTCTGTGTAATTATTTCGGGTAAAGCTAGCCGGGCAGGCGGCTGGGGTGTTGGGGACGCAGCCCCGCCGCTCATATTACTACAAATCTACTGAAAATAGTATAACTAGCTGGGGTGCCATGTGCAGACACATGAGTCTACATAGCACATGCACCTACATATAACTACATTTGCTTTACTTTTCTGTTTGAGATAATTCCTAGTCAATAGGCTCAGCCTCCTCTAGTAAAGCAAGACTCAAAGAGTGATAGATCCTAACAATCCACAAAGAGTTCTTTGCAGGGAAACAGTCTTTCTGTGTGTGAGTAACTGTAACTTAGGAGGACTCCAGAAAGCAGATGCAAGACTAGGCTCTCTGTCATTTCACAGACTACAGTCTGTCCTGCCCTGGGAAACAATAAAAGGATGCTTTGAACTAACTGCATAAAAAAGAAGGATGGACAGGAGAAAAGTGAGAGAGAGCTAGAGATGAGAAATTCGACAGAGCTACAGTGTGTGGTTCTAAAGGAGTGTTAACATTTGCAAACAAACAAGCAAAACCCAACCCCAAACCCAACCAAATAAACAAAACCAAAACAAACACATTTTGAGTGATTTGAAGACCACTCACAAAACCCATAAGAAGTTTTTTGCCATTATTAACTTCAGGAAGCAAACTCAAACCGTGATGAGATATCCCTGGACCCCTTAGAAAGGCTGAAACTCAAAAGTCAGACCCTACTAAGTACTGGTAAGAAAGGGAATATAATGGATCGCTCACCTGGGGCTGATAGATTTAAAATGGCTTGACTACTTCATGCAAATATTTGGCAATTTCATGTTATTGCATACACGCTTACCATATGATCTAGCTATTTCATGCCAAGGTATTTTCCCAAGAGGAAGAAAGAACATATGTCCACACAAAGATTTGTGCATGAGTAGTCACAGAGTTTCACTGAATAGTCAAACCTGGAAGCAACTCAGATGTCCATCATCAGGTTCCAGCAGCTGTGATTCATCATGGAATAGAATTCTCTCGAAGAGTGAAAATGACTAAATATTGATCAATGGTATAACACAAAGGAATCCCAAAATGCCAAGTGAAAGAAGCCAAATTCAAAAATAGTATATGCAAAGTATTAGAAAATATAAGCTACTCCAGACTGAAAGAAAATAGTATTATTTCTCCCTATGAGGATAGGAGATAAAGTTTTGAGGTTGAGATAAGTATTCCTGAATCTTCTGGAACAGTTGAAAGTATTTTCATGTTTTAAGTGTGATAACACTATATATACAGAATAATTCATACCCAATGCATACCTTAAATGTGATATCTAAGGTTATCAAACCTAATAAAAACATTTTTGGTAAAAAAAAACAACATGTACTGATTTAAAATTAGGTATTGCACCTATGATACTCCTATCAAAATTATAACCCAAACTTGAACCTAATTTGAAGGACATTCTAACTGATATCTTAAGGTCATGAAAACACATACACATACACGCACTAAAAGATTATTGAAAAATAAGAGAAGCATAGAGATGTAACAAATGCTTCATGATTTTGCATCAAATATGTGTATTTATTACGGCATTTGAATAGTAGGCAACCCATTCTCATGTCTGGATGCCAGAAAATACTGAGCACCATGAGTCAATGTTAATTTCCTGGATTTGAGGGCTGTGTGTAGGCAGGTAAGTTTTGTACTTGTCCCAAATGTGCCTCTGTGTTTGTGGAAACCGTAGATTGGTGCAGTGCAGCACCTCTTTGACAGTTTAACTTTGTCTTCAAATAGTTTTCAGTATCTTACTAGAAGATTACAACTTTCTAAAGAGTAAAGTAGTATAACTGAAAGCAAATTCTCCACTAGAAAAACAACTGAAGTGAAAAATGAGTAAGGGATTTGAAGAGATATTTGCCATCAGTTGATACAGGAATGGCAAGGAAGCCTCTTGATATGGACACCATAATTAGTCAGGGTGGAAATGCCAATCAAAACCACATGAGAATATCCTTACACACGTTTAACATTGAGAAGACAAATGCTATTGACTTCTGGGAGACAAAATGCAGGGATGGATCTCTTTATATTTTGAGAAAAGGCTATGGGATGGTACTTTAGAGAATAATTCTGCATTTTTAAAAAGAATGTAAATACACATGACTTAGTGATTTCACTTTGAGCCTTTACCCATGAAAAACAAAAATTATCTTTATGTAGAGACATATACAAACACATATTGGAGATTTATTTGTAATGTAAAGAAAAAAAGTATGTTTGTTACAAGTGAATGGATAGCAAATTATGACATATCCAACAGAAGACTATTCAACAGTGGAAAGCAATCAACTCCTGGCACACTACAATGTAAATGAGTCTCAAAATAGTTATTCTGAGTGAAAGGAATACGGCTCACCAGGAACCATGCTCTGAGAATCTTTTCATATAAAATTGTAGAAAATAAAATTTTATAGTGACAGAAAGTAGAGCATTTTACTACACAAAGAGTGTTAAAGGGAGGGGCTAGAGACAGGGATTCCAAATTGAGACCTTTCTGACAGCCATTGTAGGGGACTGTGGAGGAGGTTCTTCAGTCAGCTGAAAACGGAACTTCTATAACTGGTGTCGGGGCTAGGGATAGGTACATGCAAAGGCATTGAAGTTGGTATGTTGAAGAGACAGTTATTCTCCCACTTACTGCAATGCGCTTAGCAGTGGTGAAAGTATCTAGTCGAAGGAGATCATTCAGGCATAAAATTGAGAGCAATCTTCTCACTTTTGGAACTGGACAAGATCAGGTTAACTGAGATAAGTCGGGCACAGAAGACCAAACACTACAAGTTTTCACTCTTGTGTTGAACCTAAAACATTGATTTCACACAAGAAAATGGAACAGTAGCAGTTAGAGGCTAAGGGATAGGTAGGAGAAGAGATGGAGTTGGAAAATAATAAGCAACTAGGAGATGAATTTGGCTGAAGTATGGAATGAGGGAGGAACCATAACCTACAATCATTTGTTATCTATTTCCAAATAACTACAAAAGAAGTCCAAATGTCCCATGTACAGGAATGAAAGCAGGTTGAGATGGGCATGTGATTTACCCTGCAGTTCATCTTTGCTCATTGACAGATACACTGAATTATCCTACCATACTTCAGGAGTATGAACCAATAAAAAGCCTCAATTTTATGAAAAAAAATGGATCATCCCTATGACACTTTTGAGGGTGATGTGTATGCTCATTCTCTCACTGTTGGTGTTTTATAAGTTCACCGCCTGGAATAGTAAACTTAATACTTGTACTTTACTATACATAAATTACTCTTAAAATTTAGTTCAACAAAGACAGGATGCAAATGGCTTCGCCTAGTTCCTGATGATCTTAAGTAGCAAAGAGCACACGCTTACTTCCTGAAGAGTGTATGATGACTGGTGTAGTTGAGAGGATGGTTAACATCTGTGTGTGATATCCAAGGCATTAAGACGATGTTTGGGAAGGATCCAAAAGAATTCCCTCCAGCCCTGAGCCAAAGGCATGATTCATAAGTTTTCTTTGAATCCGTTTCACCTTCCATGTTAATTATTAATGGGTTTTTGTTTACTACTGTGAAAATACTTCCCAGTGGTGTGGAAGTCTAAAGACGCCAGACAAAGTCAGTTGTCACAAAGGAAATTTTGGATACTCTTTCCACCAACCTTAAGATGTACGTCAAAGGAGTCCTCTCACCAAGATATGATGATGCTCCTGCCAGTAAGTTTAGGATACAAGCACCAGGTTGCTTGCTTATGTAGCAAAAGTCTAGTGCAACAATGTCCATTGCTTTTCTTCTCTGAGCCAAAAGCCTCTTGATTTACTCTTCACAGGAGGGCAGTTTCCTCAGGCTGAGTTGCTAGAAAGCAAGGGTATCTCTGAGAATCTGTGTAGCAACTCACAGAAAGCCTCCACCAGGTGAACTGCTGTGGGTTGTCAGCATAGTTCATGCTCTGTTCCTTAGAAAATGTAGACTTCCATGTGCTAAGGCTGAACTTCAACAAATATTCTGTCTCCTGTGTTCACTCTTTAAGGTTACATGACTACCTCTTTCTGATAAGAGTAAGTGCATGCTGTGTAGCAGTTTTCCTTGAAATCAAAACTTTCCATCCTGCAGGAAATCTCCTTTAGGCAGATGCCAACCAACGCCAAACAGTTTCAGGAAGTCATGAAGCTGACCAGATTTGCTAGGAGCCTCACTACTAGAATAAGCAAGTAAGACAGTTGATAGTCATTCTCAGACAAACAAAATGGCAAAGGAAACTATGAGACCTGAACAACTGCCTGGAAGAAGCAGAAACCAGCCAAGTTGCCTGGAAAAGGTTTAAACCAACTGAGGCACATGGAAAGACCCCTCTCCAACCTGTTGAGCTGGCTAGCAAGTGCTGTACAATGCACTCCAGGTTCCCAGCATTTGTAAACTGTTACCTATGCTGCTGGGGTGTTTTTTGGTGATGCAGCTGTCTTGGAGTCATTTCTATTCCTATAACCCCTCACCCATATTCCTGTAAGTAACTCCACAAACAAAAACCTCATTAGGTCACCACAGTTGGACTTTGGTGGCATCCATACTTGGTTCATCATTAAGTGCCCAGTCTGGAGTGAGTAAATTTGTGTGTTGCATCTCTTCAGGAAAAACTTCGTCATAAAACAGTGCATCATTTCAGGGCAAAGACTTTGCAGTTGTTCTTGGGAATTCTCATTTTCCTTGTGGAAAATAGTAGTTTCTCACTCAGTCTGAGTCCCTATTGAATATAATTATTAAGACATTCCTTGTCTGCTGTCAATGGACATATAATGTGAGAAAGAATGGCTTTCTTGCTTTGATCTCTACACTTATAGAGCTGGTGTGGACACAGCACAATTCTAGGCTATCCTGGTTCATTATTTCCTTCTCTAAAGAACCTGCACGTTAATAGTCACTAGCAATAATGCTCTTTTAAGGTTGTTTTCTGCCAAACACAGACTTAATTAGAAATAATGGCTGATAGAAGTTTATTGACTCAGAGCACTCTATCAGTATCCAGAATGTTCTAATGTATTAATTGCTGTAAGAAATGGGAAAGTATTTCTTTAATACAGGATAAAGTTGACAATTATCCAGTTTCCCAGTCTGTATTAAATTTTACTTCTTCAGCTACAGACTGGCTTTCTCTCTAGACCTAAGATTTGTCCAAGGAATATATAGGCCAACTATGATATGGAATTCTGGGAGTTAAGCATGAAGAAAATTAGCCAAGGCAGAATTTCAACCCAAGGTAGTGGTTCCTAGAGTAGATTAGATGAATGCCTGAATATCATATCTCAGTGCTAAGATGAATATAGCTGTTTCATGCCTGGAAGATAATATGATACAGGTAAAAAAATGTTGATATCTTAAAAACTTATTTCAACCATTTGATCATCCAAACGTTATCATAAATTCTAGACACAAAATATCTGTGATGGCTTGAATGAGAATTGTCCCTATAGGTTTCTATTTTACATATTTAGACACTACATTGTTGGAATTGTTTGGAAAGGAATAGGAGGTGTCGTCTAATTGAAAAAAGTGTATCACTAAGAATGGGCTTTCAAGTTTCAAAAACACTTACAGTATTCCCAATGGATTTCCTTTCTTGAGGATGAAGAAGTGTGATTTTAACTGTTCCTGCTATCATGCCTTTGCTCTGTCATCATGAACACTAAATCTATGGCAAATCCAATTAAATTCTTTTCTTTATGAATTGCCTTGGTCATGGTATTTTTTCAGTGATAGAAAAGTAACAAAGATAACATCTTCCACATAGTGAACCTGAATTTTATGTTTTCCTTGTTGTTTATTGAGGCGTGCTGTCACAATCCTTGCTTCTGATAATTTAAGAGAATCAGGCTTAGTCAGAGACAGCATCAGCTGGGAATATGTCAACTTTCTTCTTATTTCTGACTCTTTTTAGCTTAAACAACAGCCTCATCATTGTTGTGGACACATGTGTCTATAAAGCACTGCAAATAGCACTGACAGACAACACTTTTAAGGAAAAGAAACATAAATGTCACCCAATAACTCCTACAAATGGGGAATCCCTTATCCAACAAGCACAGAGGTCTTTTGATTTTTCATAAGTAGTTCTATGAGTTGGACCCTGCATGACCTCTATCAAAATGGTTGGCCAATATACTCAGATAAAACTTAAATTAAATGGCACATATGCATCACTACATTTTGATAATATTTTCATACTTAAGTTATTGACTGAATCAAATCCACTAAGTATTATTCATCAGAAAGATTAATGTCTGACATCCAAAGGTATATTCCAGAAATTAGTTGAGGCACGTGTGATAAGGACAGGAAGCTATATAGAAGACAATGCAACCTTCTGACCATCTTGATGTTCCAAGCTTACAGCATCCAACAGCTTGATGGAAAACATTCGGTGTTTAGCTTTCTTGATTGATGGGAAATTCATATAAATGAAGTTGGTTTTCTCATCAGCTGTAATTTAAGCTGCTAAAATGACTACCTCAAAAGGTGACAAACATACAAAGTTTGGGCCTGTGGTCTAAAATTACGAAATCACAGATGTACTCTTGAATATTTAGCAACTTCTGGGAAAGAGTGCACACCTGCCATAAATACTGTCACCCATCTGGACAACAAGATTGGTACGTTAAAGTTCAGCAGCTATGTAATGCTCACCAGAACAAGGAGAATCCAGAACATTCCTCTGCAAAGGATGAGGGAATGAGCTCTTTCTTGTAGACATATGATGAAAAAAGGACCCGGGAAAGCAGACAGAGGGAGACAAAGAAGTAAGGGGACCCCAAACTGCGAACTTATTAAAAGGCCAAGGAAAAAATTAAAGTCCCGAAAAGCATAGGTGTTACCATTCCTGTCAGGAGAGGTACCTTCAGATGGACCTTGGTGGAAATCTGTCTAGATGTTCCAGCATTCCCCTTCTACTCTCTCTTCTAGTCTCCTTGCCAGCCAGCCTCACATTCTAAATTCATAATGTGTTTTACACTCAGCAACTGATCTAGTCTTCCTAAAGTATATATTGGGCTAAATTATGCCTGTGCAGATTATCTTCTAAGGGAAGCACTTCCCACTAATAGTAAAGTATAAAGCACCTTATTGGTGTGGAAGGTCCTATGTCTATGTGTTGCTTGTATTGGTTAATAAATAAAGAAACTGCCTTGGCCTGATAGGGCAGAACTTAGGTAGGTGGAAAGGACTCGACTGAATGCTGGGAGGAAGAAGGGCAGAGCCAGGGAGATGCCATGGAACCACCGGAGACAGACACTTGGAATTCTACCTGGTAAGCCACTGCCACATGGTGATACACAGATTAATAGAAATAGGTTAAATTAAGATGTAAGAGTTAGCCAATAAGATGCTAGAGCTAATGGGCCAAGCTGTGATTTAATGAATACAGTTTCTGTGTGGTTATTTTGGGACTAAGCTAGAAGGGTGGCTGGGAACTGGGCAGCAGAACGAACAAGCATGCCTTCCTCCTACACCTTATAATAGTCTGAAAGACTGGCCAGGTATTGGTGGTGCCCATCTTAAATTCTAGTCCTTGCAGGAGGCAGAAGCAGGTGGATCTTTGTGAGTTCGGGGCCAGCCTTCTCTATAAAACGAGATCCAGTACAGACTCCAAAAAGCTATACAAGAAAGCCTGACTTGATAAAAAACAAACCAAAAAAAAAGAAAGAAAGAAAGAAAGAGAGAAAGAAAGAAAGAAAAGGAAAAGTCTGAAAGACCATAACTATTTTTCCTCATTTCTGATCTGTTTCTCCTTTGTTTATGATATCTGTACCACACTGACTTCCTTTCCAATCTTGCAAAACATCAAAGCAGTTTATTTCTTGGGCATATGTGCCTAATGTTAGCTCTGGGTGGCTGAGTGTCTGTGAAAATATTCCCTTACTATTTCATCTTCCCCTTAATAAGCTATCAGACCAGAGGTTTCAGAGGGGCCTCCCTCAAAATTATTTTCTTCCCAGCCATTTTCTATCTTCCAGCTTCCTGTGTCATTATTAATCTGTTTAATTTTTATTTCTTTTTCAAGTTTTAATTTGCTATTTCCAGCTTTAAAATCAAACTTTTGTAAGAGAGAGACCTCAACTCTCTTCCACCTGTACCCAGCTCATAGGAAAGTGTCTCTCACACTGCAGAGCTGGAGTACACGTTCTCAAACTAATCAAGCATCTTTTTTGTTCAAGTTGTGTTCAGGGAAAACTACTAAAATCTAGATCAGCATAAAATGAAGTTTGAAAATTAATGAAACAGCAAACCAAGGAAATAGAACATTTCATGAGGGAAAAGTAATTGTCTTTTTTGTTTCAGCTTGGTTACATGTGAAGTTTTCTGTTACATATTTTCCTCATTTGAGGATAAAAAAATTAAGTACATATGAAATAAAGCAAACAGTTTCTGTATAAAAGAAACAAAAAAACTGTTGCTTTGGTATCCAGTGAAAAGCAAATGAAAACTGGATGTTCTTATCCAAAGCACACTTCTAACCCACTCGCTGCTTCTCAAGTTTGCAAAGCAATTCAGACTGTGTTTATCTAAGGAGAAATTGCCAGCCTAATCAGATATGCCACTTACTCATTTAAACACATGTTATGGCATGTTGTGAGAGTAGGGTCCTCAACATTTGAGTATTGGTGAGACCACAGTGAGAGTCTCATTTAATTTTAATCATACCAAAACCACTCGTGGCTAAGGGCACAGCCACTGAATGTTAACTAAATATGTATGAAAGATATTTACTCTTTTACATAGCAGGGACCATGCCAAGAAAGGGAGATAAGTCAAGAGTGATTCTTCTATAGGAAACAGACATCCAAATCAGTTATTATTATGTAGTAAGAAAAAAATCAGAGTTCATTTTGAGTTTCCAAAGACAGACATTGCTTTTACATAGTAGATATAGAAATGTTTGTTGTAGGAAGCTGCTTGTTTGTTTCTCAGCCACCCAGACTCCTGAAATAACCACACAGAAACTGTATTATTTAAATCATTTCTTAGCCAATCACTTAAGCATATTGTTAGCTATCTCTTACATCTAGAATTAACTCATTTCCAGTATTTTATATTTTACCTCGAGGCTCTGGCATATTTATCTCTGATGGTGGTTCCATGGCTTCTCCTCAACTCTATTCCCTTTCTTCCAGCATTCAGTTTAGGTTTCCCCACCTAGCTCTACTCTACCATATCACAGGCCTAAGACAGTTTCTTTATTAACCAATGGTGTTCACAGCATACAGAGGGGGAATCCCACATCAAATTTTTTAATAATGAATACTTATATAACAAAAGCCATCTTAAAACATAATATTATTAAAGGGAGCTGAGTATCATGGATCATGCTTGTAATCCTGAGGATAGGAGGAACAAGATATGCATGTGCCACAAAGCAAAGAGATGCCTATGACAGGTAACGTTGTTTTAAAGAAATATTTCTGTGTCTGCCGTGACAGTATATGCCTTTAATTCCAGCACTGGGTGGCAGAGTCAGGAGCATCTTTGTGTGGTTGGAGCCTATACAGGGAGCCAGTAGGGTAAAACCTTGCCAGAAAAAAAAAAGAAGAATTACCTCTACTACTCCACCCTATTAAAATTGGATTTGAACAGGTGACTTCTCATCAATGAGATGTGCCCCCAAAGTGACATAAATACTTTCTGCTATGAACCTTGAGATTCATTATGTGTCACTATCATAATTTTCCCTTTTAATAGGTGATTGCCTAGGTCTTGGGTAGCTTCCAGCATATCTGGAATAAAGATTGACTTTGAGCAGAAGAGTTCTTGACCTTCACTGAATATTCATGCAGAGTAAAGAAATAATTCTCTGTTCTTACAAACCACTGTGAGTCTGGGTGTTACTTGTGACCATAGAACAGATTAGCTAATTGGCAAGAAAGGGTGAGTACAAGACAGACACACTGTGAGGGCTTTTAAACTAGAGATTCCCTAAAGGTTAAGGATAGAAGATGATGTGTGCATGTGGACCAGAAGACTTCAACTTGATGTCAGGACTGTCTTCAAGCTCCAGAAATGAAGAAAGGGGAAAATAAAGGCATCAGAACCTTAACCACGTCAGAACTTCGAACTAAAATTGCATAATGACCAGGAATGACGGTCAGCCTGATAATTTGACAACAAGATAAAAAAGATTCCAGATAAAATTAACATCAAACAATTCAAAGAAATAAAACACTGCAATTTCACAAGCTCAAGGTCATGACTTAAAATTTGAACCCATTATACAGATAGTATGCTTGTTTTTTTATGTCAACTTCACCCAAGCTAAAGTCATCTGAGAGGGGTGAACCTCAGCTGAGAAAACAGTTTTATAAGATTGGGATGCAGACAAGCCTGCAGAATGTTTTCTTAATGGAGCTACTCTGGGGCTGTTGGTCCTGGATGATGTAAGAAAACAAGCTGAGCAAGCAGTGAGGAGGAAACCAGTAAGCAGAACCACTCCATGGCCTCTGCATCAGCTCCTAGATCCTCCCCTATTTGAGTTCTCTGACTTCCTTCAATGATAGCCTATAATGATGTAGAATTAGAAGCCAAACAAACCCTTTCCTTCCTAACTTGCTTTTGGTCATGGTGTTTCATCATAGCAGTAGTAACCCTGACAAAGACAGACAGCAATAGCTATTAAGTGCTTAATAGTCACAAGAACCTACTGAAGGAGGTTCCAACATATTCTTGCTCTGACTGAGATGTAAACTGAAGTAGGTCTTGAGGGTTCCCTTGCCTAAAAATCTCATGGCTCACAAGCAAACAGCAAGATGCCTCAAATCTAGCTTTTGTTTCAATTTGCTAACCTGCAAAACTCAGCCTGTCTAAGGCTTGAAAGTTGACGTCTATTGTCCCTTCCATCGAGTGGACTGAAGGTTTGATGTGAGAACACAAAATAGAGATGCATACAGACCATGATAATTATCCTCCACATTTGAATGTTGGCTTGGTCATGTGGTTTTTTTGTAATAATACCCACTCACGAGGTTGGAATGGCAGAGGTGATTAGTTTCTCACTCATATTTTGTAACTGACCAAGTGTCTGAATGCCGCCTCAGACTTGAGCTCACTACTGTGGTGAAGTGAAAGCAGGAAATCCAGAACATATTGATAAAAATAAAGTCATTTTAAAAGAGTGGTGGCATTAGTTTTAGAGGGCTACTGACAAATTAACAGAAATTGAAATTTTTCTACTTTAAATTATAACCAAACTCACACTAAAATGTTATGGATAGCTCTATAATAAATGTGTTGAGATAGGAAATTTTATAGAATTTAGGCTTGGAAACAAGTGATGATACAAGCGGCACCATCGTTTTTTATCTATCTATCATCTATCTATCTGTCTGTCTGTCTCTCTGTCTATCTATCTATCTATCTATCTATCTATCATCTATCTATCTATCTATCATCTATCTGTCTATCTGTCTATCTATCTATCTATCTATCTATCTATCTATCTATCTATCATCTATCTGTCTATCTATCTGTCTATCTATCATCTATCTATCTATCTATCATCTATCTGTCTATCTATCTATCTATCTATCTATCTATCATCTATCTATCTGTCTGTCTGTCTGTCTATCTATCTATCATCTATCTATTTATCTATCATCTATCTGTCTATCTATCTATCTATCTATCTATCTATCTATCTATCATCTATCTATCATCTATCTATCTATCTATCTATCTATCTATCTATCTATCATCTATCTGTCTGTCTATCTATCTATCTATCTATCTATCATCTATCTATCATCTATCTATCTATCTATCTATCTATCTATCTATCTATCTATCTATCTAATTTTAAATTTATGAACTTACAAAGAATTATCTTTTTAAAATAGTTATTTTACTTTTCTATATGTGTATACCCATGCCCACAGAGTCCAGAAGACAGCATTAGGTTTCCTGGAGCTGGAGTTTCAGGTGGTTGTGTCATCATTTGTGATTGCTGGGAATTGATCTCGGATCCTCTGCAGTAGCAACAAGTGATCCATGTCTCTATCCCCAATATTTCATTTTATTATGATGGTTTTTAACATAGTTTCTTTCTTTTTCTCCTTTCTTCTGTTTCCTCCCTGCTCTTCTTTGTGTCTTTCACTGGCGGCATCTGCATGACACGTTACCTCACATGTGACCTCTTGTCCTTTCTCCATTTCTCCACACCTCTTGGCCCCTCTCATGATTTCCTGTCTAGTTTCATTGTCTACACCCACTCTCTCCACCCTTATTTACATACATAGAAATATGAAAAGTTTGGATCAGCATATGAGAGAGAACAAGACGTGCAAAGTCTGTGTTCCTGAGAACTGGATTTCTTCACTTTAACAAAGCCCTTTGGGTCTATGCCCAGGAGGAGTAGAGTTGAGTCACACTAGTTTAGACTCCACCAGTGAATAAGGCATTATTTTGCTCACAGTATTGCCAGAACTTATTGCCATTTGCTTTCCTGGTCTTAGCCATTTTGGTTGGGGTAAAATGGACTCTCAAAGTCATTTCTTTTTGTTTGTTGTTATTTTTAAAATGTCATTTGTCTTTCTTTTTTTAATTAAAATTTTCACTCATTTTATATCCTGCCCACAGTTTCTCTTCCCTCCTCTCCTCTCATCTCCCCTCACTGCCTCTCTTCTGCCCCTACCATCCACTCCTATTCTGTTTCTGTCCTGCGGGGGCTGACGAATCAAGTTGAGAAGATTGGGAGTTGGACAGAGGGGGAGAGTAATGAAAAATATGTCTAATAGTGGTGCATTTCAGGGAGAAACCTGGCACCAGGGAGACTCCCAGGAATCCACAAGGATTGTAGGAAGGTAAGAGTCACAAGGCTGAAAGATGAGACATCCTAGAGTTTGCCTGAGGACCTAGCAACAGTCGCCGTCAGAAGTCCTGATAATGCCTAGTCAATAAGAGGCAACCACACAATGTCAATGGGTCAGAATGCAGCCTGGCTATGTGGAAGAGGGTATATAAGACTCTTCCCATTTCCGAATAAATGAGTCTGCTTTGCCACTTGCCTGATTCCTGGAGTTTATGGCATTGACTCTGCGTCTTCTCAGACCCTCCCCCATGGTAAAAGTTAGGACCCAGCTACAGATGATTGCCCCACATCGAGACCCGGTCTGTGCTCAATGTGCTAGACCCCAGTTCGGGAGCTTCAGGCAAGGGGCTGGACATTGAGAATACATATGCAGAGACCTTTTAGCCCTGATACCAAAAGCCCCTCTTTATTAGCACCATGTAGGCTTAAATACACTGCAGTCAATGGCCAACAGGTGAAAATCCCATCCTCTGATCCTCTAAGCTTGGCACAGCTTCTAGTAACTTCAATTAGAAGGTTCTAGGAGGGAAGAGTAACTGAAGGCCAGGACTCATTAATCCCAACATCCAGCTGAAGGTTAGGACTCATTAGTCCGAAGAGATGATGATCCCAACTAAGACTTCTACAAATAGTGCAGAGGGTGTCTGAACTGGCAGTCATCTCCTGTGAACAGATTGGGGACTATTTTTAATTGTCATCTGGGAGCCTTCATCTGGTATCTGATGGAAACAAATGCAGAGATCTCAAAGTAGTTTCAATTAACATTTCTGCGACTGCTAAAGATGTTGAACATTGTTTTATTGATTAAAAATGAAAAAAAAAAGATGGTGAACATTTATATGTACTGTTGGCTTTCTGCGTTTCTTCCATAGAGAACTGTCTGCCCATTTCACCACTCACTGACTGACTGGCAGACAGTCCTTACTCAGATCATTTTCTATTCTGCTTGCCTTTCTCTCTGACTCCACCTAAACATCCAGTGTGCAATGAAAATCCACTTGGCCAATCTTTATCAATGCCTAGTTCATTCTTCTATATTCTAAGCTCATGAACCACGAGTATTTTCCTGATGGACTACACATGCTCCTACATTGATATTCTCTTATGTTGAGGGAGCTGCGGTGGGCTGCGTTCCCACCCAGCTCCACACGGCTAGCTTTACCCGAAATAATTACACGGAAACTGTATTCTTTTAAACACCACTTGGCCCATTTCTATCTAGCCTCTTCTAGGCTAATTCTCGCACCTGGACTAGCCCATTTCTAATATTTTGTGTAGCCCATGAGCTGGCTTACCAGGAATGATCTTAACCTGTGTCTGCCTGGAGTGGGAGAATCATGGCGACTCCCTGACTCAGCTTCTTTCTCCCAGCCTTCTGTTCTGTTTACTCCTCCCACCTATGTTTTAACCTATGAGGACCAAGCAGTTTCTTTATTGCTTAACCAATGAAATCAACAGACTTCCACATCACTCTTATCCCTTTATTCAATATTGGCTCTCAACATTTAGGTCCTTGTGTATAGATTCCATTCCTTTTGTACAATGCCACTGAAAGGCTTCATTATCCATCACATGAGTCTTCAGAATACATCTCAGCAGTTATCACTTCTGTAACTTTCCTCACCTCAAAAGACTGTACTTACTATTCCTGGGATGATTTCTAAAATATAAATCCAATTCAACCTTTCCCTCTTAAGAACCATCAGATCTCCAGGATCTAGCAATTAAATTTAAATATTTCATTCCATAATCTGAATCGAAGAATAACAGCTGTGTTTCCTCACAAAGTGAAAACTGTTTGGTCATGCTACTGATTCCCTCCACCCCATAGCAAGGGCAACATCTTTGGGGAACTGATTCCCCTTCTCTAGGGTGTCTTACACTTGTCCTTCTTGTTTTTATTCCTACTTTACTACCTTGTTTGGTGCAGCTTTGTCTCAAGCACTCAAAGTGACTCTCCACTTTTGGGCATGCATCCTTATTATTTTTCTCAGTAGATAAATTACTACCTGCTTTATGGTGAATTAAAGTATATTAACCTAAAATTGTGGAGTATTTCCTAATTATTCTGGGGCTAATTGAAGCTATAATGTAACCATTGCCAATGAAAACACAAAGTCAGAGGTTTGAACTATTGAGGAACAAAACATGTTTTTTCATTATTTTGAGAATACATATTCTGCATTAATAACCAAAAAACAATATTGATTTTGGATATAATCATATACACAGGACTGCTAAGGATTATAGAAATCTTTTGTTCTCCTTGTTTTCCTATGACTCTCATGAAAATGTGAAACTGTGTTTTATTATTCTCAAGTCATTTATAGAATCCTACATAAATTTTAGACTGGATTTGTGCCTAACACAGCACACAGATCAAGGGTCTATATCCTAGTAAACTGCAATCCAGATCTTTGTGTCGCACATTTGCCAGTTTACGAGAATATTGGCCAGAAAATATTCTGTTCTCTAGTCTTTACATTTCAACACAGGGGGAAACTTGAACTGAGGAAAAGGAAGCTTAATTAAGATGGACCTCTGATGGAATTTAAAAACATACTTAGGCACCAAGTATATTTACAGGTTGGAACGTGATAGCTTACGAAACTGTAAGGAAACAGCATATCACTCAGATTGCATCTTTGCCCAAAGGCCACATATGTTTTAAAAGTAACTTTATGATTCTTTGAGAATTATACACCATGCACTCCAATCTCACTCATTTCCCAGTCCTTCCATATGTACCCTTCATCCTTGAAGCATCCCTCCACAAAAGAAAATTAAAAAATAAAAATATCAATTAAAAGGCTTTTGCTCTTCCATCTTTCCCACTCTCTATTACCTCTCCTTTCTTCTTAGTGTCACTGGAGCTGTGGTGTGTCACACAGGATACACTTATGTCCAAAACAGCTCTACTTGCAAGTTTTCATTGTAATGAATTGTTGGTTTGGTTTGAGACCTCTGGCCTTTGGTATACCATGAATACTGGACACTCACTGAGACTTCTCTTGCATATCCTGCTGTTGCCCTGAGTCATGAAGATTCTGCAGCTCTGGTTTCTCAGGACCAGTCTCTTTACATACTTCAACAGGTATGTACCTTTAGTGTAGCTGTGCGGTAGCTGAGTTGGTTAGTCAGGGCTTCCTCTGGAACCACCACCCTCAGCCAAGGACCAGAACCAGATCTCCTGTGCCCATGCCATTGGGGTCAGCTCTTCTGCACCTGCACTGAGGGTTAGACTTAGCTCTCCTATGGCTTGGGACATCAGGGCCAGTTCTCCCTCAGCAGCAGCCAGTGAAGGGCAATGGCAGATCTCCTAGGGACAGTAAAGGGCAGGGCTACCTTGGTATGGCCTTTTGGTTTCAACACATATTATTCTCACAATATTTAATGGATCTATTTCTAGTATGATCTATTCCTGATTATATTGCAATTGAAAAAAAGTGCATTAGTTCACTGAACTCCTAAGATGTAAGGAAGGCAAACTGATGAAGAATAATAGGTAAGAACTATACAGTAGTGACAACCTGTTGAGAAAATGACGGTTAGGGTACTGTGGAACAATCTTTGTACACAGTGAATATGTATTAGTCTCATTTGTTAATAAAGAACTGCCTGGTGTATAACTGGGCAGGAAGAGACTGGGAGGGAGACCCAGAGTGGGGGGATACTGGCAAGAAGGGTGGAGTCTTGAAGAGATGTCATGAGTGAGCAGGATGGGAAGTATGTTCCTGAGGTAAATGAGACTTGTGGCAGCACATAAATTAATAAAAATGGGTTAATTTGTGTTATAAGAGCTTGTTAGTAATAAGCCTGAGCTATTGGCTGAGCATTTATAGTTTATATTAAGTCTCTGTATCCATTATTTGGGAACTGGCGGGCAGAAAAGAAAAACTCCACCTACAGTGGGGTAGAGTGAGTGACTTCCTTCTGAGTCCCTCTGCTATGGGACAAATGAGGCTTGATCTTGCTCCTCAATGATTCATGTGTTGAAGCTTAATATCTGCTGTAAGGTATAGAGATCATGGAAACTTGACCTTCCGACAGACTTTGGCGGGGGTCATTAGGTTAATACTCTGTGTTTGCTAGTGGCTTCAGAAGGAGAGATCAGAAGACAACTCATACTCTCCATTACGTCACACAAAGCCCTGTTCCACCTTGGACAGTCTCTGCAAGAAGGCCATCACAGATGTAGCCAACAAGCCTGGGACTAGTGCTTTAAACCCAAATAAACTTTCCATTATAAGTTTCCAGCCTCAGGTGTTTCAGTACAGAAATGAAAAAACAGCTGCTCCTCCCGTCCTCTTAATATAGCTCTCCATGACTGCACAAGCCCTCCAAGAATCTAGGAGGCTGAAATGATTATTCTAAATCAAGAGGTCAGTAGTTTAAAGCAATTTATTACTACAAAAAATACAACCAAGGTAATTCAAAATGATATACTTTATGAATAAAAGAAAAGTTAGGAAAACCCATCTCTATTTCTTTAATGAAAGTGCTATTCTTTCTTAATATATGAATAGATTTGTTATAACAAAGAAATTAGAACATAGCACCTTAGTACATAAATAGAAATCAAACACCAAATACCATCCACAGTGCCTGTTCTTTGAATGCGTAATCTACTGAAATTTTTTTTGTGTTTGCTGGCAAACAATAAGAGAGGGAGGGAGAGAGAGAGAGAGAGAGAGAGAGAGAGAGAGAGAGAGAGAGAGAGAGAGAGAGAGAGAGAAAGATTGTGGTCACTGACAGATGCTGACACAGCACTTTTGTTTCTGAAGGGTAGAACATTTACTTTTTAATTAGACTGTAAACTCTTCCAGGAAAAGATTCATGCTTTCATTTCTTTAAATACCAAGTAGTAGAGAGTTTGGCACACAGTAATCCCCTAAGAAACAGCCCGACCAGGTCAACTAATGAAGATTTGCTAATTGCTAATTGTTACCAGAAATTCTGATTTATAAATAGTCTGCTTCTCAGGCTAGAGAAAGAAAATAATGGATACTTAAATAGTGGAAAATCATAATAGTATTTAAAAAATCCAAGAAAAGTTTCCTGGTTCTTACAAATAAAGAAATGTAAATATTTAAATGAATTGAGAAATTTTAATTGCAAATTTCAATTGGAACAGGGGATTATTCATAAGCATATATATATTTTAAAATAGCTACTCATCTTAAAAAAATCACAAATTAATTGGCAAAGACAACAGGACACAACGGAGGACGAGTTTATAGTATTGTCTTAGATAACACAACTTTCATACATGCATGGTCTAAGCACATAAATCACTCCTTTAGATCATGTTAAAAAATAACTGGTGCATATTGACATAGGCATGCATATTTACATTTCTTCAAAATGCATACTTTACATGTCTTAGTATAAGCACCTGCATATTAGCAGTTGTTATTTTTGCTTTTATCATCCTGCTAGAAAGTAGTAATTGATATCAAATCCGTAGTTCATTAATGTCACAAACATGGGCGAGGTGTAGTGATATGTCTTTCATCCTAGCACTCAGGAGGCAGAGAAAGGTAGATCTCTGACTTTGACGCCTGCTTGATCTACACAGTGATTTCTAGAACACCTAGGGTTACATAATAAGAACTTCTCTCAAAACAAACAGCAAAAAATTTTAAACTTAAGAACATGGGAATGATTTTCAAATTTGTGTACATAATGCATATGTCAGGGTATGTGCCACAGTGTGTGTGTGTGTGTGTGTGTGTGTGTGTGTGTGTGTGTGTATGTGTGTGTGTGAAGTGAAAGGAAAAGTTTTGTAACCAATCATTTCCTTCCGTCTTTACATGGGTTTTGAGTATCAAACTCAAAGCATCAGCTTGTGCAGCAAGGGCCTTTCCTCATGGTCACGTCTCCAGCTCCATGTCATCAAATTCTTAGTATCTCTTAGTGATATCACTTGAATGTCATCTGTTTAAACATCTTAGTGTTGAGTTTTGTGTGAAGTAATACTTAAACATAAAGAACTAGGGCTGCAGAGTTCTTGGAGTCTATTGTTCATTAGCTAGTACTGTACTCTCAGTTTTTACTGTACGGCATCTTTGTAAATATGCCTTCTTCCAATCATAGTATTATGACACAATTTGAAACCTCTGCAGTTGATTGTTTCCTCTTGGGGATCCTGAAACCAGTCATGTTCTGCAAATGAGGCACAAACAACTCACTTAAGTTTCCTTTAGGAGAGAACTCTGTTAGATTATTTGAGCCACATGAATATGCTTTGTTCTCGCATATGTACCTGTGAGCTGGTACTGGGTAAGGTAAGAATGGTGCTGACTCACTGAACGGACTTCCATGTTCCTGCTTTGCTGATGTGTAGCCACCAAAGCCTGTTCCACTCAGTCTCCCATCTCTTATCTGAAACTAACTTTACCTTCTACCCTTTCAGCTAAACCTGTGGATGGCAATTTCTACCTCTAAACTGCATCAATATATTTCTAGGATTCAATCTCATAGTTAATTGCCTATAGCTTTGGCTTCTTACAGTCTCACTCTGCTTATTGCAACTGTCTCATGTCTTCTCACTTACATCTTTGTCTCTGCATTCCATTCTCAGGAGTCCAGCACCACCCATGGCACGCAAAGGTATGACTGATCTTGCCCCGTCATTTCTCTTATCCGACCACCTACAACTCTTTGCCTATTCTTCACTCCCCCCATCTCTCTATACTTTTAGGACTGAAAAAACATTGCTAGTTCCAAACGACTTTGTACACAGTCCAAATATACAATGGCCAAGTCTCTCATATACCTGGGAATTTTCTTCAATGTTACATTACAGTGAGTTTTGTTCTTCTTGTTCTCTTTGCTGGTTCAGTCTTTCTCTTCTTACTTGTCTCTTCTTGCCTCCCCATGCCCAATCCACTCATTTTTCCTATAGAATATATTACTTTTCGATACAAAATACAATATGCTACTTACTGTCAGATATTTTATTACAATTTAATCTCCTAGGTAAGAATTTTTCCTGCTCTCTCCCTTGGTTTTACCCCAGCTGTCTAGTAATATATCTGAAACATTTATTGAATAATTAATAAATTTTTATTTTCTTGATCATTTAATTGTATTTCTTGATCTCTGGTTCTTTATTAATCATGCTGCATATGCTCAATTTCATTTTCTGACTTGTGTATGTATATGTAGGTATATAATAGACTTACTTATTTTATTAGTTTTTGTATAAAAATGTTTAGCCTGCATGCATGAATGGACACCATGTGTGTGTTCATTGCCTGCAGAGGCCAGAACAGGGCATCAGGTATCCTGGGACTAGAATTACAGGGGTTGTGTGCCACCATGTGGGTGCTGGAAATCAGACCCAATCCACTGAAACAACATAAGTCCTCTTAAGTGTGCCAAATATGTCCCCAAGATTTTAGCACATTTAAAGTAATAACTAATTTTCTGTTTTTGAGGTCTGTATTTTATGCTTATTGCACGTTCTGATTGACATTGCAAGGCTTGAGTATTTAAGTGACCACACTGATCATAACTTTACTTTGCAACAATGGGTTTTCTGGTCAGGCATGTATGATGGGCAGAGTGGTGGGAAAAAGCCCAGATAATAGAGATATTCTTTCAGTGTATCCTAAAAAACAGTTGTGTTAGCATTAAGTTTCTTGATCTAATGACTAAATGATAAACCGGACAACAGACCTTCAGGACTTCATTGACAGAAACAGATTTTTAAGTTTAGTTGATCAGGTTAGAGTTACTAAGATTGCCTTAAGTTCATTTTTGCAAATGATTAAGGTTCTTCAAACACACAGTCATTACAATAATTTCCACCACTAAGAGTAATGCAATTAGTAAATTTGACCTCAAGTATGGTAAATACAGTCAATTAAGCAAGCACATAAAAGGACACGTGTTTTTATACAAAGGTTCATTCCCTTTCGATAAAATTGTGTTTGCTTTTTACAATTCTATTGTAACAGGGATCTTTAATATTCATGTTAACTAATTCTAACAATAGGTATGTTGTAGATCAGAATCCATTTTGAAGTAAGGAAATTGAGGATTTCTGTCAGCTCCTACCTAAAAAAATGAACAGGCAGAATTTGTGTGCCTTTTGTTCCCTGTCTTACAAATCTGCCATTGTCTCCACAGATCCCTTATAATTTCCATAATTTCCTATTATAAAATCATTTTTTTAATTCACATCCAAGTCTCCCAGGGATAGTTTTACTTCACTAGATGACTATAGTCTTCAGTGGGCTTAAGGATAATTTTCTTTTGTAATCCAGACCTTGTCATTCTTTCTGTAACTGTAACATTGAATTACTGTATGAGCAGTTTCCTATTTGCTAATTTTGTTGATGTACATTGCACTGTACACATATGAAGAAAATGGTATGGTCAAGTTTGACCTTCATCTTTGTCTGTGAATCTATCACCACCACAAGCAAGATAGCAAACCTCACTTCACCCTTAGTTTCCTCCCATCCTATGTGTGATCACTCCTTTTGCTTTCCTTGCTCCTTTACAAACACAGAATGCGTGTAGTGCTATATTATTTATATTTTGATTAATAAATCTTTCCTGAAGACCAGTGGAAAAGCTAAAGCCATTAGAGGTCAGGCAATGGTGACTTATACCTTTAATACCAGGATTTGGGAGGCGGAGTCAGAGGGATCTTTGTGAGTTCAAGGCTACTGTGGGCTACACAAGATCAATGCAGAAGCAAATTCAGGTGGTGGTGGCTCACACACACCTTTAATTCGAGCCCTAGGGAGCCAAGCCTTTAATCCCAGCACTACAGGGAATATAAAATGGGAAGAGAGAGAGGCTTAGTCTGTTTAGTTTGAGGTTGCCCAGTCTTGGTAGAGGTAAGACTTCTCTAGTGGCTTGGTTGCTTTGCTTTTCTGGTTTTCAGGTTGAATCCCATTTTCTGTCTCATGGTTTTTATTATTTGTGCTACCACTGCATTTTCTAGATTGTAGATAGGAATAGAATGTGAAATGTCCCTATATACCCATTCATCTGAGCATCTGATGCCTAAGATGGTGATGTTGTTTAGATGGTGGTGTGGTCTGGGGTTTTATGACTCAGACAATGTCTTGTTCTGTGCTTCCCAACTCAGACAGGAAGTAACCAGCTCTCTTCTGTTCTTACTGTCAGGCCTTCCCGCTCATATAGACTTAATTATTTTGAATTGTGAGCCATAACAAACAAAGCCTCCCTCTTCTTGCCATTTCTAGATATCTTGTCTCAGGGAGAAGTGGAGTAATAGAGTAAACAAAATGAATCATATAGCCTTTATTTTGTCCCTACCTCTTTCCTGGTACTTTTCACCCAATATAATGATGCTGAGACTCCTCTGTATATGCTGTAGACTCCTCTGTATATGCTGTAAATCACAAATTCATTCATTTGATTGCTTAGTACTATTTAATTGTGTGAATGCATAATGATTATTTTAACATCTATGTGCTGATGTACACTTCACTGTCTGCAACTTCAGGCTATTGCAGATGAAATCACTATAAACACTCTCACAGTGAAATTTCTCATTTTCTTGGGTAAACACCTAGCTAAATTCATTGCCTGAGCTATGGTAATTTTTTTGGAGAAATCACTAAAACTTTGTCAGTCATTAGTTCCTGAGAGCTAATTTGCACTATTTTCTATGGTCATGTTTTAATTTCAGCCATGGCAATGGGGTTTGTTTACATTTTCCTAATGACAGTGACATGAGTGATGTTTTCTATCATTTGTCATTGTTAGTTTCTTCCTGGCTACTTCTTCTCGTTTTTCAGTTCTGTGGAAACTATTTATTGTTGAAGTGTAAAAATTCTTTGTGTCTTCTAGATGTTAATCTTTATTGGACATAATTGTCTCTCAGCATCTGTGACAGTCGGAATTTTTGTACTCCCTGTGAGTACCAGAACCTGCGAATTCTCAAATCCGTTTTAAATAACACAGGGTGGCATTTGCATACAATCTTCATATATAACCCTGTGTGTTTCAGCTAAGATTATACTACTTTGTACAGTGTAATACTATGTAAATACTATGCATGGGGTTATTATTCTGTATTGTTTTAGAATAATGACAAGAAAAATGTCTGCATATGTTTATGATGCATGGAATTTTTGAATAAAAGAACAGTTTCAACACACAGCTTGTTTAATACATAGATTATGATGTAACCCAGGGTTATAGAGGGACAGCATATATTTTAGGAACATTTTTGGCACTCACCGCATCTTTTTCTTCTCTATACAATATCTTTTGAAGATCAGGAATGTTTCATTTTGATGAAGTTCTGTTTATTGATTTTTCTTCTACAAGTGCTTTTGTTGTGTGCTTGAAAATATCTACCAAATACTAGGTTACAAAAATTTTGTTTTCTTCTCGAAATTTTGTAGTTTTAGCTTTTACAATCTGTCTGTGACCACTATGATCATTCTAATTATAAGTACATAAACTGTATGATAGAGGTTGGAGTCCATTTTATTCCATGTTTTGCCCACTCTTTCTGGATTATTTCTTGTGAAGACTATCCTTTCCCATTGAATTTCTTTGGTGCTTTTGTCAAAGACAATTGCATAAATATGGGTGTCTATTTCTAGACTCTTTTTTGTTTTATTGAGTTTCTTATCTATCTTTATGCCATTGCCACATCATCTTCACTACCACAGAACTTGAAATGCTCTAACTTCTGAAACTCTGGTTTCTTGAAGCTCTTGTTTTAACTTACATTGACAAGAACAGAGTGACTGTCAACATTTGAATGTTTTGCACAGAATTTCAAGATAATTTCCTCATTATGCCATTACAAACCAGTGAATCATAATGCTGTCCATGTGGCTGAGAGAATATGGACTGTTTCTTGTCCAGTGTGAACTCTGAATATTTTCCTTCTCTTTTATCATTAAGTCTTGCCACTAGGTAGCTTCCTTTGAGAACTTGCTGACCAACACACAATGGAGAAGCCAAGAAGACCATCAATGTATCCCTAGATAACTTTCTTATCTATGGGTGAAGTTATTTACCCTGTGATACTGCATCACATCTAGGTCCCTGAGACTTCCAGCTTTCTATTTCTGCTTCCTTGGTTCACAATAAGGGCTTAGTTACAACTGAGTTTCCTGTCTCTGCTTTAACTCTAACTTGGGTGTCCTTTCCAAAAATCATTATGGCTTCTGTGTAGGATGTTTTCTCTTAGGAGTTACTGTTAGGCACTACCCAAGATTTGCCAGAAACCTGACCTCTTTCCTTCTGCTCATTGCCATTATTTTCTACTTACTCCTCATTGACTGAAAATGAAGATTGTTGCACTTTCTCAAAGTCCTAGAATCCAAAGAATCCTCAAGACAGCAACCACCCATGTATGGAAGGCAACCTGCACTGGGTGTCGTCCTGCCCCTCATCATTGGTCTAAACACCCTCTTTTAAGAATGCAATGGTTTCCTTCTTCGGTTTCAATTCTGTGCACTCATGACTGATGAACTGTAGCTCTGTGTGATTGTCATAGTCTCATTGTCTTCTCTTTCAACGTCCAACTGAGACAGTGTTTTAGGTCATCTCTAAGAGGAACAAAATTCAGTTATCATACTTTTGCTATTTTCTTTTCTGGTTTCAGAAATTGTGGTTTATTAAATTTTGCTAAACATTATTAACATTGTATAGTAGATTTATATACAATAAACCCTTTTAAAATTTTAAGATTAAAATCACACCAAGTAAAGCTTCTTAAGACAAGGACGTGTATCAAGAAATCAAGAGCAGCAAAAGAAAAAACAAAAATCGAATCAACAATCAAGAAGCAGGCACTGAATGCTTAAACCACCAAGAAATCTTTGAAATTCTTAGAGAAAAATGGAAAACAATGATATATGAAAGTGGAAACATAGTATACTAAAATATATTAGATGCAGTAAAGACAGTAATTGGGGGCAGTTATGGCATTATAGCACATTATAATTCCACAAATAAGAAATTAACTCTGCATAGTATATGGAAGAGAAAAGATGTGTTAGCTCATTACTATATTAGCAGAAAGAAGAAAACAGTGATGACAAACATAAAAAAAAGAGAGGAGGGGGTTCAAAGTCAGTGAAACCCAAAGTAGGACTTTTGGGTGAACCAAGCTAATAAACCTTCACTAGATAAAAAAGAAAAAAGAGAGCGATTATACCATGGATAGTAGAATAAGAAATATGGGTATATGGGGACTTGATCGGGGAGGGGGAGGGAAATGTGAGGCGGTTGCAGGGAGGAGGCGGAAATCCTTAATAAATAAATAAATTTAAAAAAAAGACAAAAAAAGAAATACTTCTTATTCTTCAGAAATAGAAAATATTATAAAATCATCAATTGAGCAATGGAGCACCAACATGCCAGAGGCTTCAGGGGAAATAATCAAGTTCCAGAAGCATCCAAATAGAAGCTCAGAAGCTGACTTCCTCTTTCGCACATTAGACTACACAAATTCCTGGCTCCGAATAAATCTAACCTGTGGGTTTTGGAGCTTTATTTCATTTGGCTTTAGCCATAGAGACAAAACCATATTTTCCTTGTTCAAAAGATATTTGAAGGGACAGAGAGATCCACATACAAATAAATAGGAGAGTAACAGGGCTATGAGCTGCATAGTCCAAAGTATTTTTTGCCTGACTCTTAATAGAAACCAGCAAAAATTTATCCTTACTGGAGAATTGTAGAAAAAAAAATGTCTTTGAAAGGCAGAAATTCCTGGAGTGAACTGATTACAAGCAACGATTTCAGCAGCTTTGAAGGACATTTCCTCAAGAGGGCCCACAGAAAATACTGCCTTTGTAAGATTAGAAAAAGTGGCCCCCAAATTAAATAAATAAAGGTCTCTCCTCAGAAATGGAATAAATTCTGATGTTTGGAGCATGTATCAAAGTAATTATCAGTGTTAAAAAAATCATAAAATTATAACTGTAATGTTTGTAGTAGAATTTTATGGAGCATTTAAATAACACAGGAGATTCTGACCAGGTTAGTAAGGTTGAAACATTTTTTTTCTCATGTAGTAATAACTGATGATGAGTAGTGAAAATGGGCATAAAGTGAACTGAATGAGGAGGAGGGGCTTGAAACAATGAAGATCCCAGAAGACATTTTCAGTCTCTGGGCTAAAATGTTGGCTGAATCATAATACATGCCAAACAAAACAGCATCACTTGAATGCAGAAAATGAAGGGTTCAACTTGTTCACTGAACTCAGATAAGATCAGGAGATGGATGCATTGTGTCTCAGGATTTCTGAATTTACTTCAAGGTCAAGGAAACTGCATCGAAAAGGTTTAAATATGTGTGTGACACACACAAAAAACTTATACAGGGAAATAATCTCTGTGCTATAGAAAATAGGGCTGTGAGCAACAAAGACGGTGCATGAAGAGCGGTGCAGCTAAAGGGCTATTGGAGCTCAGGCTAGAGGTGATGAATTTCCACGAGAGTAGTTGCCATGGCTATGTAGTTACCATGGTTATAAAGAGAAAATAGACTTGAGAAGCATTCGGATGAAATAAAAACATCTTGGTAATATGTTTTAGAAGGTGAATTAGCTACAAGAGATTCTTGATGAAATTTTAGCCTATTGAACACAGGGACGATGGAGTCATTCATCGAAGCGTAAATCCAGGAATTCTGTCTCTGGTTTTGTTTTGATTTGGAGGTTTTGGGTTGTCTTTGATATACACAGATGGAAGTAACATATATGTCATGGAAGGTACAGGTCCGCAGTTGAGAGCATCTGTTCCCTGAGCCTTTGGCAATTGACAGTTCATGTTCTGCTCTGTGCTCCTGGCTACGCTAGCGACCTTGTATAAATGGGATGACATAACATTTATTTGGTTTCGACTGGCTCAGTTCACTCAGGGTGATTTCCTTAAGAGTCATCCGTGTTGTAGTACAAGTCAATTTTTCCTTCCTTGTAAAGGTAAAATATTTCACTGTGTGTGTAGTTTGTTCCTTTTATTCCTTGATAGATATTTAAGTTGATTATCTGCGTGGTGTGGTGTGGACGTAGATGAATAAGCATCTGTTGGAGTTCTGAGCATTTAAAACTCCTGATTATATGCTCAGACTGGATTATATAGTAATTTAGCAGATTTTTTTGAATAACAACCTTACTATTTTCCATAAAATATTCATTATTTTACTATGAATATACAATTCTAACTTCTGAAAATCCTTACCAACATTTGCTGCTTGCTGTCTTTTGATTCTTTGTTTGTTTCATGGCAACCAACTTAATGTTTTGAAATTTGCCTCATTGGGACTTTAATGAGTATTTCTCTCATAATTCAGAATGTAATATATCTTGTACCTGGTGGATGTATTTATGCATATCATATCATCTTTATGTCTATATATTTCTGTATGAGATTGATAACTCCCTTTTTATTTGTATTGTCAGCAAAATAACCTGATAGATACAACTTGGGGGAGGAAGGATTCTTTTGGTTCAGTTTTGGAGTCTTCAGCCCCTTATTACTCCTATATGAACATGGGGACCAGGCCGGGTTACAGCATTGGTGGCAGTAACAGGGAGACAGTCCTGTTGGTAGGCTGTTACTGCTTTGACTCTGATGTGACCCCCTGCTCATACGATGTTACCATCCACTTTCTGGTAGATCTTTCTTCCCCAGCTCTCTACCTAGGGAGTATCTTCACAGCTGTTTTCACAGATACACCTCATCAGCCAACCTAGCAGGTTGACATGGAAAATGAGATGTCACTACAGTTGAATTGCTCATCCACTTTTAAACAGGGTCTTAATTTTACTATTGAGTTAGAGGAATTCTTTATATGACAGAGACATTGGCCTATGGCTAGATATAGAAGTTTCTAATATTCCCTAAATCACTTCCAAACATAAAAAGTTCAGTTGGCTCAGACTTCTAGAAAGGAAGCTTGATGTTGCAGAAACAACAGGAAAACATCCAAAACGCTCTAGGAAAGAAACCGTGAGCTAATGATTTTTAACATGTCCATCTGACTTCAAATGCACATGTGTGGGAAAGATGATAGTGAATATACTAGAACTTAGATGGCATAAAAACTTTGTTTTGTATCAGCGTGTTAGCCTAGACCTACTAAGGAGCAATGGGAAGTGAACAGGATGAGAACCGACTATATTTCACTATAGAACTGAGATCAAAACATCCATGAGTGTTAGAAACATGGAGGTTATAATTCCAGGAGTAGATGTCAGAAGGTCTAAAACTGAGCCACAAATGCCAAAAATTCCCTCCTTAATTAACAGAACCTGGCATTTAAAATCTTACATCATTGGATCAGGAAAGAAACCACTAAGCCAACATAATTTTTTATTGTGCTTCCATAAGGAGGAAAATATTTTTAACTGAATGAATTAGCATGAGATAGACATAAAAAATTTGAGCATTCCTGTATCCTGCAGTGCTGACTGGCAGGATTGACTTGCCTGGGATCACCTGTCTTTGCCTGTGTGATTTCCAGCTCTAAGTGGCACAAAGCAAGAGAGCAATACTCAACTGGAAGGACAAACGTTGAGATACTTTGTGACTTTACTTGTGGAAATAAGAAGTTGGGATGAGTCTCCAGAAGAGGAAGGTCATTCCAGGAAACCCCTGATAATAGGGTAGAAGACACTGGCAAAACTAGCTATGTCACAGGGGTGAAGGAAGGAAAGGAAGCCTGGGGACACAGTAGGGATCAGAGAAATAAAGGGAATTCACTTTATTTTTAAAATGATGCTCTTTCATTTCCTATGGAAAATGTGGGATACTTTTAGATGTGCCACAGTGCATTGCAAAACAATGAGAATGAAATAAATCAAGCTAATAAACTTTAAATGAGGAAACAGCCCATGACATAGTAATAAAGACAGAGTTGCTATTAGCACCAACTCAAAACAAAGTGTGCTGACATTATAGTAGTAAGAAGTCACAAATATATAGCAGTGAGCTATGGAAGTTGGGAAAGAACAGGTGTGCTGTATCCTTGCTTTGTTTTCTTGACGTTGGAACAACTCCTACAGACTTAAATGAAGATTTGGAGCTTTCTTATAAAGAAAGAGGGGTTTAAAGAAGGAAAATGACTCATTTAGAGACTGGGATTTTGCAACGTGTTTCAAAAAAGGAGCAGGAATTTACAGAAAGACAAAAACTACAGCAAAATAGCAAGTAGCTGTTCTCCATGTTCCTCAAGTGAGAACAAAACAAGAAATGGCTTACGTTGGTGACAAACCAATTTAAATTGCACATAAGTCAGAACTTCTAACTAAAAGAGTTTTGAGATGCTGCGTGCAGTGTTTCCTTCCTCCCTTGCTCCCTCTCCCCTCTCTTTTTTTCTTGTCTTGATCTAAATGCCAAAACCAACAGGATAGCTTCCCGACAATGTTCCTTAGAAATGCCCACATTCCAGAACAGTGAACTAGTATGTGAGCTTACTGTCACATTTGTATTATTAATGCTCAAGCACTAAAGGCTTCTTATGCCAAGCATGATGATTTGCCCGGACACCTCAGTTTGAGAGGAAAGCGTAAAGGAGCTTTAATTGCCCAAGGAGATCTGGGTTAACTGTTGAGAAGAATTTCTTGCTGGAAAGGAATGTGAGGAACCAAAGTGAAACCCCTGGGGATATGAAGGAATGATAGGCAGAAGGCAGGCAGACAGGAAACAGCTAGAGAGTGACTATGCAAGGATCTTATTGCTGGGATTGTGAGGAATATGTGCCCAGGAATCTGACTGAAAGGCAGACGACACCAGTGTGAAGAGGAAAGGCAGATGACAGTGGGACTGTGCTGTCCTTTGGGCATCATAGAAGCAGGGTTGTGACATCATTTGAAGATCTTTTGAGGTTTCTCTGCTCCATACTAGGGGAAGCAGAGATCAGGGATAACCCTGATGTACAAAGATCCACCTTAGGAATACTTCTAGGACAGGTGAACATGGGTAGGAACTATTAGTGACTGCAGAGCTATGCCATCAGGCAGGGGATTTTCTAGCCACTTCTCATCACAAACAACCTGAGGAGCTTAGATTTACTAGTCATCTTGACACCCATAGAATCACCTAAGAAGTGAGTCTCAAGGAGGGCTTGTCCAGATAATATTGGTCTATGTGAATGTCCCCGGGGATTATATTGCTTTTATTTACTGAGGTGGGTATCGCCATTCCCCAGGCAGGGGATACTAGATTGCATTAATCGCAAAGAAAGAGAGCTGAGCACAGACATGGTGTGCCTTAATCGACTGCTCTCTGCTCTGACTGTGGATGTAAAGTGCAAGCTGTTTCAGTTCCTGCTGCCTCGCATTCTCCACCAGGATGGGTGTGGCCGAAACTGTGGGCCATGCACCTTTCCTTTCAATCTTCCTCTCACCAGCATGGTTTATCAGAGCAACAGAAGACTGACCCAAGATGGGGCTCAATGAAATTTTCTGTTGTTGTTTGGGTTTTCAGTTTTGCAAGTGTAGTTGTTAATGCTGTGACTGTTAAAGATTTGCCCAGATCCCCATAGTCAGCAAGCAGGCCACTCTTCCTCAGGTGACTGCGTTCTCAGTCATTATTCTAGGTACAGACATTGTAATATGGAGTTGCCGCTGACCACACTAATCTATTTGACTGCTAATTTGTTTACTGAGTTGTTGATCTGTTTAGAAATTGTGGCTATTTGGGCAAATGTAGCTTTTCATTAATTGCTCATTGTATGTAGTTACTGATAAATTTGTCTAATTTCTTTTTTATGTTATGCTAATTTCAGATTTTTAAAAAGCCTTATTAAAATGCATCCTTTATTTCCTAGAGTTAAAAGATTAGTGATTTCCCCCTTATGCATAAGAAAATGGAATAAGCCTTCCTTTGCTCCAGCTTTTGATAATGTTCTGCTCAGGAGAAAAACAAGTTTCCATCATGTAAGGATTCTCATTCGGCAGCTCACTGTGTCCTCTATTCGGCCCCCAGGAAAATATGATTAAGTTAATCGCATTTCTTTGGGTATATACAAATTAGGCTCATCGTACAACGTCCAGGAATTACTGTCCTCGTGTTTCACAATAGCGAGAATTAATTGAAATCCTTTAGGGTATATGAGGCCGGAAGTATGTCATGTTCATGGTATGGTAGGAAATAATTAGATCTGCAGTGAAGAGACACTCCCAATTAAAACTTTATGGGAAAATGATTCTGAAATTAGCTTCGAGGAAATGCAGTGGGAACAGAGCAGAGGCAAAAGGCAACATCTCTCAGTTCTATTAGCAAGTGTGTTTATATCCATGCAGGGAATCTGTTAACACCTTTAGACTGCAATGCAATTGTGTGGTATTTGAGAGAAAACCAAGTCTATACCAGGCAAACAAAAGAGGCTACGGGAGACATATTTTTCTTGTAACAAGTCACAATGTTTATAGTAGTAATCTCTTACTTTTCACAATCAAGTCTGTCTTCCATTCTCACTAGGAAATATTACCATTGCAGATAGCATTCATAGAGTTTTAAAGAAAGGTATTGGCAAATACAGAAAAAAGTTTTTTCCTTAAATTTTAGAAATTATTTTTCAATTTCTCCAGTTTTATTTATTTTCTGACTTTTTAATTAATAGATTATTTTCAGAAATGATGAAAAACAGTGTGTACACGCTCTTTCTCTGCTAGGTTGGTTGATACAGTTTCAAAATAGTCTGAAGTAAGGATATATATGTGGTGCCCTCATTTTTGTTTGGTTGCTTTTCTAAGAAATTCCAATATAATAACACTTAAAAAAGCCTAATTTCTAGCATTTAAATAATATAGTTTCAGAGTTGGAAATTTAGCTCAGTAGAAAAGTATTTGCTCGGCATATATACAACTCTGGGTTCCATCCTTAGCAACAGAAAATGAAATACTTACCATAGTGTCGATGTTTTTTTTTTTGTGGATTGCCACATTTTCTTTATTCATTTTTCCATTGAGGGGCATATAGGTTGTTTCCAGGGTCTGGCTATTACAAATAATGCTGCTATGGACATAGTTGAACAAATGCTTTTTTAGTATGATTGAACATCTTTTGGGTATATGTCCAAGAGTGGTATTGCTGGGTCCTGGGGTAGATTGATTCACAATTTTCTGAGAAACCACCATACTGATTTCCAAGGTGGTTGTACAAGTTTGCATTCCCACCAGCAATGGATGAGTGTTTCCCTTACTCCGTATTCTCCCCAGCATAAGCTATCATTGGTGTTTTTGATCTTAGCCATTCTGACAGATTTAAAATGGTATCTCAGAGTTGTTTTGATTTGCATTTCCCTGATAGCTAAGGATGTTGAACATTTCCTTAAGTATCTTTTGGCCATTTGAGAATCTTCTGTTGAGAATTCTCTGTTTAGTTCAGTACCCCATTTTTTACTTGGGTTATTTAGAATTTTTTTTTAAATTAATTTATTGATTAAGGATTTCTGCCTCCTCCCCGCAACCGCCTCCCATTTCCCTCCCCCGATCAAGTCCCCCTCCCTCATCTGCTCGAAGAGCAATCAGGGTTCCCTGACCTGTGGGAAGCCCAAGGACCGCCCACCTCTATCCAGGTCTCCTAAGGTGAGCATCCAAACTGCCTAGTGTCGATGTTTAAAGTAGACTTGCAGTCATTGGTGGGGCTGGAGCATTTGATTCTTGGGAGGGACTCTAAGATGACAAACAAAGGTCTCTGACCGGGCAACCACAGTGCTCCCTGCGGGTACGTGGACGGAGGGATGTGCAGCACAGAATGAGGACAAACCCTTTCTATCTGAGCCATTCCTACACCTGCTGACGGACAGCTTTAAAACAGCTCCCTGGATGGTTACTGGCATTGACTTCTCTTGAGGAATGGCTGAGTTCTCTAGGCTTTTGTCATAATGCTCCAGTTTTAGTTTACACGGAACATCTTGTGATTTGGAGGAGACTGCTGCCCATTCATGTGCAGAATTTCAGTGCTCCACGAGTGAGCTATTAGGTACAAAGGAAAGCATTTTAAACAAATTGATTTTTCAGTGTAGAGCTTAAGTCCAAAAGGACTTCTTTGTGAAAAAGTCAAGATCAATAGTCCTGCGCCCAACTAAATTGAATCATGCCACGACTTCAATTTTATAATAATTTTAATGTAAGATAAATAATAAGCTTGCTTTGGAATCTTCCTCAATGGCTGACCTAATTTCAGTAACAGTCACGTGTTCCTTTCATTGCAACCTTTGCTGTTGACATCAGAACCATAAGCAGAATTTAAGAGCAAGAAACGTATGTTATGAACAGCAACCAAAGACAGATGCCTCGTGTGCCTTGGATTTTTTTTTTAACCTAAAGGTCATCAAAACTCAACTCTATTATAAATATATGTGTGGCAGGTAAATGAATACAAATGACGAAAAAGGAGATTTCTGCTACTCTGTAGGAGCTGAGGAAACTATTTGTGCATTAATTATGGGCGATGATGACACTTTACATGCATTAAACATGGCATCTTTAAAGACGACTGAGATAAGGACACCTGACAATACAAGCGCAAAATCCACACTTGATCAAATGACACCAATATTGGGGATGAGATCTGCTGATGGAGACTCTTTGTGTGTGGATAATGAATAATTAATAGATTTGTTGTAATCTCCCATGTTCATAACGGGACACAACATGTTCATAAACAGTTACTCAAATAACCAGATGAACATGTCTTATTCATAACTTGTTAGGAGCCAAATGTATGCCCTTGGATAGGGAAGGTGCAATTCATTGCATATGGGAGCCTATATTTACCTTATGTAATAAAATTGTGTGTGTGTGTGTGTGTGTGTGTGTGTGTGTGATAATGGATCTAGAGGAAGGGAGAAAGGGGAGAGTGGCAGAGTAGATGTAGGAAATAAGGTCAAAATATTTAAACAAAATCTTTTATGAATCTGTCTTTAGGAAACCTACCACAACATACAAAGAATAAATGCTAAAATATTTATATAAAATAAAAAATTTAAAATATGTATATAAGAAATTTTAGTTAAATTAGGAACTCAAAAGTGGAGAGGGGAGAAGACTCCTCCCTCTGTGGGAAAAGTGCTTCTCAAGAAAGCATGAATACCATAGAGCTCTAGCACATGGCAGGTCATTGGAATGCTAGTTCTGGGGAGCAGAGACAGGAGGATCTTGCGGGCTCACTGGGACAGTCAGTCTAGCAAATTGGTGAGCTCTAGGTTCAGGGGCCCTTGTCTTAACAATATAAGATGCAGAATCATAAAAAACCTGGCTTCCATCTCTGGCTCCCACACATACATACATATGCATGCATGTCCATCCACATACAAATGTGCACACACATGAATGTACACAGAAAAAAATACAAAGAAGTGTCACATTAGTCAAAGCCTCATTATGATGATGAGGAGAGTGTAGGTTCCTATCCTGCCCTGTTAGTATTTTACGCCATCCTGTCTTGTACGAGTAACTTAACGAGAACAGTCATTAGAACACGCTGGGACATACAATGACAAACAAGCCTGCGTCCATTCAGTCAGCAAGTTCCCAGTGCTCTGGAACTCTTTGCATTTAAAAGAGAACAAAATAAAAACAGCAATTTATTTTTTCCAACCTTGGCAGGTGCTTCCGTCCAGCCTTGAGTGCATTCCGCTACATTTCACCGTCACACATAAAAAGCTTTTCATAAAAAGTGTAATTTGTACGTATTTTTGAAAATTAATTTAATAAAATATTCACTGCAAACAGACTAACTCCTCCATGTTTCTCAGCCAACACTACCAACGGCTTTCTTTCTCCCCATCGTTCTCCTTTTGAAACAGTTGTTGCTTAGATGCCAATTACGATGCATGCCTGGAAACAGATAATTGCTAAATTAATATCAACTGTTCATAAATCATAGGTTCATGAAAATTAAGCAAACTTCTAACATGTGGGTACACATAAAATTGGCAAATAAAAGGCTAAAAACTGATAGACCTCTGAGACCTCCATTTCTTCAAAAATCAGATAACTCTGTCATTATTCCTTATTAGGAAACAATTTCATAACAAATTTCTGAAATACCCAGGGCTTTCCAGTCATCAGGAGCAATATATTTGGCTCTAAAAAATAAGTGTGAAATATGTAATAATGCTTGAAAATTTCATTTTTAATCATCACAATGCTTAATTTTCTGTTTATAAAAATTTTATGAAACGTTGCTTTTTGCCTTGTTTTTGTTTCTAAGTCTTGCTGTGTAGCCAGACTTGTTGAGATTTTTCTTTGTAACCTAGGCTGGACTCACGCTGACAACCTTTTTCAATGTGGTCTCCTGAGTGCACGGATTGCATGGTAACTGCTACCATGCCTAGCCAAAAACATGTTAAGCATATATCTTGAATTGAAAGCATGTTTGTAAAATGTGAGTTTTAAGGATATTTGAGGATGGGTTTAATCAGCAGATCTTGTCATCTTCCTCCTTGTAGCACGTAATGTTATTCAACTTATTTGCACAGCTACTTTTGAGTCTGGGTTATGTATCACATACATTTTGGGATGTTTGGAAAAGAGGAAATCTCCCAAAAGCATGGTCTTATAGCCTTGTCTATCCAGGTTGTTTTTACAAGTTTTCTTTTCCAAGTGTCTTCAGTGCTGCTGTGCTTGCAAACAGTAAGTACGGGCATTCTCCAATGCCTTTGCAATCTAATTCTTCAACTACTAATTCCATATGTGTGTGTTCATATGAACTGACAACTTGATCCAACCTAGAATTATCTGGGAAGAGTGTCTTGATGAGGAATTATTTACAACAGTGTGGCCTATGGAGACATCTATCGAGGACTGTCTTGACTGTCAAACCCAACCCATTGTGGGCAGGACCATTTCCTTGGTATGGGGGTCCTGAACAGAATAAGATAGGTAAATGATAGCTGAGAGTCAGCAAATGGGCTACATCAATTTATTTTTTCATGTTCTTTATTCTCAGTGCAATGTGTTAACATGCTTAAGTTCCTGACTTCTCCATGAAGGACTGGAGGACTGGCTACTCCTTGAACTGAAAGCTGAACAAAGATTTGTCTCCCCTAACTTGTTCTGTGACATGATATATAATCACAGCAGCAGAAACGAAACTAGAATAGCTCCACAGTATTGTTGTAACCTTTGATTTTCTCCTGTACTTTGCTTTAAAATCTACACCTCCTTATCTCTGGTCTCTTTCTCTTGCTTCTGACCCAACTGGAAATCTGATACAAAGATCCTTATCAAAATATACACCCCAAATTAAAACACTCATATTTAGCCCTTTCAGTCCATGGCAATCTTTTCCTTTCTTAGTGACAATTGCCATTACCACTAGTTAAGAAATAACTGAATATTAAATATTGATCATATAATGGTTCATGGCTAGTCCTAGATAGCTAGTATTCCAAGTCAACTTTTCAATAATTGGTTTAGTGATATTGGTGCTGTGGTTTGAACATAAAGTGACCCCCCCAGGTGAAAATGTCTAATACTTGGTCCCCAGTGGATGGTGCTGTTTGTGGAGGTTATGGAACCATTAAGAGTCTTACTGGAGGAAAGATGCCATTGAGGACAGGTTTTGAAGTTCTCTTGTTCGCTCTCTGCTTTCTGACTGCTAGGCTGCAGGCTCATGCAGCTGTGGCTTCCAGGACATGATGGACTGTATCCCCTCTGAAATTGTTTATAAGGTAAATCTTTCCTCTGTTAAGTTGCTTTTTACAGGGAACATTATTACAGCTATAGGGATAAACTATTACCATTTGCAAGCGTTTTAACCTATTGGTGTCATAATTTGCTTCTCTGTGATGCAAGATTTCGATTGCAAAAATATTAGCAGAGTGGATATGGTTCTACGTGTTATCTAATTTGAACAAGATAGAAACTTAGTTTAAGAATTAGTTTTGCATTTTTTTACATTGTTGTAACTACTGCTGTTCATCATTTCAGAGTAAGCTTGATAGGGTCCTAAAACCATAAAACTGTGGGTTCCTCCCTGACTCAGGGTGGGTCTAAAGACTCAGAGCAACTGCAACAGAATCGTCTTTGATTCCATGTCTCTTAATGAGTTCTCTTGTGAATTATGAGCGAATGGAATTCTGTGGCTGAGAACGGTCTTATCACCAAATGGTTTATTTCAAAGGGGTGCACCTTTGCTCTTCTACTCAAATCTGCTTTCAACTGGGACACTTGAAGAGCCAAGTTTCTGACTTGGCCTTGAATGTTTCTTTCAGCTCAGTTCTTAAGTGTCAGCATTTGGCTGGGTATCCCTACCTACAGGGCTGAACTCTCCTGAGACAGTGCTGTCAGAGGTAAATATGCTGTGGACCAGAAGGAGAGATGACATGGCTGGCTTTCCCCCACACTGCTCCAGCGAGGAAGGGTTAGAGCTGGGCCATTAATTAAAATGAGCCTCCTTTGTCGTCCCTGTATCGCACACACTCGCAAAGCCACTGGTCTCCAGATGCAGAGGACACTCAGAAAAGTTGCCTGTGTGAGAAACCTGCCAAGAATAATAATTAGCTCTCTGACATGTCGGTTTCTAATGAGTTCCTTATTTATTTTCTAATTCCAGTGTCATGTCTATTAAGTTAAAAAAATTCACAGTATTTCTAACATGCCTCTAATATGTGTACATGCAAAAACATAGTTTATAAAGCTAAAACTTCTGTTCTATTGTATATTCACCCTGAATAAGTAGATGAATTGAACAATTAAAATGAGCCATAGGCAGTGAGAAACTCACATAAAATGTGAGTGTATACTAGAATACAAACTTTCATCAAAATCATCAATACACAAAATTGAACTTTTACGATTTAAACTTCTATTTACACTTTACATAAATTTTTATCAAGAGAACTCTGTCAAATAAACCACAGTTTTTCATGGATTTTACTCACAACACATCTCTCCTCCTTTCCCTTTTCTTTTATTAAATTATTAAGACAATGGTTCTCAACCTACCTAATGCACACAGTTCCCCATGTTGTGATGACCCCCAGCCATCAAATTATTTTTGCTGCTACTTCACAATTGTTTTACTGTTATGAGTTACAATGTAAATATCTGTGGGTTTCTGATGGTGTTAGCTGACCCCAGTGAAAAGCATCATTCAGCTCCCAAAGGGGTCACGACTCAGGTTGAGAATCACTGGCTTAAGTACTTTGTGTGTGTATTTATGTAGTGACTTTTGCTTTCACCCTCCACTCTGTCATCACCTTTCACCTCCTATGGAAACCATCTCAAAAAGTCCCAGTCTACTTCCTAATCGTGTGTGTGTGTGTGTGTGTGTGTGTGCAAACTTGACTCATATTTTTCCCCAGTATGGTTGGGAAATTATTTATTGGGGGCAGAGTAACTTGCCAGTGACTACTTCACTGAACAAAGTGACTCCTTTGTCCAGAAGCCATTAACTGCCAAAGGTGATTTAGGGCAAACCCCTCACGATTTCACCATTGATGGTAAGGGTCCCATGAAGATGCTCTCACTTTTACCAAGAGATTATACCTAAGCAGAATGTCTAGGTGGTGTTCAGTTGACATGGAAAGAAGTGAATGGAAAGGACACTATAACCTTATCATCTTTGAGAAACTCAGGCCCTTCTCAACTAGAGAAATGAAATCAGAGTTCTGGTTTATGCTTATAAATGTTGTTCCAAGAGCATCCAATTCCAAAGTCTGCAACTGAACATGGATAGTCCTTGATCAACTCCGCCTTTTCATAGACACTCAGGGTCCCACAATAATGATAGACTTTGTCTCCTCTTCTGTCCTTTCTTAACCAGTCATCATCCCTTCTGGCTTTCCTAGAAAGCCTGGAAAAGATTTAAAATATTTTTTCTGGTGCTATGAAAAATTTAAGCAAGTGTTTCTTGGTACTAGAAGACATTTCTCCTTTTTTATTCTATTTTCCCTGAGGACTCATGCTGACATATGGAGCTTTCTTCTTCCTCCCATTCTCCTTCGCTTTCTTGTTGTCCCATCTTATTAATCCCTACATTCAGGGAACTGAGTCTGTTGTTCCAAGATCCCATGGTCATTGCATTATACAAAACAATTTTCATTATATCATTGATTTTTCTCTTCAAAACTATTTGGTATATGGTCCTTGCCTTTAATGCAAGAATTCTAAAGAGGGAAGAAACCTTGTTCTTTACCGACAGGGGAGGTGTATAGGCTGACAATACTGGGGCAAGAATCCCACTGGCTAACACTCCTAAATTATATCCAGTTCCATGAATTACATGAGCCTTTATTTGGAAGTATTTTAGTTCTGAATGACAAAATCCTGACATGAATTATTTTAGCCCCAAAGGGAAGTTTGTGACTCATGACACAAGGAAGAGTTGAATAATCAGATGACCAAGAAAACTGACTCATTCGGAACCAAAAATATCAGGGGCAGAAGGTCATCAGAGTGTTTCTTCTTTATTTCTTGGGACTTTGCTTGTCACTTTGATGCTCCAGTCCTGTAGATGCCTTTCTCCCAGTTCCAGAAGTTGGTAGTTTCAGAATCTTATGGCAGAAACCACTTGTTTGTTTGTTTTAACATCACAGAGAGGTCACCTATGCAACTCAGGCTCATTTTTGAAAATCATCCAGTGCCCTAGTATTCCTGGCTTGGGTTGGAGGCCATTTCTTGATCATTTGATTTTAGTCAGATTGACATAAAGCTACGTAGACACTTGCTGGCCTTGAGAGAGTCATACATATTGCAATGAAGAGGAAATTGTAGAGGAGGTAAGCATGTTTCCGAACACATTAAAAGCTCACCATAAGCAACAGTGTGTTTCCACTTGTCAGAGAAGCACTCAGTATATCTTGCTTCTGGTACTGTATTTCCTATTGCCTGTGATATCTGTATCCACTCAGCACAGCTGTTGAAATTCCCAGAACTTTTTCTCAGTGTCTTCCTGGGTTGAAAGGGCTAACTTAGGTTCCTGCCTGTTATGATTTAAGAACTGTCCATGAAGATGAGATCCACAAAACAGGTTGCCATGGTTGAGCTACCTGGAAAAGTTAAGAACATAGTATTGTGTGTCAGAAATTGTTTTCTTTGGGACGACATTTTTGTGTTTGTTCTGTATCCTACAGGGATATTTGAAACTGTAGAAATTCTCATGTTGATAAGTTACATGTACTGATTATTAAAAAAAAGTTAGAAGAAAAGATAAATGGTAGTGTAAGACAAGTATTGGGCATCAGAGGCCACAGTTTCAAAACCAGCCAGTAGTTTAACAGTGAACTTGAGTTAAGGAATCTTAGACTCCTCTGTGTGTATCCCTCTATTTCCTAGGTTCACTTGCCATGTGGTTCCAATAACCTCTCAGGTAAAGAACCTTAGGTTCCTCCACATGTCTCCCCTATGCTCTTTCCTGGGTCGTTTGTCATGTGGTACCAGTAACCTCCCAGCTAAAGAACTGCAGGATTGTCTGCAGGACTTCTCCACCTGCTCGTCTCCCATGTTCCCTCTACATGTGGCTCAGAGTAACCTCCAGTGGCCAATTGTGGGTTGAAGATAATTAGCCTTTAATTATCATCAGTTACATTTTCACCTGTTCCGAATCCCCATAACTTTCAGTTTTCCAATTAGCTTATTCGTTCTCCAACAAGGAAGTGTGGAGAAACAGGCTTTCCCTTTGGGAACTGACCTGTTCCCACTAACATTTCAAGTTATATTTTAGCTCATGTAAGAACTCTCTTAAGGGAATCAACTTATTTTAATATATAAAAGCATATATGCACACACACACACACCCCCCACACATGCACACACACACATCACATGCACACACGCACACACACACCACACACGCACACACACACCATACATACACACACGCACACACACACCACACATGCACACACACACACACCACACATGCACACACACACACACCACACATGCACACACACACCACACATGCACACACACACCACACATGCACACACACACCACACATGCACACACACACCACACATGCACTCACACACACACACCACACATGCACACACACACCACACATGCACACACACACCACACATGCACACACACACCACACATGCACTCACACACACACACCACACATGCACACACACACCACACATGCACACACACACCACACATGCACACACACACCACACATGCACACACACACCACACATGCACACACACACACCACACATGCACACACACACCACACATGCACACACACACACCACACATGCACACACACACCACACATGCACACATGCACACACCACACATGCACACACACACACCACACATGCACACACACACACCACACATGCACACACACACCACACATGCACACACACACCACACACGCACACACACACCACACACGCACACACACACACCACACATGCACACACGCACACACACACCACACACGCACACACACACCACACACGCACACCACACATGCACACACGCACACACACACCACACACGCACACACACACACACCACACACGCACACACACACATACACACATACACACACATGCACACACACACCACACATGCACTCACACACACACACCATACACACACACACCACACATGCACACACACACACACCACACACGCACACACACACACATACACACATACACACACATGCACACACACACACCACACATGCACACACACACACCACACATGCACACACGCACACACACCACACACGCACACACACACACCACACATGCACACACACACACATGCACACACACACCACACATGCACACACACACACCACACATGCACACACACACACCACACACGCACACACACACACCACACATGCACTCACACACACACACCATACACACACACACCACACATGCACACACACACACCACACACGCACACACACACACATACACACATACACACACATGCACACACACACACCACACATGCACACACACACACCACACATGCACACACACACACCACACATGCACACACGCACACACACACACCACACACACACACACACACACACCACACCACACCACAGACATCTCAGATCAAAAGTGTGTTGCTCTTCCTGTAGTCGATGTATCCAACCAGACACTGGAAATCCTGTCTCTGGGGAGATCAGAACGATGAATATTATTTTGCAAAAGAACAGACGGATTCAAAATTTACGCAAATAGGCAAAGCCTTATTTTCAATCTAAAGAAAGTTTACTATTCTGTTCTCCCTTATGGTTGCATGGGTATAGAAGTCTAAACCAAAACAGTAGGATAGAAAAAGAATAAATAAATCGGTGCTTGGAAGATCTTAATGTGAGAAAGAGTTAGTGAACGCTTCCACATGCCTGGAAAATTAACACAACACAGTCACTAACCTCACAAAAAGCAATTTGCAAAAAGAGAAAAGGGGAAGGTAGTTTACTCTGTCGACCTCTTAAGGCTTTTATATCTTTGTATTGCATGATATCATATATTCCTAGGGATGAAAGTATAGAGAAAACATGTAGGGCTGTTCTGGGAATACATGCTCATTAGCATGCAAATCATTTATCGAGATGCAAATAATTTAACTATAATGTTGTGAGTGTCCCCAGAGTAAATAATTTTCATTTTCGTTGCTGAATATGATACAAACACCCATAATATTTTCCCTGAAAATTATAGTGCTTATTCTGAACTCTTTTTTTCTGCTAACAGATTTTATCTCCTGATTCTTGAAAGCATGTGAGTGACCACGTCATTTTGTTGACTCACAGGTAAAGGCTGGACAATGGAGAATCAAGAGCTGTGGTAGCAAGGAGCTTAAAGCATGCAGCCATTTCTAAAACATTCCTGGGTTTCAGAGTACTGATTAAGTGCAGTGCTCAGTGATTTTTTTCATAAATATTAATCAACTTATCATTTATCACCCTTTTTTATAATTATTAAATATTCAAAATATAATCAGTGTGTTATTTGATTCCATGTCAAATATATATTTTCAGATTTAATAGAATAAATAATATCATTAATAAATAATTAGAAATAGCACCCTTTACAGTTTGCAAGTTGTAGAGATGAGTCTCCTGGGAAATTCTATTGTGCAAAGAATTATAGGTGATATTCTTGTTAAAATGTTTGACTTTCTAAGTGGCTCAAAATAGCTCATTGACATAGTTTAATGCTCATATTTTGAGTATTTTTATTTCTAAATTACGGTGAATAGTGATAAGGAAGCAAGGAAGAAAGGGATGGATGAAGGGAGGGAAGAATGAATAAGGGAAGGAAGAAGAGAGGGAGGACGAATAGATGGAAGGAAGCAAAGAAGGGAAGAGGGAAGGACAGAAGGGAGGAATGAGGGAATGCCTTGATTGAGTAAATGAAGGAAGAAGGGCTGACAAATTAGCTCTGCAATACAAGGATGAACTAAATGACATCTCTTTCTAATCTGTCTGAATTGTTTGCCATGTTCCCTTAAATTTTTAACTTCCTTGTTTGCTAGCAGTTGTTATTATATAATGTAAAACGCTGTGGAGAAGGCCGTATTTTATTTTCTGTATTGCTTCCTGTTTCCTGGTTTGAGGAGTCTCCGTGATGCCCCAAAATTACAGAGTTAATTTATATTCTCAACAGTGCAAGGCAGTTTCTGTATCTCCACATCCTCCTCAGCATCTTAACTGGGGTCAAAGAAAGTCCCACTGTGGCTTTGATTAGAATTTTTCTGATAGTTGATGATAATGAACTTTTTTATGTATTTGTTTGTTATTTGGTTTTCTTCTTCTGGGAAGTTTCTATTAATATAATTTCTCTACATTGGATTTAAAAGTATTTTTGAGTTTCGTAAGTACTGTAGGAAGTAATTGTTTGTCATTTGACTACTAGCAATTTTTCCAATTATGTGCTCTTTTCATTTAATTTCTGGATATATGTCCAAAGAAAATAAAGTCAATGTACCAGAATGACACTTACACCGCCATGTTAGATGCCATTCTATCCATGAGCACTGATATATGGAGTCAGCGTAGATGCCCACTGATATATGAGTGAATAAAGAAAATGCATAAATCTGCAATGGGATATTAGTCACATAAGAGGAAATAAATGATATCATTGTCAGCAAAAAAAATAACATTGGTTATCACTTTAAGTAAAATAGGTTATACATATTTATACATAAAAAGGCAATTACCAAATGGCTTCTCTCATTTGTTGAAGCTTTGGAAAAAAAAAGGTCAATCTCCATGTTAACTAGTGATTACTACAGGATGTTAAGGGGTGGGCATATTGAGATGCATACAAGGAGGGAAGCTAGATTTGATCACAACATGCTAAGCGTATGCATAGAAATATCATTCCAAATTTCATTAATGCCTATCATTAGAATGTTTACTTAGAAGTACAGTGAAATGCAATTTAAGATTGTTCACGGTTTGTTGTCTCCCTTCATCATTGATGCTTATTGTGAACATTATGGATTGCCTAGCCTCATCTTATAGAAAACCAATATTTTCTCACTGCTATATATTGCTATATCCCAGGTATTTGACTTCCCAAAAGCTCACGGCTTTGTTGAATAATGTGGTGTTGTTAGTGCTCCAAGCAGAGGTCCCAAAGCATGCTGGAAATGACCTAACATACCTTCATCACATCAAGAAACTCCTTTAATCTCTCTGAACAAACATGTTAGTTAACAGTGAATTTTCCTTGTTTTCTTCAAGTGCCTTCAAGTGATGTAAGCAGTTCTACCCTCATACAGCAATCCATTAGACAATAAACATTGTCCAGGGTCTGTATTCCTACTTAACCACATTTTCCATTGTGTCTCATGGTTGTATGGTCCAAACATGGCTGCTTCTACTCCAGGTATCACATTCACGTTTACTGCAGTCCTAAAGGGTAGCAGGGAAGAATAGTGACTGCTGTCTTTACTGTTAAGATAAACAAACCATTCCCCATGCTGGCACCTTGCTTACTGTGCCTTCTTTAGAAGGAGTCAATCTTACAAAATCACTTAGCTGAAATTGAATTCCTGTTTCCTAAGTGAGTGCTTTCCAAATTCAAATAGATACATTTGCTACCATCCTCTTCCTCCTGCTGCTTTTTCTCTTCTTCCTCCTCTTCTTTCTCATTCTCCTCCACTCCACTCCCACACTGGATCCCTCTCCTGATGTTGCATGATACATCCTTGTGACAATGAAGAACTGTACTTGACTGAATAAAAGATGTTCGGGTTTGATCACCACTTTGACAGAATATAGAATTTTCTGGGGAGAGAATTTTAATTGAGACATTTTCTAGATTAAATTGGTCTGTAGGGGGGATTCTTTCCATTGCTAATTGATGCAATAAAATGAAGTCCACTGTGGGCAGCATCATTTCCGAAGAAAATGGTCTTTAACTCTATAGGAAAACTAGCTAAGGATAAGCCTGCCTTCCTGCCGGCAAGCAGCATCTTTCATGGTGCGTGCCATACGTCTTTGACTGAATTGAGTTCCTTTGTCATTGTGGCTGATATAGAATAGGAAGCAAGTCTGCCTTCAAATTCTGTCTTTGAGTTCCTGTCTTGACTCCTGTCAGTAATAGACTGTGACCTAGATTTATAAGTCACATAAACTCTTTTATCCTGTAAACTTTGGTCAGAGGGTTTTTTTCATAGCAGCAAGAAAGGGGCTAAAACAAAGAGCTATCTATGAATGTCCCCTCAGAGTGCTGAATATCTAGCAGAAAAATATTGGGTTTTGATAACACAAAAGTGAAGGTATGCTGCATCCTATAGCAACGTTGATGCACTAAAGATCAGAGTGCTGTTTTCATGATGTGAGATTCCCCTCTGTATGCTGTGATTGCCATTGAATAATAAAGAAACTGTTTTGGACCAATAGCAGGGCAGAAAGGATGTAGGCGGAGAAAACTAAACTGAATGCTGGGAGAAAGAAGGCAGAGTCAGGAGAAGCCATGTAGCCCCACCAGAGACAGATGCTGGGCTTTTATCTGGTAAGCCGCAGCCACGTGGCAATACACAGATAACTGGAGATGGGTTAATTTAGGATATAAGAGTTAGTCAGACATATGCTTAAGCTATTGGTCAAACAGTATTGCATATAATATGGTTTCTGTGTGATTATTTTGGGGCTAAGCAGCCCGGTACAAACAAGTGGCCTTCATACTGTATTTTCATACTGACTTAAACTAGGAATATCATTGCTTTGAAGCTATCTCAGCTCACCAAATGAATTTGTGCTGTTCTACTGTCAGAAATGTGAGATTAAAAATGCTTTTATTCTGTCATTATTACACAGAATATTTCTTTAAATGCCATATATGTGTATATATGCACATATATAATTATAAGATTAAATATGCTTGAAGACCTGTTGCTTTGTTTTAAACTAAAATGCCCTGGAAATGGCAGCTGATTCCCTTGATAACGTTCCTGAGACTGTCACAGTAGAAAAGTCTGTGTATACTGTTTACAAAAACAATAGAAAGGAAAAGAAACAAGTGAGGGTTATTAATAAAACTAAAAATGCTTTGTCACCAACATTTGAGCATTGATTTATCCCAAATCACGTGACATTCCACTCCCATTCCACTAAGGGTGTTACACTACTTGTTCAAGTATTTCATTGAAACATCACAAAAGACAATTTGATTTGCCATGAAATGTTTTACAATTTCTCCCTTAGTAAACAGAGAATCTGTCATTAATAAGAACTTCGGCAGAAAACCTTGCTGTTTACTTGCTTTCTGTCCAGAGTCTGGCTCAAGTTTTATAGCATGCATTTTTTTTCAGACTAGAATTCAGACATGAAAATTAATAAACTATAAAAATAAGAAACACAAAGATATGTATGCTTATGTTTCAGCAACTTGTAGTGGCTGTCATTGTTTCTAGTTAAGAATAAATGCTCTTATGAGTTATGATTCATCTTTGAGGAAATACACTCAACAAATGAGTGTTAATGTAATAATAGGTAAGTTTTACATATAGGGAAGTTGATTATAGCCAACCAATCGGCTTAATTATTAAACAATGATTTATTAAATATCTTCCATAGATTTAGGATCCACTGTAAAATTAGCTGACTAATCTATAAAAAATTGTGTAAAGATATGTGTTGGTTATATACAGATTAAATACTATAATGTTTTAAAATGTAAAACATGATGACTATGTAAAGCCACGTTGCACACAAAAATGAAGATTCATTTTTAAACTCAGTTTCTCAATATGTTTTAAGTTACAGCATTATGTATCTAAGAAACATCTTCCAAAGTTTTAGGCACAATACAATATTTACCAATGTCTTATTATCAACTGTCATGAAGAAAGGAGTCCACAGGCATTCCTGTTGTAAGAGGCAAGCATAGCTTACAACCAGAACTGGCCTGTTCAGCAGTGACAGCAAGTGACATACAAACTCATGTGTTTTAAGAATTAAATACAAGAATTAAACAAAGTTTTTACTTTTAAAAGTTTAGTAGTTTTATTCAGAAACATATTAGGGATTTGTTTACAATTTTCAAAATCCTTATAACTCATTTGGCCAGTCAAGATTATTATAAGCTTTCTTTGAATATTGTAAACTTTGTAAAGCATGTTAATGAGGAGAGCTTCAACTTTTATCTATCAAAGAAGATGGGTTGTAAAAATACTATATTAGTAGGATTCATGGAAAAGTTTGCAGAACTGTAAAATGAGACTACATCACAGTCCAAAAGAATTTGGGGGTATGGGAAAGATTTTTATGAAGGAAACAGAAGTTTGGTTCATAATTTATACATCTGAATGTGTGTCAAAGGCTTGAGAAGTGGGAAGGAAAAGGGGAAAGGGAAACGTATCAGTCACATCACCAAAAATGAGAAGAATGAAGAACTATCTTTTAGAGTGGTCCAGGTTGGAGACAAATAAGACACATTGTATGGTGACAATTATAAAAAGGAAACTCTGATATGTTAGATGAAAAGCCAAGAGTGAGTCTTCATGAAAACTTGGTTCCTGGCTTGTACAACAGCAGAGCTAATCAATAAAACAGAAGGCAGGGAAGCACAGACTGCAGAGTGAGGGAGATGCTGTGCTCAATTTGTGCGTTGTTGAATTTTAGAAGTCTAGAAGGTACCTAGGAGAAAGAATGGTGGCAGAAGCTCCAAAAAGATGTTTGGATTGGGTATACATAATTGGACATGGAGGCCAGCTGGTATGTGGAGTTACCATATATACATAGAGGGACTTTCTGAGACCATGTGGATTAAGGAAAAGAAAAGATTTAGGGTAAAACCTAAAGAGACAAGAACGCTGAGAAGACCTGGGAAGAAGAGGAATGTTTGTGAGGATAATTAATCTATAGCTGAAATGTAACTTATTAAAAGGTATCATAAAGTCTAATAAAACGAACAACCTTTTCTGCATCAAGACCCAGAGTATATACTTTTGACTTTCTAGAAAATGTAGAGCTCAATAAAAATCAATTTAAAAAAGGTACCTTATGTGAAAGAATATGAAGAACTTCCCCCACTAATAGAAAAAAAAGAAATTCAGAATTTAGCATTTCAGGAAATAAAGCAATACATACAAAAACACAAGCAGGTGTGTGTGTGTGTGTGTGTGTGTGTGTCTGTATGCAAAAATAATACTGAAAATATTTCGTCATTTTGGATGCTTCACCTTGAAACTATTTGATTCTTCAGCACTGACACCTACCTGGAGGGCTGAGAATGCCCTTGAAAAGAGTTTGGAAGTTATTAGCATCTGTGGCATTTCAGATCAAGGACAATATTTTCGACTTATTATATTTGCTTCCTTCTCAAATCATATAAATGGAGTCATGTGTGTATGTGTGTGTGTGTGTGTGTTCAATGTATACATGGGCGAGCTCTTTTTTCCTCCAATTTCTTTTTCTATTCTTCAGCCACCAATCCTCTCCATTCCCCACCAATTTTCCCTACCCCACCCTGCCTTTGTCCAAGAAAGTAGCACACTGTGATTGAATCCTCATTTCACCTCAGCTCTCCCCCTTCTCTCCTTTCCTTTCTACTCCTTTTAAAATTTTCAAGTGCAATTTAGTTCGAATTCACAATGGAATAAGTTAATGGAAATTTTGAGAGTAGACAATCAAATCCACATTAAAAATAGTTAATTTGAATCAAGAATATTCAAATAGGCAACATGAATTTCTAGGAAAAATATCATTTCCATCAAGCATGTCACCTTTGAAATAGTGAGTGTTGGGAGAGGTTTTAGCAGTGTGGGACATTTCAATGTGAATGATTAATACGGTGACTTAGTTTGGAACTGGAGAAAGACAATTTACTCGCTGACAAAATGTCCAGTTATATGTTTACATTTCCTCAGAATGGGAAACAGTCATAACACCTAGGGTATTAGCTTGCAGTTTATTGGTCTTTTACATTTTACAAAAAAGGTAGTTTCAGTGTTTAATTATTTGTGATAATATGCTGTGTTCACTCACCAAGAGGGAGGTAGAAGGTGTTTCATGGAACTTCACCATCTAGATGTTATTTAAAATACAAACATTTAGGACACAGTTTGCTGTTTTGTCTAATTATTTAAGGGATGCTTGGAGCAGATATTAACAGTTTGCATCTTTTCAACAATCCCTCACAGCAAACTTGTTTGGAATGAGTATATGAGGAAAGCACATTAATGTTGGAAGGAGTACTGGGGCCTCCTTTACTCTCTGCACAGGAGCAGTCTCATTATAAATAAAGACAAACAAGTGCAGCATAAAGAGCATTTATCCCTTTTTAATGGACTTTTAAGTCAGTTTCTCAAGTTGTCGACGAATGTAATAAAATAAAATTAAATTAAAAGAAATGTCAAGGACAAGAAAACAAATTTAAAAATTAACAAAGCCCACAATAAATTAGCAATTACGTGTCCATCAAAGGTTTTAAAGAGGGTTGATCTCGGCAAAAAGTGGAAAAAAAAGTCAACATTATCGTAGCTTTTGGAGGAACAATTATTATCATTGCAAATTACTTAAACTATTAAGCTGAGAATAATTCAGAAATATCATTAGCAGTCAAATTACTGAAAAGGCCTGTTTTCTTTCCCCCTTTGTTTAATTTAAACTTAATGTCTGCTTATTCTCACACAAGCAGAAAATGCTGATAAATAATTCCAGAGCATGCCTAAACATCTCCCTTCACAGCTAGCTTCTAATTTGATCTCTGGAGACCCTTCTCGGTAGCTGAATAAAATATTTTCATTTATTCTAGGAGAGCCTCCTCCAGCACACGTTTCTAATCTTGAACTGCTCAGTAATGCCTCCAGATGAAGTCCTCAGCAAATCATTAAACTTGTTCAATAACGACGTAACAAAGCACCGGAGAATTGGCATCAGGGCAGCAAAGAAGTTTCTCAAATGAAGAAAAAGAGGGAAAAAGAGAAAGAGGAAAAAAAAAACCTTAAATAAGCCAGTTTGAGTTTCTAGGGCAAGTTGGAGAGATTATTTAACATTTGAAACTTTGTAGCAATTTAGTCCATGGTGCCAGTTCGTCTGGCAGAACCTCACTTGTAGGTTGGAGCAGAGTCCCCGAAACTATATCTGCTTTTAGTGAGCTTCAGAGGGTGCCTGGGCCCCAGAACACATGCTGGACCCAGTGCATGCAAACCATAGGGTCTGCACATGAGCTTGTTTGTTCTTCATACAAATAAATGTCCCAAAGATCAGATAATGAAAATTACTTTCCCCAAACTGTCTGGATCCATCAAGATGCAATTTGATGAGACTAGAAGAAAGACTTGGGAAAAGCTAATTTTTTTCTGTCCGAGGCTGGAAATTCATGATACACGTTGATGATTCATGCCATGTGAGGCACATTACTAATTAAACACATGTGTTAGCGAAATGAAACAACTTCTTAAAATATGAAGGTGTCAGACTCCACTCTAGGGAGGGGTTCGAATTGGGCGATTGCTGCTGAAGACAACTGCTGGGATTTAACTCACGAGCCTGGAGGAGTGACCGGTGTCTTACATTGTGTTCATTACCACGTGCACTCTTTTTTCATTCATTCATTCATTCATTCATTCATTCATTCATTCATTCCCTCTGTCTGTCTGTCTTTCTACTCCTACCTCCCTTAGTTTAAGAAGACCACTCTGCAGTGTCAGCTTCTTCCATAGGAGCAGAAAGGTGTTTCTTATACAAATCCTTAAGTTTTCCTTCAGAGTTCCAAAATCATAAACTTCAACAAATAAACAAACAACAACAATAACAATAAAACAACTAAAAGCCAAACCCCTGTTTTATGGGATGGGTTTGTAGCTCGGAGTAGAAAATTCCTCTTAGCCAAGTTTAAGGCCCCGCGTTCAGTTCTTCAGCCTTTACCTAAAAGCAAGGCAGGCACAACAGGTTCTTGTAATCTCAGAAATGGAGAGGCAGAGATAGGGATCCATAGGGTCAGGTGATTAGTTAAATTAGCTGGAATTAGTGGACTCCAAGTTTAGGAAGAAACCCTGCCTCAAAATATAATATGATGAATGATTGAGGACATCTCCTGACTTCACCCTAGGTCTTTCACAAGCATGCACATATATGAACACACATGCATGTCCACATGTATATCACATACACTTACATCCCCTCACCCAAATTGACCCGCCTTGCTCAGTCTTCCTATTTTCATAATAACTCTTCTGCTATCTAGGGACCTGTGTCCTCTTGAGTTGTTGCATGAATATCCTGGCTGTTCCTTCACCTATGCTTTCCTTACATTGTCTTAACCTTCAAGTTCTGTCCCTTTAAACAACAGATCCCTCGGTTACTTTTTTCTGATGGAGTTACAAACATTAGAGACGATGTGGAGTGCTGAGGAGAACTCTGCTTTGCACATATCTCCTCCTTTGCAATGCTTAGCTCTCTTCTCTCACAGATGCTTGCAGGTAACTTGGCAGTGCAGACAATAGGATCACGGAGAGACCCTAAAATAACAGCGATTTTTATACCAGAGTTAAACACACGAACAACTGTTACATATGGAAGAAGAAGGTGTCTGTGAGTGGAGATGGAGAATTTGTCCTTTATTTTGGCATGTAGTAGCCTTTTTTTTAAAACAAACAAAAAAACAAACAAACATATCTTTTCCCCCCTATTATATTCAGAGCAACAAGCTTTTATTGCTCTCTTCATACAGAAAATGAGAAAAACAGTGCAGAGAAGTTGCATTGCAACTCTGCATACACACAGTTAATACTTGGGAATTTCAAAGTATTTGAAACTTGGCTTCAATTACACATGTGGAAATGCTTTCTAATATAAAAAAAACCCTAAAATTTCAGATTCATTTAGGATTATAAAAGATATGACAATGTCCTAGCTAGTATCTAGATTGTAACCTATTTTATTATGATGGTTTTATGGAGTTCCTTTGAAAATGGCCACAGTTCTCTACTGTATTTGCATATCTACTTCTTGCCCCCTCCCTTTCCTCTTCCCTCTATCCTTCTGTCCTTTCCTCCCTCCCTCCTTCCCTCCTTTTTCCCCCTTGGTCCTTCCTTTCCTGTTGATTGAGCTGTGCTTGGGTGCCACCAACCACCTGACCCGGGTATGGGGGGTCTTGTGAGACGTGGTTTCTCGAAGACCAGGCGGGTAAGGATTCGGCGATGACAAACAAAAACAAACACAGAGGCAGTTTGAATCTGAATGTATTTTTCAGCTCTCAAATAAGGGTTGGTTTTTATACAAGTAAAATAGGCATTATAATTCTTAAAAGATGTGTTCAGTAAAGCAGTTACAAAAAACAAATTATCATAATCACCTGGCACAAAAAGACACAAAAATCAATCAAGTATTACATTTCCTGGACAGTGGGTTTAAAGAATCAATTACAAATGGAACAGATAACATCTTTAGTTACGAAACAAAACAATTCGATATTTCACTTATAGTTAGTAGATGACTCCTAGGTCCAGATCAAGTTGATAAATTTTCATATGTAATCCTTAACTAACATCTAACTTTTATCTTCTTAAAAATCTTTAAAGTTCAATTTAAAACTATGCTTAAATAATGCTTTCTATACCATAATGTCAAAGCCAGCCTCATGTACACATGTATAGCCATACAAATTTATATATTGTCAGGAGGATAGTCTATCAAAACATTATTTTATAATTATGTAAATGATTATAAAGCAAAGCGCTAAATCTCTTAGAGAAGAGGTCATGGCCAATGACCTCAATTTAAGGGGGTAGCTTCTTCTTGGCCCAGGCTATCAGGAACATCTTGTAAGTACAGAAAGGAAATAGAAGCAGACAGACTGTTGTGAGAACTACGGCTCAATATTTTCTCTCCGGCCAGAGAGTTCCACAACTGGTTCCAGGAGACCTCCTCCCTTTGGAGTCAAATGCCTCAATCTGTTCAACTTGTCACACAGATTCTACTGGGGTTGGTGTGACACTTGAGAATTTGAATAAAAACACTCATGTGTCACCATTTACAAGCAAAACCAGAGGTGAGAGAAGCGGAGTTTGGAGCCAATCCTCCTGGTTCTACATACCGCTGTGTGATCTTTGGCACACTAGTTAGGTTCTCTTCACCTTGGTTTCCTCATCGAAAGAACCAGGAATGTTGTACCTATTCTAGAAACAGACATACTCTGCAGTCCCTCAAACGCTAGGCAAACAAGAGTGTTTTATTATTATCATTAAACTGCAGTGCAGAGAATACCTCATTGGACCGTTGATTTCTGTCTCACAGCATCACAAATATGTTCTGCCATTGGTTGATAATAACTTTCTCATTGTACGTCACCTACACCAGATGTTTCAGACTTTTTAATTAGGCTTCAATGTCTATGGAGACTCTTGTAACTAAAGCACAGGAGAGTTTAGTTCCTTGGAGGGTCTGTACTGAATCAGACTGTAGTAATGGGAATCCCAGCTAGCATGCTCTGGGGAAAACTATGGTGCCAGGGTCAGGCACATCTGTTCCTGTTCTATTGTTGTAATGTGTCTGTGAGCGGGAAGGTAAGACTTAAAACCCTGCTTCAAGAACCAAGTTCAAGATCAGAACAGAATCAAGCACACAGGATTGCTATTTGTTTTCTTAAAGATATCATGTTTTCATCTCAAGATTTTCTTGGATGTGATCAATTAATTTTAACATTCATGTGTGTATATGTGTCTGAATCAGTGTGAACACATGTGTATGAGGCCAGAGAAGGCATAGATAGCCTCTCCTTTCTTACTGTCCATGCCTTCCTTTTGACATAGACACCCCCTTGGAACTTAAAGTCTTGGCTAGGCTTGGAAGTCAGCAAGTCCAGGGATTCTTCTGTCTGTACCCTTGTTATAGCTGGAGATACAGGCATTTTCCAGGATGCCTAGCTTGTTATATGGATGCTGAGCTCTGAAATCTGCTCCTCATCATTATGTAGCAAGTTCTCTAAATTGCTGAGTAATCTCCAGTCTCTGATCACAAACTTTGCTGAGTCTCCACGTCTTGTAAAATCAGATTTCTTTCTTGTACCATTACAGAGAGGATAGAGTAAAATAATACCTATACAAGATCAGGCATATACTAATGACTTACCATAAAGGTACCATCTTGAATTTTAATTTTCCAAGTTTTTGCACATTTTTTACAATCTTTCTTTTGAAGATAATTTACTAAAATATTCCGCTCCTAAAGGAAATGTCACACCCTTTTTTTCTTATGTATATTCACCCTCATAGGCCTGGTTCTTTTTCATTTGTTCCACGTCTATAGAAACATAAATTATTGGTTAGATTTTTGCCACTGTGATCAAAATTCTATGTTTTGGTTGTGAACTAAGATCATGAAGAAATCTTCATCATGCTTCAGACCAACAAACTGTTTAAAAATATTTTTAAACTTGTCTTTATGAGTTTTACCAGACTGAGAAAAGCAGACATATTCTTGTAAGAAGTTAGAGTCTTTGTGTTGATAATGCTTACTGTTTCTAACTGTCTCATGAAGGTGCAGTCATTGCGTCAAGCAATGTGTATTCCAGTTTTTGCTTTTGTGTATCCCAATAAGTATTAATAAACTGGAACATATTTTCAAAATTATAACTAAATAAATATATTGTTGTTTTCTTTAGGAGGAGCTAGCAGAGCAAGGGCGTGGGTGAGCCAGCCCTGAAGATGTGACAGTAGGAGAGCCGTCTCCACAGTCTGTCACATGGTGGCCCCTCACTCCTCACCTCATTCGCTACCTACTGCAGGCAGCAAGAGCTAATCCCCTGGTCATCCTGCCCCTCACCAGTTGCAGCATATGGGAGAGCAGGCCCTGAACCACTCCTAGACAGCACACAAGAGCTCACCCTGTTGGCAGAAGGTGAAGGTGACCCAGGTGTATGGGTGTGGTCACTGGAGAGCGGCTCCTGCCTCTGCCCTCCTAAGCAAAGATAAGGGAAATCTGCCCTCTCCCCACCCCTGTCACCTCTGGCAGGCAGGAGGACTGACCTGGGGGACATGAGAATGGTCCTGCCTGTCACCAAGTGCAGCAATCAGGAGAGCAGGTCCTGCACCTCCTTTGGGGAAAACAGAAGAACTGGCTCTGGTCGGGTAAGTGTGGGGAAATTGGACCTGAGACAATGAAAGTGGCAGAACTGGCCCTGCTCCTTTCTCTCTGCTACTTTGGGCGAGCTAGCCGGGACTGTCGGTAATTTCGTCTATTTTGTGGCCCATTGTCCAGTGAAGTCAGGCGTTGGTTCCAGAGTCGGGTTTACATTCAGCTGGTTGGACTGAATCGTAGAATTTTCTGGTGGACTCAGAAAAAGAAAGAGCTGGGAAGAATTGGTGGGACCAGAAGGTTACACGGACCTTTTCAAGCCAGGAAGTTTTTTTCTTTAATATTTGTCCCCAACTTTTACTTTATAATAAACGACAAAAGCAGCTGCCTTATCTCGTACCCACATGGGGCATTATTAAACCATGGAAAGACAGTCTGTTTCTGCCGTCCCAGTCCCTGTAGCCACCACTGTAATGTTGTGGACAGTAGTGTATTTCCCCACCATTTCCCCCCAGCCTCTCCTAGCCTCCTTTATTGCATTTGGGAGTTTCCACTGTTGTCCTTTGAGGCAAAAACCCCTGATTCCTCACAGTTAATCTGTACGTCCACCACTACCCTCCCAGGCCAATTCTGCTCAGCAAGCAGCAGCTAGTCTGGCTGTGTTGTACTTTAGATCCTAGGGTGCTGAACGAGAGCTGCTTTCGTGCTGTACCTTCGCCACCTGCTGGTTGAATATCATCACTACACCTGAATCTCTTTGCACAGAGAGCTCGATTATTAATTAATTAAACAAACAAACAAATAAATACTTCATAAATTAAATATAATTTGTTTTTGTTTTTCAAAACAATTGGAGCCTGTCCTGGAACTAGCTTTTGTAGACCAGGCTGGCCTTGAACTCACAGAGATCCACCTGATTCTGCCTCCCTAGTGCTGGGATTAAAGGCGTGCGCCACCACTGCAGAGTAAAAAAGAGAAAAAACAGAGGGGGTAGGACACTATGAAAATATTTTCCATGTTTAAAATTGGACAGATCACAACGTAGGGAAATAGGACCTTGGTTATTGCTACTATGTAGATGGAAGTTTCTGTTCCACCTGGTTCCACAGCCATTCAGTCCCAAACAAACACACAGAGGCTTATATTAATTATCAACTGTTTGGCCTATTTGCTCAGGCTTAAAATTAGCTAGCCCTTGCAACTTAAATTAACCCAAAAATCTTGTCTACGCTTAGTCACATAGCTTGGAACCTTTTCTCAGTAACGCATTCATCTTGTTTCCTCTACGCCTGGCTGGTGACTGCATCTCTGCCTGTCTTCCCAGAATTCTCCTAGTCTGGTTGCCCCACCTATACTTGCTGCCTGACTACTGGTCAGTCAGCATTTTGTTAAACTAATATGAGTGCCAAATATTTATGGGCTACAAGAGCCTTATCCCACAGCACTATATGAATGGGATAAACAACTTAGCTGGGACTGACTTAATGTTGGTCATAATTGTTGTCAGTTTGATAATTCATATTTTATCCTTTAAAACATAGTTTGATAACTGTGCCAAATATGAGAAATTGACTGATGAGATACAAACCTTAGAAAAGGTTTACTATTGAAAAAATATACAAACCTTACAAATACTTGCTAGTGAAAATTCTAAAAAGTGTGACTGATAAGATGCAAGTTTTAGAAATATTTACTAATAAAAAGAATAAAGCTGTGACTGATATTCAAGGCTTAGAGATACTTACTAATAGAAATAATGAAATTTGATTAATAAGACACAAGACTTAGAAATATTTACTAATAAAGACAGAGACAGAATTTAGAGTAGAATCTACACCTCACCATACATTATGAAATTGAAGAGGGGCTGCCGAATGTTATCAGAAAATCAATTTTAATTTATTCAGTTACCATACAGTAATGCTCATCAACTGACAGGCATCCCCAAGGTTATGGAATAGCTTACTGGAAACCTGCAATGTTTGATTTGAGGAGATTTAAGGAAGCAATAGTTTTATATGGTATGCATTCACTTCTTGTGAGGCAGATGTTAAATTTATGGTCAAGTTGAAATGGAATTATTCCACAAAACTGGAAAGATTTGGTTACAGCAATATTGAAAACTGATCCTCAGTTATGATGGGATATTGGTGGAATGAAAAGACTACAGTTATCAAACAATGAAGTAGGACTAGGAGTATTGAAATTTCCCAAGATCAATTATGAATTAAACTGAAGGCAATTATGCTGATTTGCCAGGATAGTCTATACATGATGAACACACTTTGGCTCTGTGCTGTGCAACAGTTTTGAATGCTTGGGACAGGGTTGAAGAAGCCAGAAAGAGGACAGAGCCATTATACATTTTCATGATGATACTCAGATAGGAAAGATGAGTTATAAAAATTTAAAGAAAATCAAAATGTCAGGTTTTTAAATTGTGGTAAACAAGGTTGTCTAAAAAGGAATTTTTCTAGAGATAATCCCAAAGACCCCAGACTTCTGGAGTATGCAGAAAATGTGATGGAGGCTGTTATAGGAATAATAAATGCAAATCAATAAAGGCAAGGTAACCCTTTGTCATTGGGAAACATTTTGAGGTAGCTCTTGCAGTTCCCCATGTCAAATTTGGTTCAGTAAGTCCCTGTCAGCATGGTGAAAACACCTCCACAGAGTATCAAGAGTGTAGTAGAGGCTAGAGGTTTCAAACCAGACAAATGACTCATTGCAATTAACACTTACAAGTAAAGATATAGGGATTAAGTGTATAATGTATGGCGCATTGGGTCACACTATAGCTTCCATGTTGAGATTTATTTATTTATTTATATTTATGTTTTGCTTTTATTTTTAGATTTTGTTGGGAGGATGGATAGGGTAGAGGATGGAAGAAAGGGGATATGGAGATGAGTGTGATTGGGATGTATGATATGAAAAAAATAAAAGAATCAATAAAGGGGTCAAAATTAAAAAACAGGGAAACTACTAGAAAATTGGATCTCCTAAAATTAAAGTAGAATGAACAAAATGGCAACAAACTGTTTTTAATTATTTACTTCTTAATAGGAACTCTCTATGCATTTTTTTATCTAATTATCTCCGATTTTGGGGGAAGTAAATATTGATGTTGAATTAGCTTAGTGATGTTGGCCTCCTGGCCTCATACACATTTCATACCTTTTGCTTTTGAAATGTATAGGTACCTTCTCTGTTTCATCTTTTGCTAGAGGTTGTGAGGTTCAGCTCACAAGCTACAGTCACAAAGTCACATAGAAGGGGAACTAAAGTCATGAAAACAGGGCATATTAGAGGGGTGAGGGAACCCTGGAGAGGTAATTATATTTAGGATATTTTTATTGGTGATGATGAAGACTGACAGAAAAGAGAGAAAGAGAGTAGATGCCTTTCTTTTTAAACTTGTCACTTATCTCAGTGTGTGTACTCCTGAGATCTCAGTATGAAGGAAGAAACACCTTCTGGTCTTGGCTCATCATTCTGTTCTTCAATTTGTTCATGCCAAAACCCAACCAAGCTAAGCCAAACCAAACCACACCAAAACAACTCCCCAAACAAAAGCTAATAGCAAATAGATATATGAGTAAGACTTTAGGTAATAAATACATCTCTGAGACAAAATGCACTTAATATTTATTTTATGTGTGCTGACATTTGTCTTTATTTTTAATTGGCGAGTAGACCTTTAGAAATACTTTGTCATAAGACTATAATCTTTGATGCAGTTTTTCAAAATAACCTCCCCTGTAATTTCACTTAAATGCCAACAACTTGGCCTGGAGGTATGACACAATTACTAAAGTGCTTGCTATGCAAGTATTAATACTTGATTTCTAATCACAACCCTCCGTAAAAACAAAGACACAAATATATATAGTTGTGATTACATCATGAAAAAGACAGAGGCAGGTAGATTTCTGGGTCTTACTGGTTTGGCCACTGTGGGTGAACTGGTGAGATCAAGGCCAAGGAGAGACCCTGTCTTAAAAACTAAGGTGGGAGTTGCAGAGAAAGATACCTGAAACATCTTCCACCATTCACAGACCTGTCACAGGTGTGCATGGTCACACATCCCTTCACATGAATATATGCACACATACAAAGCCAACTTCATGTAAGTTCTAGGAAGCAAGTTCTCCTAACCATGTAAAAAACACATTTGATAGGAGAATTAACACCACTGATGGCTAAATCACATTCAGAAATTGTGATAGGTAGGTTTCTGGGAAGATTGTCAGTTCCCAAAGAAACCAAGGGCAAGACTAATTTAGTACCTTGGCTCTCCAGCACCTCTCACCTGGGGCCAATAATTTAAACTTCTCAGGCTCATAGGGCTGGGCTTGCCTCTGTAAGCTTCTGATTCCTATATAATTCAGCTGTTTTGGCCATGTGCTCCCTTGGCTTTTGACTCCTGGCTGGATTACTCTTGCCTGTTGATCCAAGACTCCTCTCTTGGTCAACTTGCCCTCTCTTCTCTCTTTTGCTCTATTAAACTTTCCCCCTCTTTCTCCTCTCAAGGCCCAATTCTGTCTGGAACCTCCAGATACCTCTGGCTGTACTCTGTGTGACATCTACAATAAAACCCTTCCCCTCAACCATACCCTAGAGTAGCAGTGTTTTTATTTTTCCCTCAAAGATGTCCTTAGAATCTGAGACCAGTGTACCAATAGTGCAGAATCGAGCCTTTCCTATGTGTTAAGGACTGTAGTTATGGTGAATTCACTTTAGGCCCCACCTCTGAAAGTGAAGTGAACGTGAGAATTTGTCAAATTCTCCTTCATTTGGTCAAAGGGGACATTTTCTGGGTAGGTCTGTCATAGTCAAGAGAGTGGGAAATCAACTGGACCTTTCTGTTATGGGAGATTCTTGTTGACTTTGACAACTCAAGAAACTGTGTTCTGAGTTGCCTGTGTAGGTGTCTAGGTGATAAGGGAAGAGTGGAAAGCTGTGCCTGGCCAACAGCTCCAGGGAACACAGTGAACTCAGTCATAAAACTGCAAGAAAAGTCTGCCAAGAAGCAGTGAGCTGGGAATCACTTCTTCCCCTGCGGAGTTTCCACATGGGAAGGCAGCTGGCTGCAGCCTTGATATAAGGCTTCCAGGGCACAGAAGAAAAGAAAAGCCAGTTTGTGCCAGACTGATGACATGAAAACTTGAGAAAGAGTGAGTACCTGGTGTTTTAATTCCATATATTTGCATTTTATTCCACACTAAAGGGAAACTGTTACAGCTATTAAAGCCTAGTTGGTATAGTTTGTGCTGGTGAGGAGGGTCACATACATTTGATCAACAAACTGTTTATTCTTTCTTACGCTTTATAGCAGAGTCAGTGAGATACAGAATTTTTAGAACTTGTGTTTGTTCTGTGCCCCCACAGGCTCAGTGTTCAAGGCTTGGTGTCTATAGGGCAATGGCAATTTGGAAAGAGACAGAAACTTGAAATAGGTTAGAGAGGCAAGACTTTGGTGGGCATATGTTATCCTGCCAGCTTGAAGATGAGAGCAGTGTTCCTTCCTCTCTGCCCCTTCTCTGCCATAATGGATACTTTGACTCTGTTTGCCCAGAGAAAGCTGAACGTACCTAAACCACAGGCTGAAAACGCAACTGGTAGTAAAATATGTTCTTCCTCCTTTGATCTAGAGACCGCAAACTAGTGAACAGTTGTTTATATTAAAATGTGTAATATTTTGAACAAAATTGACCTTTAGGAAATACTTGAGGTAAAAACATCGTGTAAGGTAAGTTATGCTATGTTTTGAATTAGTAATAGAGCAGTCAGCTGTAAGGATTAGGGTAGAATAAAATCCCCCATATCTACATGGAGTCTGTCATGGAATGAGTTTCATGAACCCTTCATGTACCCTTATATACCCACAACAATAAAGATGAATGTGTAATTATGGATGTAAAAGTGTAAATGAAGATATGTTTCTTTATGTCTCCCAAGGGAAGATCATAGCAACTGGTCATCTAATATCAAATGGTCAGTCATGAAAACATACATAGCTAATGCTGTAAAGTCTGAGCACACTGTATTTTTGTATTTAGGGATGTGATGCATGTGTTCATGTGTGTGCATGTGTGCTCGCGTGCATGTGCATGAACATGTGTAACATCAATAAGTAAAAAAAAATAGCCATGAATTTGAAACAATGAAAGGAAAGATATATGGGAGAGTTTGTAGGGAGGAAAAGAAAAGAGTAACTGATGTAATTATATTATACATCTTAAAAAGGAAAAGAGTCAATTTTAAAAAGAAGGCAGAATAAACTCATTGTAGACCAAGAATCTTAGAAAAAGAAGTGAATATTTTCAAAAACAGTTCATTTCAATTTCAAAGTTGTTAGAAGGTATGGAATATTGAAGAGAGAGCCTCTTTGCCTGATTCCAGCTTCCTACCACTTGCAGCAAAAACAGAAAATACTGGAAATTTAGCAGTAACTGGAAACATCACAGAAAAAATTCATGAGAAGGACATATGACACAATTCAAATATTGAGATTGCTTGGCATCTGGAAACATGCAGTCAATAGTTTGTTTAGTTCCACTAAGAATTTTAGGTTCCCTCCAGATTCAGGTATGACCTGTATTCAACCTGGTAGATTAGAGAGTGCCCACGTGGTGTGAAATGTGATCAAGAAGCTTTGGGTGTAAACACCATCTACTCATTCGTTTCCCGCCTACCCAGACCCAAATAATGACCCAGAAGCTATATTAATTACAACACATTTGGTCAATAGTTTAAGCATTTTTTTTAGCTAGCTCTTTCATCTTGAATTAATCCATTTCTACTAATCGATGTATCACAATGAGGCTGTGGCTTACCAGTCAGTTTCTGGCATCCTTCTCCTTTGGCAGCTACATAGTGTCTCTTTGACTCCACCTTCTCTCCCTCTCTGTCTCTTCCAGTCTGGCTATATTCTGCCCTGCCATAGGCTATAGCAGCTTCTTTATGAACCTATGATAATAAAACATTCACAGAATACAGAGGGAATCCTACATCATCTCCCCTTTTCTGTCTAAATAAAAAGGAAGGTTTGAACTTTATCATTGTAAAATTACATATAACAAAACAGTTATCAAGCAAGAATTACAGTTACAATATTTCCTTGTGAGTCTAAAGTTTCATATGTAATTTATCTTTTATCATATCTAAGGAAAACTATAATTATAACTATCCTTCAACTCCATCAAAGACTTCATAATGATATAATATTACCCAAATAAACAGGAAATTAATTGTAAGCAACGTTCAAAAATAAAATTGACAGATGTCTTGCTTCATACATAGTTGTCCAAATTTCTGTAATTTTGGAGCATCCATTTTTAGCCTACAGGCCCATTATATCCCTTTAGACTTTTTAGTGAAGCAGGAAGATCTGTTGTGTCTTGTACTAGTAAAGTTCTTCAGTTTCTTCCTTCTGTGTCCTGCATAATGTCTGCCATTTTCTTCTGTGAGGTAGGAACCCTGAAAAACCATCCCATCTTTTGGAAAGTTCAGCAGTCACTTTTCTGTGGGTCCTGCACATCCAGTTCATACAGCATATGCTCAAGCAGTCCAGACAAGAGCAGTTTCTTGTCCAAATGACTAACAAACTCCATAAGGAGCCCCTTCGATGCCCATCATCATCTTGAAGTAATTGGTGATGCCAAAAGCAGAGATGTTTTTTATTTTTTATGTTTTTTATTAAATTTATTTATTTATTAAGGATTTCTGCCTCCTCCCCGCCACCGCCTCCCATTTCCCCCCCTTCCCCAATCAAGTCACCCTCCCTCATCAGCTCGAAGAGCAATCAGGGTTCCCTGACCTGTGGGAAGTACAAGGACGGCCCACCTCCATCCAGGTTTAGTAAGGTGAGCATCCAAAGTGCCTAGGCTCCCCCAAAGCCAGTACGTGCAGTAGGATCAAAAACCCATTGCCATTGTTCTTGAGTTCTCAGTAGTCCTCATTGTCCGCTATGTTCAGCTAGTCCAAATTTATCCCATGCTTTTTCAGACCCAGGCCAGCTGGCCTTGGTGAGTTCCCGATAGAACATCCCCATTGTCTCAGTGTGTGGGTGCACCCCTCGCGGTCCTGAGTTCCTTGCTCGTGCTCCGTCTCCTTCTGCTCCTGATTTGGACCTTGAGATTTCTGTCCGGTGCTCCAATGTGGGTCTCTGTCTCTGTCTCCTTTCATCACCGGATGAAGGTTAATATTTAGGAGGATGCCTATATGTTTGTCTTTGGATTCACCTTCTTATTTAGCTTCTCTAGGATCGCGAATTATAAGCTCAATGTCCTTTATTTATGGCTAGAAACCAAATATGAGTGAGTACATCCCATGTTCCTCTTTTTGGGTCTGGCTTACGTCACTCAGGATAGTGTTTTCTATTTCCATCCATTTGTATGCAAAATTCAAGAAGTCCTTTTTTTTACTGCTGAATAATACTCTAATATGTATATATTCCATACTTTCTTCATCCATTCTTCCATTGAAGAGCATCTAGGTTGTTTCCAGGTTCTGGCTATTACAAACAATGCTGCTATGAACAAAGTTGAGCATATACTTTTGTTGTATGATAGGGCCTCTCTTGGGTATATTCCCAAGAGTGGTATTGCTGGGTCCAGGAATAAGTTGATCCCGAATTTCCTGAGAAACCGCCACACTGCTTTCCAAAGTGGTTGCACAAGTTTGCATTCCCACCAGCAATGGATGAGTGTACCCCTTTCTCCACAACCTCTCCAGCAAAGGCTATCATTGGTGTTTTTTATTTTAGCCATTCTGACAAGTGTAAGATGGTATCTTAAAGTTGTCATGATTTGCATTTCCCTGATCACTAAGGAAGTTGAGCATGACCTTAAGTGTCTTTTGGCCATTTGAAGTTCTTCTGTTGAGAATTCTCTGTTCAGTTCAGTGCCCCATTTTATAATTGGGTTGATTAGCCTTTTACGGTCTAGTTTCTTGAGTTCTTTATATATTTTGGAGATCAGACCTTTGTCAGTTGCGGGGTTGGTGAAGATCTTCTCCCAGTCAGTGGGTTGCCTTTTTGTCTTAGTGACCGTGTCCTTTGCTTTACAGAATCTTCTCGGTCTCAGGAGGTCCCATTTATTCAATGATGCCCTTAATGTCTGTGCTGCTGGGGTTATACGCAGGAAGTGGTCTCCTGTGCCCATGTGTTGTAGAGTACTTCCCACTTTCTCTTCTATCAGGTTCAGTGTGTTCGGACTGATATTGAGGTCTTTAATCCATTTGGACTTGAGTTTTGTGCATGGTGATAGATATGGATCTATTTTCATTTTCTACAGATTGACATCCAGTTTTGCCAGCAGTTTCTTGAAGATGCTCTCTTTTTTCCATTGTATACTTTTAGCTCCTTTATTGAAAATCAGGTGTTCATAGGTTTGTGGGTTAAAGTCAGGGTCTTCTATTCGATTCCATTGGTCGACTTCTCTGTTTTTATGCCAATACCAAGCTGTTTTCAATACTGTAGCTCTGTAATAGAGTTTGAAGTCAGGGATGGTAATGCCTCCAGACAATCCCTTATTGTATAAGATTGTTTTGGCTATCCTGAGTTTTTTGTTTTTCCATATAAACTTGATTATTGTCTTCTCCAGATCTGTGAAGAATTTTGATGGGATTTTGATGGGGATTGCATTGAATCTATAGATTGCTTTTGGTAGAATTGCCATTTTTACTATGTTGATCCTCCCAATCCAGGAGCAAGGGAGATCCTTCCATTTTCTGGTGTCCTCTTCAATTTCTTTCTTCAAAGACTTAAAGTTCTTGTCAAATAGATCTTTTACTTCCTTGGTCAGAGTTACCCCAAGATATTTTATGCTATTTGTGGCTATCGTGAAAGGTGATGCTTCTCTGATTTCCCTCTCCTTCCTTATCCTTAGTGTATAGGAAGGCAACTGATTTTTTGGAGTTGATCTTGTATCCTGCCACATTACTAAAGGAGTTTATCAGCTGTAGGACAAATTCGACAAAATTCAACACCCCTTTATGATAAAGGTCTTGGAGAGATTAGGGATAAAAGGGTCATCATACCTAAATATAATAAAAGCTATTTACAGCAAGCCGGCAGCTAACATCAAATTAAACGGAGAGAAACTCAAAGCCATCCCACTAAAATCAGGAACACGACAAGGATGTCCACTCTCTCCATACCTCTTCAAAATAGTGCTTGAAGTTCTAGCAATAGCAATAAGACAACATAAGGGGATCAAGGGGAGTCGTATTGGAAAAGAAGAAGTGAAGCTTTTGTTATTTGCAGATGATATGATAGTATACATAAGCGACCCCAAAAGCTCTACCAAAAGCAGACATGTTTCACTGTCAAGAAAAGTCTAAGTTCTTAAAACCTTTTAAATGCCATATTCTGTAGGTCTTTAAGTGGTGAAGATTGTATATCTAACTGAAATATATCTCTGTACATCTAGAAAACCAAACTAGCTTGACTACAGTTTGAATATTATAGATGATGTTCTTCCTATCTCTATTTATTAATTATATGTTATATTTTTAAATGAGCTGCACAAACAATACTTTAAACAAAAGCACAAATACACAGTATAATAAATCAACCTTATGTTTTTATCAACAGACCAAGATCCATACCAATGCAAAGTATTTATATTTATGTGTATATCATATTCACCTTTAAATGTAAACAAACATTTATAAACAACCTTTTTGGGAATTTGGGCTTAGTTTTCTCCAAACTGCTTCTTGCTGTTTGTTGGGTGAAGTATTTTTAATGTTCACAGGGATATTTTGCGAGGTCTTGTTCCATTAAACCATATATGCCTGGAAGGAATCCCTAAGTTATGGGCCCCGGTATCAGTGGGTAGGTAGCATATGAGGAGAATCAAGGGCATAGCTACCAAGATCTATACTTCCTACACTTTGATTGAAGTAGTATCTATGGAAACATTTGTGTGTGCTAATTCTGATGACTGTGTATTGTACTGTTAGCAGGTATTTTAATTGTTCAGCTAATTGGCCTTGCTCTTCCTGAATTTCTTTGTAAAGAGCAATTATCTGAGACCATGTTGTGGCAGCTTAGTCTTGCAAGAGATGTGTTTTCATGAACCACTTAAAATAAACCGGGCTTGTTCAGCACCTGTCTTTACTCATCCCTCTTGCTCCCTTTCAATTTAGAGAGAGCTCTCAGAGGTAAACCACAGGAAGACTTGCACAGGAATATTCCCTGAGGTCAAAGCTTATAGCTGCACCAGGTTGGAGACTCCAGGCATGTGAGAACACTTTGGGAGATGGATTTTTATGGTGTCTGCCAAGTGGGAATTGGAGATAAGCAAAGCAAATGCTGGTCTTCTCATAACTTTACTTGCAAAGGTGAAAAATGAAGAAGATTCTAATTAACAAAAATGGTTTTTAACAACAGTTTGAATTCCAAATCCTGTGGTTGGGAATGCATACATATGGAAGTGCAGTTCCGTTCACTTGCCAGAATTTACAATCCATTTCCTCCCTGCAGTGTTTGAATCCATATGGGCATTAGGGAGGCCCAATTATTGTCAAAGAGGCTTCCGTATTTATGGGAGAAGATGGTTAAACTTGGGCAGCTTGTGAAAAGGTGCGTCTGTGCAATCCCAAACTCGATAACCTACTTAGCAAAAGCAGACAGCTAATAGGTGACTGCCTCAATGGGATTTTTTTTATTAAAGCATAATTTTTAATGCATATTTTAGGGTATTTTGGGGAAACTTACAAACTTTTTGGGTACCCATGAGAAATCAAATTTTAAAACTATTTTTTTAGGACTTGGCAGTCCTTCTATCCATAGAAACTAATCTGGAAAACTCGAGATTTTTTTTTTTTACTCCAGTATTAGAACGAATATACTATGTAGATCTGAATAGCACCGCAGCATTGGCTCCCTGTGAGTATGCAAACTCTGAAGCTATAATGCTTTTAATTTAAATACATAAGGATTTTCAAACATATAGGGGCTAATCAATAGTAAAATTTTAACAAAACAAAGTAAATGTGCTTTAGTTCCTTTATACATATGTGTATATGTTGTTATATGCATGTGCAGGTGTGTGCATGGATGTCTTCCTCTGTTGCTCCAACCTTGTTTTTTGAGGTAAGGTATATCATTGAACTTGGACCTCACCAGTTCAGCTAGACTAATTCTCCCTCTTGCAGCAGCCACTATTTCCCTGTAACTTTTTGGCTAAGGATGATACCCTATGAGATTTCCCCCTTCTTTGTTAGCATGCCTATTGACATTGGCGTTGTTTGGGTCTTGTTTATCTACCATTTTAAGAAAGGCAGTCTCAAAAAAGACTTCATGGTCGTCTGTCTCTTAGAAATCTTCTGTCCCGTTATTGGCAGATTTACTCATGTTATTACTCTTGGTAATTTGAACATTACCATGGAGTAATCCTGAGCCACAGATATGGGAACTATATTGTAGATTTCAAGAATGATCATGCTAATTGGTTACCTAATACAAAGGTTTAGCCTTCAAACCGTGCACACAGAAACAAAACTAGACTCAGCAGGTCATATATTTGTGTATGTGTTTCTATGTAATGATAATAACCAAGGAAAAAGAGGCTATCAAATTGAGAATAGAATGGAAAGGACATGGGAGAGGATTGGTCAGGGGGGGCATGAGAGTTGCTGGAGAAAAAGGAAAGAGGAAAATGGTATGATTATATTTTAATTAAAATGTATTTAAAAATATAGAAAGAAAGTGAAGTTTCTTAGAAAGGAAGATAGAGTAGAAGGGTGGGCTGAGTACTTCCAAAATACATCCTATGAAACTTTCAAATACCTAATTCAAATTGACTGTTTGGCCAGCATGATGGTGGAAATGTTATCTCTACTCCTTGCTCCAGCACTGCCTTAAGAGTGCCTGGCTTTTTAAATGAGTGCTTGGATTTGAACTCAGGTTTTCACACTTACATGGCAAACAATTTACAAAATGATCTATCACCCCAGCCCCTTTACAGTTCTTAGAATATATATATATATAAAAGTTTGCACTTTTGTGTTATCAATTAAAGCTTTCCATATAACAGTTTGGTTTCCAGACATTGAGGGATGTCGCAGTAGGTGAATTTTATCGATGTCATTTTACATGGTTCTGCATATACATTTGCAAATATAACTCATAAATATATCTGTGTTTATTTTTCTTTGAATTTTGAACATTTCCTTTATTTGAACTTAACACAGCTTCACGTTTTAGAAAACACAAAAATGGCTTACTTTGCATGCCAGAGCAGGGTGTCTCTGGGAAGTAGCCCTTTAGAAAATGGTATGCAGATTTCAGATGGGTTGTTAGAACCAGCACTCAAGGGAGAAAAGGAGGTAGACACAGAGTTGGCTGGTAAGATAAATTGCATGGCAAGGCCAGTTCAACTCCAAAATAAGCCTCATGATTTTGATTAATGGTTTTGTGTTGTGGCATTTACAGTTGTCTTTGATTGCAAGGCAGCTAGTGGGTTCTGGGGAGGTCAATCTTGTACACTACCAGTACTTGGCTTGGAAATTTCATTGTAACTTCTTGTCCTGATCTGCTGAACTGAGACTCTCCTTTGTGTCTCTGCTACACTGAAATTCTAGGGTCAGGTTTTGTGTGATGTCAGGAATAGGAGGACTGTCAGTCAAATGGGTAGCACTATAATTGTATAGTGCTATAATATTAGGAGATGAGGAAGAACATGGGTTATGAAGTAAACATAATGCTAATCATTTTTCAAGTTTTAAAACTGCTATAGATTTTTCCCTTTTTGATGATGGATAAGTGCATAAAATATACTCAGTAATGAAAGTGTAAGGTCCACTGTAAAGCCCCATAGCTTTAGCATGGCTATTCTAATTGATTCTAAGTTCATTTGGATGTAGACTTTGGGTCCAGCTAATTGCAGTGCCATGTGGTACTTTCTACTTGCAGGTTTTTAAAATTGAACTTACAGAAAGTCCCAGAACAAAAAAAAGAACAAGCATGATTCTGACAAGAAAGTATTAAATTTCTTCTTCTAAGCCTGGCTTAGGAATGACAAAAGTGTCCATCAGAAAGAGGGGCAGATGACAGCACTCTCCTCATCTCCACTCCCTCCCTCCCTTCCTCGTTTTCTTCTCCTGTTTTACTTTTCCCCTTTCACAAAACAAAAGAGTGTACTGATCAGTGCTCTTCATTCCACTTTCGATGACTGTGTAAACAGCATCAGATTCTAGAGTGGATACGCCAGGGATATGGCCAGATTGACTGAAGGCTTGTTTTGGAGCAAACAATACTTAAACATTCACTGAGACACAAAGGTTGTAAGAACAGAATGCACACCTATTAAAATAGGCCATTACTATTAGGAGGAAATCAATTTGGGTTTCCATTTGGCTCAAGTTGCGGTATCCCAAATATTTCAGAATGCTGGCTGCTCTTTCCATTTTTGGCATGTTCTTATCTTACTTAAATTTTAGTTCTACCCATAGAAAAGCTATTCATGTAAAGTAGGTTTAGAATGAACCCAGTATTCACTTACTGAGACCCCCTGATTCCTATATGAAAATATGTTTATAAATAAAAGATTCAATTTTGTGTTAATTAATTCATGTGTACAAGTGTATATAACAGTGATGTTTTCTCAGTAGTCATTATTTGGCTAAAAGTGATTTCCTAAAGCATAAATTATCAAGCAGAGTCTGAGATGTTGGCTTCTAGGATGTACCATCTGTGATGATGCAGTCGTGTATCAAACTGAAAACACAGAAAAAGTCATACTTCAGGTTGCTCTGTCTTCACCCTCAAACTGATAACATCCTTCAGTTTTAAAATAGTTTCACATGTTCTGAAAAACTATATGTTAAATTATTTCACACCCAGGGATTCAAATCATTGAGTACACCATATGAAAAATATGCATTTGCATGTGTGTAAGTATAAATGCTTGTGTGTATATGATGCTAATATTATATTATTATATTATAATTATTATTTTATATTATGCACCAGGAAAGCTGCCTGTTTGAGCTTTGACACTGAGAAAACTTAGAGGAAAGGTAAATGACTGAGTTTTGTAAAGATGTTTTTTGAATTCCTTTGTGGTCCAGCCACATTTAAAAACAAATTGAGATGTTGAGGGACAATTTTGAAATGCTAGTTCATACTCACTGCTACAAACTATATTTATTGACTAAAACAACTTTTCAATTATTTGTCTAAGCATGGCTATGACTGTAGTTGTGCAACTTTATAGGTATACTTATTTTTATTTTGCTCATTTTGTTTATTTTAATTGATATGTTTCCTCCTCCTGGTCTTCTCATTCCCTTCTTTCCTCTTCCTCTACCTCCCTTTCTTCCTCTTCCATTTCCTCTTCCTCCTCCCTCCTCTTCCATTTCCTCTTTTCCTCCCCTCCTTCTCTTCCTCTTCCTTCCTCTTTCCCCTTCTCCTCCTCCTTCTCCTCCTCCTCCTCCTTCTTCTTCTCCTCCTCCTCCTCCTCCTTCTTCTTCTTATTCTCTCTCTCTCTCTCTCTCTCTCTCTCTCTCTCTCTCTCTCTCTCTCTCTCTCTCTCTTTTGGTGTTGAGCGCTGAACCCAAGGTTTCATACACACTTCACCACTGAACTACAGAGCAAGCCCCAAGAGGTTTTATTGAAGTGGAATGTCATTGAAAATAAAATGTTATTTTCCACACACTCTTCTTATCTATTATTCCAGCTATCTCTTTTAAAGTCAGGAAAGTGGAGATGAGAGCAAATTCAGTATGTTCATCCTTAGGTGTCTTTTCTCTGCTTTAGGATTAAGAAAGATTCCTGTATATACAAGAACCCATAACACAGTCAGAGACCTGTGTTTATCAAGTGAAAATGTGAGGTCGAAAGTTTTCCTTAAGCTTGATGTTTACACAAATGCTTTCACATTAAAAAGTTGGTGTATACTTTCCTGTTGCTCATTTTAAGTACTATATAAATGATAAAAGTTGACATGCATAACAAAACAATAATTATTAGTCAAATGTTTTTATATTTGTTTATAAATAGCTTTTTACATTCCTTTAGACTATTTTATTATTGAAATGTATAAGCAATAATTTTAAAAATATTTCTTTAGCTATTCACTGTTGAACATTTAAACTTTCTTTTTGATAAATTCAAACAGTGACAAAGTGACAATCCTGAAAAGCATCTCTAAAACATAAAAACAAAATTATAAGTTATATATACACATGCATATATATACATACAATAATGCATGCACACACATTCATGCTGGAAATGATGGGTTGATTTCGGTGATATCAGTCTTCTTTCCACAGCGTGGCTGTTCCATCGCTCTTTGCACTCAGGACTAATCATTTCTTCCTGCTAGTGTAGTTTGCTATGGACTTGTGTTATTAGCAAACCGAGTTTCAAACAACATAATATTTATAGCAATATCCAACCCACAGTGCTGTCATGATGTAGTTTGAGCATATCTTATATCTGCTAAGGATCATAGGAAAGTCATTTGAAAAAAAATATTTATATATTAAAATTAACTGATAACACTTCTAGAAAAAAGGTCATCTTCATCAAAATCTGAGGGAGGAAGTGATCATTTGGAGATTCGGCGTCTCAGTGTGTGCTCCCATGAAGGGTCAGGTACTTGTCACCATGGCTCACAGCACAGCCTGGAACCAAGTTCCCACAGAAGGGCTCAATTGGTGGAGATATAACCTTTTTTATGAATCTGACCTTTGAAACCAGCAGAGTGGGCAATAACCATTAACAGATCAAATATGAGAAATGTCAGGTGTGGAGTAAGCCTTGACAGAAAATATTTCATCCGCCTAAGCCTTGAACAATCACTGACAGGGCCTGGGAGGCCATTCTGCTGGCACCCTTCTCCCTTACTCTCTGTGATAAGGATGACAGGTCGCTTCTTTTAGTAGTGCCCTCTTTTGCTCAATGTTCAGCTACAAGAAGATCAAATTGACTCAAGCACACTATAATTCTGAGAAATTACCATTGCGAGATGACCTAGTTTTCTTCTTATTGCCACAGTGCGGGAGCCCTCATAGAGAAGAAGTTCAACAACTTTAAATACTCATGTCTGTATTTTTCTAGGCACTGTCTACTATGTAATGCTATTACATATTCCTCTAGCCAGAGGCATCTATAGCTAATTTCCCCAAGTCTCCTTTGCCAATTGTTAAGCACTTCTCACAGCTTTAAGTCTAAGGTCACTGTGGATCTGGTAACTGGGAGGCAGATAAAACTATTATTGGTGATCAGAGAACACTTGTTCTAACATTCTTCGATGATTATAATGAAATCATTTTTGCTAATATTTTTGTTTTATTTTAATGCAGTTGCTAATTAGTCAGTTTGGTTATGAAGTGATGCAGTAATCCCACTAATACGGTTTTACAAAGGTAACATCATGTTTGCATTGGCCTTGAATATCAGCAGGACCATCCAACATTCTAAGTTTATGTGTTGACTCAGGGCTAAACCTGTTAAAGATCTCTAGTCATTGCCAAAGTGAGAACTCCCATTAGTGACTTGTTTACGCATGTCTTTAATATGGACTTTGTTTCTCGACGGTAGGAGGGAAATTGCAAAGTGTTGCTCAGTCTGTGGCAGCAAACCCTGAGCTCTGGAAGTAAGCATGCTATCCATCACTATCCTCAGATCACAGGGGGACATTAATGCGTGCATCATCTACCACCCAATAAACACTAACAAGTCATGGTAAGGGAAGTTGAAACACAGGTTTGTAGCTACAGGGAAATGAGATGGGTACTGAAAGGGAAGGGGGACATTTGAGTTCTCTTCCTAACAGATACTTCTGTCTGCCTTTCTAGGAAGTTTCATTTCCTTTGCACTCTGTACTTTCATCCTGATGACACGGCTATTATTTTATAGCGGTTTCCAGCCGTTAATTAATGAAGTGCACACAAGTGACATGACACCACCTTACCCAATTATCTCCAGCATCTATTTTTACAGCACAAAGCACTGCCGCTTTGTGGTTTGTCTTGTTCGCAAATTGGCTCAGGAGGCAGTTACTTTAATAGCCAAAACAATGCAACAGTAGTGCCACACCGGTGACACGGGGTAATTGTAAATCACCGTGTGAAATCTCATAAAGCTCACCATAAAAGCCCTAGTGATATCATGTAATAAAAGCTCCCGTTTCTACTGAGTTAAGCAGCTATCGCTCAGGTTACCGTGTAATCTCAGGAGTACCCTCATTACTTCATGTAGAATAGGACATGGCTGGCGGGTATGGTGGCCATAGGACCCAAAGGATCTCTCTCTCTCTCCCTCTCTTTGTCTCTTTCCCTCTGTCTCTCTCTCTGTCTCTCTCTGTCTCTCTCTGTCTCTGTCTCTGTCTCTCTCTCTCTCTCTCTCTCTCTCTCTCTCTCACACACACACACACACACACTGCAGTTCTCCCATGTTTTGGATTTGTTCAAGCTGCTATTGATCTTCAGGCTGTTTTCTCTCTCTAATCCACCCTCTTCCCTCTTCAGTCACCAGAGAGCTCCTGCCCTTTCACCAGACTTACACCTAGATCTTTGCTCAGTTTACATGTCCCTGTAACCACATTGATTATTGATTTTCTTTTAGAGTTTGCTGCAGCAGCCTTTGTTTAATTAAAACTCATTTAGTGTATAAAATACTATTGCAGTGTTGTATCTAGAAAGAGAAGCAAGGACAAATCCCCCCCCCCCTCTCTCTCTGTTTCAGGACTCGAGGCTCTCATCCATCTCACAGGGTGCTAGCTATAAAACCCAAAGTTGACCTTGACCTCTGCACATCCCACTGTCTCTTTTCAAATGCTGGGATTACAGGTTTAGAGCACCACTCCCCGCTCTAAGCCTGCTGGGACTTTATGTAGTCTTCCCAAGAACCTCGCCACCCCAGTCCCCACTGACTAGACAAATGCAATATCCTTTTCCAAGGAAATGATGAGAAGACTTGGACTGCTTATGTGGCTGATGGAGTCAGTGGGATCGTTTATAGTGTCAGTTATGAAGATCTCCATTTAGTCATCGCTTATTAAGTACTCCACATTTTCTCAGAAAAGGAATAAATCTGTATGGTCTACGTCATTTGGAACATTTTTTAACCCTACTTGTATTCAGCAACATCACATATATTATCTATCTAACATCTGTTTATCTATTTTCTATTATCTATCTATATGTATATATATATATATATATATATATATATACATATAGATAGATAGATAGAAGATATCACTGGTTATTTTCATGAAGCTGGATCACTTACAATGAAGATGAAGGAAGTCTGGGGCTATGAAATTAATATTGGTATAAATTAACAATAAAGTCAATAACCACCCATCTTGTATGCAGTTCAATTGCTTCTGCTTTTACTAGTTTCTATTACCTCTAAGCATTTTGTCTCATTTTCCAGGAGATACTTTAAAGGTTTTCCCTTTGTTTTTTAAACTCTACCTATTGCTGTTGTTTTATCTGCAATAACTGTGTATGAGGTGTGCATTATGAGCCCCTTTCAAGCAAAGCTACCCAAACTTGCTATTCTGAGCAGTATTTATTCCTGCAGGAGGCTGCTTTCAGCATCCTATGTACCATAGCATAAGGCAGTGGAGTTTTGAAAACTTCTCTCCTGAGCTTTAGAACTATGTGGTTAAGACACGTGGGAAAACTAGCTGTGCTATTTACTCCATTTCTATGCTTAGATTTGGTTTTCAAAGGAAAACAAGTAGGAAGTGCCTGAATTCTTCAGACATTCATTAGTTCCCTGGGAATTGTGGCCAATTCTAAAATCTAATCTACCATGAAACCAACCTAGATGCCTAGATAGAGTTGTTGAGGAGCTGGTGATCAATCAAAGCTATTGAGATAGCTCCTGCATTGGAGTAAGTTTAAGGCTTAGGAAGGCGAGACACTACAAGTGTGCACAGATGTAGATGGAAGTTTTTATTTTGATTAAAAAATAGCTGTTAAAATTAATTAGAGCTGTTTTATAAGGCAATATTTTTTTAACACAAAACACATTAACATAGTTTTCTTGTAGGAAGTAAGCAATACTCTGTATTTCTGTCAGTTTTAGAATGATTATGAAAAGGAAGTACACTTAAAATATTACAAACTTGCATTTTTCTGCTGAGAAGCCAATGAAAATAACTGTGTATTACATGTTAGATAACCCAGAGATTCAAATCTAGCAAAATGTGTAGAAACACATTGTTCACTTGCTAAATATTTACCTAAGATGTGTACTTATGAAATAAGCAGTTTAGTTAGAACACAATAAGTGTGTGTACATATGACTTTTTACCTACTTGGCCTTACTATGGAAACCATCACATTAGGCATATAGTAACTTGCTCGTGTTTTACCTTTCTCTCAGGCAGTTTATAGTGGCAGCAGATGATAGCTTACATTGAAAATAATTCAATGGTTTATTATGCCAAATTCACATGTAGTATTAACGTACTTGGCCAATATAAATGTCTGGAAAGATAAACATCCAATTGGATTCAATAAATTGGCAGCTGAGTGTTCACTGATGGAGGACAGACTGTTGGGAAAGGACTGATAAACACAGACACCACCTTACATTTGTTCAGAACAGAGACAAATTTCTATGCTACGGTGTATATTTTTATTACTCTTATAAGAAATTGCTACAAGAATGGTGTGCTATTCATGTTTGTAATGTACAGACCGAGGCAGAATTGTGAGGTCACCACGGGCTACAGAGTGAAATTCTATCTCTGCTAAAAGATGGCAATGATGATGATGATGATGATGGTACCTTTGGGTGGAGAAGCAGGTATTGTAACTATCAGGAATGTTGAAAATTAATTGTGTTTTTTTCTCTGTTGGAAGTAGGGTAATGTGCTTGCTATTTTCAGACACCAAACAAGATAGTGTCAAAGAGAAGGCTGTTGTATAAGAAAATCAATAGGAATATCTAGCAGCTTGTTGTTGAGATTCCGCTAGAGGTGCAAGCAGAAAGAAGTGAGGAATGTAGGAGTTTTTCACTTAATAACAATGCTGGAGGCCTCCACTAAGAGCCAAAGGTGGCGTGTACAGGAAGGAGGAATCTCGCACTTCGACTCTGCTGAGCTTTCTCCTTCTCTCCTGCTGACTCCTCCCATCTATACTCCAAAAAATATTCACTTGGTAGATACGAACAAGAAGCTACATTCCTGTAGATTGTGTTCTCACCTTTGGAGATTAAAACTTGCTTACATAATAGTCTCATTTTCATGAATTTATAGTGGGGCTTCTATTAGCGCTATTGATTCCTAAGCTAGATAATTTTTAGCCGTGGGAACAATCTGGCCATCTACAGGATGATCCACTGCATTGCTGACTTCTATCCACTAGATTTTGTTTATATTTCCCCCACATTATAAATATCAAAACTTGTCTACAGACATTGGAAAAATGTTTTCTAGATGCCTGAGTGTCTTCAGGTAAAAGTGATTTATTAATAACAGTGTGAAATGACAGACTGAATTAGTAGACAAATAAACAATGCGATTTCATATACGAGGCACTCAATGATGAGATTAGAAGTTGTTGGTTACTGGAGATGGTACAGAGGTGATAGCAGGCCAAGAGAGTTTTCTCCCTTTGATTATGGCCACACAGTCCCAAAATGCAATTGTTTCTGCCAACTACAGATGCTAGGTTTTCCTTTTATTCTTTTTAAAATGAATATGTATGTGGCGTGTATGCATGCATGTATATAAGGGTGTGTTTTCTTGGAGAGCATTGTGCATGCATATATGTATATAAGGGTGTGTGTAAACACAGACTGCATTTTGTAGACAGAAGTTTCTGTCCCTCCTGATCCCACAGCCGTTTAGTTCCAAAGAAACACACAGAAGCTTACATTAAGTATAACACTGTTTGGCCAATGGTTCAGGCTTATTCCTAGCTAGCTCTTATATTTTTTCTTATTCTTTTTTGATTTTTCAAGAAAGGGTTTCTCTGTAGCTTTGGAGCCTGTCCTAGAACTAGCTCTTATAGACCAGGCTATCCTTGAACTCACAGAGATCTGCCTGCCTCTGCCTCCTGAGTGCTGGGATTAAAGACATGTGCCACCACCACCCAGTTTAGCCCTTAGATCTTAAATTAACACATTTCTATTAATCTATGTATTGCCACGAAGCTTTGATTTATCAGTAAGGTTCTAATGTCTTTCTCCTTGGGCAGCTACGTGGTGTCTCCTTGATTCTGCCTATTCTTTCTCTATACTCTGTTTGGATTTCCTGCCTGGATTTACTCTGCTAAGCCGTTGACCAAAATAGCTTTATTCATCAACCAATAAAATCAACACATATACAGAAGGACATCCCACATCAGATGTGTTTGCTTGTGTGTGTAGTGTGCATGTATGTATGAATATAAGGGTGTGTTTGTTTGTATGTGAAGTGTAATGAATGTATGTATATAAGGGTGTGTTGTCTTGTGTGTGTAGTGTGCATGCATGTGAGTATATATGGGTATGTTTATTTGTGTATATGTTATGCATGTATGTATAGAAGGTGTTTACTTTTGTGTGTAGTGTAAATGCGTAATGTATATATGGGTGTGCTTGTGTGTTTTGTGTACACACACATAAGTATATATGGGTATGTTTGCTTGTGTGTAGCATATGGGTGCCTGAGATCATTTTCTGGGTTATGTGAAGAAGCCATGTTGGTACATGTGGCTTCTGCTGATCTCATTTACATGGGTTCTGGGAATCCAAATTATTGTTTTCATGTTTGGTTGCTCTACTCCCTGAGAAAGCTCTCCAGCTCCTGTCCCCTGATTTCTTAAAGGACTGTTCATTCTTAAAGGACTGTGTCAAGAGAAGTACAATTCAAACAGCCCAGAGAGGAAATGGGATTTCTGCAGGTGGCGGGGCAAACCCGCATTCATGCCTTCTCAGGGCAGTAGGGCTGTGGGATTCAGGGTGTGGAGCTCTGCTTGCAAATTTGTTACAGAAATGAAGGTATAGTCAGGAAACATAAATTACCACAGCAGGCATGAAAAAATTAACGCACAAAATATTAATAATTTCCCCTGTCCTTCCTTCCTTAGAAATATCAGCTCTCAGGAATGTACTTTCCCCCCAGAGAGTTAGTTTTATAGGAATCATTCTGGGTGGGACAGTAATGTGAAATTAGAAAGTCTTTTTATCAGATAATAATTCATCCTAAAATATAGTGCATCTCTAACACCATGAATTAAAATATATGTTGACAAAGAGCTATTGCCTTTTACACTGGGTAATACACTTGTATGGATTTATGGTTAGTATGTAATATTAAGTGGCCTGGACAGGGAGAGCTCATTGAGCTCTTGGGAGAGACTGTAACTAACGTTTCCTGCTGACTTACGTTTTCTATGGCACCTTAATAAGATTTATGGAATATTTAGTCTTTGATTCTTTAATTATAATTGGCAGGTGTCCCTGAAGTTGTAAAGCAATTAGGAAGCCTGGGGTTATTTGCTTATTACAGCTGCACTGGTGGACTTGATATTTCTAGGCTGTTTGTTATGTCTCCTTTCTATTCATTTATCATTCTAGATTGGATCTCTGAAGAACAGCATCCTAGCTGTGGCCAGGACCTCGGGGCACAGAAAAAGACAAGGAACCTGGAGAACACACAGGCGATTTTATTGCACATGAGATTTGACCATAGGAGATAAAATTTAATACCTTACACTGTGAACTAATCTATAGACGATCACTAAAAGTAGAAGCTGATTGGTTCTTAAAAGCCACCACAAATTTTAATTCTGCTAGTACTTGAGAGACTGTAAAATATTTTTTAAGGTTTAAAAAAAAACTGCTTGAATGAATGCACCCTTTTCTTCTATACTTATGGACCAGAATTTTTAAATATAAATCTTTGAAGTACAAATGAATGGAAAAACAAATCCATTATCTTGATCCATTATACAGTCTCTTTGTTTTTGTTTTAATTTAGGATGGAATTTTACAATCTTCAAAGAGACACATTTCTATAAATTTCATGCACAAAAACATTTATGTCAATTCATTTTCCACAGAATTTTCAGCTCTATCAATATTTTTGCAGATTATGATATATGATAAATATTCTCAAAGTGTTTATTTACTCAATAAATTTATGTTTCCTTAATACCACTTGCTAGGTTCTGGATGCAAGCTAGTAAAAGCAAATGCAGTTCCTTTTCTCAAAAGTTTGCTGTCTAAAGGAGAAATTTTTATTCATCTAGTTCTTTCAGTGAATATATATTGTTTCTGACTCCTCTGTTGTACAATGAAACAAACCAAGTCCTGGATTTGTGGTATATTTGCTTAGCTGGAAGCATGGGGTGTAAACAAACGAGTATGTAATACAAGAAATAAAAATTAGTGTGAGTACGCTATGCCATATATTTTGGAACTTTTACAATTTTTTGTGTGACTATGATCAACACCTGATGGAGAAAGGGGATTTGTGACTCACTTCTTAAGGGACACATGGGGAGTGGAAGGCATTGCAGCAGGCGGTGGCAGGGAGCTGGTCACACTGCTACTTTAGTCAGGTAGTAGAGAATTCACATAGAATGTGTTCAGGCTGTGTACTAGCAAGGCGTACTGATGGGGACCTCATTCCCCAGGAGAGGTACAACTGCCTAACAATTCCACAGTCTTGTTTGGGAATCAGGACTTCAAACACAGGAGGTAATGGACAAATGTCTCTATCAAGCCATTGCAATAACTATGGCCATTGTCCACAGCCTTCCTTCCTTCCTCTCTCTCTCTTTCTTATTTGAGTTAAAATATCATGCAGAATAGCTTCTACTTTAAGCAATAAACAAGACATATGAATGTGAAAGAAGTTTTTCTCTAATACTTCATATTTCTTAATGGTAGAAAACTGTGACAGAGCCATAGGCTCCATAGATGGAAAATATTTAAGGCATAAAAAAATCTTCAGACGTATTTGTATGTAAATAGGAATGAAGGGAAAGGTTGAAGGTAACATCAGACAGAAATGATTCTTAGAAAAGTTGTTGGAAGGCATCTGAAGGTGTATACATGTTTAGAAATTGTTTTATGTTTTTATTAATTCATTTATATAGTGTATATACATGTATATGCATATATATCCAAAAAGTGTACTTAGATATACATTGGTAAATATGGAAAAAGCTTAATCCTGTATTCACTAATATAATACCACAACCAGATTTGTAAGATGATAATTAGAGTAAAAATAATGACTAACTACATAGCACTGTGAGTTGCAAGAGAGGTATTGGAAGGCAGAAGATACTCAGTGGAATGGAGGCAAAGTCTGTGTAAAGAGACTGCACCTGGACATCATGGCTGCTGCTAGACACTTAATGTGCAGGGTCCTCAGAGTTTGTTCTTTGTCTTCAGTTAGAGCGAGGAAGTTGAAGCCCTGGAAAGACACCTTGGAGACAGAGGTTGGTGTATTGTCACCTTAGGTGTGGAGTCTGGCACTTATCCACAAATATGCAAAGCTGTGCAGAAGGACCTGACTTCATCTGAGGTGAATGTGACAAACAGAAGCTGCTTACTTTACAGTGGGGAATTTTCGGTATATCTTTTGCTCTATGGATGAAGTTTCCAAGAATAAGAAATGTATTGAAATGTATAGCAGCAAGATAACCACAGCATGCCTACTTATGAAATAGCTAATTATAGATTATTCTTACCAGGTTTCAAATGGATTCTCTTTATACCTTAGTTGTCCTAGTGACTGATTTTAACTTCAATAATATTATTACAATCTTCAAATCCAAATAGAATTGAAATGATTACAGTTTCACATTAAAATTTAAGTGTACTAAGTGTATAATTGAATTTTGGAAGTTGAAGGGACTGGTTTCGAACTCACCGAGTAGACTGTATGATATGTACGCCTATACATGAGGAAGAAAAGTAATGCCTGAATATTTTTTTAAGTAAGTTCGTGTTGGCTCTGGATGGAACAAAGGCCTTCTGACTCCCAGGTAACATCTCCTTCCATTATATTACACTTGACGGTGATGATCTGTCAGAGAGATTCAGGCACAGGCTCATTGGCTGTCAGTCAACCCAAGCACAATCCACTAAATTATGCTAATTCCCATAAAGACTGAGATGACACACGGCTGAAGGAGTCCCCCGTAGGATTTCATTCACATAAATTTGCCCATTTATGGGAACTTTATCCTGCTCGGTGGAATCTTTTGTTCTCTTTATGCTATTTCTGTTGTCAGGAACCCAGGCCTTTCCAAGATTCAAGGAAGACCAAGTGAGGAAAAATGAGAAGAAAATGAAAGAGGTGCTCTCCTCTGCATGGAAGTAGGGCTTTCCAGGGATTACCTGGAGTAAATGCAATGGGGAAGACCTGAGGTGACTTTCCTGAGTGTCACAAAGTGGGGATGGATTCTGGTCTTAAGAAGGCGAGAGGCAAAGGAAGTTTGCGTGTGAAGAGCCACTAACCCAGTCATTTAGTAAATACAGGAATATCACGGCTCAATGGGGCCTTAAAATGTGATCAACATGCACAAAAATAAAATCTACAGCTGTATCTGTTCAATAGCTGTCATTACTAGCAGTTTTAGGTTCAATTTGTTAAAGATGCTTAATTTGCTCAGAAAAAGACAAAAAGTTCTTACTTCACTTAGGAAAAGCATAGATTAAAGAAGGCAACACCAGGAAGAGAATTTCTTGGTGATGAAGGGGCCATCAGGCACTGCCTGGAACACTTGAGTCAGGAGGAACTTTTGCTTAGTAATCAAAAGCCACATTTAGAAATGAAGGAAGCATAGTGGCTTAGGAAATCTCTAAATGAAGTACTTCAGGGATGCCTTCCTCTGCTGAAGAAGAATGAGATTTACGGGAGGATTTCCTTATAAGCAAGCTCTTATATTATACCAATGCTCTTTCAAAAATTATGTTTATTTGCTAAAGTGTGTGTGTGTATGTGTGTGTGTGTGTGCGTGAACATGCACACATCAGAGTTCACATGTGGAAATTAGTTCTCTTATTACAAGAGGTGGGCTTGCAGTCAGATCCTTTGACTTGGTGGCAAGCATCTTTACTCAAGGAATCATCTCACTAACTGTCACATTTCCTAATATATTGATCTCATTATCCATTGTCACAATTCCAAATTTTTCATGGGTTCTATTCAAAATGAAAGTGGAATTTAAATACAAGATGAATGAAACTTGGTAGCTGACAATATGCCATTCCAGGCCTTTCTTCTAATTTAAAGTATCTTTCAGAACTATATGACATGTGAATTTCATATATATTAGTTTCCTTACTGACCTATGCTCTAAGATACTTCCATGTTGCAGTGGCAACATGGGCATCCTCTCTTATTTATGTTATGCCTAGTGACACTTCCTAGAAATTCTTTATTCCATTGTTGTACAAACATCTCTCATTTAGAAGAGTCTTTTTTTTTTTATCAAAATGAAAGTTTTATTATCGTTAACTCACAAAAAACCAATATAGTTGGTTCAAGGAGGCCAACACTTACCCAATCCCCAACACTATGAGCCTCAGGGAATAATATCTATACAGTTAGAACTCCTAATGGAGCTGTTAGGAATAAGTTTGCTCAGGGTCCACAAATGCACTATTATGTAGGGCCCACTTCAATTTCTTCAGTTTAAACTTCTTGATTAAATTAATCCATTTGCAATTCTGCACTGCCGCAGCACTTCGTTGAAGCCCTCGCAGAGCTTGACGTCACTCTGGTTCTGGGCACACTCCAGGAACTGTGTGATCTCAAGAGAGCAAGGTCCAAAAGACTGCTGGTTCATCACCTGGGCTCCCTGAGGCTCCTGGTGAGTGATGTCAGGCCTCGCAGGCTCAGCACTGCCACCTCCACTGAAGGCCCCAGTGACGGCATGACCCAGGGTGCAGTGGTCGCCATCTGGGCCATCAGGCCTGGTTGCCGGGGTGCAGCAGCAGGTGAGCCAACTGCAGATGGTTCAGTCACTGTTGCTGGAAGATGAGCTGCAGGCGCTTGTCTAGGAGCAGGTCTCATCTGAGGGGCCCGGCTGGCCGGAGGGGCCACCCGGGAAGAGAGACTTTGGCTTCTACGCGGCATCCTAGGTCCTCACACACTAGGAGTCCAAAGACTACGAACTGCAAAACGCCGACGAGAGTCCAGCAACTTCTCTACCAAGGAGAGCGGAACTAGAAGAGTCTTTGTCCTGTGTGTTTGTACTTCTTCATGGGTAGACCTCCTGACAAGGATTCCAGCCACTGCTGTGAGAATAGAAGCCATGTTAGAGGTGGAATTCCAAGACATAGTAAATGAGTGATTTTAGAAGGAATGAAGGTGGCTGGGGAAGCAGCTCAGTTGTTAACAGGTTTTCTATGCAAGCACGAGGACTCTAATTATATCCCCCAAACTACCATAAAAATCCAGGCACAGTAGCATGGGCTCTATTCCCAGAGACAGGGAGATGGAAAGCGATGGATTGCTGGTTCTCTCGGGCCAGCCAGCCTAGCCTAATTGACAAGCTCTGGGTCAAAGAAGAGTCCCTGCTGTCACCAAGAAGAAGAGGATGACTCCAGAGCAATGGGATTCAAGATTGCACTTTGACCTTCACATGCACAAGCACACACACAGGCACACCTGTACAGGAACATACACACACACAAATACACACACATGACACACACACACACACTGCATGAAAGATTGAGTAAATTACTGAAGCCTCATTTCATCCACAGAGAAGTCTTTAGGAGCAAGAGGGCACTTATGCTTTCTGTGGGTGATTGCTGATCCATGCAGTTAAAACTCAGGAGAAATGGCAGTTATCAGGTAAAGGAGTCACAGCCAAAGAACATGAATAATATGGTAACGGCTTCTGCATATCTTTATCTCAAGCATGAACTTGATCATGGTTTTATCATGTGCCTTTGTACGTCAAGGCCTTTTTAAAATCAAGCAATTTTCAAAACAATTACACCCATCTTTTTTTGGCCATTCACTTTTTTTTTTTTTTGCTTCAATATATCTCGTACTCTCAATGTCTCTTCTCAGATTCACTGGCTCTAATTACTCTTTGACTATTGAAACCTGCAGAAAATGTAGTTTGTTGCAGAAGAATAATGCTTGGATAAGAGAAAATGTGATTAGACTCAGTATCCTATGCCTTCCATTAAAGACATGTGATAGAATGGCATGAGTTCTCAGAACACTAGAACAAAATGGTATCTTTTTGAAACCATTTGCTTCATACTACAGAATATGTACCCAAAGTCACTTCACAAACTAAGTATCCTTGTCTTATATAAAAGAATTTGAAAGATGAGTATTGTATCTATTAGTTGAAGAAGTAAAAGACCAAGCCTGGTCTCTGCTTGTCTTCTTTTGTCTTTTTTCTAACATAGTTTCTTCATTATAATGTGGACAATGAATTCCCGCAAGAAGTTTGCTAAATTATTATGACTATTGAGGATCAGAAAACTGAAACCATTGGTGTATCAATACTAGAAATAAAACCATTTGGACCAGGCAGTGGTGATAAATGCCTTTAATACCAATCCTCAGGATAAAGAGGCAGTTCAAGGCCTACAAAGTGAGTTCCAGGACAACCAAAGCTACATCAAAAAAACTGTCTCAAAGCAAAACAAAATAAAAACCGGACAAACAAAGGAACAAACAAAAACCCATTTGGTGTTCCTAGATACACTAAACTACAGTGTCATCATTTATGGGGAGTTTGTGGAAACACAGACATACAACTTGGCAGATAGATAAGTGGTATTTAGTAAGTGTAAGACATTTTTATTCTGTTTATTGAAGAAAAAGAAGACACAGGGTTTTGAGCTTTTATTTACGGCTAGTGTGTTACCTCAAAGGGGTGGGTATATGATAAAATTTTTTATATCACTTGCTTTGAAAACATAAAAATAATGTTGACCATAATTATAAGGATAAGCAGTAATTTAAATGATATTAAAAGTATCTAAAATTATCAGAGCATGTATTATTCATGAAGCAATGATCAGTTCTAAGTTGCTCTGTATTATTATAATTATTATTGTTATTATTTTTAGTGTGTGTGTGTGTGTGTGTGTGTGTGTATGAGAGAGAGAGAGAAAGAGAGGTGGGGAGGGCACATGTGCCATAATGGATTTCAAAGAATGACTTTGTGGAATTTATTTCTCCTTCGATTTTTATTTGAGTTTCAGGAATTGAAATTATTTATTTCTCAGCCTTTCCCAAGTGCTTGACTGATGAACCATCTCAAAACTCCTGCTTGTGCTTTTATGACAAAGTAATAGAAAATTTTCTACAAGAAAATTTCTAAAAATACCTTTCCTTTCCTTAAAATTCTAAAAATTAATTTCCAAGATGAAAGCTACCAATATCAATAATTTTAAATGAATCACTAAAAATGTTCAATCGATTCATTTTCAAACACTTACATTTTCTTCCCATGTATATCAAGAGGAGGATTCCAGGAAATCTAACTCAGACTGAAGATTTCTTTTAACCCTACCTGGTCCAAACATGAGACATCTCCCTGCTTCTACTCCTTAACTCCAGGAAGACAGGTTTGTTTTTTTCTTCCTGCAGAGACATGATTTAGAGCAATTACTGTGCACAGCTTGAAAGAACAAGACCTTTCTGCCCAAGAGGTAGCCTCTTGGCTTAATATCTTGGTTATTTAACATAATATTTTTAAAAATTTTGTTCAAAGGTGAAGAATAGAAAGGCAAAACCCAACAGGCTATATTATTTCTTTGTCCTAAGAAAATGATCATTATTATTATATATTATACTAACGAAGATTACCCTCATAAACAACATCATACAAAAAGGCAGCTAGCATCTTATCATATAAATTGATTGTAGAACTTCTAGATTTTTTTTGCTAATAAAGCAAAATTAAATTACTTTTATAATAAAAATGCTAGAGCATATTAACTTAAAAATTATAGACATGACCCTCTATTTAAGTCTATTCTAGTCCCCAGTGACTGCAAATCAAAGAATATTGCCAGCTCTTTCTTCCTAGCCCACCCAGCTTCCATCCAGAACCCTCTCCACTTTGGCCCCACCGCCCCCTTTCGGCACATAACATAACCCAGCCCAGCCTATCTGGGCACTGGGTCCGAATCCTCGGGGCACCCAAGTGGGTGGGACTTCCTTTGCTTCTATGGCCTGCCTGCACCAAGCAGGGTAGGCGCTTTGTTTGCGAGCTGCTCCATCAGCACAGAGGCCTGATCTCTCGGCGCCAGGAGAGACAGCTTTGGGGTGAGTTTCTGGCCCTCGCCCGGCGCCAGCCTGGGACAGAGAGCTCAGAGGTTCCTTGGCCCCCTATCCTTCTTGGGCTCTCTGCAGTGCCTCTATTCCCGGCATACCGCCTCTTTCTTCCTAGCCCACACAGCTTCCATCCAGAACCCTCCCCACTTCGGCCCCACTGCCCTCTTTCGGCACATAACAGCACCCAGACCAGCCTGTCTGGGCACTGGGTCCGAATCATTGGGGCACCCAAGCGGGTGGGACTTCCTTTGCTTCTATGGCCTGCCTGTACCAAGCAGGGTAGGTGCATTGTTTGTGAGCTGCCCCATCAGCACAGAGACCTGATCTCTCGGCGCCTGGAGAGACAGCATTGGGGCGCCAGGAGAGCCAGCTTTGGGGAGAGCCAACATTGGGGAGAGCCAGCGTTGGGTAGGCAAGGAGACCTGATCCAGTAAAAGAAGATCCATAAGGGAGCATTTGGAAGAAGAGATGGGCAGACGCCAAGGCAAGAATTCGCCCAACAAGCTGAAAAGCAACATGAAGCCACCAGAAACCAGCGACCTCACAACGGGAGGACATGAACAACTTAATCAAGAAGAAGTAGAAGAGATTGACTTCATGAAAGTGATTGACACCCTTAAACAGCATGTAAAAAACGCCCTTATAGAAATGGATGAGAAATATAACAGAAAGTTTGAAGAATTGAATAAATCAGTGAATGATACCCTAGAAAACCAAGGAAAAACAATCAAACAGATAATGGAAACAATTCAAGACTTGAAAACTGAAATGGAGGCAAAGAAGAAAACACAAACAGAGGGCCGGCTGGACATGGAAAATCTAGGTAAACGAATAGAGACTACAGAAACAAGCATAACCAGCAGAATACAAGAGGTAGAAGAAAGACTCTCAGATTCTGAAGATACCATAGAGAAAATAAACACTATGATCAAAGAAAACAGCAAGTCCAACAAACTTTCATCACAAAACATTCAGGAAATATAGGACACAATAAAAAGACCAAACCTAAGAATAATAGGAGTAGAAGAAGGAGAAGAAGTGCAGCTCAACGGTCCAGAAAATATATTTAATAAAATTATAGAAGAAAACTTTCTCAACCTAAAGAAAGATATACCTATGAAGATTCAAGAAGCATACAGAACACCGAATAGGCTGGATCAAAAAAAAAAAAACATCCCCTCGTCATATAATTATCAAAACACAGAGCATACAGAATAAGGAAAGAATATTAAGAGCTGCAAAGGAAAAAGGCCAAATTACTTATAAAGGTAAACCTATCAGACTTACACCTGACTTCTCCATGGAAACCATGAAAGCCAGAAGGTCCTGGATAGATGTACTGCACAAACTGAGAGACCATGGATGCAAGCCCACATTACTATACCCAGCCAAGCTTTCGTTCACTATAAATGGAGAAAATAAAATTTTCCAGGATAAAAACAAATTTAAACAATACACAGCCACAAATCCAGCTTTACAGAAAGTAATAGAAGGAAAATCACTAACCAAGGAGTCCAAAAATGACCACAATAACTCAGACATCTAGAGACCCTTCACCAACACAAATCAAAGAAGGGAAACACACAAACTCTACGACTAAAAAAGTGACCGGAGTTAACAACCACTGGTCAATAATATCACTTAATGTCAATGGACTCAACTCACCTATAAAAAGGCACAGGCTAAGAGACTGGATAAAAAAACAGGATCCAACATTCTGCTGTTTACAAGAAACACACCTCAACCACAAAGACAGGCACTTACTCAGAGTAGAGGGCTGGGAAAAGGCTTATCAAGCAAATGGACCTAAGAAACAAGCAGGTGTGGCCATACTAATCTCTAACAAAGTTGACTTCAAACTTAAATGAATCAGAAGAGATGGAGAGGGGCATTTTATACTCATAACAGGAACAGTTCATCAGGATGAAGTCTCAATCCTGAACATCTATGCCCCTAATATAAAGGCACCCACGTACATAAAAGAAACATTGCTAAAACTCAAGGCAGCCATCAAACCGCACACCCTAATAGTAGGAGACTTCAACACTCCTCTCTCACCAATGGACAGGTCAATCAGACAGAAACCTAACAGAGAAATAAGAGAATTAATGGAGGTAATGAATCAAATGGACTTAACAGACATCTATAGATTATTCCACCCGAACAGGAAAGAATATACCTTCTTCTCTGCAGTTCATGGAACTTTCTCAAAAATCGACCACATAGTCAGTAACAAAGCAAACATCCACAGTTACAAAAAATTTAGTAACCACCTGTGTCTTATCAGATCACCATGGATTAAAGTTAGAATTCAACAACAATGCTATCCCAAGAAAGCCTACAAATTCATGGAAACTGGACAGTCAACCTCTGAACCATAACTGGATTAAGGAAGAAATAAAGAAAGAAATTAAAGTCTTCCTGGAATTCAATGAAAATAAAGAAACAACATACTCAAACTCATGGGACACTATGAAATCAGTCCTAAGAGGAAAGTTCATAGCACTAAGTGCCCACTTAAAGAAAACAGAGAAAGCTCACATTGGAGACTTAACAGCCCACCTGAAAGCTAAAGAAAAAAAGAAGCAGACTCACCCAGGAGGAGAAGAAGACTGGAAATAATCAAACTGAGGGCTGATATCAACAAAATAGAAACACAGAAAACAATACAAAGTATCAACGAAACAAAAAGCTGGTTCCTGGAGAAAATCAACAAGATTGATAAACCCCTATCCAAACTAATCAAACGGCAGAGAGCGAATTTGCAAATTAATAAGATCAGAAATGAAAAGGGGGACATAACCACAGACACAGAGGAAATTCAGAGAATCATTAGATCTTACTACAAAAGCCTATATGCCACAAAACTGGAAAATGTAAAGGAAATGGACACTTTTTAAGATAAATACCATATACCAAAGTTAAACCAGGACCAGGTGAACAATCTAAATAGACCTGTTAGTTGCAAAGAATTAGAAGAGGTTATCAAAAACCTCCATACCAAAAAAAGCCCAGGACCAGATGGTTTCAATGCAGAATTCTACCAGAACTTCCAAGAAGAGCTTATACCTATACTCCTTAATGTATTTCACAATACAGAAACAGAAGAGGCATTGCCAAATTCCTTTTATGAAGCTACAGTTACTCTAATACCAAAACCGCACAAAGACTCAACCAAGAAAGAGAATTATAGACCAATCTCACTCATGAACATTGATGCAAAAATCCTCAACAAAATACTGGCAAACCGAATCCAAGAACACATCAGAAAAATTATCCATTATGATCAAGTAGGCTTCATCCCAGGGATGCAGGGCTGGTTCAACATACGAAAATCTATCAATGTAATCCATCATATAAATAAACTGAAAGAAAAAAACCATATGATCATTTCATTAGATACTAAAAAAGCATTTGACAAAATTCAACATCCCTTTATGATAAAAGTCTTGGAGAGATTAGGGATACAAGGGTCATACCTAAATATAATAAAAGCTATATACAGCAAGCCGACAGCTAACATAAAATTAAATGGAGAGAAACTCAAAGCCATCCCACTAAACTCAGGAACACGACAAGGATGTCCACTCTCGCCATACCTCTTCAATATAGTGCTTGAAGTTCTAGCAATAGCAATAAGACAACATAAGGGGATCAAGGGGATTCGAATTGGAAAGGATGAAGTGAAACTTTCGTTATTTGCAGATGATATGATAGTGTACATAAGCGACCCCCAAAACTCCACCAAAGAACTTTTACAGCTGATAAACACCTTTAGTAATGTGGCAGAATACAAGATCAACTCCAAAAAATCAGTCGCCCTCTTATACACAAAGGATATGGAAGCAGAGAGGGAAATCAGAAAAGCTTCACCTTTCACGATAGCCACAAACAGCATAAAATATCTTGGGGTAACTCTAACCAAGGAAGTAAAAGATCTATTTGACAAGAACTTTAAGGCATTGAAGAAAGAAATTGAGGAGTATACGAGAAAATGGAAGGACCTCCCTTTCTCTTGGATTGGGAGGATCAACATAGTAAAAATGGCAATTCTACCAAAGGCAATTTATAGATTCAATGCAATCCCCATCAAGGTCCCATCAAAATTCTTCACAGACCTTGAGAGGACAATAATCAACTTTATATGGAAAAACAAAAAACCCAGGATAGCCAAAACAATCCTATACAATAAAGGATTGTCTGGAGGCATTACCATCCCTGACTTCAAACTCTATTACAGAGCTACGGTGATGAAAACAGTGTGGTACTGGCATAAAAACAGAGAAGTCGACCAACGGAATCGTAATGAAGACCCGAATTTTAACCCACAAACCTATGAACACCTCATTTTTGATAAAGGAGCCAAAAGTATACAATGGAAGAAAGAAAGCATCTTCAACAAATGGTGCTGGCATAACTGGATGTCAACCTGTAGAAGAATGAAAATAGACCCATATCTATCACCATGCACAAAACTCAAGTCCAAATGGATTAAAGACCTCACTGTCAGTCAGAACACATTGAACCTGATAGAAGAGAAAGTGGGAAGTACCCTACAACAGATGGGCACAGGAGATTGCTTCCTATGTGTAACCCCAACAGCACAGACATTAAGGGCAACATTGAATAAATGGGACCTACTAAAACTGAGAAGATTCTGTAAAGCAAAGGACACTGTCACCAAGACAAAAAGGCAACCTACTGACTGGGAGAAGATCTTCACCAACCCCGCAACAGACAAAGGTCTGATCTCCAAAATATATAGAGAACTCAGGAAAATAGACTTTAAAATGCTAATCAACCCAATTAAAAAATGGGGCACTGAACTGAACAGAGAATTCTCAGTAGAGGAAGTTCAAATGGCCAAAAGACACTTAAGGTCATGCTCAACCTCCTTAGCGATCAGGGAAATGCAAATCAAAACAACTTTGAGATACCATCTTACACTTGTCCGAATGGCTAAAATCAAAAACACCAATAATAGCCTTTGCTGGAGAGGCTGTAGAGGAAGGGGTACCCTCATCCATTGCTGGTGGGAATGCAATCTTGTGCAACCACTTTGGAAATCAGTGTTTCGGTTTCTCAGGAAATTCGGGATCAACCTACCGCTGGACCCAGCAATACCACTCCTGGGAATATACCCAAGAGATGCCCTATCATTTGACAAGAGCATTTGTTCAACCATGTTCATAGCAGTATTATTTGTAATAGCCAGAACCTGGAAACAACCTAGATGCCCCTCAATGGAAGAATGGATGAAGAAAGTGTGGAATATCTACACATTAGAGTACTACGCTGCGGTAAAAAACAATGACTTCTCGAATTTTGCATGCAAATGGATGGAAATAGAAAACACTATTCTGAGTGAGGTAAGCCAGACCCAAACAGATGAATATGGGATGTACTCACTCATAATTGGTTTCTAGCCATAAATAAGGGGCACGGAGTCTACAATTGTTGATCCTATAGAAGCTAAGTAATAAGGTGAACCAAAGGAAAAACATATAGTTACCCTCTTGGCTATGGAAAGTAGACAAAATTGCCGGGGAGAAAATTGGGATCTTGCGGGTGGGGTGGGATGGGGGTAAGGGGAGATGGGGAGAGAAAAGGGAGAAGGGGAGGATGGGGGGAACTTGGGGAAAAAGGAGGATTGGGATAAAGGAAGGTTGGATAGGGGAGCACGAAAGCACAATTCTTAGTTAAGGGAGCCACCTTAGGGTTGGCAAGAGACTTGAACCTAGAGTGGCTCCTAGGAGCCCAAGCAGAGGTCCCCAGTTAGTTCCTTGGGCAGCTGAGGATAAGGAACCTGAAATGACCCTACCCTAGAGCAATACTGACGAATATCTTGCATACCATCATAGAACCTTCATCTGGTGATGGATGGAGATAGAGACAGAGACCCACACTGGAGCACTGGACTGAGCTCCCAAGGTCCCAACGAGGAGCAGAAGGAGGGAGAACATGAGCAAAGAAGTCGGGACCACGAGGGGTGCACCCACCCACTGAGACAGTGGAGCTGATCTACTGGGAGCTCACCAAGGCTAGCTGGACTGTGACTGAAAAAGCATGGGTTAAAACTGGACTCTCTGAACATGGCGAACAATGATGGCTGATGAGAAGCCAAGGACAATGGCACGGGGTTTTGATCCTATGCAATGTGCTGGCTTTGTGGGAGCCTAGCCAGTTTGGATGTTCACCTTCCTAGATATGGACAGAGGGGGGAGGACTTAGGACTTACCACTGGGCAGGGAACCCTGACTGCTCTTTGGACTGGAGAGGGAGGAGGAGAGGAGTGGGAGGAGGGGGAGAAGGGTGGGAGGAGGGGGAGAAGGGTGGGAGGAGAGGGAGGGAAATGGGAGGCTGGGAGGAGGTGGAAACTTGTTTTTTTTTCTTCCTTTTCTCAATAAAAAAAAGAAAAAAAAAACAAAGAATATTGCCAAAACAAAGTTGGTGACTTTCAAAATGAGATCATGAAAGGTTATGTCATATCTGTCTGATTTTCTTGGGACACACTGGCTATGGGGAGAGTCAGATGTCCTATAAGAAGTTCTCCTATGCAGTCCAGATTAGTTTGTTTTATGTTGAGGTCTTTGATCCATTTAAATTTGAGTTTTGTGCATGTCGACACATAGGGATCTATTTTCATTCTTCTACATGCTGACATCCAGTTATGCTAGCACCATTAGGTGAATATGCTTTCTTTTTTCCATTTTATATTTTTTGCTTCCTTTTCAAAGATCAGTTGTGTGTAGGTGTGTGGATTGATATTTGGGTCTTTGATTCAGTTCCATTGGTCCTTTTGTTTATTTTTATATCAATACTAGGCTGTTTTCAGCTCTGTAGCTCTGTAGTAGAATTTGAAGTGAGGGATTGTGATGCCTCCAGAAGTTCTTTTATTGTACAGGATTGTTTTGGCTATCCTGGGTTTTTTGCTTCTTTATATGAAGTCAAGTATTGTTCTTTCAAAGTCTGTGAAGAATTTTACTGGGATTTGGATGGGCATTGCTTTGAATTTGTAAAAAGTGGGAAGTACACTTGAACACATAGGCACAGGAGACCTCTTTCTAAATATAATCACAGTAGCACAGACACTGAGCGAAATAATAAATGAAACCTCCTGAATCTGATCTTTACCAATCCCACATCTGACAGAGGGCTGATCTCCAAAATATTAAGAACTCAAGAAATTGATCATCAAAAGAATAAATAATCCAACAAAAATGGGGTAGGACATAAAGAGACTGTAAATAGAATACTTTAAAATGGCTGAAAGACATTTAAGGAAATGTCATTAGCCACCAGAGAAATGCAAATCAAAACAACTCTGAGATTCCATCTTATATCTGTAAGAATTGCCAAGACCAAAAACACCAATGGCAACTTATGCTAGAGAGGATGTGGGATAAAGAGAACACTTCTGCATTTCTGGTGGGAGTGCAAACTGATACAGCCACTTCAAATATCAATATGCCAATATTTTAGAAAAAAAATCAAGAAACAACCTGCCTCAAGGTCCAGCAATGGATAAAGAAAGTGTGGTACATTTATACAATGGAGCACTACACAACAATGAAAAAAATGACATCTTGAAATTTGTCTGCACGTGGATGGATCTAGAAAACATCATATTGAGTGAGGTAACCCAGACCCGGAAAGCCAAATATCATATGTACACACTCCTAAGTGGCTTTTAGACATAAAGCAAAGAAAAACCAGCCTACAGTTCACAATCCCAGAGAATTTAGACTACAAAGAGGACCCTAAGAGATATACATGGATCTAATCTACATGGGAAGGATAAAAGACAAGATCTCCTGAGTAAATTGGGAGCATGGGGACCACAGAGAGGGTAGAAGGGGAGGGAAGAGGAAGGGAGAAGAGAGGACAAAAATATATAGCCCAATAAAAACAATAAAATAATTAAAAATAATAAGTTACCCTATCTCGAGGCTGCCATGATAAAGGGTAACATGCGGCACTCTGGCCACCTTAAGAACTAGTCACACAGGGAGACTTTGGGATATCTGACCAAGAGCTGATGGCCTCTATAACCAGCCTAGGGAGTTCGGGTGAGAAGTTCCAGCCTAGTATTTCCTGACTGAGATAGAATGGGTCAAGTATCACCATATACTCTCATTGAAGAGACTTTTCTATTATCTTATAGTAAAGGCATATATCTTGTTTGAAACTTTCTGATAGTTTGTCTAATTTCAGAAACTGTTGAGAACAAGACAAAGTTGAGCACAAATATTAAGAAATAGGTGGAGGCTGGTGGGATATCTTTATTTCAGAAATGAAAGCTTTGGCAAGGTCTGGGAATAGAGCAGAATAACAGTATAATTCTGTGAACTATCAGAAAATGTAGTTAAAGAGAGAATAATGTTTAAAACGAAGTAAATGAAAATGTAGCCTGCTGTGCACAAACATATTTGAGGGCATTCAGTAATCAGAGGTGTAAGTTCTTATCTATCAAAACAGACTTGGAAAGAAAGGGGTGCTTAGAAAGTAGGCTCCTTCTGTGCCTTATGACATCACCCTTGCCTACCCTGTATCTCATTGTATCTCCTTGCTTCTCTTGCTGATCCCTTTTTGTTCTTCCTGTCTCCTCCTCCTCCTTAGCCCCATCCTTTCTATAAGATCTTGCTTAGACAATTGCTATCTTGATGCCAAAGCCTCTATATAGTTTTGTTTCTTGTATTATTTCCTCAATCCTAAGCCCTTACAACAGAAGATTTTATTCTCAACAGGTTGGAGCCAAAGCTTGCTGCTTTTCACCTGCAAGCTGTTCTGCTGACTAATCATCTAGCAAAATGAAGCCCTCTGTTTTTCTGTGTCTCCCTTTAATTGTCAGCAACAGGAATATAACCAGATGTGAAAATAAATTTCAGTGACATGTTAGAAAGAAAAGTTTGGTTTTATTTCTTTATTTCTCACATAACAAAAAGCACAGAGGTTATTACACAAAGAAGAAGAGCCTGTGCAATGTTACCAGAAAGGACTCAGTGCCCTTCCATCTTCCTGCTGTACTGTAAGACCCTTTGTCCAATCCTTAGCGTTTGGCTCTGAGCCTCCTTGATCACAGGATGGCTTCATTTAGTGGCTTGATCGCAATATTGTTCCTGCCAGGAAGAAGGTGGAAGGTGAACGTGAAAGGCAAACGTACATAGAGAGCATGCCTGTTAAGGGGGAATGTCTCAAAAAGTATCCGCAAGTCCCAAGCAGCAGATTCTTGTTTACAGCATTTGAGAACCATGATATCCCCAGCCATGAGAGTCATCAGAAGTAGTCATCGCATTTGGATACAAAATTATCTGTTCCAAATTGCAGTTCCAGGGAAAACCAAAGAAAGATGCAGAGGCACAAAGCAGCAGTTTCCTTCACGTTTCTAACTGTACAAGTGGAGAGAGTTGCTCTCTGGTTTTCTATTTCCTTTAAATCGCTGGGACTGCTTCTCTGTACCTTAACCCGGCAACATGTTTTATCAATTCCCATCAAATTTGCCATTCTCTGCTTCTCTTTCCATTGCATTGCTGCAGCATGTTGACCTCTCGTCCTCCTAAAAGCCAAGTCTACATTTTTATTCCCAGGATCTGGGCATGCTACCTTATTTAGAAAGGATTTTTGCTGATGTAATTAAGTTAAGGACGTTGAGAAGCAAAGATTATCCTGGATTATCCTGTTGGTCCCTAAATCCAATGATCCAGCTATTCTTATGAGGGTCTCATGGGGGAAATACAACTCAAAATCAGACTGGAGATGGATAAAGGCAGAAATCAGAAAGGTGTGCCTACAGCTATGTAGACTCAGGAGCCACTATAGAATAGGGTGGTGAGAACTTTTCCCCAGAGACTCTGTTCACCCTGATAATATCTTGAATTCAGACATGGAGTTTCCAAAACCAAGAGAAAAAAAATTGATAGCTTTGTGTGATTAATGGTGTGGTGATTTATTATAGCCACCACAGGATATTAATATAATCACTTGGCATTTGTTTGTTTTCTTTTGTGGGGGGAAGGCAAACTAGCATTACAGCAAAAGTGCTACCCGGTCTCTTTCCTTCCATTCCTCTCTAATCCCATCTGTGCAATCTCCAGGTTAGTCTTTCTGCAACAAAAATCTCATTGCTTGTTTTATTTCCAACACCTTGTTCATTGCTTGTAGCCTGAAGTGTGATTTCCTCATCAATCGTATTGATGCCTTTATCTTCAAGTACCTGCCTGAACAGATACCTGTGTTCTGGATTTGTAGCAACACTGTGATTTTCCTACTCCTTTATGCCCTTTCTCTTCTGCCTCTTGTCTTCTTTTCTAGAATCACCATCTTTCTTTTCCTTATGTACAGATAAATGCTACCTTGTGCTCCATAATCTAAGGCCACAGTTGAACCCAATAGCCACCCATTCTTCATGTGAAGTGTGCCTAGAGGTCTTCATGATTTCCAAGTCTATGGAATGACATGTGTATAATAAGAGCTGCAATGAAAAAAAAATTATAAAAGAACATACATTATCATCATTGGAGTTGGTTGCTATAGAAAACGCCAGTCTTTTGACAGCCAGAGGTAGGAGAAATGACTCATTTGATTACAGTGTCTTAGGAACCCTCCAGGGATGATCTGCACGATGGCATCCAGGGGTGCTGTTACAATTTCAGTAGCCTCAGAACCAAAGAAGACAGTCACAGAGCTTTCAGTTCTGGAAAGCAGTCCAAAGAAGAAAGCTCTAGGTCCTGAATCCAAAGACAATGGAATTATGAAGTCCCATAGCAGAAGTAAGTGTCCTTCCTAGGCTAAGCAATTAATTCACCTTCCTCCTGCATTTGTCTTAAGAACCTCCCCACAGCTGAGTGGTCCCCACACCCAGTAAGTGCAGCTATTCCCCATGCAGACATCTGAGTTCCAGGAGTATCCTTCTAGGAATAGCCAGCTTTGCTTGCTCTTTATGTCTTTCTGAATTCTGTCAACTTACTACCTGATTTTAGCTATTGTGGTGAGTGACTCCATCTTGACAAAACGATGCTTACTGTTGGAACTTTGCATCTTGAACAAATTAGTGGCCAAAATGACATGTGTTTGTTCTCATGGGAATCTTTGATGAGAAGACTGAGTGTTTCCTGTCATGTAATCCATCAGAGTTTATCTCACTCCCACCCATTTTTCACAACTGGCTTTGTCTTTCCACTGATTCTCGGAACTACCTCTTTTTCTAACAAGTTTTCTTACTTACACAAGTCATGGTCAGTTTCTGTAGCTGAGAACCAAGCAGTGCTAACCTCCCAAATGGATATGCCTGTTTATTTGAAATTATAATTGATAGTAATGCATTACAAATAAGATCAAGGCAGGAAAAAGAGACAGTGGTTGGGTAGAAAGTAAATCTAATCTGTGTACTGTGACTACCAATTGTCTCCCATTGCTCAATGCCCTGTATTAACCAAGGGGAAAATACATTGTATGATATTGGGAGAAATTGAAAGTAAGAGTACATTAAAATATAATTTCTGAAGTCTTTGCGAAATGTTAAATGTCAAAGATTCAAGATTATTTAAATTTACACAGAGCTGCTTAGAGGAGATCAACTAGGTAAAAACTGTGATGTTTGTCATGTCTAATTCCCGTAATTAAGAGCTGCTCTTTCGACTGAAAAGGCCTCTGTGGGATTATATTAATGGCATAATGGAGAGTCAAAGAAAAAAAATCAAAACTATTATGAAAAAGAAGGATGTTGAAAAATGCATGAGCTGGAACCTTCAGGAAAGTAGAGTGTCTGCTGTGTAGAATGATCAGGGTTCCGGGAATGGCCTGTGGTCTTTTACCCAGGACAGGGCAACTTCTCCATTCCTAAAATCTATACAGGCATTAGAAAAGGTCTCGACACAAAAATGTCAGTCAGTATCATAAACTCACCATCTAATTGTTTCCTCTAAGGAAAGAAAAATGTTTATTACTTCTTCAAGAAATGACTGTTGGTTGTTTATTTGAAACAAGGGTTTAGACAGCTGAGGATGGACTCAAACTCTCTGTGTTGTCAAGGATGCTCTTTAACTTCTGATCCTCTGCCTCCACCTTCCAGTGCTGGAATTTTTCTGAGGAAAGCAGTAAAGCTCAAGGGGAAACATTAAGAAGGACAAGATTCTATCTAATGCAATTTATTTCATTAAATCAACAGTTAATGCTGTCTATTAACTGAGTAGGAGTATATACCATGAAAATCTAAACATACACATTTGTTAAAGATCAAACAAACTGAGTAAAAATTACAGCTAAAATGTATTAAAGTTAGGTATGGTTAGAAAGCCTACCATTAGGGAAAGTGAGGCAGAGTAACTGTCCAGGAGTTTGAGGCCAGTCTGGTTACCTAATGCCTTCTTGGCCAGGCTACATAGAGGGAGAACCTGTTTGAAAAAATTCATTAGCAAAATTCTACAAAAACAAAAAGATGCAGGGCATAGCAGAGCATACCTGTGCCACAAATCCTTAGAAGTGGAAGAAAGATGATGAGGAGTTTAAGGTCATCAATTCCAATCAGTTACCTAGTAAGTTTGAAAACAGCTTATGGTACAAGGCTACAAGAGATTTTTGTCCCAAAAATACTAAAGCCAATCAAGTGTGCACACGTGTGTGTGCTGCATGTGTGTGCACATAGGGATCTGATCTATCTTTGAATACATAAAATAATTTGAGTATGTATTCAGAGTTAGTGTATTATTTTTATAACTTTAAAAGTTATTTTGAGGTGAAATGGCTTGGTGGTTATACGCATTTGTCTTCATGCTTGGCAGAAAACTGACATCCACTTCTGGAATCCACGTGGTAGAAGAAAACATTAGACGGCTAAAAGCTGTCTCCTGACCCCTAAATCTGCCTTTCAGTGTGTGTGCACTCACACACATGCACACACACATATATATATACACATAAGTAAATAAACGAATATAAAAGATATTATGTGTACCTATTCTTTAAGGTTTTCAAAAACTTATCTGTCTTGCCCACTCTGAATAATTATTTTTAAAGTAAAGAAACTAGAAATATTAATAACTGCACATAATAATATTCATAAATATATACAAATATTTCAAACTTTTGTGTGAGCATTCCTGTGTTTGTGACTTCTTTTAGCACTGGATTTCTCTCCTTGCAAATGCTGATTATTTTTCATTCACTCACTGTACAGTTGAAAGTGAAAGTCTGCAGTCATTCTCCCCTCTATGGGTCATGTTTGTTCTTCCTCCTCAGTCCTTCTGTATGTGGATACTTATCCAGACGGATGTGTATTTTAACTATCTTCCTGTGGTAAGGCATGTTGATTAACACAGAATACTTACAAAATTGTCTATCTTTTTAATAATTATATTTTAATTGAGCCACATATAGCACACATGATAACCACTCAAGTACTGTCTATTTGAACAATAATTCAAGGTACATCTTTTAATTTTATTGGTTTTATTGATACTGCCACAGTTTGTGATTTTTTCCCACAGCTGTTTTTGTTCCTTGAAAATCATCCCTCCCATGAGCCTGACTGTAGCTCTAAGCATTTTATAGTAAATGGTTATGATCATTAAACACATGTAGTTAAAGACTTCTTCTCATTCATTTCCTTGTTCCTAATTTTAATTTTTCATTATCTTTATTAATTTTATATATCAAATATAATTTTAAGCTCTCAAGTTAACAAGCTACATATGTTCTGCCTGTCTTTGCACAGACTTGCCTCACACAGGATGTATCTCTTCACCATACAGCCTTCCAGTCTGCACTTTGGCTCTCATCCTGCCTGTGTGGCTGATGGCCTCCCAAGCAGTGCTCCAGCTATGTCTCCAAGTCAGCCCCTAAGCAGCTCTGCACACCATGCTTCCCGCTGTCTTCTACCGAATGTCCGTGATTGTCACAGATGTCCTCTTTCGCATCAGCACAGATTGTTTTGCATTCCTTCATTATTCACGCAGCCATAGGCACCTCTTAAAGGCTTACTCGTTGTCACAGAGAGGTGGGGACAATGCATAGTGGCAAAACTCCTTTCAGGAACCTAGGGTTCGCCTTCTAGATGGGAGACATTGGAATCCTAGAGCTCTTAATCATCATTTTCATTTAACAAAATTTCAAACCACAAGCAAATTTTGCTTTATACTACAGTATAAAATCCACCTTCCTTTCTTGAACTGCATGAAGAAAGGACAGAAAGATTGCCATAGTGTGAGATAGAATCTCACGAATTATCAGATCAGGGCTATTGGCAATTCTGTTACCATCTGTGAGGGAAACCTGGTGATTACTTTTGTGTTGAACATGATCAGTTTTTCACAAATAATGAAAACAATGATCAAATCCATGTAGTCAATAAAACATCACGGTTTAAATTAGGTTTGTGAAATAATTTAAAAGCTTAGTTCTCAGCTTTACCTGAAGCTTAACTGAAAGCAGTATTGCACTGACAGTTTTTCTAGAAGTTTGCACAATTTCTTACACTGGGTGTCCCACAGGATAGCATTTCCGAGGCAATTACTGAAGAGTCTGGATCTTAGGAATTATAAAGTTGCATAGGTGAAGCCATAAATATACAAATATAAAACTTAAACTGAACAACCCCACAAGCAATACCAGCCAATCTGCTTATGAGTTCTATAAAAGGAAGTGCTCCTTTCTTCTGAATCATTCTACCTATGTAGAAATAAAATTCTATTTCACAGATTGCAGTTCATACACAGTGACCCTAGAATTCCTACAAGTAACACATACAGAGATGATAGTTGGCGGAATAATGTCACTCAATGTTTGAGATTACTGCTTGCAATGTTTCTTTGAATAGTCCAAATAGAAAGATGTTCAAATTAAATATATATACTTTCTTTTATTGAAAATAGATTATTTTCTCATACAATATATCCTGATTATAGGCTTCATATCCTGAGTTCCTAGGAGTGCTCATTAGCATCATCTTAGATCAACAAAGATTTCAGGAAGTTTTCACTGCACTAGGGTTCCATATCAGTCCTCCCCCCTACCCCAAATGTCTTCCAATTCCAGTTCTCTCTCCTTACACTCACCTGCTCACTCCCATTCTTGTTCCCACTCACACCCAGTCTACCTATAAAATCTGTTCTATTTCCCCCTCTCAGGGAGATCCATGGTCTCTACTAGACCCCATCCTCTTTACCTACCCTCTTTTGATTTACTGACTGTAGCTTAGTTACCATTTACTTAATGGTTAATATTTACTTACAGGTGAATACATACCATATTTGTCTTTTCGAGTCCGGGTTATCTCACTCAGGATCATTTTTTTCCTAGTTCTGTCCATTTGCCTGTAAATTTCATGTAGTTTTTTCTTTTATGTTTTTAAAAGAAAACAATATTTCTTTCATTTTACATATGAATCCAAGTTTCCACTCACTCCTCTCCTCCCATTCCCTCCACTTTTCCCCCACCCCACCCCTATTCTCTCCTCAGAGAGGGTAAGGCACATTGCTTTGGAGAAGGCCTTCCCTTCTACATCTAGGCTGTGCAAGGTATCCATTCAAAGAGAATAGGTTTCCAAACAGTCAGTACAAACAGTAGGGATAAATCCTGGTGCTACTGTCTTACAGAATCTTTTCAGTTTCTCAAGGTACAATTTATTAATTGTTGATGTTAATTCCTGAACTATTGTTATTTTGTTCAGAAAGTGATTTTCTGTGCCAATGCTTTCAAGGAAGGTTATCCCCATCTTTCTCTTCTAACATGTTCACTGTATCTGGTTTTATGTTGAGGTATTTGATCCACTTGTACTTCAGTTTTGTGTATGGTGATGAATATGGATTATTTGTGTTCTTGTACATGGAAATATCCAGTTTGACCATCATTGTTGTTGAAGAGGCTATCCTTTTTCCAGTGTGCATTTCCAGTTTCTTTATCAAAAATAAGGTGTCCATAGGTGTGTGGACAGATATCTGGGTCTTAGATTCAATTCCATTTATCAATGTGTGTGTTGCTATGACAACATCATGTTGTTTTTATTACTATAGTTTTGTAGTACAACTTGAAGTTAGGAATGGTAATAGTTCCAGAAGTTCTTTTATTGTTCAGGGTTGTTTTTAACTATCCTAGGTTTTGTACTCTTTTGTTTTTCCATGTGAAATTGAGAATTGTTCTTTCAAGATCTGTAAAGATTGGGTTGGAATTTTCATAGGGACTGTTTAGGATCTGTAGATTGCACTTGGTAGGATGCCATTTTTACTTGGTTAATCCTACCCATCCATGCTTATGATATTAAAGATGAAATCCTACCCTTGTTGGTGTAGATCTGTAATTGCCTTGGAGGAGCTTCTTCAGACTAGAAAGTTCCAATTAAGTTAAGGAGAATCCAAATTATAAGGATCTAGCAAAAGAAGCCACCCTGATTGTCTACATAATCTTACTAAGGGGTGGAAAATTTCAATTCAAACAGTTATAAATACACAGTGACAAGGACAGAGAGACTGTAGGTCCAGTGAACTGAGCTGTGTAGTTTTGAGTTTTAACTGACATAGCTAGGATAGATTCTGAGCAAATATTATGTAGTAAAGGCTAGATAGGCAGGATGGCAAATATTTTGAAAAAAAATACATATCTTTGAAAGGAACAATGCATTGGTCTTTTAGAAAACACTCTAAGAGGCTTTCAAGAGCTGTCTTAAAATATTTGGAGGACTGTAATCTTTAAGTTTAAAGACATATTTTTCCAAACTAAAAAGAAAAAAAAAGAAATCAGTTGGAGTTTTTGTTTTTTAGGTTTTTGTTTTGTTTTGTTTTCCCTAGGGGGACTTTAGTTTACTATTAAGAGGATCAACTGTTCTCTAATGATCAAGAGAGTCTCTGGAAAGCAGATCATTTTACCAGTCTCCCCAGACTTGTGGGGGCATTGCCAAGTTGGGACTGAGTCTCAAAGACAGAGGCAAACATTGACATATGAGTCTGTATTAAGGGATTATTATCTGTCCAGCTAAAACAGATAAAGCCAAAGAATTTGGGCCAGTTGGTAATTAATTGCTAAAAGTTGTAACAGAGACAGATTATTAATAGTTTTTTACTTGGACATTCTTTCTTGTTCCTTTTTTATTTTGAAAAAATGTGTACATTGGTAGTTTTATATTCTGGGAACCCATATTACAGAGAATAATGTTAATTTTGTCCTCAGAATGCTTTGTCTTTAGGTATATCCTGAAACTATTCATTATTTAAACAGCAATAGAGTGGTCAGTTAAATATTGAAAAAAATTTTCTCCATAATAAAAACCTTTCCTTAAGAAACTGATAATAGGACCCTTAAGTCCTACATTCATAAAAGAATTAAATGTTATTGTAGGATAGACAGTACAGTGGCCTATGGATGCTTTTGTTTATTTTAAGAATCTTGTGTAACATTTGTTACATGTTGGATTTTCTAGAAGCAGATGCTGGCCTTTGAGAGGAAATGTGTCCTTGAACTTCTTTATTGGGAATCAGCAACTCCCATGAAGTACAGAGATGGACAAAACTTGACAACGAAGTAGCTCAGTTGTAGGTAGGCAAGACAAATCATCATGTCTTCTTCCTGGAATCTGTGGGACTCAGTATTCACAACTGTCAGCAATACTTGAGATGTTTGGCTCTTTGTGCCTCTAAATCGTCATAGCATTGAATCCTGTGAATGCGAAGAGTGCTTGTGGTTTGGGCAAGTTTTATCAGGTTCTTGGAGTTTTCTTAAGAATTAAGTAAAACACAGATAGATGGAAAAATAGCAAGGTAATTTTATTCAAAGCAAAGTAACCATCATATATAAATTCAGATTTTTCTTTGAAGCACCAGCTCACAATGATATAGAGTCTTATTATTGATTATGGTCTCTGATGAAGTTGAAGATGAGATAGTTACTGTTATAGTTTAAAAAGAAACTCACAAAAGAGGTATCAAATGTATAAGGTTGAGAGACATAAAGTTTAAATTGTTTATCAAGAAAATTTTTTGAGGTCTAAAAAGATAATTTTAATATGATAATACACATTATGATAATAATGGATTAGGTATAAAACTTTAATCAAGGTAAGTAGATAATAGAGTATTTTCTCTGAATATACGAAATACAAATGTACTGGACACTGTGAGTGTAATTCTTACCTGATAATTGCTCTTATTGTTTATAGTTTTATTATGTTGGAGTTAAAACACTTCCTTTTTATTTAGACGGAAAGGGAGAGATGGTACAGACTATTCCCCTACACTATGTGAGTATGTGCCACTGTGATTTGTTTAATTAAGAGTTCAATGTCCAATAGCTTGGCAGGAAGAGGTTATACAGGACTTCTGGGAGCAGGGAGGACTCTGAGAGAAAGGGGGTGGTCATGTTTCAGATCCCAGGAAGTAGATCATGCAGGAGTAGAAGTAAAAACCATAAGCCATGTAATGGCATGTAGGCTAGTAAAAATGGATTAATTTAAGTTATAAGAGCTAGTTAGAATCAAGCCTAAGCTAAGGCTGAACTTTTACGATAGGATGTCTCTGTGTCATGATTTGCGGGCTGGCAGTCATGAAAGCCTGTTATAGTAGTGTGGTTATATGATTCATGTCTCATCATCGGTCATATCTCTAGGCCTGTATGCAGGTTTTAGATCATAGCACAATGAGGTGCCACAAGGTCACTAGGGCTCACCATCACCTCATGATTTTTGAGTTGCTTGTAGTAAGCTAGCAGGCTTTGGCTACTAACCCTTGGGAAGAAGGTCTTGCTTGATCCCTCACAGAGAAAAGCATACTAATCAGATGAGCCCAGTTTAGTGTTTACACCAAAGACCTCGTGCTTGTTTGAGTTTGAGAACAAGATCTGTAGAAGAGAACAGATACACAAAAGATTTATAGCTCAGAGAAACAGCTACATATGGTAAAGTAAAATAAATGAAGACTGTAATGATTGCAGATCTCCATATTCTCTGTTCCCTACCAAATGACAGGAGGAATGCAGCAAGGCAGTGTAGAAAGATGGGTAGAACACAGTAAAGCTCCACTAAGTTTCAGCCAGGTCACTGGGGAACACAGAAGCAAAGCCACATCAGGACAATCTCCAAGCACCCTGACCTTCTCTAGGTTCTAGCTGGAAGGAGTCTGAATGAATGCATTTTGGTTCTATGGCTGTGCTGTGTCAAAATACAGTGTGTGGGGGGGGAGGGGGAGTGTCCAACATATTTTTTGTCCCTGATGCAGGAGACCTGAATAGCCAGACTCCATGCCTGCCTCTACCTGTTTCTGTTTAGTGACTTTACTGAGAGTGGGGCCCCTGTGAAGAATGGCAACCTGCTCTGGATAGGCACCAAAACTGAGCAGTTTTCAGTAGAGTGTGATCAGAACTGAGACACGGGTTTTAGATTTGCTGTAAGAACTTAACCCTTGGAGCCATTCCTTTCCTCTTCTCTTCTGCATGGTACCCTTGAAAACCACCCATGGAAGATGATAAAATCTGTTATTATAGAAACCAGAACATTGTAGGGATCAGAGCAGCCTGCCCAGTAGAACTGATTTTGAGGATAAATACAGGTCTTTATATCTAGGCCATAAAACATTTCATTTTCTTGAAACTACAATCCATATTCACCATATCTAAATCTAATAATATCCAATATTATTATTGAATAGGGAACCTTGTTCTCATCCTTTCCAAAGAGGGGCTTCTCTTTGGTCCAGCTGATGACTCAGTAGAATTGTTGCACATCCGTATTTCTGCAGGCCTGTGGCTCATTCTTTGTTTGGGAGACACATCATATCAGAACACACGAATAGCATGTATCAGGATCTCAGGAGCTGCAGGTTAATGTAAGTCTGTGTTCTGTGTATTAGTCATTCCAAAATGTCCCAGAAAGCAACCTGTCAGGTGCATGAAGGTCACTTTGAGGGCTGTAAATAAGAGGTAAGGTGAGGTAATGCTGTCAACCTCAGTCTTCCACCTGTACTTAACTAGACTCAAACAGTTCTGCAAAGCTGAATCTAATGAATGGAGCAACTAAAAATAAAACAGAAAGACCTAATTCTCTTCATAGAGAACTCTGAAACACTTCAACGCAATGCAATATTTGTTTGCATCGTGATATCATGAATGACAATGTTTTTGCTCAGAAATTATCTTTGGAACTACTTCCCTACTCCACACTCAGTCCTAGAAATATATCCCTGGGGAAGCAGAATAAATCATCTGGTTTAGCTCAACTCAGAAATGAAGTCTGTCATAATGGTAGTGGTTGCTCTTCTACACTATTAAATAGGACAGATTCTGAGTTCAAGTTTAGAAGTTCAGAACAGGCCAAGTCAAAAACGAACAAATGACAGAAGTGGTGATGTGTGTTCTAGCCCAGCCAGAGCTGTGTCATGAGATCCTGTTGAGAAACAGAGAGAGAGAGAGAGAGAGAGAGAGAGAGAGAGAGAGAGAGAGAGGAAGACTGAGAGAGGCAGAGACGGAGAGCACAAACATGAATGACAGTGTCCTGAAACTCCTCTAATCTAGGATTCTGGAGCAATTTTGAGCCATTAAGAAGAACAATACAGAATTAAAGGCATTTTAAATGAGGTAATATTTTAAAATGGCAAGAAAATTAAGAATCTGTTAATAAAATAACAGATCATATTGACAGTGCAAAATGCAAGCTTTTAGAGAATAATATTTTTATTGTCTGGCTTGAACAGGAAACACAAAGAATATGCTAAGGAAAAATGTACTTAAAAACAGATTGTTAGGTAGGGTGCAAATGACATACATTTTAATGAACATCTCATAAACCAGATTGCTGTATAATTTATCACAGAATATATTTTCAAATATACACATACACAGATATAACTTTAAATAGTTGACCTGATTCAAGTTTGTTTGTTTTGAGGGCATTTCAAGAGATGGCTCAGTGGATAAAGGACTTGCTGTTAAGCATAAGGGTGGGGGTTCATCCCTGATAACCTATCACCCATACAAAGACTGGACATGCCACCTAGAATACTAGCAAAAATAAGCCAGAGCCAGGGGTTGATTACCTAATGCTAAGTCTGATACCCAAAGTGAGATCTGCATTTGAGCAAGAGGTTGCGACTCAATATATAAGCTGGCTCAATAATGCAGAAAATGTCTGACACCAATATCTGGTCTTTAAGCATGTACTCACACATATGCATAGACATCTGCACTTACACCTGTGAGCAAGCATGGGACAGTCCCCCTTTCACACATACATGTGGAGAGAAAGGGAGGGAAAGAGAGAGAGAGAGACAGACAGAGAGAGAGAGAGAGAGAGAGAGAGAGAGAGAGAGAGAGAGAGAGAGAGAGGTGCACATGCATGACTGTGTGCTTGTGCGGCATATCAATCATAATGATTCTCAGAACTTTATCTGTAATGTTTCATATGCTGACCGCCACCATTACCTTATCTCCTCACACATGGAAGCCTTGCCAACGTAATCACGCACTGGAAGTCACACTTGGCCCATGTGTGCTGCTGATTCACTTCACACACCCACAAGCCTGACTCTTCACACTTAACTTTAAAAAATTAATCTTATTCAAACTAAATTAAGAAAATGAGCTTTTATACCTTTTCCCCCCTTAAAGTTGCTGTAAGCAACTCCGGGGGGGGGGGGGCTCCATGCTTTTCTTTCAGAATAATGAGTTTGTTCCATTTTTCCCTATAACAACTAAGTCCTATCCTGATTGTTTTTACTTTGGTTGTACCTAAATTTGCAAGGACTGAATAGCAAATGGATTACTTCTTTTGTACTAGTAAGACCACTGCCCCTGACATACACCTTGGAAAAGTTTTGGAGCCACGGATTCAAAAGGAGGCTTTATTTCTTGGTGTTTTTTCTTCTCCTATAATCAACTGTAAACGATGTTGGAACTAGTGAGAGTTTAGGTACATTTTTCACTCGAATTGAATTTTCTCTTCCATAATTTGACTTGGGGGGAAAAAAAACAATAGTGATGGAAATTCTACCAAGACAGATTAATTCAGGGGTCAAGAAATAGCAAAGCAGGAGGAGAGAAGTTAATGAATCTTTACCATGTGAGGCAAGGTGCAGAAGGTCCTCGGAGAGGCCATGAGCCTCGTGGGGAAGGCACGGGTGGTTTGTTAATGACACAAGGCTTTGAGATTGAATTCATCTTGAAGATCAGCTGTCTGGGATGCATCCTTTGTCAGGCAATCTCACTATTAATATTTTCCAACCTATTTTATTCTATTGATAAATTGTATATTTTTCCCATATTCATTTTAAATTTAAAATGAACATCTGGTAACTGCGTTCATTCATCTACTTTTCACCCATCAGAGCAGTCTTTGGTTTTCTTTCTTGTCTGTCTGAGTAGTGTATAGGACTCCGAGTAAGACAGCTGGAGACTTAGAACCACCAAATATTGGTGGCTCATGTTAGGGTATGGTAACTTCTTTCTTCAGTTATTCAAGCAACCATTTTTTTTATTATTTGTTTATTTATTTTAATAATGTCCCCTCCTGTCTTTAGTGCACAAGGTCTCACCAATTTTATTCCTCTATTTAGTATTGTAGCAGAAATATCAGTGTGAAGGTCAAAACGGGAATTCCACATTTAATGGTTTGATGAGGGAAACCAGTAAAATAAACAGGAGAACAAAGAGGAAAGGCTTTTTCTTACTGGGGAAGAAGGATGTTTTGTGTTACTATAAAAATAAAACTTGCTATTATTCTTTAAATTGTCCACCCAATATAAGTAAGCTTACCTAACACATGGTTATTTTGGAGCAACTAAGTTAATTCCTTTCTCACCTTCCTTCTTCAAAATTTCCAACGAACCTTTCTGAGGGATCAAGATACCTCATGCCTCGACGTTGTCTTCTTGCACTTTGGACTACCTTTCTGGTGCTCATCTATTTTGCAGGGTAAAGACCTCTATCTCACTTGGCTCATACACATCACACATCAAGCATATAGTTGGTCTAAAGTAAATCAGATAAAATTTTGGGAAAACACTTTGCTCTGTCTCCAAACTTTTCATCTAGAAAGGAAGAGCAGAGGCAGAATAATAATGGTCGTCTTACCACCTAAAATACTGCAGAAAGTAGGTCTTAGGATATCATCTTTTTTTTTTTTCGAGACAGGGTTTCTCCGTAGCTTTTTGGTTCCTGTCCTGGAACTAGCTCTTGTAGACCAGGCTGGTCTCGAACTCACAGAGATCTGCCTGCCTCTGCCCCCCGAGTGCTGGGATTAAAGGTGTGTGCCACCACAGCCTGGCAGGATATCATCTTTTTAAAGTTTATTAACTTCACACATGTAAGCCAATCTTTTCACTGGCATATTTAATGCTACAGTCCTGCGGACAGGGTCCTAGTTGTGTGTAAAGATTTGTCAGGTTGTTTATTTGGCTTTCCTTTAAAACATCTTAAGTACATTCTTTTCCTTTTCCTTTTTCTTTTTGACACAGTGTTGTCAAAGTTTGGTCACTTCACTTCGATTGAACTGGTTTTTTATGTAACATTCTTTCTTGCCTATGTCCCCATTAACCCTGTCTTGCAGATCTCCAGATCTCTTACTAGTGCTTTACTTGGATCCCCTAGGCTGGTTCTAGCAGCCTCATGCCTCACTCAAGAAAGACTGATAAATCAGGCTGTGTTTTTTTGTCAAGCACTGGGTTTGCCACACAGAGTCCCAAAGTGGAGCTGCTTAAGGACAAGCTGAAGCAAGTTTCAATTATCTGTTCTACTTCTCAGCCTATCTTCATAAGAAGGTAATTTATGTAATGATATTTAACGTCAGCTTTGATAGACAAATGTTTCACTGTCTGCAGCCAAGTTTACAAGGAGATGGAAAGATATCGTGCTGATTCAAAAACGTATGTGTATAAAGCTTTTAGTAGAGTTCTGGGTTTATGGAGATTTCAGAATCGCGATCTGTGAATATCCTTATTGTCACTATTAACAAGCAAGGGTCTGGTACAAGGCTCTCTCTGGATAACCTTGAGGAAAATGAGATATCATGGATCCTTGAATTTAAATGCAAATTTCATTTCATCAACTAATTTCTGGACATCTCTTAAAGCAATATATTTATTTCACCTTAACTTTTGTAGAAACATTGCATCTTAAATGGCTCTTTAGCCTTTTATGTTATGAGGGCTTTGGTATTGTCTTATTGTATCTTGCTTTGTCCTGTCTGGCTATCTTCTATTGGAAACCTGCTCCTCCTGAGGAAGAAATAAAAAGGAGTGGATCTGGGGAAGAGGGAAGTCAGGGAGGGAGTAAGGAGGGGTGTAGGGAGGAAGGAAGGAGGGGTGTAGGGAGGAAGGAAGAAGGGGTGTAGGGAGGGGTGTACATGAGAGGATAATCTATTTCCAAATAAAAAAGAAAGAAATCTAAGAAGCATAACATACTACTAATCTAGTGTTTGTGAACAAAGGAAAACACTTTCTTCAATCATTTTGCAGCTATTTCTGATTTTGGACAGTGATATAGAATTAGAACAAATTCAGAGCTTTGGAACTAGGATTTAAATGTTTACTTCTTTTCCTTGAAAAAGTCTCCGGTGTTTGAAATCACTAGAGTGAATTTTAAATTACGAATTTATCATTTGTACGTTAAAACCTCATGGTACTTTCTACAGTAGAAAACATTTAAAGTTACTAAGAACCTTCAAAACAAACAGCACAAACTTCTGTTGCTTAGCTCTTATCTTGTTCATCTCTTACACAGTTTCAAGCCCCAGTGACAGCCAGAAACAAGCAAGGCAAGTGTGTGTTTGTATGTGAGTGTATGTGAAAGAGAGAGAGATTAATATTTTTGATGTTAGAACTCTTTAATCAGTTCCTGGATTCCTTGTTAGAAAGTCAGAATTGTAGGCTACCAAACCCTGCAGTAAGAAGATGACTACATGCATGAATTTCCATCTATGACTGAGATACAACACAAGGAAGGGACATACACGGATTTTAATATTGTAATAAAGAATCAGAACCTCAAGCAAACAGTCAACTTCGTCTATCTCTGAGGAAACCTCAGTTCAAAGGAGGGAAGTATCTCAGAGGATGAGAGGCAGCTAGGGATAGCGAGGCCTGAATTCCAGGCACTAAGAAAGATTTGGTCAGCAAGAGATAATTACAAAATTACAAGTATACGAGACACTTGTCTTGAGCTGCCTTCTTTACAACTCTGAAACTTAAACAATGAAACATTCCTCAGAACAGTGGTTGAATGAGTTTGAGATGACATGTCTCAGGAGGATTCTAGACATCACTCAAAGAGATACGCTGCACAATGATGACATTAAAAACATCTCCACCTACAGAAGGAAGTAAAGTACAGGATACAGAAATGGTGCTTGAGATACTTTGGGCATGTTATGAGAATGAATGACAGCAGATACCCGAAGATAGCATTGCTTAGAGAAGTGCATGGGATAAGGTGTAGAGGAAGGCCACAAAACGCTGGGTAGACAGCAAAAAGGAACACTGTGGAACCTCGGGTATGACATCTAAGACTGCCCAGGATAGGAACAACTGGAGAACCACCACGACCGGGCTGCCCAGGTATGCTTAAGCATTGCCAGTCCATAAACGATGAGGAAATGATGAAGCCAAGCCTCCTTTTTATTCTAGAGTTGCCCAGAAGGCATCACAGAACAGAGCTGGGGCTGGAGAGGGTAGATTCTCTGGGAGAAAACCACTCAAGTTTGACATCTTCTCTTTCACTGGTTTGTGAGTTCTTTCGTGTGTAAAGGCACCCTTCTGAGTTAGCCAGTGTGACACTTTATTTCCAATTTTGTTATTCATGTGTCTTACTTCATTTGAGAACTTTATCTTAAGCTTTCTGGGCAGTACTTAGCAGCAAGTTAAACAGAGTTGGCTTTGAAAGCACACAGTTGAAAGGAGGTTTATAATTCCTTTAATTGCTTTATTAAGGCTGCAGGTGAAAGCTTTCCATCTGGGTCACATTTAACCTTACCACAGGTGAAGATTGAGGTCATGCTATTATGTTCCCTTCAGTGTGGCTGGGGCCGATGAGACTCAGGGCCTCTCCTCTGAGGAGCAAATGCTTCTGTGTGAATACACACTTGCCTCTTTCCAGAGCATGTTAAACTTCTTGCTGTGTGGTTTAAGAAAGGTTAGTCTCAGGTTTGTTTATTAAAAGAAAAAAATTTCTTGCTTTATGCCAAAATATAAATATTTCCCAGAACTTATCAAGAAATAAATTCTTCCTCTTCAGGAATGCTAAGGAAAAGCTCGTCAGGTAAATCTTTGAGAGTTGAAATTTACCCAAAGTATGTTGTCTCAAAGGTTGTTCATTTCTGGAAAACTGGGGGACAAAGAAGTTACCCCGTTCCAACACCTAACAACTGGTAATTCACAGCTCATAAGTATCTTAAGGAGCATGTTTTCCTTAAAAGAATTTGAATCTCTGTTTCTGAATACCATATTGATTGTCAGCAAAGTATTTTGGTTCAAAGTGCTACATGACTCATAAATAAAACTATCTTTATAAAATCTTCCCCAAATCCAAACAGCCCATAAATTCATCTCACTTTAACTAGGATTCAAGTCCATTAGACACAAGAGAAGATAGACCATCCCACTAATGTGTCCCTTGGTTTTGCTGCGAATACCCCATCTCTGCAAAGGGGATTGACTGCTTCAGATAATTTTCCTAAATGGGATGTTATTGTTGTCTTAATTTTCGCATGTTCTCCATTAAGGGGCTTGCTTTATTTACGAGAGGCATCTGTGTGTTTTGCAGTGGCTCCTACTTAGCTCCTAAGTACAAGCTGGTTGCACTTAAAGATTGATTTAAGTCCATAAAGTCCTGATGGTTTAGATATTGTCTGCATTCACTGATTTTACTTTCTAATAACTGAACTAAGAAATTTCCCTCTGTCATCCATCTTTCCATCATCTTCATGCCTATTGACCTAAATATACTAGAGATGTGGAAGAGACCTGACGTGCCTGTAATTTGCTAGGCCCTTTAAAAACAAACATATAATGACAAATGCATATATAATTTGAGAAATGAATTTGAGAAAGAAAACTTGAAAACTGTGCATGTTAAGAAGCACTCACAATATCATAAAATATAAATACTTTTTAAATGTATCACTTGTCTACAACATTCTTGTTACACATTTTATTACACGTTTTTTAAACATTCAAAGCATATGCTTATCATGTAGTCATATATGATTATTCTACATTATTTCCATAGACTAGTAACTCTGTATTTTCTTTTATAAATATTATTGTAAATATTTTGTTTTGGGGAGTTTTAGAAAATATCTCTCAACCTTTTATCTTATTATTAGCACTGATAAATGTGTTTTTAAAGACAGGTGGTGGTGACAAATGCCTTTAATCCTAGCACTCGGGAGGCAGAGGCAGGCGGATCTCTGTGAGTTCAAGACCTGCCTGGTCTACAAGAGCTAGTTCCAGGACAGGCTCAAAGCAACACAGAAAAAGCCTGTCTTGAAAAACCAAAAAGAAAAAAAAAGTATTATTTAGGATTATTGGTAAATTTGGAAATATATCTCCTAATATTCTTTCATATATGAGGTACAAAATACAAGGGATTTGTCCACTAATTATTGCTTACTTTCTAGATCAATTATCCCTAGGGCCGTTTGGTGCTGAGAACAGTCATCATGGCATACTCATGTGCTGTCTGATCTCGAACTTTGAAGTGTCAGTCATTACTACTGGGTGTGAACTGGGTGTCAAGAGTATCATAAAGACATCCACGCAAGACTTGTTACCTCCTAACTGAAAAAAAAAATTAGTCAAAGACAGGAGTATTGGTTTGGCTTACAACTCCAGGGAATGCAGCCCATCCTGGCTGAGGAGGTATGGCCACAGCAATAGTAGATGTGGGTCTCATTTCACCTGCGTTCAGAAATCAAACTTCTTCTATATTGCACTGGGCCCATGACACATTTCATGGACCTGTACACATTTAGAATGGATTTCAAGATAATTCCTTAAATATGTGCCCAGATATTTTATTTCCATGGTGCGATTCCCAATCAAGTTGAAATGAAGACTAGCCAATACATTGTAGCAATGACTATCAAACCTGAATCAGAGATCGGTAACTTCTCTTCACCTGCGTCTTGTCTCATTCATGGCATTGCATACAACTGGGGGAGGTGGAGGAGTGGGGCAAATGTGAGGAAGAGAAGATCGTATTACACCTTTACAAATGAAACCGTGCAGCCATATGAACACCTTGCTGGATCTTCTGCAAAGGCCTTTGCAGTTCAAAATGCAAAAATGGCCTACACACCATTTCCTAAGATAGTTGTGGCCAGAAAACTATTTAAATAAATCCTTCCACTTATTGTTGCAAATCAGTTATACATCTAAGTATATGGACTAGCTATGCAGACCTGGATAAATCCACACTAGATTCAATTTGTAAAACGTAAGACTTAATTGCTTTCTGGGAGCTAAAAAGACATCTATAAAGGAAAAATAGAATAAAAATGCTTTCATGTGCTTCTCCTCAAAGAAGAAATGCACCAGTCCTGAAAGCAAGACTGTCAGTGATGTCCAGACTATATTAGATGACTGTTGATGGGAGCCAGACTCGATGGGAAATGTCTTGACCTAGAGTTCCTGAGAAACTCAGAAGAATGTGGCAGTCACTGGATACCAGGCTGTCCTGGGGGTTTTGAGGGTCCAGTAACTCCAAGACTCACAAAGGTACAAGGCAGATAAAAACTATGAACAAACAACCTGTGCGCATGCCGAGACAGCGATGATGAAAGGAGTATGGGATCTCAGAGGCCTGTCCCAACAGACTCTGTAGTTTCAGAAGAAAAACATTCTCAGGAGGAATTAGGTAGAGAGAATCACAGCCAGAATTCATTGCAAGTCTAGAACTTTGGCTAAGGCAGCAAAGAAAATCCAGTGATGCATAGAGCAGCAGTGGCCATGGCAGTCACAAAACACAGCAAAATAAAAATCAGGAATGTTAGGTGTTCCTGATTAGACTGGGGAAAGTTCTTTTGGTATGGGTGTGCACACAGAGACATGTGAACCCACAGAACACAGAAAAATGCTAAGTAAGAAACAGCAGCAATAGTTACTTCAGAAAGTTTGCTATGTTTGAAATTGAACTTATGTGCCCAGAGGGGAAAACTGCCAAACAAATGTTGAGGCAATGGGCTCTTCAAAAGGCTCTTCCCACTCAGGAACTGATGGAGAGGGCGTTGAGAAGCACTGTTCACTGGCTAACTCAGCCTGGTTTCTACACACTGCAGGGGCACCTGTCTAGAGGTTGGCACTGCTCGGAGTAAACTACATCTGCCCACATCCATCACTGATTAAGACAATTTTCCCAGAGACTTGTCTACAGATCAATCTTATGGAGGCAGATTTAAGATTCCCTCTTCCCAGATGTATCTAGGTATATGTCAAGTTGACAAAGGACAACCAGGACACCAGTGCTGACACAAATTGAGTTGCAGGTATTAGTGAAGAAAAGAAGAAAATATTTAATCTGGATGCAAAAGAAGATGTGGTTCACTCCTGAGTGGATTTAGGCCTGTAATGGATGTTCGTTCAACTCCCAGAGTGTGAAGTTGAACCCAAGGAGTCATTGGGTGGGACTGAAAATGCAAGAGGAAAAAAACTCGGAAACAAAATAAAGGTCTGTTTTCAACTCTCCCAGTACATCAGATTTTATTCATGGTCTAATTAGGTGGTACTCTGATTTCCTTGAATCAACTACCAGAACGTGTAGAAGCATAGAAAGTGAGGCCAAATGACAAAGACCAAGGGAAAAGTGCTCATCTAAGAAGTCAAGGGAGGTCATGATCATGATAGAGAAATCTTCAGAGACAGCTGAACCCAGCTCATTGAAACTCATGAACTCTACATTGACAGCTGTGGAGCCATGATGGGACCAAGCTAGGCCCTTTTTATGTGGGAGACAGTGGTGAAGCTTGGACTGTCTGAGGGGCCATGGCAGTAGGACCACAGTCTATCTCTGATGCATGAGCTAGTTTGTTGGAGCCCATTCCCTGTGGTGGGATGCCATTCTCAGCCTTAATTCAGTGGGGAAGGACTTAGTCTTTCCCCAAATTAATGTGCCAAACTGTGTTGACTCCCCATGGGAGCCCTTACATGTTGGAAGGAATAGATAGGAGAGCAGTCTGGAGGGGAGGTGGTGAGAAAGGAGGGATGGAATGGAGAGCTGTGGTTGGAATGTAAAATAAAGAAAATTTAAAAAGAAGTCAATTTTTGTGAGAAAAAAACAAAAGACAGAAGCAAATGTAACTAAGGAGAAATGAATAGTTGCAAAAGGAGAGAATGCTCTGGAGTCACTCTGTGGGTGGACCAATAATTACACATGCAGGAGGACAGCAAATAGTGTGACCCTAGAGTCCAGGATATACACACAGATCCTCTGCTTTACAATACACCCCGCCAGTTCTCCATGAAGAAACAACACTCCACTATGAGATGTAGTCACATCAACAGACTGCACTAAGCCCTAGACTGACAAGTAGGTTGACCCTAGTTCATTCCAGCTGAGCTGAAAGATGATGGTACCCATGGGGATATGTCAGGTGGGATGGACTGAACTCTGTAAAGGAGCACAATCTGCCCTGCTTATGTGTGGAGCTAGGACTGTAGAAAGCTTCTGCTCTAAGCCATGGTATTCATTATTATTTTCTTTAATAGCAAGTGATAAACAAAATAAACACTGACATATATTTGTCATAGATATCACCTCTTGTTCTATTCATACATTTATTTCTGTAAGGTATAAATTACAAACCTCACAGAACCTGAATTTGGAATCCCATCAGCGAAATTAAAGGCCAAGCGTATGCTTTTTCTCACAGTTGGAGCTTTGGAGACAGATTCCAGGGTGTTTGATGGCTAACTAATCTACCCGATGAACTCCAGATTCAGGGAGAGACGGTGTCTGAAACAAAACAAGGTAAAGAATGTCAGAGCAGGCTACCGAGGTTGCTCTCTGACCTCGACACATGTAGAGGCAGACAAGTACAACTGCATACACACATCCAACAATCCTCCCCTCATGATTTGGTGCCAGGGTAGCCGTGACCACCTATTTCACTGTGAATCATGAAACTGTGTCTTCTAATTGTAACAGACAGTGGTTGGCAAGGGCTCTTTCCTGCCTGAAGAGCACAGTTCTCTGGTCCACAGATGGTGCATAGGTAGCAAGTGACTGCGACAAATTATGGGGATAAACATTTCAGAAACTGCATGTAATAAGAAAAGTTCAGTTGTAGAGCTGTTGCAAGTGGTTCCTGCATGTTTTATGAATAGTAACCATTGAAAAAGTATTTCTAAAAATAAAGGAGTTTCTTTCAAGACAAAAAGAGTAGAACTTTCTCTGAGGGTGTCATTAGGTACGTACGCATGTGATATTTTGAGGTATGGTGGGAATCGAGATGTAGAAGCATACCCAGCTGGTGAAGTTGTCTGCATCTTGGTCTCTCTAGAGGAAATTGCCATTCTGATCACAAACAACTTTTTCTTTAAGTTAAACATTTTATTCTCTTGGGCGTTTGTTGCCAATGGAGACAGAAATACCACGTTCATCTGGATTTAATACATTTCACACACATCTTGTCAAATGCACTATTTTCTCAGCAGAAGTAGAATTTTTAACAGTTTTTTGTGACTTTTGACACATCATCACTTAGGAAGCCTTCCTTTCAGGGACTGAGAGGGGTCTGGTGCAAAAGCTGGCTTTGTCTTGTTCACAAATGGATAAACAGATGTCATTTGTAGATTTTTCTGAACAAAACCCAAATGACATCATAGAAAGGAACCACCATGCAGTTTCTCTTCGTGTCTGGTTCTGCTAAGCATGTTATCTTTGACTTGAAGACACAGAAATATGATCTGGTGACCTGCTTGTTTTCTGCCTGCCCGTAAATAATTGCATTTAAAACATTTTCTTTCAACACGTTCCCCTTATAATGAATAGCACTACTTTACCGAGGAGAAGTTCCAAGCCACCCCCACCTCCCACCCTGGAATTTGCCCTGGTTAATTTTCGTTTATGAACTCACTTCCTAGGAATAGTGAGAGCAGTTCTCGGTGAGTGGAGACCCAGCGATTTGAGGGAATTGTTGACTTTATTGTTCAACGCCAATGTTCTAGAGCAGAACAAAGTAACTTAAGATTAACCCTGTGTCGGTTTTGACTCTATGTAAAGTACAGAATAGAGGATAAAGTATTTCTGACTTTCTTCTTTTCTTTCTTTTACTCTTTTCTTTCTTTTTTTCCTTTTTTTAATCTTAAACCATGGGGTTAGGTAGAAGCATCTTCATTGAAAGTTGGATTGTGAAGATGGAATTCTACACAAAGGAAAAAGACATATCTCACACATTTAGAATGTGTTCAAGAAATATCAATCATCATTATTATGTAAAGTGTTGCTTTATATTTAATAATAGTAATAAAGTAATAATTAAATCAATTATTTTAACTTCTCCTACATGATTAAATTATCTAACTCTGTGGAAGTATCATCAATCATTACTGAAGATTTTTAATTTTTAAATGATAGTCTTTCTACTGCTTTCATGCATGTTATGTAAGCTCCTTCTAATTGTCCCAAGTACCTCAGAACGAGAAGCATCTGGCCAGATCAGTTCTGCTGTGCACCCCTTCCTTTCTCCACTGGGCAGGAAACTGGTGAAGAAGCCTCAAGATGTGATGACAAGTTATTGATTTGACTAAACTAGAGAGTACTGTGTTTTTAGTCTCATTTCATTCTTGTGAAAACAGTGGTGACCATCATAAGGGGAAATGAGCTTTAGTGAGGTTACAGAACCTCTTCATTAGTGCTCAGACCCTATTTTAGTACTGACAAGATTTTCTAAAGCCCTCTGTTGTTTATAGTGTTAGGGCATTGTTATCAAGACTTCCAATAGGCGACTGTCCTGAAACATTAGCATTTGCTATTTTGGAAGTAATTTTAGCTATTTCCCATTTCACACTGTCATTTAGAGTTGTAATGAATGGGGTCACTGATAATGGGGTCTGGAATAAATCAGGATGAGAGCTTAAGTTTCATGGCACTAAGAAAAAAAGAAATAAAAGGAGAAATGAAAAACAAAGCAATTGGCATGATATTCTCTTTTCCAAAGTTTCCATCTGTCTTATGGAGAAGAATTTTTTTTAATATTTTGAACTTTCTTTAATACACAGTTACAGAAGTGTAGGTATGGTGAATCAGTGCATTACTGATTTAGTAACTATTTTTCAATATCTGAATATTTCTTGGTGTCCAGTGTATCCCTGTGACTGGCTCTGCCTTGGGTTTCTTGCCTCCGATGTGTTTGAAGTGTTTATCAGTTCAGGCGTGGAAAAAGAGGAAGGAGTTCCTAGGTAATTTGTCAGGAACTTGCATGCACATAATAATGCTGTTAATTTCTTGCCCTAGGCTACAGTAGACTATTCTATCTCTTCATTATTAATTCCCATTACTTGGCCTGGGATGTGAAGATTTCCTGGAAATTGACCACATATCTATTTAAACATTTTCTTCCACTCAGCAAGTTCTAGCAATCCTTGAAAGAAAATTAGAAACTTTGCTGAGAAATTTGGAGAGATATACCAAATATTCTAGATCAAAGTAACAAATGAACATGTGAGGTGGTTTAGGCAATAGGCATTTCTATTCATCTCAGTTTAAAGTGGATGGTGAGACAGTGGGAAAAGAAGGAGTCTAGGGGCATTTGGGTTCGATCCAATCCAACAGTCTGTCCTCTTAACAGAGATCCCAAGGTCACTTTGGAGTTTGTTCTGTCTTCATTCAGTCAGGTATGCAGGAAGTGATTACAAACTTTTTTCATCTCCTTGTATAGACCATTTTTATGGCTGTCCTGCAAGGAAGGCTGGCAAATACTATGCGTCTTCTTTGAAAAGAATGAAGCAGCTTAAAGACAACATCTGGTGGGTTTTGGACTGTTTTCATGTGTGCTCTTCTCTTCTGGTGGTATTCTTCTTTGTTGACCCCAACAACACTTCTTGAGTACCTGTGGATCTCATGTATACTTGGCTTGCTTCCTGAGATTGCCATTCCCTATATATGTCAATCCTTCTTAGGATGATGTACTTCCCTCAGGGCATATGTATTGCTCTAATGTATTAGTGCAGCATTTTGAGTACACACACACACACCCACACACACACACACACACACACACACAGAGGGGGGGAGGGAAAGAGAGAGAGAGGGGGGGGGGGAGAGAGAGAGGTAAGTATGTACAATAATAATATATTGTATGTTCTCCAATTTGGAAAATTGATTTTGTTAAATACAGGAAGCCACAGGGATTAAATGATTGTCGCAGAGCCTCTGAATCTCTGATAATACCTAATCAACATTCCTGGACTATTGAAGCGTTTCACAGATTGCTTTCCTACATGTGTTGAATTCGAAGCATTGCAGAACCTGTCTTTTGCTAATAAGAACTTATCAGCTTAGCTCATTTGCATAGGGAAACTAAATATGCAGTTAATTTGCAAATTTAAAATGTATAAAAAACATTCCCTTGCACACTGGGGGGCTTCAAGTTGCACAAATAAGAAACTTTAACTCAAAGACAACCAGAAAAGCCCATGGATATACAAATAGAACTAATTGGTATTTGGTTTATAGTTCCATGCTGACAACAATTAAGTTAATTATAAGGCACATAGTGCTAAAATACCATCTTTTTCATCCATTTTCTGTAATAGCAAGTGCCCCAGAGAGGTTCTGGTTCAAACTCTAGTTAGTCCAAGAATTGAGTTGAAACCATTCCTAAAGTTAACCAGTTAACATATTTCAAAATAATTAACGCCATTTTCAGAGAAAATATGAGGAGATCAAGAAGAGATATAGTTGGTTGGTTAAGGAGTCACTAGATCTCCAAATATTTAGACCATAATTCGGTCTTGAAAAATGAAATGACAATGCTGTGTTCTAAATGAACATTTTGTGGACAGATGAGGGTTAGTTTGTCTGGAAGCAACATGGCCAATATCTACTGGGCGTATGGGGGGAAACTAGACGTGAAGCCAAGGTCCTTAGAATGACTGGAAAGGAACTGAGAAGTGAAATAGATGGGAGAAAGAGCGGGCTGTTTGTAAATTAAAACAGTGTGTTACCATGACGATAATAAAGTTGCTCTTTGTGCTCTAGGGAGCAAAAATGGGTACCACCAAGACCTTCATTTTCTTTTAAATTACAAGAGATTTATTTCCAAGTCACTAATGAGACCATTTCATTTGGATTTATTGAAATCATATGAGAATTCAAATCTATTCAACTAATGGAATTTAGCAGAAGCAAAGAGAAAATCAGTTTCTCTCACATTTATGGAAGAACTAGTTTTCAGAATTGGATTTCTTGTTCTGCTTGCAGTAGTGACCTTACAGTGAAGATTTAGTCCAGTCATCTGTACTGTGCAAGTTCTGGAGCATCAATACCCCAGAAAGGCGTGCCCAGAGCAAATAAGCATCCTCACTGGTACCTGGGTCATGAAGCATCAGAGGAAGAGGCTGTTAAATTTATTCTTGAAGAAAGGTTTGTGGAATTTATAACAATCACAATCTTTATCGAGCCCTTACACTCTTTAAAGACACATGTCATTCATTGATTGGCAAAGAAATCAGAGATTTTTTTAAAGCTAAAAAAAAAGATAAAGACAAATATGAATGCAAGTTGACCCCTCTTCCTTCTGTCTTTGCTTCTTGTTTCCTGTATGAATCTTGACAAATCATCAACCTGAATGTCCTGTAAATAATAGTTCTAAAATGGAAGTACCCAAGCAATTAGTGGTGTGGGATTACACCAGCTGGCCTACACAGCCAGGGAAGACTGGAACAATTTCCAGTTGTTGTAATCACAAATTTTGGAGGAGAGACATAAAAAATGAAAACTATGTCAAACCACAAAGATTGATAGCACTCTGTTCTCTTTAACTTATAAAACTCCAGTTGCTTTGACTAGAGAATGAACCTGATGTTGCTAAGGCTACACATGCACAGTAGATGCAGAAAGCCTAAAATCTTTTTCTGAAGCACATATATTGCAAAGATCAAGTTATCAGGCGTGGAGGAGACCAGCAGTACTTTGATGATATTATATTTGTTTTTCATTTTTTAAAGAATTTCTAATGGCATTATTAATGAAAGATTCACTCTCTCACTGATAATAAATACAGCGTGAAACCATGTGGTCGTAACAACAAATGATTCTTTTTTTTAATTTATGCAGTGTTTTGCCTGTCAAAGTTTTGATATTTAAATCCATTACAAGCATAGGGTCATAAAGGATCCATGCCCTGTGAGCAAAACAGGAAAATTAGACATATACTCCCAAAATTTGTTATATCTAGAAGGTTACTGGGGAAAATAGTCTCTAAGTTTTTGTCAACCTTTGCATGGTATCTGCTGGTATTATCGAAAACACAGTTTGACAAAACAGTCTACCATACTGAAATTGTATGCAAATGTTCCATTTTCTTTTCATATTCAACCACTTGTACTGGGTTGCAGTGCACTATGGAGAGCCAGTAATTGAAGAATCCTCATTTGGCCGTGTGCTTAAATGTCATGCTAGTCAAGAGAAATCTAAATTTAGTGCACATGGCAAGTCCAGAAAGATTATGACGATTGCTGTAAGACACACTTTTTTTACTTAAACAATTAGCTGTGAGATTTCATTCTTCAAAATGCATTCTTTGGTTGACTGAATAATTTCTATTGCAATTTGCCTAGGTAGAACTAAATTAAACCCCAGAATGTTAATAACAGCAGAGGTAGAGAAAACTGAAATTTAAAAGATTACAATTCATAGTTAAAATTTACATAGCAAATTCTTTTTACTTAATTTCTTGGAACACAAATTTTTATAGATGTCTGCATTTTATAGAATAAAATCCATTGGAAGAGGCTACACTGAATTAAATAATAAGGTCCTCACATTGCCTGTTTTCAGCAATGCAGAAATGATATTTTAGTTCCCATACATTTCTCTGTGCTTTAATTTATAAGTATATGCTGAATATAAGAGGAAAATTGGCAGCAGATAAATAGACAAACACAGCATGGTGTTCCTATGTGTTCTTAAAAATGAACTCAAGCACCTAGTCTTATGTATATAAAGACCTATTCAGTGATTATGAAAGAAACATTTAGAAGACTAAAATTCTAGCTTAAGGAATTTAAAGATATGGTTCATTCAAGGACAACATGTCTTCTAGGAAGAAGCACAAAGCCATCCTTGGACATTTCAGATATTGGGAATTCCTCATTGTTTATATGTTTTCTAGATATGCTGGTGGAAGGATGGCAATCTCTTTGTACTGATGGAGGAAGGTCATTGGTTAAAAAAATAAAGAAACTGCTTGGCTGGCCCTCATAGGTTAGAACACAGGTGGGTGGAGAAAACAGAACAGAATGCTGGGAGGAAGAGGAAGTGAGGTAAGACGCCTCAGACAGAGACGCCATGTGCCTCTCTCCCGGGCAGATGCGATTCAGCTCTGACCCAGGATGGACGTAGGCTAGAATCTTCCCGGTAAGCGCACCTTGGGGTGCAACACAGATGATTAGAAATGGGCTAAATTAATATGTGAGAGTTAGCCTAGAAGAGGCTAGATAGAAATGGGCCAAGCAGTGTTTAAATGAATACAGTTTGTGTGCTGTTATTTCTGGCATAAGCTAGCCAGGAGGCCAGGGTGCAGGGATGCAGCCCCGCCGCTCTTATTACTACATTGTACTCCTTCTATTTTCTATTAGTCTGTACAGTCGGGAATAAAGATTGAGTTCTTTTCCATACTAACCAGAGGAGTACATACTAAAAGCTAATATATCTTTTTAATGACTCAGGTAGGGCCATTGGGTGGGGCAGGAGAGAAATCAAATACCTCTACACACACTAATTAGGGTTCATTGACTTAAAGAGCAGACGGCTCCTTGCTAATTGAAAAAAAATGCTTTCCCTTTCTTGGTATGGATTTAGATCACAGTTGAAAAAAAAATGTAGCATCTACCCTTGGTAGATGGATTTGCTTTAATAATTCTATTGTTAAAGCATGGCATAAAGCAGAGTTACACTGGTAAGAATCTTTCTCAGGGAATGCTAATTGTAAGCTCCCCTTCCTTTGTGTGTTAGGCACATGGTTGTCATCTTTGACAGTGAGTAGTGACAGATTTCCATTGTGATTTGGCAAATATAAAAAGAAGCTTAAGTGTACAAGATTTCTTGTGGAGTGGTGCCTGTGGATTAGTATCAATTCGTACTATACAGCAAAAATGTTTCACAGATTTTAAAAGAGCAATTTCTTTAATCTTTATAAGCATCCACTTATATAGTCACTATTGCTCTGATCGTTACCGAAATAAAAATGTGTAAAATAGACAGGTTGATTAGATATAAAATGGCTACTTTATGAAAAAGTCAAGATATTTGCTGAAGTGACTGTAACCCAATTCATTGTTATTAATGTTGATATGTACAATGATGAATGAGTCATGACAATTGTGATGATGATGGTGGTGAGAATGGTGATGATGATGCTATCTATTGAACTCTTTCTGTGTACAGATATTGTACAAATAAGCTATTTGGATATGTTAATTTATTTTATCCCTATCTTTACTGTTCTGTAAAAATCTGATAGAAAGTTGAGACAAATGCTTAATCATTCTTGAGTGAGGTTTGATACCATGAAGAACTTGCAGATTTTTCAAAGGGAATTTGGAGGCAATGGTCTGGATTAAGAAGTTCTTGACAATAATTCATGCACCTGTGAGGGGAATGGAGCCTGAGGCTGGAAGCAGGTGAGCACAGAAGACTTCCTTTAGTGAGTACGCTCCTGAAATTTAGAGGTCTTCCTAAGAAAGTTGGCAATAATAATGAGATTGTATTATTTGCCAGATTATATAAAAAAATGTCTTCTGGAATTATCTAAATTCTTTATTAAAATGGCAAATGTGTATATCAGATCTTATGTCCTCACCACAGGAAAATAAAGGGGACAGCTGTATTCTATTGCATATCTTCTTACAAACATTCACAGTGGGGTGGGAACCTATCATGTAGGCCATGATATGAGTCCTGCTGGTCTTGGCTTGTAGCTAAGATATGTGGAGCAGTATTATAACATTAATAAATAAGTGTAAGAAAGAACACATCAACATTGTTTGATAAAGTATTTTTTCCTTTTTCCCCCTTACTTTCCCCCCGAGGCAAGGTTTCTCGGTAGCTTTGGAATTTGTCCTGGAACTATCTCTTGTAAACCAGCTCAAACCTATAGAGATCTGCCTGTCTCTGCCTCCCAAGTGCTGAATATTTGTGGTATAAAGAGAAAAGCTATCGTAGGGTGTTGTCATGATACATTATTTTGGCATTAAAGTAAATAATAACAAGAACTAATGGATCCTTAAGAAAATGCCTGCTTCTCTTACCAGATTCATCTGACCATGCTGAATTGACTCTAGACTTTAAGCTCAGTTATCTTAAATTGGAAGCTTGGAAATCTTTATTCAAAATAATTAGAATTGGAGGCTTAGAAATAAATACAAACTGCCCTATTGAGGAAAATTGTTATTTTTTTCTTCTGAAATTAAAGCCTGATACAGAAAGTAAAGAAAGTCAATGTAAAAATCTACAACAAACAGCAAAAATACTTTAGAATGAATATTATTGACAGTATAAACACATTCTAAATGCATTCAGGAGACAATGGTTTTTTGCCTCATTCATTTCAATGCCCACTCAACCCTATTTGAAGCCACAGCCATATATGTGCCTGAAAGATCAATTCTTAAAATCCGAGATTTCCAACAGTATCTGACCATTAGGGAGCAACAACACCCTTATAGTTGCCAGGGAAACAATGACAGGACTCAAGCCAGGAATCAATTAAACTAAGGAGACTATTGCATATCTTTGTTTTCTGGGAAGAGAACAGGTGTTTAATAATTTACATAAATTATGCAAAATCTAAAGCATTTACAGTAACTAGACACTTAGCAACAGACATGAATGAGGAAGTAAATTGGCTGATAATGTTCCTTGCTACAGCCTTGCCTGATCATGTTGCTACTGTTATGAATCTTTCTGTCAGCATTTTCATTATTAACACTATTTTTTTCATGGACTTACCTTTCAGGTCTAAGTTCTCCCTCAGTTGGTTTTTAAAAGTTCATAGCAGATATACGTATTGCCTAGTAATGGATCTTATTTCTAGATTAAGACTTTCGTGGGCATGAAATCAATAATTTAAATTATATTTAACATATTGAAACAAGGTTGTAATGGAATTAATTTAAATGCTTTTGAGTAACCAATACTTAGAAATGTCTCCACTCTAAAAATGTCCTTTAAATATTCTTTAAAATCTGTAAGAGAAATTGGAATTGTTTAATAATATTATGTGAACTGAGTGGTGGTTTCATCTTGAGACATAAATACAGAATCTAGAAGAGTAAACAGTTCATGATTTATAATCAGTAAACATTTTCTTCTCCCATTTAGATATTTTTCTATGTGCTTTGTCATATGCTAAGCTCACCAGGGAGTAAGGGACTAAAACTGAGTGTCTGACTAAAACAAGCAGCCAGTCTAGCTGGGGGAAAAAAAAAACACAGGCACTTGTAACAACAAGCAAAAATGACAACTGTGTATATCTATATATTATGTTGGTATTGCAACCAACATTTTAGAATTCTAAATTATTTGTCATGTTAAAATGCACCATCTCTACACGGCTTTGTTACCATGTGCTAAAAAGGTGTGCTTTCCAAGTTATTAACTAATATACACACTGTTGACGTGCAACCTCACAGTTAATACAAGCTACTGAATCTTGCTGGTATGTGAGATTCTTACCAATTGCGGCACATGAGCTCTTAGGAATAAGGGATTTTGATGTCTGTATCATATGCTAGGGACTTATAATTCCCTTAGTATTAAATGCTTGGGACAAACACATTAAATACGTCTTCTAGGCCTGGAAATTTAAACTCATTTTGCCAAACTAAAACCCTAGATAAATCCAAGCCTCCCTACTTGTATTGGTGAAACTAATGCAGTTTATCAGTCGGAATAAATCTACAACTGCTTTGACTAGTCTCATTTCAAATCCATGGCCTGAATCACACAAAGGTTAATACAGTTAGCTATTGTCACCCACTGACTAACACCTTTCATTTTCCCAGACTTGATACCTCCTTCCTTCCCTCCAAATTAACTAAATCTCTTGTTTCTTTTGTTACTGAAAAAGAAAAAAAAACATTCAGAAAATTAGTATTATCCATTATAACTAATTGCTTATGCCATTTCTGCCCTTACACAATTTTCTACACAGTATGTAAGTGAGTAGCATTGTGACCTCATAAGGTAATCCATCCTTGAGTGTGATAAATTCACGTATGCAGTGTTCTTTAGATTCCAATCCCAGGAGATCCCTCAATATTCACTGCGGCCTGGTTTTAGAACTTCTCTAAGATGGCGCCCTAGTCTCTTTCCTGCTGCTGTGATTAAACAAAAATCAGCCAATGCAGGAGAGAAAGAGTTTATTTGGACTCAGAATTTCAGGTTTTGGTCTACTCCTTCAGGGGTTCACAGTGTCATAGACTTGAGAAAGCCCATACTGTCACATCTACAATTAAGAGCAGGAAGAGCAAGGGTGTGTGGGCAGCTGCTTGTACTCAGCCCTGTCTCCATTCTTACATAGTTTCTGATCCCAAGCCTAGGGAGTAGTGCTATCAGCGGTGGATTTGATCTTCTCACACCAATTACCTTATTAAAATAATTCCAAAGAGTATTTACAAGTCAGCCCAATGGAAACAACATGTACTTGCAGTGTTCTTCCTAGGTGATTCCTGGTTTTGTCAAGTTGATGTTTAAAAACATTATGAATACCAAAGTTTGTGGATGCTAGAAATGTTTATATTTATGGTATTGTGACAGTATATTTTCTCCACATATTCTCCTGTCTATAAATCACTTCTAGACTACTTATGTAATTTTTAATTGAACATAAATGCTATGATTGTAATTGTTATACTGTATTGCTTAGATAATAATTCTAAGAAAAGGTATATTTATGTTCAACCCATGCATTCTTTTTGTTCACATATTTTCTTTCTGTGGCTGGATGAAATAATATAGAACCCATAGATACTGAAGACAACTATAATAGACTAAGTCTCCTCAAGTCTACTCAAAGAAACAATATAACATTCCCTCCTTCCAGCTTCTACATCAGCACTATTATCGTATTGAGACTGGAAACTGTACTTTGGATGTTGCTATGGTTTGAATGTCTCCTATAAGCAGGCATCAGAAACTAACATTCAACACAGAAATATTGGGAGGTGGTCCAAATGGGGAGAACTAATTATCAAAGGGCTTTTGTCCACTGTATGTCCTCTAACAAGAGGCTGTAATTTCCTGTATTCTGTCTTCCACAAGAGGATGACAAAGTCTTCATCAAATGTAGATCTCTAAACAGTGGGCATTCTAGTTCTTAGAATTGCAAGGAAGAAAATAATTCTATTATAAATGATCCAGTTTAAGATAGTCTGTTCTAGTTGCCCATAATTTTGTGCATATATCTGATCAAGTCTAGACATATATTAATATTTATATTTATTTAAGCCATAAATTGGCAAAAATTCTTTTGTTATCATACTGAACAAGGTTCTTTTCTAAGGAGGAAGTTTCTTTAGAAATATGGTCCCAGGGAAGCTTGATCTCACCATCATCAAGGATGAAGAAGCTGCAGTCATGGCTCTTTTTCCTTACTGTTTTTAGCTAAAGGTCAATATTTACCAATATCCTTACTAGAATATTGGAGGGCAGAGGTATCTTTAAAGAAGTTGGTTTTGTCTTCTATAGTCTTTCCCTAATGTGATTGTGCAATTTTGTGATTATATTAATAGTAAAATAGCTATAGCTATTAAAAAAGAAGTAGCTATTGTTTTGAGAAATTTAGTTAAGATAAGGAATATTATAACTAATTATGAGATTAGATTAATTTAGTCATTCACAATGAGAAGAGGGGGAATGTAGACTGTGTTCTATTTATTTAATGTGAAATCTTACAGTGACTAGATTCACTTTCATAACAAAGCTTACTCCTCTGTACCCTTGACAGTTTGTACTCCAAACCCCATTAAGTGTAGGGGTTAACTCAGATAGTGCTGTCTACAAAAGAAAACATTCTCTCATTTCTTTAATTCATTTGGATTAAAAAAGTAAACTTTATTCAGGTTATATTTTCTACAAAATCCTCCACTTTTGCATGATGGTGCTGTGAAGTGTCCACTTAAAAACTGTTTGGAAGTCTGGATACTGTCCTCGAGGTAGCAATGTGAACAGCATGAGTTGGAGAATATGCTCCGGATTTAGTAAGCTCCAGATTCCAAGGACTCCCAATCACTATTCAGTCAGTAGATCCGTGGTCAATCAGAAAAAGGAGGCTGTGTTTAGGATGAAATTTTTATTTCTATACCCAATTATGTCATGAACCAAGTAAAATAAAAACATTTTTATTTTTTGAAATTCGAATGTCTCTGTTGTGCTTCGAATGTAGTATAACATACTCCATAGGCTTACATGTTTAACAATTAACTCCCAGATGCTGGCACTATTTGGGAGATTGTGGAAGTTTTTAGAGGTGAAGCCTTCCTTAAGTTACAAGGGCAAGCCTTGGGGTTCCATAGAACACCCTGCTTCCTGTTTATTCTCTGATTGTAGATACAAGGTGACTGGACACCCCCTCTCCTTCCTCCATGCTTCCTAAGCATAAAGGCCCTATTTGCTCAAACAGCAGCCAAAATTCAGCCACCATTCCTTAGGTTACTTCTTCTCATATAGTCCTCCACAACGAGAGAGGTAACTACTGAAGGTTCCTAAAGTGGAGCTTTGTGGAGCCCTAATTGCGAGCCCTGTGTAATCTCTCTTCCAGTTCAACACACTTATAATTTGCTGCTGAAAAGTCTTCTAAGATTCTCAAATCAGGTTAAAGATTGATGGCTCTAAATAAATTGAAAGCATGAGGAATAAAATCATAAAAGCAGCCCCATATAGCAGTACCCTATGTTGGATACTCATTTAAAGATGTATTTTTAATAGCTCTGTCCCAAACTAGAAAATGTGTTGGACTAGAAGTCCAAACATCAGGGAGGAGTTGCTCCAGACACCACTCACAGCCGCAATTGATGCAAAAGCAATAGGATTTTTATTCTGTCATGACAGGGCCCTTCAGGTTCGGGATATGAAGGACATCCGATAGCTGTTACAGTCCATCTTTTAAAGCAAAAAGCCACAGATACAAGGGGGGAACATGTAGGTTGTTTTCCAACTTATTGAATTGGCTTATTCAAAAGGTTACTAGCAGTGATTGGTCTATTCTAGGGCAGGAGAATAGCTGCGTGGTCAGATGATAAGGGAGAGCATCTGTGGTCCATCCTGACCTTGGTCCAGTGACTAAATCAATACATCAGGAACTGAGTCAACATTTGTGGGTTGTCTTTGCCTCAATTCCCAAAATGGAGTTACGTTTGAAGATTATTCACAAGGACACAGGGGGATGAGCAGTCCAGCATATGGGGGGGGGGCGACTGTCCCTTTTCCAAGATAGAGTGAGTGTAAGGTTTTAGAAAAATGTCTTAGGGTTGAGGGGGCTTAGAAATGCATTTTGAGTCTTTCAAATGGTCTCTTCACATTAACAATTAAGAAGAAAATGTAATAGCACTTGGCCAAACTCTTGGTGTTCAGCCCAGAGAGGGAGGAATAATAATCCGAGCAAAGGGGACCATAATTGGGATACCCACAGAAAGGGCTGACCTGAGCTAGTGGGAGTTCACTGACTCTGGACTGATAGCAAGGGATCCTGCACAGGATCAAACTAGGCCCTCTGAATGTGAGTGACAGTTGTGAGGCTTGGGCAGTTTGAGGGGCCACTGGCAGTGGGACCGGGATTTATCCCTAGTGTTGACCCGGTATTTTAGAACCCATTCTTTTTGGAACGACACCTTGCTCAGCCTAGATGTAGGAGGTAGGATCTCAGTCCTGCCTCAAGGGATGCATCAGACTTTGTTGACTCCCCTTGGGAGGCCTTACCCTCTCTGAGGAGTGGATTGGGTTTGAAATGGAGGGAAAGGAGGGTAAACTGGGATAGGTATGTAAAACGAGAGGACTTTTTTCAGATCTACTCCTTACCTTTAATAGCTCCTCTTGTTATACACAAGCAGCCGGCAGTTCAAGAAGAACCAGTTTATAAAGGAGTGTTCCATATGCTCTGTGTTATGAAGTTCTACTATACTTCTCAACATTTTAGTTTTCAGATGGTAGGATGGCTTTGGAGCTTTAGAGGCTCTCCCTATGTGCTTAGTCAAGCAAATTCAAAGACATCATAGTTCGCTGCATAGTGATAAGTCTGTCAATTCTATGAGTGAAGAGTCTGTTGGATTTAGTGGCCATGTTTTCTCTCATACATTTGCTTAGTATTTTATTTTAAGGTAATAAATAAGGGTTCCAATTGTATAAATTCTGTGTCTTTTTCAAAGCTTTAAGATGCTGAGAAAGTGTCCAGTATCTTTACTCATTAAAAAAAGGGTAACAGTACTGGTTCTGAAAGCTTATGGCGAGCATTCAGTGGGAAACTACATGCAGAATAGTCAGAATGATACACAATAGAAATTGGGAGTGGTGAGATACCTGGAGTCCCAACCTGAGCAGTGGAGGCAGGGGGATTAGGAATTCAAGGTTATTTTTGGCTGCATAAGGAGTTCAAGATTAGCCTATGCTACTTAACAGCCTGTCTCAAAACCACTTAAATAAACATATACAATAGTAAGGTCATTAGCTTTCTCTCTACTCAACTTTAAAGGCTGCTTCCCAAAGATGGAATAATCACAGTTTCTCAAAGTTTTTGTTTGTTTCTTTGAAAACCCAGTGTTCTCTGCTGGATTAAGTGTATAAAATACAGAACTGTCTGACTGGTAGCCTTGCTGACTTTTATTTTACTTCTCAGATGATATCTCTCATCACATTAGTACAAAGCCCACTTCAAAATGCTTCACAGAGTCTTTGCAGCCTGTAATGAATTTTTTTTTTTAAAAAGGGTTTAAGTAAGCCTTTTAAAAACAGGAGTTTGCTGAGCTGAATAAAAGCTATCCTTAGAAATGTGTTTTCAACTGAAAAAAAAATCTACATGGAAGTGTTTACTGGTAAATCTGGTTTGATTATCCCCACCTGATGTGTCTCACCCTGTGGTCCCCACAGGGTAGATTACATAATGCACACGAGTTTTGAAAACATATAATCCATTCTGCCTTGCCACAGTGCCTGTGTTTCACGCTGACACATTCAGCTAAAACCCTGTCTGATATATCAAGCTCTTTATTTTGGCTTACTTGATGGTCTGGGAAGGGAAAAAGAGGGCATTAGTGTCTCCTTTTAGGCTCTCTTGGGTCCCTTTTAGAGTAATTTCTTTTCAGCAATGGACAAATATGTGTACGTGCTTGGCACAGCATTTTTGCCTTTGATAAACCACTCCCAGGACTAGCAAATTAATGAAATTGCATGCTGGTCACTCTCTGGAGGAATGAGGTATTGTTGTTCTTGACAACCATATCTGCTTGCTATTGTTCTGAAATCTTTCTTATTTTTACTCCCGCTCCATGTCTCCATGGAAAGGCACTGATGGTCCTCAAGTTTTCATGGTCTCAACATGAAATGCCGTGCAGTGAGTTCCCATTCAAGTCATTCTAATACGTGTATTAATGCACAGTTTTTTTTAAATCATGAGGTAAAAAAGAAAAATAAATTGAATTGCTTCTCACCCAGTCCAACTTTATCTGAGCATCCACTGGAACACTTAGAATCACAGTTGTATTAATTCAGGGTTGGTGCCTTCAAAGAAATGAACCTCTTACTGAGTTCTAAAGCATTAGTAGCTGCAAAAGTAACACAAGATAAAGCCTTAAAAATGTGACTCAAGTCATGGATCTTGAAATAATAGATTTTCTTTGGAGCTTAAAACAACAAGAAGAAGATGCTTCTTCATTACCCAGGGCTTTACATAAGCAATGATTTGCTTTTGTTTGAGGAGTAAGAGAAGTGAAGCTTTGGGATGACACAAATGTAGTAAGCAGATGTTGTCTAGAGAGCTCACCAAAATCTGGGGGACTACAGGCCCGAGAACGCAGAGACTCCATTCACTTCTGGAATCTTTTCCTAGCAGTGAGCCATTGACTTGTGAAAGGAACTTGGAATTGTTATACTTATTAGTAAAGGAAAGAGAATCCCCCTGTGCCTGCCATTGTCATATAGTTAACTTTGCCAAAGCCATCTTCTTAATCTGCTTTGGGAATATGGAAACTCCTTGATAACATCTTCATGGGTTATTATTTTTAGATTAATTTCTTCATGGAAGCATGGTTTATACATAAAATATATTGCTTTTCAAATTGGTGGAGATGAGGGATGCTTCTATTATTTCATTACTAGACTTTATGATTTCTCTGTTCTCTTACTCCTAGCCATACATTAGCCTACATTCTTCCTACTGGATATAAAGGAAATTTTAAGACACTCATTTTTCAGTGATTTTCTCTTGTCTCTTTCCTTCCTTCTCCATTCCCTCAAATTACTATACTCTTCCATATAAAGCTGGTTACAAAAGTTTTCAATGCACAAAACCTATTCTGTCCAGATAGATGTAACTTCACACATTGGAAATTCACAATCCCAGAGAACCTAGACAATAAAGGGGCTCCTAAGAGAAGCGTACATAGATCTAATCTACATAGGAAATAGAAAAATACAAGTTCTCCTGAGTAAACTGGGAGAGTAGGGACCATGGGAGAGGGTTGAAGGGGAGGGGAGAGAAAGGGAGATGAGTGGAGAGAAATGTATAGCTCAATAAAAACAATTTTAAAAAGGTAGTTACTAATGAAAAAGAAACAAAGAAAAAAGAAAATGTCAAATTCTTGTACAGGTCGTCACTTCTACAGTTACTGATGCATACAATAGCCGGGAAGTCCTTATTTAAATATGGTGGGGCAGTTCTTGTGGAAACATATAATTATGGTGAACTGAAAAAGTCTGAAAACACTGTGAATATTATCTATTATCTACAGTCTCTGTAGACATCATATTGCATCCTTTATAAGCATGTGTGCAAAATAGATCTATTATTTAACTATAATGGCAGACTTTTCTGGCACATGTAAGCAGTAGAACCAATCATTTTATGTTAGTTCCTATAATTGTATATTTTTGTATAATTTCTGCCTACAGAGTGCAAAGTTTTGTGAACTTTCTGCAAAAACACAGAGATTCAGATTCCTAATTCTTTTCCTTTTGAAAGAGGTTCTGTCAATATTCCTTCAAGTTGGAAGAGAGTGTGGGAGCAGATGGCTGTGGCGAACAGCACATTGAGATTGGGAAGCAGTACGCAGGTACTAGTGAAGACGACATTTGGTATTCCATAACAGTCTTGAAAATTAATTTTAAGTCAGGCTTGAAAATCATAATAAAGAGCAACTCATATATAATTCATTTCTTTATTCCAAGGGCTAATGTTCAGAGCATTAAATACAATATATGCTGAAAGAAGGCAAAGAAGTGTGATTTTCAATTAAATATATAAAGTGTGCTTAAAAGCCACTAACATAACCTTAGTTATTTTCCTAGGATCACTGGGTAAGTTTCTCAGCACCCTGAGACTTTTAGCCCCAAGGATTTCTTAAAATAAAAGAGAATACGAAGTGAAAGATTGCAAGGAAACTATTTTGAAAGTTTTAATTTTATATTTTATGCAGACTCTAGTTGAATTTTTGAAGGTAATTAGTTGGTCATATTCCAGAAGTGGTAAATATTTTATACTTGTTCACTGAAACAGGTAGTGGGGATGTCAGACTCACACACATCATCAAAACCCAGGCAATTATCATCAATGCTAATGTGTACATGACTGCCTCTGGGGTTCACAGGTAATCAGAACTTTTATGAAGAGTTCAGCACATATTTCTATTTCTGTTTAAAATAAATATGGCTGTCTGAATAAAACTTAGGTATTTTTGCAGAGGTGTTTGGAGAATGGTCATATTATGAAGGAAGGGTGATTTGTGACAATATCATCTATTTGGGTTATCACTTCTGATTATTTTAGTGGTATTGTAAGCAGAATATTTTTTAAATTAATAAAAAAATTCTTAACAAAAACACTCAAATCTCTATTATTTTGAAAACAGAAGGAAAACGGCAAAGGAATTATTCCAGGAGAAATAGCCCCATAAACCAAGATTTCAGATCAGATGGGCATTGCTGTTATGTTCATTAAGTGATATGTCTGTCTGTCTGTCTGTCTGTCTGTCTCTCTTTGTCTCTTTCCCTCCTTCCCAGTCTTTTTTCCTGTAAATTAGTCTTCTAAAACAGATTTCAATTATTTAAAGCTGATAGTAGCTATAATTTCTGCCTTGAGAATATCTCCTTTAGAAAATCAGAAAAAATTCAATATAAATAGAAAAGATGTTTCATAATGCAAATGATGCTGGTATTGATGACCAGTAAAACTGTTCTGGCTTCCTTAGCAGCTACTTATAAAGCTTTGTAATTGTTTATATAACCTCTGAACTCATCATATGTGAGAATGGAAACCTTGCAGTGCTATAGAGATTATAAGTACTATAGGAAATTAAGATATTCAATTTTATTGTTATTGTTTTGCTAATTGAGGGAAATACACACACATATATATATGTTACTGACATGTCATCATGAAAGAACTCAATTTTAATTTTAAGACATTTATGTATAGTATAATGTGCTGTGCCATTTGGGAAGGGTGTGGCATAGATTCTTTGTGAAGTCTCACAATTATCTTGAAATAAGGACCCTAGAATCCTTTAACTACCTAGACACTGTGAGGATTACTCAAAGAGGAAACTGTGGTCTCTGTTTGCTACTTTGGGGTGTTCACTCCAATAAATATGTAAATCCATTCCTCTAATCAAAGATGAAAATTCTCCTACATTCACACCATGTTCACCAAATGCAAACTTGCATACCATGGGTCCACTGAAATTATTACGTTAATTGTTTATAATGACATATTACTTCATGATTCTTTTGATGGTTTTAACAACTAGGGGCCTGAGTACTTGATCCTGGAGGAAGAATTTGGGTAGTAACATAGTGATGTAACTCATTTTCCATGGCTCAGATTTATTTGTTCTCTTATGCATGTCTCACCTTCCTGTACCACCTGTTAGAATAGTCCTTCATTTCATGTTCAGTTGTCTTGAGTTATCATATCCCCCTCAGCCTTCCTAGACTCACCATGATATTGTCTTAGCAGTCTTATTTAATCTTATGTTAAAGTTATAAATTGCCTATTTGTGAAAACATATCTTGACAAGTATGAGAGGTCTATCTTCTGCATTAGATATGACTCGAACTTTGGAATGGATGTATTTAATGTATTGTGTACTTAATTTAAGATACTTATCAGTTCAGTCCTTAAATCAATTAAGACTTGGACCTTTATTGTCTACCAGTGGCTGTAAGACTCTCAGAGTGTATTAAGAGAATGTCCCCTTATAGGTAGGGGCAGTATCAGTGAGAGTTCCTAAGTTGGTTGCCAAGTGCAATAGGAGGCTCTCAGACATCAAGAGGCTATAGATTTAGTAGTTAATGTCTTTGAGTTAGGAAAATAAGAACCCAAGCAATGATGTCAGAGTGAACTGTTGATACTTACTCCCTGTTCTTAATGTTTCTTTTTAAGTCATTAAACCCTTAAAAAGATGATTTTGCTCTCTCTTCTCCCTATCTTTCATTCTTCCCAATAGAAATGAGCAACATTTGACTGGGGTTAGGAAAGGAAGAGATATATGCAGACCAGTTCTTTGCTTTCTCTTTTCTTCCATGAATGAGCTGCCTGAAGGGGGCATGTGTCTTTGCTGGTGTTCAGTGTTCTCACTGCCCAGAGTACATAAATTCATACCACTTGAAAGTGTATTTTGAAGAGGTACATATACTTATAGTGTACTAAGTTTTGTAATGTTTGCATTCCACCCACAGTTCTTCCCCATCCCTCCTCCCACCCCCTACATCTCCACCCAGCCCACCACCATCCACTCCTCCTAATGGGAATTTAACAAAGTCTGGTCCTCTAAATCGGGGGCACGACCAAGTCCCTCCTCACAGCATTAAATATGAGTGCAGCATTCCACCATAGGGAATGGGCTCCAACCAGCTAGCTCATGTACCATGAATAGATCCTAGTCATACTATCAGGTGCCTCACAGAGAGTCCAAGCTTTACCACTGTATCCCACATATGGAGGGCCTAATCTACGAATCTTCTAAGATAGAGTATACATCCAGAAAGGTACAAAATGCATAAGAATTATGTTAAATTATTAGAACACACTGAATTGTTGCCATATCAAGAAAACACAATATTTTTAGAATCTACCTAGAGATTCTTTGTCCTTTCCAACTGCCACCCCCATTCCAATTTCAATAGCCCAAGCCAGTTAGCATAGGTCTATGCGGTTGTCCCTTTACTATCTGACTTCTGTTACTCAACAATTATTCATTTCTTTCTTGCTGAATAAAATTGTAATTTATTTTCATTCTTCAAGCATATTGATACATGTTAAATTTACCAGAACAGTCAATTTTGTTCTTTGACTATACCTCTTTTCAATGTCTGGGAAGCCATTCAAACTCCAATGCTGACCCTTAATCCCTGTATTATTTTGGACTCCCACTCTTTCACATGAAATAGAGGCCAGAATCATTGTTTAAAGATCTACACACTGTGAGGATTTCCTCTCATTTTTTTTTAAGTCCGTCCCTGAGTGAGGCTACAGTTAGCTGTCATTCTTGTTCAGCCTGCACCTACAACCTGAGCCAACAAATCTGCATTAATCATGGCTTCCATCATATTCTTCCATTCCTTCCGACTCCTCACCAGAAGCACGTTTGGCTTTCATATCCCCGACAATATGCTCTTTATGAAAATAGCTGTATATCGCTAAGATAATAGTCATTTTCTCTCTAGTACATCCATTTTTTTCTGAGTCCTGCCTGGAATCATATCTAATGTTCATATTTTACCAACAATCTCTGCAAAAGTTTGTTTTTCTCAACTTTTTCAAAAATCTTCCAGCATCCGTCCTTACTCCATTCCAAAGCCATATTACAGTTTTAGTAACTGTTAAGAGTGTGTGTTTTGTCTTGTGATAGTCTTCATTTGTCTTTTTTAGACAACATGTACTTTGACAATTTCATAAATGTGTATAATTTTGTGCTCTAATATATTATTCTAAAGCAGTGGCTCACAACCTCAACTGTGGCCTTGTTGGAAGTCACATATTGGATATCCTGCATATTGGATATCTGCACTGTTATTCATAACAGTAGCAAACTTACAGGTGTGACATGGGAATGAAATAATTGTATGCCTGGGGGTCACCAGAACTTTAAGAACTGCATGTATTAAAGGGTCAATGAATTAGCAATGCTCTACTACTAAGGGCATTAGTCGTAGTAGAAAAGGGACAAACACTATCTTATTTTACCTTAATTACCTTCTTCAAGTCTGTCTCCAACACCAGGCCCTCACCATAGGAATTTTAAGTAGAACTTAGTTGCTGGGTTCTAACGTCTTACTCTGAGGAGGGGATGATAAGGCACAGTTGTCAGTGTCTCAGACACTGATAGTAAGGTAGAACGCATTCAGCTGACTTGTTTATTTAACAATGGGGAAGATTTATATATTCTCCCAGCACCCAAGCATTCTGATCTGTTGACAATTGATATCACCTGGTCATCCCTCATTAACTGGGAATGATCAGGACCTCTGATAGCACCAAGCAGACTCCAGGTTTGCGCCTTTGGGCCTGGTAGGTCTTAATTTCCTATATATCCTCACTTTTTATTTTTTTAAATGGGTTCACAGTGGGAGTCAGAGTTCTTTGCTCAGTCCTTGTTGACCCTGCTTCAGGAGGGCTCAGTCACTGGACTTTGCTTGTCTTAGGTTGGCCTGTCCCATAAGCTCTTACCTGTCATTGACTACCAACCCTCCAATGTAGTAATAAGAGCGGCAGGGCTGCGTCCCTGTCACCCTGGCCGCCTGCTAGCTTATGCCCGAAATAACAACACACAAACTGTATTCATTTAATCACTGCTTGGCCCATTTCTATCTAGCCTCTGCTAGGCTAATTCTCACATATTAATTTAGCCCATTTTTAATCATCTGTGTAGCGCCCCTAGGTGCGCTTACTGGGAAGATTCTAGCCTATGTCCATCCTGGGTCGGAGCTTCATCGCATGCGTCTGCCTGGGAGCTGGGAGCCTGGCGTCTCTCTGAGGCATCTGCTCCCGAGAGGAGAGCTGTGGAGTCTAGAGCTCACTTCCTCTTCCTCCCAGCATTCTGTTCCGTTTACTCCTCCCACCTATCTTCTAACTAATGAGGGCCAAGTTTCTTTTTATTTAACCAATGACCTTCCTCCATCACTCCAAGAGCATTGATTCCTGGAAATCTGCCAGGTTAGGGGGACAAGGCAACAGTCTTTTGAATTACAGATGTATAACTAGGCATGCATAATCTCCTGTGGAGGACCATGAGGATGCCTAAGAGCCATTACCACTTGAAGAGTCACCTTAGTTGCTGTTGTTGATGTCAGATCTGCTACAGGAGACATTTAAAGAGAATAAGGATTGATACCACTCCACCAGTTAGTGTATGTGTGAGCATCCAGGAGGGATCCAATAGTCTTTTTATTTTATGCCAAGCTTTTTCAAAAAATGAAGAGCCATAACCTCTGCCACTAATGAATCATTGTGTTTGAGTAGTGGGCAAAGCGGACAAGAAAAGGGAGCACATACGTTACACATTCTGAGTTATTTCCTCCTTGATGGAAGCAGGCTGATCCATGGCTGGACATACATCTCTTACCAGGTCCCATATTGGCATTGTGGAAATCTGAGGTAAAACACAAACATACACTCTTCCATGGGTTAGCAGGGGGATCAGTGGCTGTCATTGAAGGGAGATGGGATCTCTCTATCTCACCAGGGGCAGGGGTGTGTTCCTTGGTAGAGATGCCCAGTGCTTGAAAACTGGTCTGAGCCCTTTGTCATCAACACTGACAAAGTTCATATGGAAAGCATCCTCTGTTAAGGCCAGATGAAGATCTCTCCTAGCTTCTGGCCAAAGAGTCCTGGCCAACTGCTCCTTAAGAGCTCTGTTGGTCCTCTCCATAATGGCTTGTCCCTGTGTACTATAGGGATGCCAGTAGTACAGGAAATCTTCCAGGATCCCAGAAAGTCATTGAATTGTTAAGAAGCTTAGGCAGAGTCATACATACAGCCACATAGACACACATACACTTAAATTTAAAATAAGATAAATATGTTAAAATATAATAATATTTTACTGAATATATATTATATCTATTACCATCTATCATCTATCTGCCTATCTTCTATCTATCTATCATCTATCTATCTTCTATCTATTTATCTATTGCTTAGGCAACAAAAGGTACTAAGGAGTCAAAGATAAGTAAAAGGAAAAATAAAATTTTGAGGAGATAACAGAGTTTTGATAACAATAGCACCTAAATTTTTGGTTTACTTCTGCCCCACACCAGGTGGCTCTTCTGATATGAGACAGAAACTCTGAATTTTTCTTCTAGCAACATACTTGAGTTTAGAAAAGGGGAGAGTCACGTTCCAACTCCAAAGTCAGCTTTGATTTTTTAGTTGAGTCAGGACTACAACTTTTCTAAGAAGTAATGAGGTATAGATACTTAGGTAGTGCGATCTAATATGCAACAGGTACCAGGGTAGAGCCCTTTGAGTTTCTATCGGAATCTGAAAAGGCTAGGCTGATGTAAGGGATGGGAGTGAAGAAAGGTGCTGACTGCATGGGGCTGTATCTTTATTGGAAGTATAGAGAGCACTGCTAAGATCTTGATTTTTGGCAAGTGATTATCACTTAGTTTGATATTGTATCCAAAATTATTGTATCTGATAAACTATTCAGTTCAGGGATGGCCAGGAGACATTAGGCAGTACTGCCCAGTTAATCTCTAACTGTAGTTTCCTAAGGAAGAAAATTGACAATGCTCCAACTAAAGGCATTTCTCCAACCTAGGGCTCCAAGATCACCCAATTGTCCTATGAATCTGAATACTTTTCATAGCAGGTCTACAAAAATATTGCTTGATCTCCAAATCAATATCACATTTTTTTTTCTGCAAAACCAATGTGGAATAATTTGTTTTTTGTCTACATTTTCAGTACAAACCTTAAGACCATTGACTATAAGGGCTCCTGACAAATGTTCACTTTTGTGAAGCTGGAGGTGCTGAGGTGGGCATTTGCTCCCCACACAGTTGGATCTAAGATTTCTCGAAAGAGTTTCTCTATAAATTGACAAAGAAAGGGCCACAGTTGCTTTAGCATCTTATTTAGCCATTTCACTCCTTCGGTGTCTGGAAAATGAACCCAGGTGAGCAGAGTGCAGGCATGTACCCCCAGGCACAGGACTTGCTCTTTATGCCAACAGCATCAGCACATAGCACAGGCCGTCAACCTTGAGGCCATAGCTCTGTGGGTAACAGACAGGAAGCCCAAATGGCAGCAGCCCCCAATTGAAGATGAGCCTCCCAAGTAGCCGAGGGTGTGCACTGGCTGCAGTAGCATGAATCTATTGTCACTGCTGTATACACCCACCAGCTGGTGAGAGTCGCAGGGAACCAGAACTTGTGAGGACACACTGGAGCAGCCAGCTGCAACCTCTCTCTGCCAGACAGGCCCAGTCTCCCCCTGCTCGTACTATCCACCAAAGTCCCAGCAGGCTCTGCAGAAGCAGCAGGTGTCCCAGATGGCTCTGGTCGGCTTGGACCCCTGGGATGTCCGAAGTCTCAGGCCCTAGGACCTCAGCTTTACAGCAACGTACTGCCTGCCATTCCTGGACAGGCTGCTGAAGCCGAAGATGAGCACCAGGCTGCCCTCTGTGCACTACTGTGAGGTCTGCAGGGCCAACTGTGCAGGGCCTCAGACCTATTGGACCACCTGGAAGGACAGAAGCACCGTAAGAGGTAGGCAATTAAGATGACAGGCTCACAGGCCAGCAGAGGTCCAAGAGGGGTTAGAGCCTTCACTGCCACCTGTGTGCTTGTCCTGTACCTATGCTGCTCATGTGAGGGACCTAAAGGTCTCCAAATTACACACCAGATTAAGGAAACCCCTCTTGGACCTCGGCCTCATCACGTATTAGACCTATACAAGTGAAAGCCAGGCAGAGAGGGGGAATTAAAGATGGGCTTTCACCCCAACCACTGGCAAAAAGAAAAACCATTTCTTTCTTTAGATTTTTAGTGGGTATATGAAGCAGTCTTAAGGGCAGGCCTGGTTCCCAGGGTTATTTGGCCAACAGAAAATGAATTTCATGGTAGTATTGTGTATTTTTTGTTTAATTTTGCTTTGTTTGGGCATTTTTGTCGTATTTGTCTTTTGCTTCTTTGTTTTGTTTTTGTTGTTTTTTTCCATGTTTAGTTTTTGAAATTTTTAGTGAGAGAAAATGAGTAAAAAGTTGGGTGGGTTGGGAGATGGAGAGGATCTAGAGAAACTGGGGAAAGGGAATATGATGATTTTTTTTTCATTTAAAATAAAAATTTTGATTATGATCTTCAACTTTCTCCTACACTCTCAGTTAACACATGTAAATATAAAGGCCCCTGGGGACATCATTAATTACCAGTTGCTTGTCATAAATCCTTCAGTGTTTGTTCTAGATTTGTTTCCAAATTCCAGGACAGGTGCATTTTCTGGTATTAATGCCTACCTCCCAATTTCCTGCCAATGGAAGTTCTAATATATGTTCAATACTTGCACACAGGTGTTCACCAATAATGTTGAGTCTCCATGGCCAGCAAGGAAGGGAAGGAGCGAGCCTCAGATTCCAATCTGTCAGCTGCTTTCTCATACCTCTTCTAACTCAAGCTGTCCCACGTTGATTGTTCAGAGCAGGTGTTGAGATGGGGTTCAAGGCTTGTGATGCTTTCAAGGGGGCTGCAGCAGGTGTGAAGAGAGAAAGAAGCTGAAACGAGAGAAAGACACAAGAAACTTTTGATCTGGGGCAAGTCTGTAAGGCTCAAATGGACTTTCAATAGTTAGTCTCATTCTGTAACCCTATAACCTGCTGCCCCTGAGCATGTGATTCCTTGCTGAAGGTGGGAGTTGTTTGCTAAATTAGACAGCAGGAGGGTACCCACTGTCTGTAGTTCATGTAGCTGGGAAGGAAGTCCTTCCCTGAAGAGTAGCTTTCAAGGTAGATCCCTGGACAGTCTTGCTGAAGGTGAGAGTTGTTTGCTAAATTAGACAGCAGGAGGGTACCCACTGTCTGTAGTTCATGTAGCTGGGAAGGAAGTCCTTCCCTGAAGAGTAGCTTGCAAGGTAGATCCCCATGGACAGTCTTGCTGAAGGTGAGAGTTGTTTGCTAAATTAGACAGCAGGAGGGTACCCACTGTCTGTAGTTCATGTAGCTGGAAAGGAAGTCCTTCCCTGAAGAGTAGCAAGGTAGATCCCCATGGACAGTCTTGGCACTAGTCTACTAAGTGGACCTCTATAGGAAAGTTTCTGGACAACAGAATGTGTTTGTTTTACATTAGTTCATAATACCAACCTGATACAGAATAAGACTCCCAAAAGTGCTGTTGGTTTTATCTCTGTCAACTTTTGGAATAGTCTTTTGTTTTTGTTTTAATCATTGTTATGTAGTTATTTCATAAGAATCAAGATTTTCCTTCCTGGAAGAGAGTCATAGAATTAGCTAAGTGATCTAGTTTTTTCATAATTTGTCTGCAGTGCTGCTGCAGACTTTTCTGTGATGCTGAGCCACCCATATTCCTGTAAGCATCTTACCCATACTTCAGAAAGTAATCCCTATAAACTTGGGATTTATGAAAGTTTGCTAGAATAGAATCTCCAAGTGCACCTATTCTAGCATCAACACCCTACCCAGTAGGAATATCATTGCTTACATCTCCTGGGAAAAGGCACACAGAAAGAAGTCACTCTGGTTAGGTTAATGAGGGTGTTATATTTTATCATTTATTTATACTTAATGAGCTATTAGTAAAGTCATGCTCTCTTTCATATATGTAGATAATATACTTTTGGAATAACAGCTGTTAACTATCACCAACCCCGCAACAGACAAAGGTCTGATCTCCAAAATATATAGAGAACTCAAGAAACTAGACTTTAAAATGCTAATTAACCCAATTAAAAAAATGGGGCGCTGAACTGAACGGAGAATTCTCAACAGAAGAAGTTCAAATGGCCAAAAGACACTTAAGGTCGTGCTCAATTTCCTTAGCAATCAGGGAAATGCAAATCAAAACAACTTTGAGATATCATCTTACACCTGTCAGAATGGCTAAAGTCAAAAACACCAATGATAGCCTTTGCTGGAGAGGCTATGGAGGAAGGGGTACCCTCATCCATTGCTGGTGGGAATGCAATCTTGTGCAACCACTGTGGAAGTCAGTGTTTCGGTTTCTCAGGAAATTCGGGATCAACCTACCCCTGGACCCAGCAATACCACTCTTGGGAATTTACCCAAGAGATGCTCTATCACATGTCAAAAGCATTTGTTCAACTATGTTCATAGCAGTATTATTTGTAATAGCCAGAACCTGGAAACAACCTAGATGCCCTTCAATGGAAGAATGGATGAAGAAAGTATGGAATATATACACACTAGAGTACTACGCTGCGGTAAAAAACAATGACTTCTCGAATTTTGCATGCAAATGGATGGAAATAGAAAATACTATCCTGAGTGAGGTATCCCAGACCCAAAAAATGAACATGGGATGTACTCACTCATAATTGGTTTCTAGCCATAAATAGGGGTCACGGAGTCTACAATAGGTGAATCTAAAGAAGCTAAGTAAGAAGGTGAACCCAAGGAAAAACATATAGTTATCCTCTTGGATAAGGGAAGTAGACAAAATTGCCAGGGAGAAAATTGGGATCTTGGGGGTGGGGTGGGATAGGGGTTAGGGGAGATGGGGAGAGAAAACGGAGAAGGGAAGGAGGGGGGACTTGGGGAAACAGGAGGATCGGGATAAAGGAAGGTTGGATAGGGGAGCACGGAACCACAATTCTTAGTTAAGGGACCCACTTTAGGATGGGCAGGAAACTTGACCCTAGAGGGGCTCCCAGGTGCCCAAGCGGAGGTCCCCAGTTAGTTCCTTGGGCAGCTGAGGATAGGGAACCTGAAATGACCCTACCCTAGAGCAATACTGACGAATATCTTGCATATCATCCTAGAACTTTCATCTGGCGATGGATGGAGATAGAGACAGAGACCCACACTGGAGCACTGGACTGAGCTCCCAAGGTCCAAACGAGGAGCAGAAGGAGGGAGAACATGAGCAAAGATGTCGGGACCACGAGGGGTGCACCCACCCACTGTGACAGTGGAGCTGATCTACTGGGAGCTCACCAAGGCCAGCTGGACTGTTACCAAAAAAGCATGGGATAAAACTGGACTCTCTGAACATGACGAACAATGAGGGCTGATGAGACGCCAAGGACAATGGCACGCGGTTTTGATCCTATGTAATGTGCTGGCTTGGTGGGAGCCTAGCCAGTCTGGATGTTCACCTTCCTAGATATGGACGGAGGGGGGAGGACCTAGGACTTACCACAGGGCAGGGAACCCTGACTGCTCTTTGGACTGGAGAGTGAGGGGGAGAGGAGTGGGGGGAAGGGGAGAGGGATGGGAGGAGGGGAATGGGAGGCTGGGAGGAGGTGGAAATTTGTTTTTTTTCTTTTCTTTATTCTCCTTTTATCAATAAAAAATTAATAAAAAATTACTATATTACTGAAACTCCTTTTCAATTCTATATAATATAGGTATCTCTTTGGGGAGTATAATATTTGTGGTCCATGAATAGCGGAAAGGAGGCCAGCCACTGGAATTGGTCTAAAACACGCCCAGACACCAAATTCTTAACGCAGAGAGTTATTAGCATGGAGGGGCAAACTATGGCAGCAGAGACAGCAAGGAAGAGAGCAAGAGGGATGTTTCTGCAGGAACTGCAGGACTGGGATCGAAAGGGAAAAGGGAGCATCAGTACTAAGGAGAGCTAGTAAATCCTGATTGGACATTTTAAACAAATAATGAATTCTGATTGTTAGATCTTTGTGTTTTGTCTCAGGAATGAGCCAGTGGCCAAATAAGGGAATAGACTTTGGGGACTAGCTTTAGGAATTTAACAGTTTTTAACAGGGGAAAGAAAAGAGGGTAAAAGGACAAAACCTCTGTGATGTGGGATTCCCCTCTGTATGTTGTCAATACCATTGGTTAATAAAGAAACTGTCTTGGGCCTTCACAGGGAATAGAGGTAGGCGGGGAAATTAAACTAAATACTGGGAGAAAGAAGGGCAGAGTCAGAGAGAAGCCATGTAGTCCCACCAGAGACAGATGCCAGAACTTTACTTGGTAAGCTACAGCCCTGTGGCGATACACAAATTACTAGAAATGGGTTAAATTAAGATGTAAGAGTTAGCCATTAAGAAGCTAGAGCTAATGGGCCAATCACTGATTTAAATACTACAGTTTCTGTGTGATTATTTTGGGTCTGGGCTACTGGGCGGCCAGGAAACAAGCAAACCTCCTTACAATACTTCTGTGCAGTGTTTATAGTGCTCAGGCCTGTGTTTGCCATGTTTAGGCTTCTTAGAGTCCCTTCAAAGAGAAGTGGTAATTTTTGTGTTATTTGATATTTTAGTCATTTTTTAAAAATTAAAATGGATGCATCTTTCTATTTTGCTCATAAAATCCTAGGAACATAATTGTGTGCCCCCATAATATCTGCTAAATACTTTTTGGTCTTTCTGTGGGCATCGGCTCTATGATTAGCACCATGTATGGGGTGGGGAAAGGAATAGGGCTGCTTTTGTGACAGCGTCATAAGCCAGAAGGATATAGATAATCCCCCAGCTATGTTAATGAGCAAACTTCCATTCAGAAAAGGCTAGAGCTTCTCATAGTAGCAAATATCCCCTGAGTCTCAGTGGCCCACAGTCCACAAATTTCACGTCTCTTTTATGTCCTTTGTCTTCTTTGAGTAAACTTCGCTCTCGTGCCACAGCCTGCATCTGCAACAGTGACATCTTAGTGACAGCAAAAAGAGTCGAAAGCAAAGGCAAATCTTGAACTATTCTATTCTAAGTCATTCATTAATTCATTTTACGCTGGCCAAAGTTAGTATCCGGTGAGTGAATTAAACATTCATGTATAGATTATTTTCATACAAAGAGGAAAACAAAATTTGGTGAACACATTGTGTCACATACTTGAATAGTCCAAGTGTGCTTGCTGAGGGCCAGACACCTTCTTGTCCATTTTTCTCATTATCACTCTCTTGATTTCTGGAGCTCATATATCTAATCAATCAATACGGTTTCCTCATTCTTTGTTCCATCACAATGTCTTGTCCCCCCCCCTTTTAAAATCCATCGCTCTTTCATTTGCTTTTAAAATTTTATTTTGAAAGTTTCTGTAAAGCCAGCACTGACTTGAGCTGTAATTTGGATTTTATTGGTCCAATAATTCCTAAAATCATCTGAAAGGAATTTTCATTGTTCTTTGTGTCTATGTAAAGTAAGGTAATGTCTGCATAAACACACCATATTACAGACATATGCATTATATATTAGCAAGCAAACTAAACAGTGTCCAACACTGGGGTTTCATGGTAAGTGTGGGACTTGGGATTTAAGAGTTGTGAGGAAGTTGTAAGCAGCTGTCCATTTTACTATGAGACCAGAGTTGGATGTCAGAACATTTGACTGTAAGAAAGATCACTGGATATGAATTGAGATCTTTTGTGCTACTACCAGGTTACATTCCAAACTCTTGGAGGACCAAACATAAAGGAGAAGGGGGTAAATTCAATGGATGTAATAAAAATAAAACAAAGGAATAAAAGAAAACCCTATTCCAGTGAATGACAAGGGAATTATTTCTAGAGAAGCTATGATGTGAGGACGCTTCCTGAGGATGGTCAGCAGCTGCGAAGAAAAGTCTTTAAGACCCTGCACTCTGATCAAGACCTACCACGACTTCCTTTTAATGCATCCATGTAGCTTATTTGTCGAGTTTCATGTTGAAAATCCTAACCATTTATGTTACAGAATGTGTTCTTACTTAAGGTGACAAATTTTACGACAGGGAAAAGTGTGACAGCTACATTTATTGCAGCAAGTAAAAATACATAAAAGGATATATAATTAAAATTTTGTTTGCTGAATTTCAGATCACACATTCAGAGAAAGCCTATTATGACTGAATTGTAAACAGAAACAGAGGAGGAGTGGATGGGGGGCAGAGGAGAGGCAGGGGTAAGGAACAGAAGGAGAGGAGGGAGGGGAAACTGAGGTTGGGTTGCAAAATAAATGAAAAAAATAAAAGAAAAATTTGCAGAGCTTTAAATTTTTTCTCTCATTTGTTTATTTTGTACTGTGGGAATTAATTATAAAACCTTATGATAATAGAACATTAAAGGCAAGCTTTCTAAATTTATAAGCCCAAAAGTTTCAAGTTATGTTTCCCTAAGTAACTGTAATGAATATCTGTGTGCCAATAATAAGCCACAACGTTAACACAATATGCTATTGTGCAAAATAAACTTAAAAGCCTCTTTATAGCCCCCACAAGCAACATCAAATTTTTAAAATTCTGGTATATTTTCAAGTCCTAACGTGTAATTTGAAAATATAACATAATATAAAATATTATAGCTTATTTTCATATGTAAGTCACTTTCTGTTTTAGCTCTATAAAAGTCACCTTTTCAATTTCAACAACATCTCTGTAGATTTCATCTTTTTAAAATGTAGCATACTTTTGAATATTTAAATAATTATTTGACTAGTTACCTGAAACTAATTTTAGAGAGAAAAAATATCAATTTTTATATTGACCATATTGCTAGAAAGTTGGGATCATAGTTAACTATGTATTGACAACTTTCTTTCAAGCAGCAGAGTTAAATGGTCTCAACTCAAAGCACAATCTTTCTCACTTGATTTCATACCATTTAGTTGAAAGAGTCTGTTCCTTATAAATGCTTGACATTTTTCTGAATAGGAAGTGGCAAAATGCGATAGACAAATTATTAAACATTTGTCCTTATTACCCAGCAACAAGGAGAAGAGAGCACATGACTTAGTGATCTCTCCTTCTGAAGACAACAGCGTTCCAAAGGTCTTTAGCTAAGGCTGGGAGCTTATGAAAACCTTCTGCTCCATGCTGATATGCTGACTAGATGAAAAATTAGATTTCTTTACCAGTGTGGCTTCTGATAGATTGACCATGCTCCAGTGGCACTCAGAAGTATGTAGAAAGCACAAACTAGAGAACATGAAGCTGTGGAGTGGATCAGAAGGTGTGGGGTGGGTCAGAATGTGTGGGGTGGGTCAGAAGGTGTTGGGGGTGCGTCAGAAGGTGTTGGGGGTGCGTCAGAAGGTATGGGACAGGTCTCAGAAGGTGTGGGGTGGGTCAGAAGGTGTTAGGGGTGCGTCAGAAGGTGTTGGGGGTGCGTCAGAAGGTATGGGACAGGTCTCAGAAGGTGTGGGGTGGGTCAGAAGGTGTGGGGTGGATCAGAAGGTGTGGGGTGGGTCAGAAGGGGTGGGGTGGGTCAGAAGGGGTAGGGTGGGTCAGAAGGTGTAGTGGTGTGTCAGAAGGTGTTGGGGGTGGGTCAGAAGGTATGGGACAGGTCTCAGAAGGTGTGGGGTGGGTCAGAAGGTGTGGGGTGGGTCAGAAGTTTAAAGCAGATTTGGTGAAATGTAAGGAAAGGATCAGGGTGAATATTATCAAAATGCATTGTAGAAAATTCTGAAATAATCAAAAAACGTTTTTTAAAAGTAGGCGTTACTTTGTACTTTGTAGTACAAAGTACAAAGTAACTGTAACTTCACCCTTTGATCTTGATATATGAAGAACTGCTGCATATCTTGATTTGACTTAGTATGATCCTCTGTTCTGATCTCAAACTTCAGGGCTGAGAAGTTGCTCATTTCAGATCAGTGTTGTGAATGAATTTCCTTTAACAACTTGAGGTCTTTGGACAACCCTGACAACTAGCTCATCACATAAATAATAGTCAGGAACATTATCAGGCTTGGAAATGTGTCTATACTCTCAACCAAGGGCAAGAAGCAACATACATAAATAACCCTGTCCATCATTTGTGCCCACATGAATTCCTGGCTCATTGTGTGATGTTTATGAAGCAAATAGCAGGACTTTCTAACAAAGTCTAGAATATTCATTTCTTTTCATAAATAGCACAATTATAGGTGACATAATGATACAGATACCTCCTATCAGTTCTTTCCTGCATCCATACTTGTGGGCAGCTTGTAGACCAAATTTTAAACACATTATCAGAAGCGGTAGTCTGGATATAGCTACTCCAGGTAGCAACCCACATTTAAAATAAGGTGGTGAAGCAGATGGTTACCCATGACTTTTTTTCTGTTTTGTCTCCATTAATGTGGTCTCATGCCTTTGTGCTTTTTCTATATGAATGTTTTAAGAAGGCCAAATGTTCACATGTTCTGAGTTAATGAACTCCAGGCTATCAAATGCCTCTTAAAAATGTGAGAAAAGCCCTGGATATATTCAATTGGCTGATTTTCACAGCATCATTTAGCAAATAGTTTGACTAATTGATGTATGTTAATATATATATATATTTATGTTTATGTATGTATGTGTGTATATAAGGAGTTTTACAAATTGTGGAGGAAATTGTGTCAACATGACAACCTGTTAGCAGACCTTCTCCATCATCTCCACACCCTCAAAATTCCTCATGTCCATTAGCATATCAAGTGTTTACTACAAACCCTGAATAGTAAAGTCACCATCATTCTTTATTTCTGTGCAGATGTTCCCTGTCTACCCATTTCCTATAAATGACATTTCACAAGGAGTCTTTCGCATGTGGCCTTTTCCATTCAATGTCGTGATCTTTGAGGTTTATCCAGTTAATATCCTGTGTCAATTACTCCGTTTTTATAGCTAGTGTTCCAAACTGTTGATATATAGCTTCTGCACTTCCAAGAAGATACTTGTGCTTTTTCCATTTTTATGTTGGTATAGATATTGAACTCTAAACCAGTGTCTTACTGTGTATATCTTCCGTAGGTAATGATAGCATCTCTGAGTCATAATTTATGTGTGTATTTTTCAGAATGCCAATACATTGCATCAAGTGGCTATAACATTTTATATTTCATCAACAGATCCCAGATACTTCATGTCCCTCTGACCCAACCCTCATTATTTTTGGTTTGTCTTAGCATAGTCTCCTAAGTGGATAGAAAGGAATACTGATTTAAATTTTAAAAGTTGTGCTCTTCTATTGATGACTGTATTTAAGCACCTTTTTACATGCTTACTGATTATGGGATTACTTTTAGTGAATTCAAGTCTTTTCCTCATTTTTAAATTTTGAAAAACTTTTAACTCAAAGATAAGATTTGCAATGATTTTCACCCATTCTCTGCTTACTTTATATTTTAATAGTATTTTTTTGAAATAGATAATTTTAAATTGGTGAGTTTTACATTTGTCTAGTGAGTTTCTGACATTTAAGAACTCACCATGGAATGCAAGATCATAAAGATAGTTTTATGTACAAGGCTTGTAGTTTCTCCTCTAACACCTAGGTCTATTATCTACTGTGAATAAATTATTGCATATGGTGTGCAGGAAGGTTTTAATTTATAGTCTTGGATATCAAATAGACTATCCTTTCCCCATTGATTCCCTTGGCTCATTTGTACAAGATCAATTGACCAAAAACATGAGGGTTTATTTCTGGACTCGATTCTGTTCCGTTGATCTCTGTCTATTCCTTGCCAGCACCATCTGTGATGACCGCAGCTTATAAAGTTTTGAAATTGGAACATCTACTTCCTATGAGTTTGACTCCAAACTCATCCTCACTCTTCTAAAAACTTTGCATCTCCACATGTATTTTAGGATCAGCTTGAAGAGTTCTGCAAATCAAAAGATTCCATTAACAATTGTGATCTTCAGGTAAAAGTGAGAAACCACCCTTCTAATTGAAAAACACTGAGTTTTTCAATTCAGGGACATGTGCTATCACTGCATTGGTTTAATGTATTATGGCCTTCTTTAATCAGTCTGAAACATATTTGAGGTCTTAATACTTCAAATTTAAAATTTTATATGATTCTATTTCCCAGTACTTTGTTCTTCTCAGGGTTCTTTAGAAAGAAATGTTTGAATTTGTTTTTCATTTTTGTAATTACAATATAATTACATTTCTCCCTTTCCTTTCTTCCTCTAAACTATCTCATCTATCTATTCTTGCTCTCATTCAAATTCACGGCTTCTTTTTTATTGTTATTGTGTTTATATATGCATAAATACATATACATACACACATATATATTTCAAAATACAACCAGATCAGTTTTTACAATGTTAATCATATGTTTGCTTTCACGACTGACCTTTTGCTAATAGGTAATCATTAGCTGACGTTTTTTTCCTTGATAAGACTGTTTCTCCCTTTCTCCGCATGCTCAGCTGCCTTCAGATCTTTATGCAGTATAGTTTGTGGTTTTTCTCTCATTTCCAAATTATTCATTGCCCTTAGAGATGCTACTCGTTTCTTCCTCTTTTTGTAATGGAATTTGGGTACTGCCAAATCTTGTTGAAAATGGATCTGTTTATTTGTATTACTAGGCATTTATTTATTTAGTTTGTGCATTCATGCATTCCAACATTTGAGTATGAATTCACATGACACATTCTGGAAGTGGTTCCCCTCACTTTGTTCTTGAGGCACAGGCTCTCTTTATTTTCTGAAACTGTGCTTCTTATTCAGGTTCCCTGTGTGATCAACTGTCTCCAGCTCCCAAACACTTAGAGATGCTGTACACAGCCAGCTGCAGAACTGCCCCATCTCCCATTCTTACATGAGTTCCGGGGATCAAACTCAAGGAGTCAAGCTTGTACAAAACGTGTTGTTATCCACCAACGTATACCATGGGTCTTCAGTAGGTATCCTGAAAATCTGTTCAGCGTGGATTTTTCTGTGTTTTGATACAGAGAATCAAGTTACTTGATAAGAGATTTGCTTCTTCCTTTTCAGTTTGATTGAATGCATTTTGTTTCTTTTGCTAACCTGGCTGCTCAGATGAGAACACCGCATGTGATCTAACAAGAGTCAAGAATGGCCATCCTTGCCGTGTCATTTGTCTCAGAGGAGAGCCCTGCATCACTCACCAGTGACTATGATCTTAGATGCAGGGTTGCCAAGCTGCCTCCACATGGAGAATTTAAATCAGAATAAGGATTCACTTGCAACCAGATTTTCTGCATCTACTGAGTTGATTGGATGCTTGCTGTTTTCTGCTCTACAGAATTGATTCGTGTAATCATTTAGATCACAAATCGGCCATGTATCTATAAGATGTTTTTTGTCTGGTCACAGTTACCATTGATTTCTTTCATTATTTTAAACTTTCCTATTTTTTTATTTTTGTACTAATTAATTCCTTACTTCTCTCTGCTTTTGAAGCATTTTTCCATTGATTTGTAAAGCACACATTAAGGTTATTGTTTTTGTATTTTATCACTTAATATTTTAAATGATATAATTGTTTGAGGGTGGCATTGAAATAATCTTAGCCGAAAATACTATAAAGTTTTTGGCTTTCATACAAAATTCAACCTTTTCTTTCAATCTTCCCTTGAATGAAAAACCTGGTTGTATTTTGATTAAAGTGCTTTTGCTAGAGCATTGAAACTGTTCCTTAACATTATTTTTTGCACTTTTATTCTTGCTTTTTATGAAAAAATCTTCTGGAGTTCACAATGCCACTTTAAGTGTAATATAATTTTTATCAGAAAAATTTTAAAAAAGTTTCCTTGATGGTGGTAATGACTTTTAATTACACTCCCTTGAACAGAGCTCTCATGTGGCTCGTTTATGGTGCAAGGAATACTGGGCTGTAAACCTAATTGCCTTTGGTGTGTTCCTTGCTGTGAAATCTGCCAGGTGGGAAACTTGTACTTTCATGGTGTTCGAGTGAAAGCCATGGTAATGGAGCCTTCAAAATGTGCCTTCTTGAAGTCTGACCTACAGGAGTCTTCATTGTAACCCCCATTAACTCTTTGCTCCAGGGGCTGCTAAACATTAATTTTTTCTAGGGCTTAAGGTAGTAGATGCAGAGGAGACAGGGAGAAACCTAGTTGTCTGTGAATTGTTCACTCTGCATTTGAAATATGTGGGGTCTCAGTGACTAGTAACTTAGCTTCTCTGAGGGTCTTCTGAGTCCTCATTGTATCACTCGTGGGCGGCAGACAGTCTTTCTCCCAGAGCTGTAGGAAAGACTAAGTGATTGAGGAACACTTTTCTCAGTCTCAGTCTCGCAGCTACTGGCCCCCAAATCAGAGGCCACTTCTCCATAACCTACTCCAGCAGAAAATATAATGCTGCCCTCCCCACAATATCGTTTGCGTTGTTATAAGATCATAAAGAATTGATTTGTTTCTTTTGTTTCGTGGTGCTAAGGTTCAAACCCAAGATCTCAAAGAGGTTATGAGAGAATGACTAATTCTGTGCTTTAAACTGAAAGTAGGTACATGCCTAACCCACATCACAGGTCTTCGTCCTTCTGGGGCTGAATCAAGAATCAAAGATCATCACTTCTAAATGAGCAATAATGCTATATGATCTGGAGAATAGTAGGGGATTATTTTCTGCTTTGGATGTGAGAGAGGAAGTAAGAATAAAAATTAGCTGATTATAATATATCAATAAAACATATTGTAAGACTTATTTACTATGTATTTGTATATCATACATGCAGAATATATGTTTCTCATTGTATACAAATATAAATTTCTGATGTTCGAAAATGCCAGTTTGCTCATAGATAATTGTGAAGAAAATGCAAAATAAATGAGATTCCATGAATATACAGACTATCAATAAATAAAAAAGTCAAAAAATATGAACACGCACATGTATATTTATATATGTATACATATGTACATAATATAATTTTGGTTTTACTCAGTCAAAAATAAATGAGAAAATTAGTTCCAACAGAAATGACTATTAGTGATAATATTTTTGGTTTGGGGTAAGTAATCATTTGTGATATCTACAGAGGGTTATCAAACTATACTTATACTGAGTTAAAAGCAAAAGGTCCCACCCAGTCTCAAGTTGTCAGAGACGCAGAAAAGGGAGAGAAAGCTACTGTTCTGTGCAATGGTTTTAAGGTCACAAAATGTAGGTTTTCTACTAGTTTTACCGTGTCTCACACTTTGTCCAAGCTTGAGAAATAAATGAAATCTGGACCATAGCGTCATCTAAAAGACACGGTAAGAAGTGGCAGCTTTTCTGAGAAACCAGGATTAGAAGCAAAGCTACCTGGAACAGATAAACATGAAGCAAGCAGAAGCATATTCTGTTTTGATTATAGCAATTGCCATAGCCCTTGCCAGCTTTTCTATCCACTGCTTACTTATTGTCTCATTATTTCTTCAGAGAGGCTAAGGTTGAATGTATCATGGCCAATAGCAGAGTTGGTGTGAAGACATTTGTTCTTCTCATGGAGTAAGAGTGGAGAGGTCAGGTACATGGTGTCTATGGTGACTGCTGGCTGGGCTGGAAGGGATGGTGTGTGTCTATAACTGGTCCCTGGAAATTAGGTCACTGTTCATGCTCTGTATTCCTTTCATTTTCCTGAATTCATTGCTGAAAATTGCCAGCCACCTTTCTCTCGCATCTCCCTCCCTCATAACAGCGAAACTATAACTTCTGTGTTTCCTCTGCCTGAACCTGAGAGCAGGATTTACCAATCCTGGTACCTAATAAATCCTGCTCCTCTGACTGGGGGTGTGTAGGCACATGGCAACTTAAGGAAAACTAGTCAAAACTCATGAATGGTTAAAATATGCAGACCTTTCAGCAAAACTCATTACATGCAAAAAGTCTTCAGTAAGGCACTTAATGATCATGGCACGCTGAAGTTACTCCATTGTGTAGGAATGGCCAATGGGTAATACTTTCTCCGACAATTTGAGTAGAGGATTGGCAGAAGTCCTGTTAATTCTTACCTGAACTTTTCATCCTGAGCATATAGAGGCTATCAAATAAAAGCAACCACGGCTGAAATTATGGAATGACAAGAGAGATGAAAATGACAAGAAAGCAAAAGTAAACAATTTCTACATAGGAATGGCTTTACATGGCAAGTATAGGAAGCGGTGAGTAGTAAACACCTTGTAATTTCAATTTATCAAACATCCTAGTTCGTTCAGAAATTATTTTCTGATCTGGATGATGTCTATTTGCCCTTTTTATAGCTCATTGAGTTTATTTAAGAATAATATTTTGTGGTTTTCCCCCTCTTAAAGGATTTTTTAAAAAAGCTGTAGCTACTATTGTTGTCACGAGGATTATTCAGCTTGTCCAGTTCTTCATTATGCCTGAGGCTTGTATGTGCATGTTTGTGAATATGTGTGTACGGATGTATGTGTGTTTGTGAGTATGTATGTGTTTGTGAATATGTGTACATGTGTATATTTGTGAACATATGTGTGTGTGATGTGTGTGTGTGCCTATGTGAAGAAACAGCCCTCTCTTCCAGTTGTCATGAGCTGCATTCCTTACACAGGTGAATGGACACTATTTGCACTAGCTTCTTACAAAGTAAGAGTTTCTGTAGTATACCTGGGCAGGTGGAGCTGGGTCACAGGCAGCTTCCACTTTCTAGTTCAGGAAGAGAGTTAGTGGGCATCATATTGGAGGATCAAGAGGAAATGTTCTGTGTTTGGTACTTGGACAGGTGGCTGTTCTGCAACTGGTCTGCAGTTGAGTCTGGCTCTAGCTAGACTACAGTTAGGTCTCCAGTAGTACAGTTATTACTTGGACTATTGGTGGTTGTGGTTAGCCTCCATTCTAGGGAAAGACAGGACTGACTGCAGACCTGATTGTAAGCTGGATGGAGAGGAGAAGAAGAGTTTGCAGGAAGAAGGGTCCCCTACCAAGGCTAATAGATCCTCAGTGGCCCGCCTGCACTTTGAAGTGGGTCTATATTGTCAAAGTAGTTTTCAATGGTCAGTTATTTCCTCTTTCTACAAATGTTCAACAAATACTGACATTTAGAGTGTTCCAGATTCTCTTTGAACTTAATACACAAAGAAACAAGATTCCACTAAAGTCCTTGCTTTCAGGATTCAAATGGCTGTGTGTGCGTGCGCGCATGTGTGTGTATGTGTGTGTGTGTGAATTTCATCTTGGTCATAGTTGTTGTTTTTTTTGAATAACAGTTTTTATTTATTATTTGAGAATTTCACACACATACATATCTATTGTGGCCATAGCCATGATCAATTCTGCTCTTTCTACCCTCTGCTCCTCCTCTCTTCTGTTCCTCCTCAGTGCATTCCCCTCCTCTACATGGACTTTTTATAGTGTCATTAATAAAAACAGAATACATCTTTGACTTGATGAGCTAAGGGTCAGGAAATTCAGAGAATAAGAAGAAAGACATGTGATATATTAGTATTAAGAAAAACATATAAAAGTAGCAGACAATGTACTCTTTTATGCTGTTTTGCTTGTAGAAAGATACATCTAAATTTCATTTCCATAAATTGCCAACTCTATCACACTTTGTTTTGGTGATTTGATCAGAACATAAATGCCCATGGGCAGGCATGAAGAAGAGATTAAAAATTATAGTTTTATTATTAACTTACTCAATCACTTTGAACCTAGAAAAATAAATATTACCATTAGTTAATTTTTAAATTTTAACTTAAAAAAATTACCAACCAGCATTACTGTGTGTTCATTAAGCCAATTGTTTTGGAGGGATCAATTTAGTGTATGGATAGACACATTTGAAATCATTGAACATAGTGTAGTAGAAGCTGAAGGTTATAGCTATGTGGCCACACAGCAGGCGAGCCTCCCTTTCTGTAAAGGCGTGGGGAGGCACGAATGTTTCCTCTTTACTGTTTCCATGTTAAGAGACACTCAGAGTATTGTGTGGGTGCGAATCTTAGAAACAGTAATGGGATAATTCAATTAAACAGGGCACACTGTGTGGCTCAGCACCATGTGGGTGTGAATCTTAGAAGCAGTAATGAAATAACTCAATTAAACAGGACACAATGTGTAGAATTTTCAAGTATGTTATTCAAATTAGCTAACAGATTATCTTGCTACAGAAACATTTTTTTTGCAGTTAAATATAATTTTATGATTCTTGCCAGTTGAGAAGTCTTCCTGCCCATTCATTTCAAAAAGTTTTCCTTGACTGAATTTCATGTGCCAAGAAGTCCTCCCTTTACTGCCTCAAAAGTAAGACACTGGGCTGGGGAGACAGTTTAGTCAAGATAAAGTCTAAGTTTTACTCCTAGATCTCAAAAAAAAGGAGAAAATGGGTGTGTCAGTGGGGTTGTAGTCTCTTGTAGTGTGCAGGAAGAGACAGGTGGGTCTCTGAAGCTTCTGGCCAGATAGCCTCACCTATGGGAGACTGTATTAAAAAGCAACAGACAATATCAAAGAAATAATATCCAATGTGGTCCTCTGGCTTACACACACACACACTGACACGTACACACTTGCATCTGCACATGCATGTAGTCCCACATACACAAACATGCACGTTAAACACAAAATAGGATATCATTCTTGTCTGTAAACAAAATTTTTTTGTCAACCCTTCCCCTGTCCTGCGGCTACTTTTAAATAATCTCTCATAGAGTCATAATATTAATTACAAACTATTTGGCTGATGGCTCAGTATTATTACTAACTACCTCTTACAACTGAAATTAACCCATTTCTATTATTCTATATTTTGCCACTTGGGTTTGTGTAGTTACCTATTCTCTAGTACATATTGTTGCTCCCACGGCTGGATGGCATCTCCCCTGACTTTGCCATTATTCTCTGTGTATCTCTGCTTGGATTTCTCACCTGGCTATAGACTAAAGCAGCATGTTTGTTATATATTTAAAAAAACATATTCAGAGGCTACAGGGGGTTATCCCACACCATTTCTCTTTAGATAATTTATGCTTACTAAGTGAGATGCATATAAATATATGTTATTATACACTTAGTATCATTGAAGTAAGCCATTTAGTTTCATTTCTGTCTTGCTTAATTTTACCTTTTTATTTTAATTTTATTGTTTGTAAGTACTTTATATCATAATGCAGAGAAGATTTTGAGAAGAAATTCCTCACATTATACAATGAACATTTAAGAAAAAACACTTTTTTGTTTTTAACTTTTAAGGCAATACAACATCTTATTTTCACTATGTATGCCCACAGGCAAAACTCTGAAGAAGGCCATCAGATCCTTCAGCCTTTACATAGGATCTAGTCACCTACATCTCAGAGGTAAATTGTTTTATTTCCTTTTTGCAGGAAGAACACAGGTCTCATAACAACCTGCTTTGCCTGCCCTAACACATCAAGAGCACACAACAGTTTTGTCAGAGGAGAAAGGACTCATATTGCATATATTATTCATTTCCTTTCCTTCTTTATACAGTGTTTCATCTCTTCGTGAAAGAAAGAATCCAGGATCTAAAGGATCCCTTGTCTTTCAGATTTTCTTTTTAATAGACTTCTGCCACCTGAATCTGATCCTTTAATGGTTATAAACATTTTAACACAGACATTAACAGAGCGGGGAGCATATAGCTTTTTTAGGAGTAAGAGAATGATCTAGAAACGTTGTTGAAGTACCAAGTCCATTTGATTACATACTAGAGTGGGATCAGGGAATGAGACAGGATATTTAATCTTCAAGGTCACGTCTGTCATTTAGAAGCACTTTAATAGAGTGATGAATATATTGTTACATATTAAGAGGGGACAAAGAAGAAGTGATCAGTGTAAACCAGTGCTTGGGGAGAAGACATCAAAAAGATGAAATGCACGGAGTTAGAGAATTAGCAATAACTTTAGGCAATTACAGAAAGGCAGACATGTCAGGGGTATAGGTTGTTCTAGCAAACCAAGTAATTGAAGTAATAGTAAGCCAGGAGCAGGAAACTATGTTTGCACTGATGGAAGATAGATTCAATGAAAATAAATTGACATGAGAGAAGCTGGACACTAAATAGTGAATAATATTTTGTTTTCAAAAGGCATTATATGGGCAGCATAAAATATGATAAACATCAACTTTTAGTAAGATTATGAGGAAGTAGTAGGGGAAAACAAGATGGAATGAGGCTAGACATGGTAAAAATAAATAAAAATGTGAAAAGCAAAGTCATCTGGGAAATCAGGATAAGAGTTTAGATTGGGAAGTTGCAGAGATAACCTAGAACTTCAATGATAGAACCTTCAGGTCATTGACTAGATGCGGGAACTTGGAACTGACTGCTTACCCAGTCTTTAAGATTGCTCATGCTATTCATTGCAATGATAAGGTAAATATTATGAAGAAAAATTAGCTCTCAAACACAGATTTAAAGGTACAGAGTAGAAACTTCAGGAGGATAGTTAATTGACATATATATTCATTCATTTCCTCTCTGGGAAGTTTTGTATGCAGGTCTAGAGTTCAGTATAACAGCCTGAGTTGAAGGAAAAATAATCAGAGACATTGCATAATCATCATATTGTCTGTGAGCTAATAGGATTGAATGAAATCTCTCAGTAGACCAAAGAAAAGAGTAACTCAGGAGAAACAAAATATAAGGCACTAATAGTTAAAGAATAACCCAAAAATGAAGAACATCCTATGGGCCCTGTGATAGTTTAGTGAGATAAAAGGAGGGACACTGGCCATATAAAGGCCAGGGATCTCTAATATTTCTTACATGCAAATGGCTTAAAGATTCCAGTAGTCATGAGTACAGAAAGGACTCTATTGTATTTGCCAGTAAGAGCATCAGTGGTGAGTCTGGTGAGAATTATTTTAGGAAAATGAGAAATATGGAAACCTTACTTGTATAGCTTAAAGAGTCGTGGTGAGAAATTTGGCACAGAGAATGGACTCTTTCCTGGAAAGTCCTTGGAGACAAAGTATGGTCCTCCTTTATCAAGTGACACCCCAGATAAGTACAACCTATGAATTGGTACCAGCAGATAATCAAGATTAAGGACCAACCAGAGGTCACTCAAAGGACACTATGAACTTGATGTGGGAGGCTCACAGAAAGAGTCAAACCAAAGGAGGAGAGGATGGCTGTCAGGGAGATGGAGAGGAACCCCCAGCAAGCAACGGCTGCTTCTAAACTCATTCCAAACACATTTAGCAAAAAAAGACATGATCAAAGCATTAGAGAATCCTGTCTCAGAAGTCTGATTGTGCAACTCCAACTTGGCAATTAGTAGCTGAAAAACCGCATTCAGTGCCTGAAAACCACCCACGAGTACTTTGACATTTATTATACGTAAGAGAATACACAACCCTGATCTGAACCAAAATGAATGGAAAACAGAAAGCTATTTGCAATCATTTCAATCAAGTTTCTCCAAACATCAGACCACAGGGTGATATTGCCAAATCCAATAAATAATGTCTTGAGAAATAGCTCATTGCATTTTTTAAATACTTTGTATACACACATATGCGCGGTCATTCTAGAGAGAGCAGTCATCTCAACCATTGTGAATAGCTGCATTTCACCATGGGCTGCAAGTTACAAACAAGCTAACTAAGTTTTCCATTGTTGACTTTTAAATGTTACAAGAAATAAGTAATGAAGAAACATATGTAAATTGTAGGGGTATTATTGTGGAATACCTTAACATATTGGATAGAGGCCTGAGAAATTAAAAATTCTAAATTCTTTAAGAGAAACACTTCTAAAGCCTGATTATAAAAGCTAGAGTGGAGCTTTGAAAGATGGCTCAGTCATTAAGACTGCAGGCTGCTCTTCCAGAGGACCCTGATTTGAGTCCTAGCACCCACATGGCAGCTAATAATTGTCTGCAACTCCAGATTTAAGAGGTTTGGCACCCTTTTCTGGCCTCCATGGATACCAGGTAGACAAGTCATATAGGGACAAGCATTCAAAGCACCCAAACACATAAGATTCAAAAAACAGCATGAAGAAAGTATGATAACTTAAACATTAACAAAAAGTTAATAAATAAAAATGTCTACCTCCTTTCATTAAGAAAGCAAGTGATAAAAAATACTGGCAAGGAAATAGACAGAAGGGAAACCTCATACATGGTTGCTAGGAATGGAAACTAATCTAGTCGCTATGGAAATCAGTATGGACATTTATCCAAAAATTAAAAATAGATCTTCTATAGGAATTTGCTCTACCACTCCTGGATACTTATCCAAAGGATGCAAGTCAACACCTCCCAAAGTTATTCATGCTTCAGTGTTTACCACCTCACTATTCACAATAGTGGCATTATGTACCAGCCTAAGTATGTATTGATCAAAGAATGGATAAGGAAGAGAATGCCACCCTCTTCCCTTCTCTCTGTATATGTGTGTATTTCAACCATAAACAGAATGGTAGTATTTAGTTTGTAGAAAAATGTGCACGAGTAGAGATAATTAAATTAAGCCAGCCTCAGGAGGAAGGACAGATGGCATGTTTTCTCTGATTTGTGGTTCCTAAATTTGTATGTAGATATATACAGTCACATGTCTGTATTAGACACCACTGTAGAAGAAAAGCTGTTGAGGTGAGAAAGGTGGCCTACTGGTAGGGAGTTTAGACAAGAGAGCAGAGAAGGATGGGCACTGAGGAAAGTGTGTTCAATAGAAAAACCTTTGCTTGTACGAAGATTTTAAAAATAAATTTAATAAAATACACTTGACTAATTTGTTTTAGGAGTGGCCTGGTCTTGTTTAACAGCATGCCACTTCCATGGTGTGACAGTATTGCTTTAGCTAGGCTCCTCATATTGCTAGCAGCCTTTAGGCATTCATACATAATCTTTAAAAGGAAAGGTTAGTTTTCTAGCAGTTCTGTTACTTATTTCTGACCACATGGTATAACCAACAGGGTCAATTTTCTCTCCATTCTGAAGGCTGGAAGTTTAAGGATATGGTGTTGGAAAGGTTGGTTTATTCTGATGATTCAATGAGAGACTTGTGCTCCAGAAGGATGCCACCCAAGGTCACTTCTTCACTGGGTCTTTACAACCTCTTCTTTTCTAGATGCTTACCTTTCCTTACAATAATGTGTGGTAATTTGAATAGCATCCATAGAATTGTTTATTCGAGAGCTTGGTCTGCTGTTGGTAGAGCTGTTTGGGAAGGGATAGGAGGTGTGGCCTTACTGAACAGGTGTGTCAGTTGGGATGTCCTTTGAGGTTTGAAAAGCCCTGCCATTCTGGGTAAGCTCTCTCTCTCTTAGTGTGCTATCTATGAATCAGATGTATGCTCTGAGCTACTGCTTCACCCCCATGTGTGATGCTCCCTGTCATGATGGTCACAAACTCTAACACGCTGGAACCCTGAGCCCCAACATGAAATGATCTTTTTATATGCTACCTTGGTCATACTGTTTTATTAATGCCAATAGAAAAGTAACTAAGACATAGTACCAGTTAATATTGGATCAGGGTTCCCTAGTATCCTCACTGAAACTTAATGCATTTATTGAAACCCTTCTTTGAATACAACCACACTCTGAGATGTGAGGGATGAGGAACTGAACAAATAAATTAAGGATGAGAGATATAATTAAGCTCTAATACACATCTTCAGGATCTATTACTAGATAAAAATGTTATTACAGATCTAGATCTCATAGCTTTTCTTCCTCATGGTATCCATAGATCAGAAGCCTCCGGTTAGTTTAGTTTCTGCAGGACCTCAAGCAAGTTTTCACTATGGGTTTTGGTTTCTTGCCAAGCCTCTATGAGGGATCAGTTCTGATCTCACATGTTTGTTGGCAGAATTTACTTCTCTGCATTTTCTTAGAACCAACTTTTTTTTCTTTCTGTGTGACTGTGGCCATTTTAGTTCCTTGCTACATGGATATCGCCAACATAACCAACTTCTGTTATCAAAATCAGTGAAAGTCACTTAGTGGGAGTAATGCTCCAAACTTCAATCAGCAAGAAAGGGCATCAGTTCCCCTTACCTTTGCCATAGTGGATGGTTAGAAATAGACTCAATAGGCAGAACATACAGAAGAACTTGAGCACCAGGAGGGAGGGATGCTGAAGCTCAACATACACTCATTCTATGACAGCCTTCCCTTGCAGAGCTACAGTGATTTAAAGTTATTAAAAGCTCACAGAACACCATAGGAGGATAGCCTATTAGGCAATTAAGATAAAGTATGTCTCTCATCTCAGCATCCATGATGGTCTACAATTTGTTTCCAACCCAGCTTTCTAAATAATATCCTTATCTATCCTTTGATTGCCATATAACTCAGTGCTTTGTACAGCTTGCTCTTTGAGATCCCAGGATTCTATCTAAGTCGCCTTTCTAAATTCTTTGTATTTTTAAATTATACAAGCTCAGAGAATGTTTTCTTGCACTTTTCCAGCTGGGATGATATATCTCCTTAGTTTTTCATTCAACTGATAATTCTTCTGGGGAAATGATAAGATGTTTGCTATGAAATTTAGAGCAAAGAAAGGATCCAACTTTGTCCTTCCCTTGACATTTACGTTCGAGAGGAGGAGACAAGCACTCCAAAGAGTCAATTAAGGAGCTGTAGACAGAGCAATGAGCTGTGCAGAGATAGAACAGGCTACTCTTGGACTGAAAAGAAGAGTAACTTGATTTTGGTTGGAGTACTCAGAAAAAATATGTGGCACTCAGCCTTCAAAAATGGAGTTAAAAATGAGGCAATGACTTCCAGTAACTGGAGGACGGTGAGGATAGCCTGCATTAGGACAGGGAATGATGTTCGCAGAAAGGAAGAAAGGCTAACTGACTCAAAGGCAATGCTTGTTCAGCCATATGAACAGTGCATCAGGACCCTGAAGAAGACTAGAAGTCTTAAAGGTGGCTCAAAGCCACCTTCATTTCTACATAAAGTTGTTGTCAGTAGGCTGCAAGAGCCATTAAGAAACTAGTGGTCCTATCACGTTTAAATGTTCAAAAGCCACTCATGTGATTTCTCTGGATAGAAGATAGATAAGAAAAGGGTTATAAGTTATCTTTGAGATTTTAATGTTTAACTGGAAATTAGTTGCTGATAATAGCATTGTTCATAGCCAGACACTGAAAACTGTATCCCATCATTCCATTAGTATTTATTTCACAGGACACATAAGTAAAAACGGTTTTCACATTTTTATAAGTTGTATAAATGAAACAAAATATGTGAGATTGTGTATAGCCACAATACCTAAAATACTTACCATCTATATTTTTGTGAGAAAGCTGACATTGTAGCAACCACTTAACATGAATCTGTTGTGTGGTTTTTATTATATTCTTCAAGAAATGTGGTCACAATTCTGTGAGGTTTCCCAGTGTTTCTCCAACAGTGTCTTTTTCTCATCCAGCATCCATGTCTGATGATTGTGACTAAGAACCATGACTGATGAAGACATTTAATTTGATACGCTTGTGGGACAGTCAAGTTAAGATATTAAAACAGAGAGTCAGCTATCTGAGCCTGAAGCTCTGAGGAGAAGTCTTGGATGCAAAAAGGATTTGGGGAATTCTTGGGTTATAAATGTTATTTAACACTGCAGGAAGGGATAAGCTTGTTTCAGAATGGAATAGAAAGTGACGGAACGATGTAGAACATGGAATAGCCCTACCGATAAAAGCTAGGTCCGGAAAGGAAACTTAATTTTCCATCATTCTGTGGTCACATAGCAAATTACACTTGCAGTATTAGTAGTTATGCCTCACCTGAGAGGCATGAAAACAACCTCAGTGATTATATTCTAGTAAAGTGATTTCTTCATATGGTTTATTTCTTCTTGTGCTCCCACCTTAGACATGACACTTTATACATAGTAGAAACAATATGTCTCCATTCAAAATTAGCTTCTCAGTCTTTTAAATCTCTCCTCCAATTAAAAAAAATGCTTTAAATAAATTAGTTCAAAGTAGTCTTAACACAATTGCTTTCCATGCTGGTTAAGTCAAGATTTTCTTTTGGTCTATTGACAGGGTGCTTAACAAAATTTTCAGCTTTTTTCCCCCAGTAGCTATTTCTTAAACTACAGGATAGGTAATTATTGGGCCATTTTTAGACGTCTCGTGGGAGAGACGAATTGAGAAAAATCAATTTTGTACCTCTTAAATACAGATGTTATGTTTGCAAATAACTTTCTGTCATATTTGTATAATGTTGTCCCTACATGTTCTTGTGTACATGGATGTGTACATGTGAGCTCAAGAGCACATGTGAGTGCAAACATATGGAGACTAAAAGTCAACCGCAAATGTCTTTTAAAAATCTTTCTACACTTGTTTGGTTGCTTTGTGCCAGTGTCTCTCATTGACCCCTGAACATGCCCCCTTGGCTAGGTTGGTATCAGTGAGCTTCCTAAATCTGCTTGTCTCTCTTCTCAGCTCTGGATTATAGACATGCCATGCTGTGCCTGCAGTTTTTGTTTGTTTGTTTGGTTTGTTGGTGGTTTTGTTTTGATTTTCGAGACAGAGTTTCTCTGTGTAACAGTCCTGGCTGTCCTGGAACTCACTTTGTAGGCCAGGCTGGCCTTGAACTCACTGAGATTCGCCTTTCTCTGCCACCCAAGTGCTGGGATTAAAGGTGTGCACAACCACCACATGGCCAGTGCCTGTATTTTAATATTGGTGCTGCTTATCTAAAGTGAGGTCATCATACTTGCACAGAAAGCACTTCATCAACTGAGCCATCTTCTTCTTTCCACAGGATGCCAGAAATGTGTCATTGTTCCCAGATAATGTATCTTACAAACCTAATGAATACGCAGTAGGCTTAGCTGTGAATGCCCTACTTTAGTTACCTTTAGAAAGGCACATTGAATGAAGTCCATGTCATTCACAAGCATTTAAAATTCCCAGTAAAAACTGTATGCACTTTCCACTCTATAGGTTATCGTAGGCAAATAATTTTATCGAGTATGTTTTGCATTTGCATGTGTAACACAGTTATCTTGAATAATAATTAGTTTGAGATCCATCATAGACCTACCCTGAACCATCTACTCTACATGAACATAAATGAAAGCCCACAGAGAACTCAGTCAGTTCAGAGTACCTGGAAGGCACCCTTTCCAGTCCTCCTCCTGTTTTTCATCTACTAACATCGTTTATGAAATATATACTGCAATGGTGCAGTTTTGTAGTCTTCCTTTGATAGGAATTTGCAATTGAAAAACTTTCATTAAACCTGCAGGTAAGAGTAATGTCAGCTGAATATCTGAAATATAGGATAATCATATCATCTAGAGTTATATTACCTTAGGTCAGACCTCACTTTTTTATCATTTCCATACACAGGGCACTTTCTGATGTTTCTCCATCCAAAAGAGAGATTTTCCAAATCACTGTTTGGCAAACCCTGTGTCCTCGGCCATAAGCCTTGATAAATGAAGTCCATGTTTCCTGTGTCACTGATACTGCCAAAGGCCAGGCAAAGATTTGTAAGAACTCTTATCACAAGTCCGAAAGTCACATTGAGAGTGATTTGCACTGTGGCACTCGGATTTATGATCTTCAGTGTCGCTTTTGGTCCCCAGCACGCCCACTCACTAATCTATGTAAAACAAGGTGCATGTAGACAGTTTCCAGGAGCTAACACTGTTAATTGTACAAAACTTAGAGATTGGATATTGTGGAATATTAGTTGAAAATGTGTTAAATTTTTTATGCTGTGAAACATCTATTTAATGATGCAAAGGTGTGTTGCATTATTTTATCTCTCTTTTGTTTAATTCTGTGAAGTTGTTTTACTAAAACACCCGATGGTCTAATAAAGAGCTGAATGGCCAATAGCAAGACATGAGAAAGAATAGGTGGGGCTGGCAGGCAAAAAGAATAAATAGAAAAATGAAAAAAGGGATCGGGAGAGAAGGAGAGAGGACCAATCCAGCTACACAGCAAACCATAGAGTACAAATATGAAGTGGTAATCGTTTGAAATACTAGAATTTATGACTTGAAATTTAACTCATTTCATCACATTTTTTAAAATTTATTCTTCTCTCACGTAATTTCTCCATCCCTGAATTGTGAAAATCTACTTCTCTTCCTATATCCCGAGCATACTGCACAATACTAGGAAATAGTAGACATAGGTAAATAGTTAATGAAAGAATAAATGGGTTAGTATGATTGCTGTCTTAATTCTGGTTAATATCCAAAAAGAAATCAGTTAAAGAACTGGTCGTGATACTGAGCAAATGTATTCTGATATAATTAGGAGATACCATGTTGATGGACACCAGGAAAGAGGGAAGAATGCCATAAATCTGGGATTGTGATTTGTGGGCTGGTTTTCTTTGCTTTATGTTTAAAAACCACTTATGAGGGGCTGGAGATATGGCTCAGCGGTTAAGAGCACTGACTGTTCTACCAGAGGTCCTGAGTTCAATTCCCAGCAACCACATGGTGGCTCACAACCATCTCTAATAAGATCTGTTGCCAACTTCTGGCCTGCAGGGACACATGCAGACAGAACATTGCATACATAATAAATAAATAAATCTTTAAAAAAAACACTTATGAGTGAGTACATGTGATAATTATCTTTCTGGGTCTGGGTTACCTCACTCAAAATGATGTTTTCTAGCTCCATCCATACACCTGCAAACTTCAAGATGTCATTAATTGTTTTTATGTGTGGTACTCCATCATGAAAATATACCACGTTTTCCTTTATCCATTCTTCTGTCAAAGGACAACAATGAGGGCCCTAAGAGAGACACACATAGTTCTATTCTACATGGGTAGTGGAAAAAGACAAGATCTCTTGAGTAAATTGGGAGCATGGGGACTTGGGAGAGGGTTGAAGGGGAGGGGAGCAGAGAAAACTGTAGTGCTCAATAAATATCAATAAAATGTTTTAAAAGCCGGGCGGTGGTGGCGCACGCCTTTAATCCCAGCACTCGGGAGGCAGAGGCAGGCGGATCTCTGTGAGTTCGAGACCAGCCTTGTCTACAAGAGCTAGTTCCAGGACAGGTTCCAAAACCACAGAGAAACCCTGTCTCGAAAAACCAAAAAAAAAAAAAAAAACATAAAAAAATAAAATGTATTAAAAAATAAAGAAAAAAGAATTCCACAAATCAAGTCTAATTAAAAAACCATGCCTCTCACAGCAGATAGCCAAGCCTTATTTTGGCAAATGGAAAAAGGTGTTTAGTAATACTCCTCTTTCTAGAAAAATAGGGATTTCCTATTTTTGTACATCATTAAGTAGCTAAAAATTATTATTTAAAAGTTACATTTGCTTATTTTTATAAGCTTCCAACATTCTAGCACAGACAGTAGGATACAGCAGGCTATTCCTAGCTGTTCACTACTGTTCAAACAGAAACATTTAACATATCTAAGTCAAAATCTTTCCTTCTAGGCTCAATGTATCACTAAATTCTTCTAGATATTTCAGAGAGAGTACAACAATAAATAAAAATTAAATAAACTACTTCACTGTGTAATTATGCTGTCAAAGGTTCAAACTGTCTTCTGAATAGAGATAGAGGTCACCTAGCATAGTTATTGGTAATCAAGCTTGGGTGTATGTATTTTAATGCTTGCTCCTCTGGAGATCAGTTTGCTTTCATACATTATTTCATTAATCCCTACCCCAATTTTGTAAAAAAGACAGCAGAGGGTACTTTTTGTGCTTAAAGTGTTATTTCTGCTTGCTGTGGCAACCAGAGTCCATGTGTGTTAAACAACTGGGTAAGGGTCAAACCTTTTGTCAACTGCTAATTTTGATGGTTTTATTCTTAGTTCTGCCATTCCCTGTGTGAGCCACACCGCCTGCAGATGCATTCCCTCAGGCTTCGCTGTGTAGTATCCTGACCCATATCAGGGTTGGATTTTATTAAGTAACACAAGGTTAAACCTTTTACAAAATAGGCCCAGGGTCAACAGAGACTGTACTGCATCTTACTTTCTACAAGGTCTTCTTTGTATGAATGCACTGTCAGAATAATTTCATAATCCATTGTTCTGCCGTGTTTGCAGATAGCCGTGTCTGTTTACTGGTGAATAGAGAGCACACAAACATGTCAAGGCAAAGCAGTGAAAATGCAGGATCCTACTGTCAGTAGAATTAATGTTTTCTCCTAACGGCATTACTACAACATCATAACACTCAGTGACTTTGATGTCAGGAACGGAAATGAAAGGAAACAGATTCTGAGCTGCATGATTGTCCTAAATCAATAGCAAACATTATTTGAATATTACACTGAACAGCTCTAATCCTAGTTTCACTTCTCAGCCCCAGGGCTGAAGCCGTTATGCTTAAAGAACAACAGTTACAAGCCAAAAGAGCATTTTGAAAGGCATTCTGTCAGTTTGATTCAAAAAGAATTTCCTGTTCTGATGAAATATAATGTAAATTGATGAATGAATTTCTTTTTTGTAATGAAGAAGGCAAGGTCATCCCTACATAGGAATACATATGTATTTCATATGTATGAACCCCCCCCAAAATGTTTGGCTGAGACCAGATCAAAACAGAAACAGGAAACAAGATTATTTCACAAGTGTCTAGAGATACTTTATAGTAGTGTTTCTTGGATCAGCATAAGGTGAGGCAAAATCTGACAGGTACCCACTGCTCCCCATGTAGAAGGTTTGCTAACTAAATATAGCTTCCCCAAACCTCTCATTTTGCTCCAAGAAACCTTTGACTCATTGGGTAATTAATTCTTTTCACTAGAATGTGCTGTCCAAGTTCTTGAACATATTATTAAGCTCGTCTAGTATTCCTGGAGAGAAACAGAAAATAGACACTGTCCCAACGGTGAGCATTACTCTTAAAGGATAAATACCTCCACAGATGTTTCCCTGTAGATTCCTTGATGAGGATGGAGGCATCACTTCCTTCTCTTTATGTTAGTGCTTCCTCAATCCACAATCCCAATTTCTCCAAGTCATTCAGTCACAGAGAGAACCATGGGCAGGATATCAGAGGCCTCTCAATGCCCTTCTGTCTCCTGTATCTGGTATTTGAGAATGAAATTGTCTCACATGCTCTGTGGCAATTCTCTCTCAAAGAAGGAGAGCAAATCCAACATTAGACTGGTTCGAAGAAATGGCTTCTTTCATCATGACAGATTTAACTGAACAGTTTTAACCTTCCTTTTCTCCTCTGTTCTCTTTCTACTTCTTTCCCTCCTCTTCCTATCTTTTACCATCCTTCCTCCCTCTCCTTTTGCCTCTTCTTCTCAGGCACACACTGTAATTCTACTTGGTCTTGTTTCCAAAGTCTGTTATTTTCCATTTATTTTTTGCACAGAAACACCTTTTCACTGCTCAATAAAAGTGTACTTGTGTTTCAGTTTTCTTTATTTACCATTAAAGTTTGTCATGGTCTTGCTTCCAATAACCTTGGGGCTTCTAGTAAGTGTATTTGCTGAAAAAAATCCTTTCAACAGTAGCAATGATATTTTGTTTTGTTTTATCAAAGAACAAGAGAAAAATAACTTCCATAGAAATCAGCGGGCTGCATCATTAAGACTGAATCTCCTTCAGTGTAGCATTGAGATTTTGGAAACTTCAAGCAAAAGTATTCAATTTTGCTTTACTGAGATTTAATGTTAGTTTTAACTTTTTAAAAAGTTAGCCAAGTATTTAGTCAATTTTTCTATAGATGGTATCCAAATATCATGTTTTTAAAGCTCTAGGTGGATGTTTGGTTTTAATTGGATTACATAGATTAAATCTAAAAATAATTTTGGGGTTAGAAATTTTATGAAAGTCATTAATCGCATAACTTTCAGAAGCCAAATATTTATTTTTTTAATATTTGCAAGCTGAAAGCAAATTGCAAGCTCATTCTCCTCTGACTTTGGTGTTCTCTGAAAGAGTACTTCTGGCATTTCTATTGCAAATCTGACATTTGGGGCACAATTTATAAATACTTTCCTTTAAATTTTGCATCATGAACATTTTAAAAAGTAAGAAGGAAATGTATAAAACTCTCTCCCAAAAAAGCTGCATAAAATTAGTTGTTGAGACACTGGGTTGACAGAACATTTGCATTTGGTGGACTGTGCTATCTATGGACCTAGAGCCTCAACCTCTCACGCCATCTAGGAGTTTATTTTAAACCTCTTAAGATTTGCAATGAAAAAGTAAGAGAACTGCAATGAGCAGCAAATAAACATGAACGTGAGCCCCTGTAGCCTGCTAGCTCCATGTTGTTTCTGTTGTATTTGATCTAAAGAAGCATTTTCAAGGAGGACTAACAAAACACATTTTGAAATAACTAGTTAAACCAATGACAAAATTGGTAAAGGAGAAGAGGGGAAATGGCTTTGATTTCCATTCTACTTAAGGTCACACACAGGTCATATTTCACACTGCCTCCATTTTCATATATTTTAATAGACTCTGTATAGGAAATTTAAATAACGATGGTGGAAAGAATCAGAACTCCAGGAGCATACCCGAACGTCACTTTAACACTAACCTCTAAGTGACAGACAAGGGAACAAAAGCAAACGAAAGAACACTTTCTCTGAGTTAAAAGGCAAAAGACGTCTGTGCCCTAGCTATTGATGTGAAAGGAATATTTGATAGCAATGGCCTTGTAACAGGACAGTCTGGGTTTAGAATTATTCCAGGAGATTGAGATTAAATACCAAAACATTTATTTTATTTAAAAATTCATTTGAAATGAGAGACAGAAGGGTCAGTCTGCTCTGTCCTTCAGTGTTTTCTAATGACAATAGCATAGCGGCTGAACGGCACCCGTTTCTTTCATGTCTTCCCCTCTGTGCCTCGCCAGAGCCGGCATGTACTTCTAAATAACTTTGCTTTGGTTCCTCAGTAAAGGATGCATTTTGGGTCTTACTTATATCTGGGACTCCTGTTTCTTATGCCTTTTAAAGACACACGTAGCATCTTTTCAGATAATAGCTTATCTGCCAGGAAGAGGATAATTGCAGCTTCAAGCACAATTTCAGGCTTCCCAGGTTGAACTCTCTAAGTATTTCCTTCAGACATAACCTTAAAAAACAGCTTTCTTTCCCATGGGTGGTATTCTACTTAGTGCTCTAATTTACATGTCTGTTTTCTTTTGCATTGTGTGACACATAAAATAATTTAAAGAAGTCCTGAGTGAACAGTGCAATGTCTGCCACCCAATCACTCGAGTCAGTGTGTAATAATTGGACTGAATATATGGATAGGCCATTATGAGACTTGTTAAAGTTTATGTCAGGTCCACACAATAATTACTGAAGGCCTAATTCAGACCAGCTTTCCCTGACAAAATCAAATAAAGGAGGTACTGGATACACCATGCTTCAGAGGGATTAGCCAATTCTCTCTGCACAGCGGTGACCTTTGTATCTCTCCGTTAACGAGTGGGAAAGATTTAACGGCACCGCGGGTGCCCCGCTATTTTCCGGCCATTATTTAAAACATGTCAAAATGAGTTCTGCAACGTTTCCGCCTTTTTAAACCTCACCTGTTCCCCACTCACAAGTCACAATCCTCCCGTCCTTCTTACCCTCTTTCCTCCCATTTTTTGCCCACCTTTCTACCTTTCCTCTCTCATTTTCTCCTTGCTTCCCTACTTTTTTCTAATCCATCTTTCTTTTTCTTTTAGTCTTTCTGTTATCCTGTGTGTGTGTGTGTGTGTGTGTGTGTGCATATGTGCGTGCATGTGTGTGCATGTGTGCATGATCTGCACACGCTGGAAGTCCTTTAAGACAGTTGCACTGCTTGTCCACCAGGAACAGAATCTCTACACTGATATTTGCCTTGGAGGTCGCCCCTTGTCTAGTGTTCTGTGATTTAATCGCACACTGGTTGCAGATCGGAATCTGTTAGAGGAAAGACAGATGCAGACTCGATGAGGTAATCCTTTGCCCTCCACATCATTCTTCACTTAAGTAGTAGTCAGCATGCAGCTTTAATTGGCAGTCAAATCAGAACTCTGTTGACTGTAGCTAAATGCATGTTACCTAATTGTATAATTACATAACTTCATGCAAAATTCAAGGTATGGATGCACTTCCTAAAGATGGAATCTCTGGGTGTAAATCAATGATTTACTTTTTTGAAATCTTGAAAAGTTCATTTATTCATTGGCCTGTGACTTCATGGGTCAGTTAATTACTAGATTTCAAAGTTAATTAGGTTAATGGATATATAAGCAGTGCAACAGATATGGATCCAGTTATTTTAATGTTTCATAAATGCAGCTGCCTTTTAATCTTTTCCAGTGTTACAAATAATTAAAATTATGCACATTAAATGAAGGTTTATATTTTTCTTTTGTCTTCATGCACACTTGTCAATTGTGTCTACATTAACCGATATTTTAAAAACGTATAATTTTATTTAATTTTAATTGAAATGGATAATTATTTTGATTTCTTAAATGTTGTCTTCATAGATTAATTGAAAAGATTGTGATGTGGCTTTTATCTGTCTTCTATTTACAATTGTTCGACCTATGGATTTTCAATTTTATGAAACAATGGATAAAAATGTCAGTTCGAATTTTGAATTTAGGTGAGGGGCATGCTGTATTATACTCTACCACAATGTGGAGCAGCCTCAGCAAGCCACAGCTGCAAGCACTCCTAGTCAGCAGCATTAACAGCCAGTGTAGTGTGCTGCCCTATGTTATTCAGCTATGATGCCTAAAAGTTAGGCAAAATAAAGGCCTTTGGGAAAGAGCAGACTCATCCAGGACTTAAGCTCTCTGCTAGGTGAAGAGCATTTGTGACTGAATTTCTTACTCCCAAGGGAAGTCCCTTGCCTTAGACCATCCAATGACCCAGACTTCCCAGTATGCAGGAACTTGTTCCCTTTCTAGAAAGTCCATTACGTTCATTGGCATCTCCAGAAGTTTTAAAGTTCTTTTATTTTCCTTTTAATGTTGAGTCAGTATTTTCCACTCTCCATCTTCTTCCCACCAGTTTCATTCTGTCACTGAGACTAGGTAACTAAACTGATTCCTTTCCCATGACAACCATTCAAACACTTGCACTCAGATGCCATGTTCTCCGTGTCTTTGGTTTTTTAGCTACAAAAGCTCAACTGCCAGTGTCAAGCTGTAGAGGATGAACCTTCATAGAACCTCCATGGGCCCAGACATCTTCCTTTGGATGTTATCTAGTTCTGCTTAGAGGTTCCCAAAGGAAGATAGCCTACTCCACATATATACTATAAACAAAAAAAAACTTCACAGAAGAGCCACTATTTGTTGCCTGATTACTTGTTGTTTAATTTTAAGCTACTTGTTCAACCCATTTAATGCATAAATGGTCAACTAAGTTAAAATAAATAAAGCCCTACAAGATAACTTCTCTTCTAACTTATGAAATTGCTGCAAATCAAGTTAAAGTTTGCAAGAAAAGATTCTGAACTCTCTAAATACACTATTTTTGTGGGAGAATAATTTTGCATCTTATAAAGATTTGTCACTTGTTTTGATTTAATACAAATGCTGATTGTCCAGTAGCCAGACAGGAAGTATAGGCAGGGCAATCAGACTAGGAGTATTCTGGGAGGAGGAAAGGATCAGTGTGCAGTCACCAGCCAGATGGAGAGGAAGCAAGATGAGAATGCCTTACTGAGTAGGGTATCAAGCCATGCGACTAAACATAGATAATATTAGAATTTAAGTTGTAATAACTAGTTAATAATAAGTCTGAGCTAATACACCAACAAGTTTATAATTACTATAAGCCTCTATGTGTTCTGTTGGGATTGAACAACTGCAAGACTAGGCAGGATAGAAACTTCCATCTCCACACTGTGATATTTTTAATCTTAATTTATGGGGTCCAATTTATAATCTTTGTGCTCAACTGTGCATTATTTAAAAATATGAAAAAATACTATTGTGTTTTTACCCATGCATTATTTGTTTGGGTTAATTTTTATGCTAATACACACTATGAAATACTAACCTGAAAGAGTGGCATGCTGTATCTGTCTGTTCTGTTCATCCTGTAAATAAATAATAAAGGTTTAAATCATGTTCAGAATCATCTAAATAAACAGGCAAAATATTCACATATAGTGTGCTAGGTTAGGTAAAACTCAACAAGGTAAAAGAAAAGGACAAATTCCCCTACTCCTTTGAAATGTATCATCCTATAGTAAACTTCATAATGTACTATGGATAGATGTGCTACCATTCCCCTTTTACAATTATAAACCTAAGCTCTAATGAGTTATTAGAAATTGCATGGTTATGAAATGGTGTTCCTACTACTGAGTGATATCTAGGGAATCTAGTTTAAAAAATCCAATGTGCTATCAGTAAAACTTTAATAAGCTGCAAGATGCTGACAAATAAGAATAAAGAAAAGGACACGTTGGCTCCTTAATCCAAGAACAGTAGTGTCCACATTTCTTCTGGAAATGTAAAAAAAAAAGAAGTGTTTGTGTATGAAGGAAGGTGAGCCTAGAGAGATGGCTCTCCTGGTACAATCCGTGTCCAGCATGCAGGAAGTCCTGACTTCAGTCCATGGCACCTCACAAACCAACCCTGTATGTTAGCACTGGCCTCTAATCTGAGCAAGTGGGAGGGGAGAGCAGCAGGGTCAGATGATCGAGGTTATCTTTAATTACATCGCAAACTTCTAGTCCAGCCTGGGCTACATGAGAGCCTGCCTCAAATTCTTCCCCTATTGCCTGTTGACTTAAAGAAATAATTTTAGTGCAACGATGATCCACTGGTTCTCTTAGATTTCTCCATGTGCTTATATTTTTTCTTTCAACTCCTAGACTTCTCACACTCTCCATACATGGATGAGGTTACTGGACATAGCTTTCTACAGACAATGTTATGTGTGTGTTTAAGACTGCATTTGTGTACTCTTACCAATGCTTATGTAACATGAAACAACTACTGCTGGATGAAACAATGTAATATGTGTGTGTGTGTGTGTGTGTGTGTGTGTGTGTGTGTGTGTGTATACATACATACACATAAGGAGAATGGTCCCATTACAAGATTATCTTCCTTTTGAAATGTTACAGATTGAAGGATATAAGAGATGTAGGTAACATTCTCCATAGACTAAGGTCCCACAGTTATAGAAAATAGTTTGAAGGTCATGTCACGGAGAGGCGATCAAGAACTACTCAGAAGATAAATCTGCACATCAACTAGTTTGATGATAAGAGAAAAAGGAAAGCAACCAGCAAAGGCCCCGATGATTCTGAAGGTGCTGGTTTAGTCAATTCTAGGCAAACAATTGATAAGGAAAGGAGGTGATAGATGGCCGCTTTATAAGTGGAAAAAGGGGAAAATCATCAATACAATTTGAGCAAATTAAACTGGTTTGCCCGTGGGTCACCTGAAAAAGACAGACAAAAATCCCCCTATGGCACCAGACGTAGAAAATACACTCTGCAGTCAAAAGCATTTGGTAGCTACTCTTATAAGCTAGCAATGTGAACGCAATGGCCTCTACATTTGAAGACATTGCAAAGGTAAACAGAAGAATTCTTAGAGTTATTTCCGCTGGCCTAAGTAATCCAGTGGTATATGCTTTTTCTAGTGTGGGCCAGTTTCCTAAACTCACGAGCTGTGCCTACAAAAGTATCAAATGAGTCATCGTAGGATTGCCCTACATATTGTCACATAAAGCCCTAATGTGAAAGACCATAAGTGTATCTTTCTACAAGGAGCAATTCACTGAAGATACCGATTTAAAAAAAAAAATTAGTCCTTTGATATAATGAAAAAATAGAGAAAAGATGGTGGATTTAGATGATATCGCAATTGATGGAAACAATGAACTGTTAAATCATGAATTCTCAAGAATGTAATGGATGATATAACAGTAATTCTATCTAAAGGTAATGTTTTATATATAATTTGAGTTTTGCATAATTTTATTAATTCTTTTAAGTATTTTTTTATTTCCTTAGCATTTACAACCCTCTTGCTTAGTGTTTGCAAAACCTTGCTTGTAATTGAATACAATATTAAGCAAGAACCACTATCAACAGTTCCCAAAGCCTTTTTTTCCTCCTTACTTTATGAACTGGACTTATTTGATCTCCACTGGTTTTTAACTTTTTTCCCCTTGAAATTGAAAATAGATTTTTCTCTCATACAATACATCCCATGCAGTTTCTCCTCCCTGCGCTACTCTTAGCTCCCCCACCTCCTCCAGATCAACTTCACCTCCATTTCCTATTCAGGAAAGAGCTGACTTCTAACAGGTAACAGCTGAGCAGGACAAAGCAAGATAAGACAAATCAAAAGCCCTCATATCGAGCCTGGTCAAGGGAAGCCAATAGGAGGAAGAGTCCCAAGAGCAGGCAAAAATGTCAGAGATACACCCACTCTCACTGTTAGGAGTCCACAAAAACACTGAACTAAGAGTCCTAACTTATTCTCAACAATATTTCTATTTTCCACTGCTACTCAAATATCCTTTGAACTTAATTTGTGGCCATTGTCAATTCAAGAGTTTTCCAGATTTCAAACATGAAGTCATTTAAAGTTATTAAGTTCTTTCCTTCCTACATGTCTTGGGCTTCAAGGGCCCCTTTGACATATGTGTAGATTACATTTTAAAATAAATGATAATGGTTGAATTAAACAGAATATCTTTTTTAAACATGGAATATAAATTAGCTTCTTCTTTGACACTTAAAATTTTTTTCTTGGACTTAGACATAGACATTCAAGCTAAACCATCATTAAGTTCTTTGTAGCTAAATCACAGAGTCATAAATTTAAGTATAAACTTATTAATGAAAACATAATAATATAAGGTAAGTTATGAGAGCAAGAAGTTCTGCCCAGAACCCACACACACACACAAAAAAAGCTCTGTGTGAGGGCCTGTGTCTGTAATTCTATCCCTAGGAACAGAGAGACAGATGATCTCTAGGCATACTGTCAGGCAGTCTGAATCAAGATGAGCTTCTGGTTAGTGAGAGCGACTGTCTTAAAGAGGTAGACCAACTTCGTAAGAATGACACTCAAAGCTGTTGCCTAACTTATACATATATGTACTCTCCATATACATGTGGAACTGCAGGAACATGAACAGACATGTATATACATATACCCAAATAAAAAATAAACAGGATGTAATAAAGTCAATAATTTAAATTTGGTAAAATTAAATCAAAAATCAAAATTATTCAATCCTGATTATCATCAATGTAATAAGGCAATATAGCCTGACTATTTTTGTGAACTCTGCTTGTTTTACCCCCAGAATCATATATGCAGAATTTCTTTCAGTGATTAAATTGTATCTCAAGAGTATAGATTGCCAATCCACTGTGGACTAAGCCAAACAATATAGTAAAAATGGAAAGAAGCGCATTTTTCATTGCAGTCTATTTGGTGGTACCAACAGACCGTGATGGTAAGATAATGTCTTCTCACTCTTTAGAAGGGACTATTCCACTTCAGAACCACAGGACCAGTGAGAATATGTGTGTACCTTGTTTTAGAGACCTGCAGATTAGAGTAAACTCATAAATGATTTGATTCAAGATCATATTCCTGAGCGGACAGAGAAGTCAGCATGTCTGTCATGTGGGCATTTATGTAGTAGCCAGTTTAGATTTATTCTTCACCTCGTTGTCTGCTGCCGAGAACGGGCACGTAGCTGAAGCGATTTTATTAGCCGTGATGCACGTGGAGTGCTCTTCGCAAGCCTCTTTTTATCACACTTTAAAAGTCATTCTCTAATTTAACAACGATATTAAGAGAGCTCTTTCACTCAGCCCAATTACGGGAAAGCACACTCATTTTTTTTAAGGGGTTAATCTTTAGGGATGAAACAGATTATCAGCTTTTGAACCAATTTAAGTACAATCTCCAGAAACAAAGCCAGGACAAATAATTATTGGCAGTTCACAGAAGGCATCCTGTGCCCACTGCTCGGCAGGATTCCGTTAAAGTCAGCTTGCTTGTCTTAATGGCAAACACCTGTGGTCCAAAATGCATGAAGACAAATCAAACTAACTGTGCTCTGAGACACTCAAACTAAATTATGGAAATAAAAATCTCCTGGTCTCAGCATCAGCCATGTCCCTCTCTCCCTTGAAACAGATATTAAAGAGAGACTGTTTAGAAAGTATTATTTCCCCAAGGTATTCCGGGACTCTCCACATTGTCAAAGACCACATCAACTAGAAGACAAATTCTCAAGACTCCTTCGCCATTGTTTCAGAGTCCCAGGAAACAATTCTAAAAGAGCAAGCTTGTGAAAAGCCATGCAAATTCCTTACATCTTAGACTTGGGGGATTATTCCCATATCAAAAAGTCACAGAAAATTTTCTATACCACTTACACCAGAAAAGGGATTTAGAGTCTATCACTTTTTATATAAAGAAAAAAAATTAACTTAGTTTTTATTTTTGAAATAGAGAAAAAATAAAGTTGTTAATATGATCTGATAGAATTGCACAAGATATAATAAAAATGACAAAATAATACACTGCGGATTAATGGATGCTTACAGGAAACCCAAAATTGGTCTTTGGAAAAATTATATGGAGAACCAAGGGAAGGAGAGGTTGTCTTGCTAGGGCACATATGTTGTTTTCTATATCTGAGGTAACATTTCTACTTTTGCTTTTGTGTTTTACTGGAAGAATAACCATTACATTAGACATTATAGTAGACAGTTTACTCAGCGCAGAAACATTTTCCTGGGGCTATTAAATTTGCAAGATACTGGAAAGGAATGACATATAACTTATTCCAATGATTTTCTGGCCAAAAATGACTTTTCTCTTTTGTAAAGGGAGAGGCAATCATCATAAGAAAAGCAACATCCAGGGACTCAGATGCCTGTGGAGTAAAGTGAGGCAGGAGGCTGTCCTTCTGCAGCTACACAGTCATCCAGGGGATTGGAAAACTCTTTCAGTTTTGCCTCTTCACTCCTAGAGCCTGCCATGTTGTCCCTCCATGTTGTCTAGATGGGGAAGTAGGTATCTCACATTAGGGAAGGGGAAGCAACAGGTGACTGATGGCATCAAATGTGAGTGCAATTGTCCAAAAAAAAAAAACAGTAGGGAGATTTGGGAATTGTGACAAACATGAAAGCATATGTTCCTCTAATAGAAACAATCCAGACAATCACACCATTTAGGCACAAGGCCCAGGGACCCTCTATTGTCCAGCTACGCAATAACAAAACCTGAAATTCCCAAGTGTGGTGGCCTATGCCTGTATCTCAGAGTTTGTAAAGCAGAAGCAGAAGCGAAAGGAGAAGCGGAAATGGTAGAAGCAGAAGCATTGCTATGGTTCTGATGCAGCACAAGTTACTTAGATAGTACCAAACCAGCATGGATAATAGAGAGAATCATGTCTCAACAAATGAATGAAACAAAACAAATGTAAAACTACCCCATTTAGCAGCAACTACCAACAACTAGATAAGAAAGTGAAACAGGTCATCTAGACTGAACCAGGAATCTGATATTATAAGTGCATCAGTTCACTTCTTAGTTTAAATCCATGTTTGATGACGATTTGTGATCAAATGTCACCTAAGTATACTTTTCATTCAACTGTCATTTAAACACAAAGTAAGTCAACACTCAGCAAGCTGAACAACACCTCATGTCTCTTGGCCTCGTGATTTCTGTTGGCACAGGTTTTGGCATTCCTGGTTATAGAAAGCAGACTCTAAGGCTAAACAAAAAGAAATTCAGAAATGAAGGAGAGTTGCATGCAACTCTCTCCAAAGCCCTGGTAACTACTTACCTGGAAAATTCCTAAAGGACCTGGAGAGTGGGTACTCCTTAATCCTGGACATTGAGTGCTCCTTAGTCCTAGACAAACATCAAATTAATACTTCTATTTTGCTTGACACTAACAATCAATATTATCTAGAAGTTGTCTATGCATTGCAATATATGTTCATTCCAAAAATATTATCTGCACTGAATTCAACATAGATACTGCAAAGTATGTTAAATGCTTTGAATATTAAACATGTTTCCTTGGTTTTGTCAACTAGTTTTCTTGTCCCAAATGCTAAAGATCCACAAATGTTTACTAGTTTCTACATTCTTTTATTTATTTTTACAAACTATAATTGTCAACTGTTGTGGAATTCCCTTCTATATGCTATGAATATGTTTTATTGCCACTGGTTATTAGAGAAGCTGTTTCAGCCAATGACTTAGTAGAGTAAAGCCAGACAGGAAATATGAACAGAGGTATAGAGAAAAAGTAGGCAGAGTCAGAGAGATGCCATGTAGCTGCCATAGGAGACAGATGCCAGTCACCAGTCGGAACCTTACTGGTAGGTCACAGCCTCATGATGATACACAGATTAATAAAAATGGGCTAATTTAAGATGTAAGAGTTAGCTAGAAATATGCCTAAGCTATTGGCCAAACAGTGATGTAATTGTAGATTTTGTATCATTATTTAGGTCTGGGCATCTGGGAAACAAATCAGCAGTCTCTTCCTATAGTCAACATTTTGTGTAAAAATGTTCCTTAAATTTCAACAAACATGTAATGTTTTTACTATAAAATGTGTACCATACGACTGGAGAAGTGACCTGGTAGGTCACAGCATTTGCTTCAAAATCTTGAGGTAGTAAGTCGATACACCAAACTCACATAACAAGTTTGGTCTCTTATTCATGCTTGTAACTATAGCTCCAAGAAGGAGCTTATAATGCCAGGATTTTGCAGGGCAGAGACAAGAGGATTTCTTGGGCTTCCTGGTTTCCAGATGAGCTGGAGAAAAAAAATATAAGCCTGAGATTCCTGGAAGAAAAAATAGGAAGTGACAGAAGAAAAAACCTGACACCCTCTTCTGATCTCTTCCTGTGTGCATGCAGGCTTGCAGGCTTACACAGATATGTATAACTCACACACACACATACACACAAAAATGTAAATAAGTATTCCATAAAATAAAACAATCGGATTGAGTGATTACTCCCTTCCAAAGCCATCTTACAGATCAAATTAATAGAAATGGAGCAATCCCTTTATAATAAAGTAGTTAACCATTATGTCAGCTGACTTCACATCATGGTCACATGTACCCAAGAGAAGCAGGGTAAATATTTTGGTCATGATTGGAGAGACTTCAGTCTGCAGTCACTAGTCCAACTATATCTGAATGAGGTGAAGCTTCACAGCCCAAAGGCCGGAGGAAAGCAAAGCTGCTCTGCTCATGAGAGGCAGGAAAGGAAGAAACTAAGGAAGTTAGTGGGTTGAGGGAAGGGGAAGTGAGCAGACGGGAGAGGACAGAGGACAGAATGAATCATAGGTACGGATACAGCCCTCAAGGGCAAGGCCTGAAGACACAGTCTGTTTCAGAGTCCACCCTCTAAGTTTCCACCATTTGCTAATAACACCCCATATTTTATTTTATTTTATTAGTAGTATTATTATTTTTGATTTTTCGAGACAGGGTTTCTCTGTAGCTTTGGTGCCTGTCCTGGAACTAGCTCTTTTAGACCAGGCTGGCCTCAAACTCCCAGAGATCCGCCTGCCTCTGCCTCCCAAATGCTGGGATTAAAGGCGTGCGCCACCACCGCCCGGCCAACACCCCATATTTTAAACCCATCATTGGGTTGTCCCTACATAAGGACAGCTCTCTCATAACCTAATCAGTCCTTCAAAGTCCCATCACTGACAATTGCTGTTCTAAGGAACAAGCTTCCAACACATGAAACTTTGAGGGGGTATTTCCTATCAAAACTCTAATTACCATTAAAAGTGGAAAGAATAATTTAATTCTGTTTTAAAATAGTGGGCTCAGTGTGCAAGCATCCCTGTCGTGTTATCTTCACTTCTGGAAGAGAATGCTAGGTTAAAAAGCTTTTGTGCTGCCCATACACCCTGAATCTTTAAGAAACAGGACTTGGATTCATGAGATAGCTTCTGTAGTTTCTTCTGCCTGCTTCAACTTCAAACTAGTCCAGGTCTCATTTGATAACACTGTGGAAGCTAAAAACAAAAACACAGAAATGAAACCCAAAAGTTTCTGCTTTTGTGTTGCTGCTGTTGTTTAATGTGAATTTGGTTTCACAGACACCATTTCTGGAATCGCACAATTCTTCAGTGCCAAAATGCTCACATTTGAACTCATATTTACGTGCTGATATCATGTCCAAAGTTGTCAGGTTTATAGTCGACTTCCTCTAAATGCCTCTGAACCGTAGTGGCTGTAGTTAGTACATAACTTTTGCTTTGTTCATTATTATTTTATCCCATTGCTGAAAGATTTCTTGTTATGGAATAGCATCTCTATCAGTGCAGAATTTAAATGCAGTATATAGATCTCCAAAAACGTGTTAGACATAATGACTCCAAGTTTCAGATTTTTCAAATAACAAAAAGGACAGTTTCACATCCACTAATATCTATCCATACCATTTGCAATACTTCTCTATGGTTAGAGCTCTTGTTGATAGAAGGGAGTAACATCAGACATTGGTATAACTTCTGAAGCCAACAGACTGTTTTGTTCTCAGAAAGATAGTCTCATCTATAATACCAATGAAACATAGCTGTGGTGATTGGAACCAAGGAAGAAACACTACTGCATTTAATGTTCCTGAACTGAGATTAAATGTAAGCTCTAGGGGTTAGGCATTGAGGAAGCAGAATCAGCATAGATGTAAATAATCTTGTTTTTTTTCTGTTAAAAATAGTTTCAGAGTACATAATAGTATTAAAAATTGACATAAAAATTGAGTGAAGCTCAAAGCAATAAAACGGACCCAACCATTACTTAGTTATTGGAACATCAAGGTCAGTTGCAGAATACAAAATCTCATTGTTTCCTTCACTGATCCGATTACATCATCTTAATTATTTTATGCTGTCATTGCCGACACCAATATTCACCAGACTGGTGACTTCCTGGACAGCCAGTCTATGAGAGGTGTTAAAAATCAATTCTTTGGAAGGAGTCAGAAGAAATGTGGTTCTAGTTAACTCTGGTTTACACCACCAACTGCTAACAAAGCTGTCAAAATGGAAAACGGTCCAGCTGCAGAGCATGGAAGAAATCTCTTGTTTGGAATCTGAATATGTGACAGAAAGAAAATGCTTACTTATAACCCTTCCATTGCTTTCTAAGACTGGTGAATTGTGCTGAACTGTGGGTCTTTTGTTTGCTGGATTTTCACACAGAAAATCGTCATCATTCTAATGATCTCTGGCATCCTAAACACAGTAGTGGGTGACAATTCAGGGTGCTGAGGATTGAAACAAGACAGACCTCAGTGGCTTTGAGTTAAAAAGGCAGTGCATTAAGAATGAAAAATTCAAAGGAACATTGTTGGAGGAAGGCCACTTGTTCGTTCCCTGACTGCTCAGCCCCGAAATAATCACACAGAAACTATATTATTTAAAACATTGCTTGGCCCATTAGCTCTAGTTTCTTATTGACTAACTCTTACATATTAATTTAACCCATTTCTATTAATCTGTGTATCACCACATGGCTGTGGCTTACTGTCAAGGATCTGGCTGGCAGCTTGAGTTGGTTCTCCTCTGGCAGCTCCATGGCATCTCTCAACTCTGCCTTCTTACTCCCAGCATTCAGTTTAGTTTTTCCCACCTGCTCTACTCTACCCTATCACAGACCAAGGCAGATTCTTTATTTATTAATCAATAAAAGCAACACATATACAGAAGGTCTTCCCACACCAGTTAGTTTTACACTTTGAAAGAAAATTCGCAATCGTGTATAGATGAAATATGATGTAGTTTACTACCCACCATTATAAAGAAGGGAAAAATAATAAAAAATATTCACCCGAAAGATAATTTCAGAGACTGTAAGATTTAATTTAAGCAATTTATATGAAGGAGAAGGCGAGGGAGGACAGGGACATTAGGAGATGAAGGGATGTAAGGGAGAAGGAGAAGAGAGTGAGCAAAAAGAAGAGACAGGGGAGAGGACTGGACAGGCACAGGTGAATGTGTGTGTTCTATTTCCCAGATCAACACTTCAACAGAACTGCTGGAATAGCACAGTCATGGGGAGAAGGCCAAGGCAAGCCAAACTTTGAAATTAAGCAGCACTGAATTCCGACTCGCAGGATTAAGGAATGCAAAATGCACTAGACTGTGAGAAACCTCGCCTACATTTGCAATGCCTTGCAAGTTAAAAATGTCACAATACATAAAAAATAGCTTTTGTCTTTACCCCTCTGGACCAGTGGTCTGAGGTTTAACTTGCAGAACCCGAGGGACTCGGTGTTTGAATCGCCCAAATATGCATTCCCAGCATTGAAGTAAAATACAACGGAAGGGAGGGGAGGAATGAGGGATATTAGTTTCTTTGTGACTTTTTATGGAGGAAATAGGAGACACCTTTGCTCTCAGAAGGACTGGTAATCAGTGGTCTCAGATCCGAATATTTTCCGGTGGTCATAATTACACAAAGGGCTTTACATATTCGCTTGTTTTTCATAAAACCAGCTGACCCACAAAAAACAAAAGAGACAACAACAACAATTTTTAACCTAGCTAGGAAAAGTGAAATGTGAGCCAACGAAACAGCATCTCAAGGCTAAACCGACGACTGCTAACACTGTCCGGAAAGCCTGGGGTGGCTTGAAAGGGTTGGCGCTCTGGCCTCAGCACAGTAGCTCCCGCTGAAATTCTTCAGCTTTGATTAAGTTCACACAAACAAAACGGGCTCTCTTCCAACCCGCCTGCGTTCTCTGCGCAGCCCGATTCGTTTTCTCTAGATCTGCTTCACAGTCAGTCCCGGGGCATTAGTAAACTCCAAAGGTGTCCCAGGCATATGGCAAACCCCATGCTTCCCGCGCGGGGTTTGGCTTTGAGTGCCTCTGATGATTCTATGTCGGATGAAAACCCAGCTGGTGATTCCCTGAGCCCGGCAGCTCTCTGCTTTTCTCCAAATGACCCAGGAGTGGATTTTCCTGTTTGAGGATTACCCTCTCCTACAAAGGCTCAGCTTCTGTTGTCCTGACCCTCTGGTCACCTCAGCATCCTGGAAAGGTAGCTGGAAAGACAGCTCATCTCCTTGCCCTGGCGCAGCAGCCAGGCTGAGGCCAGGTGGGTGTGCAGGAGCAGGTGAAAACGACCCATTAGTCGAAACAGAAACACATTTTTAAAGTAGGCTCATGTGTTCCATTCACCACTGCAGGTTTTGATTTCCTCTTTGAATTGTTTTCTTTTTAACTTGTGGTTTTCCTCTTAACCCTGTCGTTGGTTCATGTAATCAAAAAATTATCCATAACGGGAGTTGAAGGGGTCTTTAAAAATTTTTTTTACATTCTATCTGGGGGAAATGCTAAGAGACTCTTTGAAGTCTGAAAACATCTGGGGTAGCCTAAATGTTTCCACACAGTGTAACTGGGTAACGACTTATCTTTCTCCATCCACATCCCTCTTTTTTCTCACTTTGTCTCTGAAGGCTACTTCTCTCTGCCAGGAACATTCCCTACCCTTTCTTTGACTAAATTACTTTAGGAAACTACCAAAATAGATGCCTGGAAGTTGCCTGAGTTCTGGCTTAAAAGCCCCACATAGTGCGATATACTTTTAAAATGTCAATTTTACAGCCATTGTAATTGTTAAGTGTGTAATAATTAAGAAAAACTCGATCTCACCCCTTTGGTCAGGGCTAAGCTGACTGGTATGGTATCAATTTTTCTTCATGGGTGTTATTGATCAGCTCAATTCCTGCCCTACAGGCAGCATTTGATAATCATTTAGTGGTGTAAAAGCTGGTAAGAGAGTCAGGGAAATACTTTATTTTACTTGCTGGTAAAATGTGAGGACCTGAGTTTGATACCCAACACGTACATATAAAGCTGAAATCCTGGCGCCCACTGGTTTAAAAAAAATGTATTCAGGAGTTAGGGGTGAACAGATCCAGACAGTTTAGTCAAAACAATGAGTTCTAGGTAAAACTGAGAGATGTTATCTCAAAAGACAAAGCAAACAGAGTTCTAAGACCAACACCCGGGATATACCCCAGGCTTCAACAACCATACACCTGTGCATATACACATGGAAAAACACATGAACAAACAGACACACAAAAACACAGATGCACTTCGACACACAAACACACACACAGACATACAAACACATACAGAGATACAAACATACATACAAACACACAGACACTCACACACAGATACACAGACACATACAGACAAACACACAAACACAGACACATACGTACAAACACACACAGAGACACACACATACAGACAAATACACACAGAAACTCAAACACACAGACAGACACAGGCATACAAACACAGACAAATAGAGACAACACACACACATGCACACAAAATGACTGGGTTGATGAGTAGATGGCAAAAGCCCTCAAGGACCTTTTAATGTCTACTCCATCAAGCATTTGGAGTTAGTTAGCACATACACTATTTGAAAGGATCATCCACTCAGGTTTACTGTTTAACAATTTTGTAATCCACATTCCTAAAGGAATATTGTCATTTCAATTTAGAAAACAATGGCATTTTAGGAATTTTACTTTAAAATGTTAATCCAATAACTTCAATTTCGTTATAGCTTGGCCCCTTGCAGAACCGACTTGAAGATTGCAATCTCCCCTTTTCTCTTTTGTGTTTTTTTCACGCCCAGTGCTGTGGCTGAGTCCTGTTTCCCCAGTGTGTTTTCTTTGCACATTTAATACTGATAACTGGATCCATCTCACGGTCATTTTGAGGACCCCTGAGCCAGCAGACAGGAGGGGAAATGCAGAGAATGGAGAAGCTGGTGAGAGTGAGAAGCACCTCAGGACCAGAACACACTGGAAAGTGCAGAGTGTGGCTTGTAAACCTGAGCAGATGCTCCTCTGGAGGGGGCTGGAAGCTGTCTGGGTCCTGTCAGCCTGAATGTTTTTAACATGTGTCTTGTTTTCAGGAGACTTTGCAAAAAGCCTTCCTGTCTGGAGCTCCAGGTCGGAAGACAGGCTCTTTAACAAGCACTTACCCTTCCCCTCTTCAATGTGTCCCTGTTCTGAGTCTGAATAAGGAAGTGCTTGCTCTTTCTAAAGGGTGTCAAGGGGCCAGGGATCTCTGACTCTAGAGTCTGAATGTCCAGCATGAGTCTCTGCTCACTGCTCATTCTTCGTTTGTATTTGAACCCCATCTGCTTTATTGTTGTGAGGACAACATAAGGCCTTGAAACCCTGGGTGAGTCAATCCAATCTACCACTCTTCCCTTCTTCTCAAGCTCATCGAGAATAAATGCATCCTAAAAATATTATTGCCTAGTAATTTTTCAAGCCATTTACACTCTACCACATCCAAAGCATCAAAGCCCAGTTATTAAAAAGCCCCAGAGCTGGTATTGAGGATGGGTTTCTATAATCAAGGGATCTAAATAGGAGAAACAATTCCATTTAAACAATTTTCTCTTTTATAGATTTGGAAAGTAAGACTCAAAAGTTATATGGCTTTAGTTCAACTTATAACCGAGCAAAATCTCCTTCTCTTTCAAAAATGATTCTTTTTTAAAGGAGTTCATTGGTTTGTTGAGAATTTTAGGCTCTATTTCAGGCTTCCCAGCAAAATAGTTAAAGAGATGTGAGTGTTTGGCTTTTCAGAAAGTTTTAAACGTTAGATCTCTGTTTAAAAACTGCACATGTGAATGAAATTTGCATATAATTTCATGGGATTTATAAAGTGCCTTAAGCCAATTTATGGATCTTTGACTTAATAACCCCCTGTGGTATGGCATTATGAGCCCCATGACACAGAATTCCTTCACACGACAGAGCTGCCTTGGGACTCCCAGGTCAGATGAAAGACAGCTTAGATTGGCTATAGAGAGAAACCCGCAATTTCTCATCAGCAGCAGTGTTGATATTCTCGGGCATATAATTCATTGCAGTTGCTTCTGTCCTGTGCATTGTGGGAAGCTTCCCGCTAGCATCTGTCCTCTCCATTCACCAAGACCATCAGTTATTGCCTCCCTCACCACTCCCAGGTGTGAAGACTGCAAAGGCCTCCAGAACTGTGCAAAATCTCCCATGTCTGCAAAGCCCCAAGATGAGCTCAGCTGGATGAAGACACTGTGTTTGAGTATCTTTCCTACGTTATCATTATTTCAGGTTTCTAGCTCTAGGAAAGTTTGTGTCTATGGAGTTCGGGAATCCTGAGAGCTCATCAGAGAGAAACAGATTCCCGTCATCTGCCAGACTGACCACCTGTGGTTTCGCCTTCAGTGCTAAGCTAGATAAGAGTGATGGGGGTGGGCAGATGCAGATATGCTCACAAATGCCTTTAGTCCATAGTCACCTCAGGGACAGGCTCTGGCCTTCACCATTCCCTGCTTTGAAGAGTAAGCCCCCTTGTACCATATCACGCTTTATAATTCAAGCTTGGCTAAAAAAAATCAAGTTTTCCATAGTGTCCAACTAACAAACATAGAAGTCAAATACTACTAACAAACATAGAAGTCAAAGGGGGTATATTTAAGAACCTAGAGTCATGTCTAAAGGACCAGAACCTGAGAGGGTAAGGCACATTGCCTTGTGGAAGGTCCAAGGTACTCCCTACTATATCTAGGTTGAGCAAGGTATCTATCCAAAGAGAATAGGTTCCCCAAAAAAGCCAGTAAAGCAGTATGGATAAATCCTGGTATCACTGCCAGTGGCCCCTCAGTTTTTCCCAATCATACTGCCACTGACATTCAGATGGACTAGTTTGGACCTATGTCTGGTTCCTTTCTTGAAACCTGGCTCTAGAGAAATTCCGAGGAATCCACAAGGATGACCCCAGCTAAGACCCTAAGCTATAGTGGAGAGGGGATCCAATCCTGACTTGCTCTATAGTCAGACTGATGAATACATTAAATATCACCATAGAACCTTCATCCAGCAGCTGATGGAAACAGAAGCAGAGACCCACAGCAGAGCACATGACTGAGCTCCCAAAGCTCAGCTGAAGAGTGAGAGGAGTGAGACTCTGATCAAAGAGGCCAAAACCACCATGGGTCACCCACTGATACAGTTTATCTGTGTAAATGGGAGCTCACTAACTCCAGTTAGCATTTTTTAATCGCATTGTTTTACAAAAGTTGTAATAATCAATTTAGGTTGTAATTAATGATTTGCAAATATCTTTTCCTCAATATAACTTGTTTATACTTTTTGAATAATGATGACAACGGGCTGTATCTCAGTCACTGGAGACCTTGGCTAGGATGCACAAAGAGAGCCTTGAGTTCAGTCTCTGGAGCCACAGAATACTAGGCACAATGGTGCGTGCCTATAATCTCAACACTAAAAAGGTGGAGGCAAGGGATCAGGAGTTCAAGGTCAGCCTTGGCTAAAATCCAAAGGTGAAGGCCATCCTGTGCCAGGTGAGACAATCCTCTGTTGAAAGGATAATTTTTTTTTATGCTGTTACTTAACTCCTCAGAAAACCCAACACTTTCATCACAACTTGTCTCATCTATTATTTTTCTCTTTATCACTGAAAATTGTAGAACATTTCAGTGGTAAATTGCTTTGCCAGGTTTTTCTTTTCTTTTTATAAAAATCTATTTTTGTAAGTTTGAGTATGTGTGTGTGTGAGTGCGTGTGTGTAAATGTGAGTGTGTGGATATCTCTGTATGTAAGTGTGGGTATATACCTGTCTCTTTCTATATGCATGTCACATATATACTGCCCAAAGCAAGAAATGCGCTGGAGTTACAGGTAGTTGTGAGCCACTGGACGTAGGTGCAGGGAACCATACTTTGATTCTCTGGAAGAACAACAAGTTCTCGTAAGCAATGAGCAATTTCTCCATCTCCATCTTGGTTTTCCTAACTTTTTCACAAGTGAGTGTAGAAAGTTTCTAGTCTGCTGAAGAGTTGGAAACAAATATATTCTGGAATTATGCATCACTCTGAGGAGGTGATAGATTGAGCTGTATCTCAGTCACTGGAGTGCTTGCCTAGGCTGCACAAAGGAAGTCTCGGGATGTGCATGAAGAGAAAGGCTGCAGGCTCTCGTTTGCACAGTCACATGGCATCGCTTGAGCTTTTCCATTTTGGAGGTCAGACCTGACGTACATGGTAGACATTAGTCTCTCTGGCAGAAGTAGTGTAATGAGAAAGTTGAAGGCCCCTGATTTTTCTTTCTGGGAACAAATGAACTATATTTGTTTTCCCCATGTTGCCAGCATTCTAATAATTTAAAATTGATTAGAGTTAATAATAAAATTCCCCAAGTAATCCAAGTCCCCAGGAAGCCAGGCCTCTGTTTGCTTGCTTCTCGGTGAGAAGTCTGAGGGAAGTCTATTTTAATTAATTTACACCTTGGGTATAAGAGCCTTATTTGGAGCTTGGAGAATTATACTTACACAAAACTGGAGACTCAACTTGCCTCATCCATGTTAGATGGGGCAGTATTGCCCAATCACAAGAAGACAGAGAAGACTGGCTTCAACTACTGTTCACCGCAGGAGTGAAAATGCAAGGTGTGTGGCATTGGGAAGTCTGTGTGCTCTCTCCAAATTTCTTTCATATATATATATATATATATATATATATATATATATATATATATATGGTCAGGATGCTTTAATTGACTTGATAAAATTTATTGGAATATAGATAACCAGATGTCCCCTTCAACCTCAAGCTAGCAATATATCAGGATGCTAATTTCTGAGACAGGCAAAGAGACAGCTCGCACACTTTGTTCAAGGTAAGGGATGAGCACTAACTTGGCCATTTGTTTAAGAAACTAGCATGGGTAGTTGCTCACAGGAAGCAACGCAGGGTTAAAAATAGTAGATTATTGGGAAAAGCAAAACTTACTACTGGAAAAGCTCAGAGATGTTGGTTCACAGCTAACCTCTAACATCCCCAGTTGAGTCTCTTGTGGCAACTTGCTCTCTGAAGAGTGTGTGCCAGAGTGTTTAAAGCCAGTGACTGGACTGTTTGATGGTAGTGGTATTATGTGAGTAAGAAATACACTCATGTTAGGTGTGACACTGGGAAATTCTCAAAAAGGTAGCCTTATTTTTATTAAAAATTCTGGGTTTATTTTATGATCTTTTCAATAAAAAAAAAAAGCCCTGCAACTATCTAATCTTCTTTCCCTAATCACAGAAGTGAGGCAATTTTCTAGTGAACTTCCAGACCTTCTCAAAGCTACCAGAAGAGTACATCGCTCTTTAAAACACAAAACAATTACTTTATTTTTTTTTCTCATTGTTAGTAATCTCTGTGGGAAATGCTACAAAGATTGTGTGCTAAGGAAAGAAAAAAATGTGTGTTGTTTTAATATTCTTTAGGCTTACAGAAATGAGGGATGATTGCTTAATTGCCCAATCTTAGAGAATTAGCTGGCATATCGTGCAATCAATCATTTAACCAACATTTACTGAGTGCAACAAAATACTACCGAGCAGTCTGAAGCTTCACACAGACAGCACTACATTGACTCTAGCATAAGCTGTGTGCTAAAAATTTCAATGAAACTTCAAGCTTCATCTCCCTCTCTATGTGTGTGTGTGTGTGTGTGTGTGTGTGTGTGTGTCTCTGTATGTTTCCATGTGTGAGCAGATGTATGTTTGCAGGTGCATGTGCCCATATGTATACCTGTGTGTAGATGTCAGAGATTAATACTTGTAGTCTCCCTTGAAAATAACCTACCTACTGGGCGGTGGTGGTGCACGCCTTTAATCCCAGCACTCAGGAGGCAGAGGCAGGCGGATCTCTGTGAGTTCGAGACCAGCCTGGTCTACAAGAGCTAGTTCCAGGACAGGCTCCATAACTACAGAGAATCCCTGTCTCGAAAAACCAAAAAAATAAAAATAAATAAATAAATTAAAAAAATGAAAATACCCTACCTTATATATTGAGGAGGGGCTACTAATTTTAGACCTAGCGTTTAAAGATTTGGCCCATCTAGCTTTCTGGCTTGCAGAGAGAATCCTATTTCTCTGCCTTTCCAGAGCAAGGATTATAGGCAGCTGCTGCTATGCCTGGCATTGAAAATGGGGTTGGATATATGAACTCATGCTTTATTCACTGAACCATTTCCCCATGCCCTTATTCATTGTTTGAGGCAGATTTTCTTCGTATGAACTATGCAAGTAACAATTGTAATCATGATGATATTATCTGGTTATGTGCGGACGCATCCTATTCCAATGAAGAGAGCTAAAGCACAATTGTTTCCTTGATACAATTCAACATATAATTTAAGTCTAATTGGATGTGTACTCTAATAAACACATGTAAATACAGACAACGTACAATCTTACAAGGCAGAATTAGAAGCTGAGAAAATAAAAATTGGGTGTAAAAAAAAAAGGCAATTCATTGAGTAAAAAACTCACTCTGCAGCCAAGGCTGGCGTGAACTAACTCAAGGATCTCTTGTAGTACCAAAATCCTAAATTCTGAGATTACAGATATGAGCTACTACACCCAATGGTGATACACTTCAACACAATAAGGCAATGACTAAGTTCACGAAACAGCAAATTATTCAATGTGGCTTAGCAAGCAGCCTAGTTTCATCTCTTAATATCTAATATATTTAATGTTGACCTTGAATATTTCATAAGAATAACAAATTCTGAATATCTCTTCAGATGATGGTCATTTTTTAAAAAAGGAATAATTGTGGCACAGCACAAAATATATGTTTATTTTTCAAAAGCACTCAGGTGATGTGGTTTTGGATAAATTTCTGACTTCACTTTAAAATATGAGAACTTCAGCAAGTACAGCTTATGGATTGAAGACATTTGAGCCTGGAGTTAAATAATTCTCTCTGGGGGTGGGATGTCAGACTACAAAAGGGAGAAAGCTGGAATGAATGTTAAAAGCACGAAAGACAAAAATCTTGTTGGCCTGTTGGTTGGAGAGCAAAGAAGAGTTTATCTTTGAGATTTTTTTCCCCTCCAGTTGTATCTTCAAATAAGTAGAGTCCTAATCCTGGCTACACATCTAACTTGCCTTCAACACGCTTCATTTTCCAGTTCTAGGCTTGAAGACAGTCAAGAACTTTGCCATTGAGCTGCATCGCCAGCCAGTCAGCCATTTATGTACATCTAAATTAGCATTTATTTTATTTAGTCTAAGAAGAAAATAACTGTGTGGAACTACAATAATCATGTATATTAAAAATGGACAGAAATGTGCTTTATGTTATTAGAAAATGTGTTGATTAGTTCCCTGGACAGGACCAATAATCATCAGATTGACAAGTTTTCTGTCTCACACTTTCCACAGCAAACAAACACAAGATGAGTTTGCCACAGCTAAACTCTGTTTCTTTCTATTTTTAGCCCAAGACTCCTGGCTTCTATTTCTTTTCCTCCTTCTACCACTCACTGTCCCAACCTCTTAAGGTTGTTCTCCCATACACATAGCTGTTGTTCTTTACTGTGATGTCCTTGTATTTCTGTGCATCACTCCCTTTGAGGATTCTGCTACAGTTGCAAGTGGCAACACATTAAAGAGTGATTACTAACATACTTAGGTCTAATGAGTTTACAAATTCCTTTTATGTTGTCCACTTGGGATATGGGAAGGGGCTGATTTAAAAATGGGTCAGGTAGAATTTTTGTATTTGTCCTTGTCAAGAAAAAGTAGAATTTCTGCCAGTCTCTTAAATAAGAGTCTAATGCAGATTCTACCTGAGATTACAATGGCACGGAGTTTGTCTTCCAGGCTCTGGCGAGCTACACTCCACCACTGCTGCTGATCCTGGTGATCATTTCATGGTACTGGCATCTCTAAAATGCTGGGGTCTTCTGCAGCAACTGGACTGCACTTTCACCAATAGCCTCTCCTAGTCTCTCTTCATGGTGCCAAGCTTCAACTTGTCTGCATGAACCGTTCAATCCTGGGTCGTCTGCATCCACTGAGGCTGCACTTTCACCAATGGGCTTTCCCAGCTGCTACTAGCACAAAACCTCACCTGTTCTCTTTGAATCTTTCATACCTTCAAAACCAGTATCACCTGGGTGACTCTTATACTGCCTTCTTGAGGTGCAACCTTGGTTGCCCCTGGAACACAAATTCTGTGTGCCAATCCTAAGGAAATACTTCCCAGAAGATTTCACTTCAGCGATGTTGGTCTCTTCTTTTTTAATTGATTTTTATTGAGCTCTACATATTTCTCTGCTTTCCTACCTGCCTCTCCCCTCCCCCTTTAACCCTCCCCCAAGGTCCCCATGCTTTCAATTTACACAGGAAATCTTGTCTTTTTCTACTTCCCATGTAGATTAGATCTATGTAAGTCTCTCTTAGTGTCCTCATTGTTGTCTAAGTTCTCTAGGATTGTGGTTTGTAGGCTGGTTTTCTTTGCTTTGTTTAAAAACCACCTATGAGTGAGTACATGAGATAATTGTCTTTCTGTGTTTGGATTACTTCACTCAAAATAATGTTTTCTAGCTCCATCCATTTTCCTGCAAAATTCAAGATGTTATTTTTTTTTCTGCTGTGTAGTACTCTATTGTGTAAATGTACCACATTTTCCGTATTCATTCTTCAGGTGAAGGACAGTTAGGCTGTTTCCAGGTTCTGGCTATGACAAACAATGCTGCTATGAACATAATTGTGCACAGGGTCTCTTTTTAATCACCACTAATTTCTTAGCTCCAATTAACCAGCATCAATAGTCCCAGCAATTCAAAGGTTTCATTCTGTGTTGCCAGTTTCTTATTAATTACTGCTGACTCTCAGTCCCAGCTGACCAGAACAACAGAATCGCAATTAAAAACAGCAAATGTCCCTAATAGATTCTTTAAAATTTTCTCGGAAACTTCACAAGTTGAGCCTCTGTCTTCTGCTTTGCTTTCAACATTCTTATCTTCCAAGCTCCTCCAGAATACTTCATTGAGCTCTCAACACTCAGAAACATTTCTAGTCTAAAGTTCCAAAGTTCTTCCATAGTCCTCTGAAAACAACATGGCCATCTATATCATTACAATACCCTACTCTTGGTATCACCTTGTTTTCAGGTTTATATTTGCTGTGATGAAACACCATGACCAAAAAGCAAGTTGAGAAGGGAAGCATTTTTTTTTTTTTGCTTATTCTTCCATATTACTGTTTATCACTGAAGAAACACAGGACAGGATCTCAAACAGGATAGGAATCTAGAAGCAGTAGCTGATGTAGAGGCCATAGAGAGGTGTCAGCACCTTTTAAAACAAGTTTCCTTCTTGATAACTTTTTTAAGTCTTGTGATGTTAGCACAATAACTGTTAAAGTTGACTCAATTCCATCAAAGCTATTTTTTCTCTCCATTTCTATCTCTTAACAAACTTACCAAGCAGACATGGTCAAAGATTAGGCAGCAGAGTTTATCTCTTGTGTTCAGGCCTCTTTCATGTGTTACATATCAAGGATAAAGAAGAAACAAAAAGGAAAGTGATTTGATTTAGTGTAAATGTAACTCTGGTTTGCAGAATTCACTATGAGTCACAATAAATAGAGTCAAGGCAGATCAAATTCTAAGGTCCATTTAAGTGATGTTAATTACATTCTTTCTAGATCTTATAGGCCAGTTCTAGGCAGAGCTGAAGTTTGAACTTATCGACATAGAAGGCAACACAAGGCAAATGAAACAGCAGGAGGAAACTTCCTGACATGTTGACACAGTCCTGAATGTGCTCCCTCTGCTTAATTATAAACCAGAATAATTTGTGTGTCTCCCTGTGGTTACCAGGTTTTATTTTTCTCAGAAGTTGAGTTACAAGGCATATCTCCTCCAGGAAGGTAACTTTACAATAGGGGCAAGCCACTGAAGCAGCTAGTGGAATGAAAGCATTTGGCCTGAGACCTAGGGCTATTGGTAAACCACAATTTCTTGTACTTCCCCTATAATTTAAATTAAGTAGCAACAAGACTTATAAACTCACATTATGACCCACACTTTACGATTCTTTTATATCTCCTGGGTTCTGATCACAATAGAACTTTCTCCTTCTGAAGCAATTTAACACAAACATTCCTTTGGCAGATTATAAAGCATGATTTTTTTTTTTAGTTGACCTTTTATAGGTGTGTCGGGTGCATATTGTACGCCCAGTTGGAAGAGGGGAAGAAAAGAAGAAACAATTGCGGTGTAAGTGTGGAAACATATGTGTTATGCACTTATGAAACAGATTTGCAAGTGAAAAAAATGCTAAAAGATCTTTAGCTCCAGTTTTTGCTTTTCTCCACAGAAGGCAGATGAACAGAGTTTTGGCTGAACATTTAAGCCTGTTAAAGACTAAAAAGCTCAACATTTAGAAATTTCCTCGCTCTCAAAGTCATTTCATATACGCTCTCTTTCCCAGCCCCAACAAGGCTGTTTCTCTTCATAGCTGGAGAATGCCGCTTGCACCTGTGAATCTATTTCTAAGCTATAACTCCAGAACACTTGAGCTGAGTAAAGAAACAAGAAAATAAAGTTTTCACTTCACCATTTTATTATTATCAGTAACTTGAAAATAATGCCAGAAGTTTTTAGAGAATTATGATGTTAAAAATACTAGGAGAAGTACAAGAGTGAAAGCAAGTGATGAAAATATGCTGGTGACGGGTGTAAGATTTGGGTAGAGAAAGGATAGAGTTAGGAAGAAATATATGGGTTCCCTATTTAATGTCTAAACTCTTAGATATTCATATTAGTAGTAAAATTCTGAGCAACTTAAGGAGCATGCTTTGAGCTCTACATGGTTTGGGAGTGGCCAATGACCGTATCTCCAAAGGCTTCCTACTCTATAGAAAGGATCAACTTGTCAGCCAGTTTAGTTTCTTATCACCAAATCTTTTTCTCATAATTCTTTTCCAGAAAGATCAGAATTTAAGGGTGTTTTTTTTTAACTTGTGATAATAAATTTGTCTGGAATTAAAATTTGGAGACAAAGATAACACTGATGGTGATAAGCAAGATGAGCACCCAACTAGTCCAAGGACTTGTCTTAAGGGAAGCGTTAGCTACCATGAAAGCTAGCGAAGTTTAAAGGAGGCATTCATCTTTCCACAGAACAGTAACAAATAACAAAGTGAACAAGGGTGAGGTAGGGACTTGAGAAATGATTCAATAGTTGGGAGCACTTGCTGCTTTTGTGGAAGACCTGGGTTCAGTTCCCAGGATAGATGTAGTGGCTCACAACTATTTGTAACTCTAGTTTCAGGGCACTTGTGATCACATGGTACACAAATGTAGAGGCAATAAAGGATTCATACAGAGGTAAGAAACACATTTATACCCAAAAAAAGGTGGGATATGTCAGCTTCTATGAACAATCCCTTGAATATGCCAATTATTTCATAGCATGTGTATCAAATAATCATGATAAGTATCTTACACTTTGACACTTTAGTTTGTGTATCATTTAGCAATAAAGCTGGTATGGGAGAGAAGGATACATGACTATCCAGAAACTTAGATGTGTACATACAGACATTGTGTATATAACCTCAGGACTAATACACAGGGAGTAATGATTTCTATTCTTTGGTAATATAAATGAATCAGGAAAATCTTGAGTGAAACAGGATAGACACAGAAATACTTAATGGGTGTCATTTAGTCACAGAATATGGAAACATCAAACACAGCTACAGGAGTATGATAGCTGCCAGAGACTGTACTAGAGAAATGAATAGAACTAAGTCAAAGTTTGAAACATTCAGATATAACATTACTGAGCTATGGAGAGCCAACGTATGGACTAGCTAGTATATATAGTTCATATGTAGTTGAAACTTGCCAAGAAGGTAGGTCAGTATCTCTACACATACATCTCACACACATGCAATACACACACACACAAATATGTGAGGTAAAGAATACTATATATATGTCTGTAGGCTAATTTTTATATATTAAACATAATGATATATGTATAGTATATATAATACATCTTTAACATTTAAAATTTTTGTACCAATAACACTGAAATCCTGAAACATTAAATAGAGAAAAAATCCACAATTGACAGTCACTGGGAAACTTCCTTGATGAGCTTCCATTACTTACATCAAAGAAAGTCTGATATAACACAACTCCATTGAGTCCTTTTTGAGTCTAACCTCTCATATCTGTTGTGTCCTTGTATAGCTATGATATTACCCATAATATCCCATGGCCTTCCTAAACTTTGAATGGTGTTCCTATGTATTAGTTGTAACTTCAAACCCCATTAGTTTTTACTTCAAATTCAAGGCAAAATAGAAATTGGTAGTTATTATCTTGTAGGGTGTCCATGACCTGACCACCTTCATTACAGGGTAAGTTGGAATTGTAGCTAACTAAACATAGCTCATATACCAGGATTTGACAGATATGGATACGTTTTAGTTGTATGTAATTTTTTTTTTAAAAGACATCTCTTTAGTGTTTTGTTTAAAGAAACCACCATGATGGCCACAACAAAAATTCTAATACCTTTTTGCTTTCTCGAGTTTCTGGATGTAGAGCACAGGTGGGAAGGCACAAGGAGACACAGGTGAACAGCTCTTTAGCTGGTTGAGTAATTATTTCCTGGAGCCCTTGCTGCGCTCCAGCACTGACGCTCTTGATCTGTGACTCACTCAAGTCTTTTCCTTACCACAGTCATCTTTCTGATTAGTTATCTTATTGCACACCTATCAGAACTTCCCAAACTCTCTATGGAAAATCTTTCCTCTTCTCCAGCCAAATACACATTCTGCTCCCCCTCTTAAGAGGAAACATTTTTATAAGTTTTTTTCTCAGAAATTATCTAAATTATAGAAAGTCCGCACCACTTACCCTTTTCTATTTCTCTCATAATGTTCCTCTTAAAGATAAATTTGCTGTATCTTTCCTAAACTGATATTTCTTGTTATGTTTTTGGGTACAAAAACATGGGTTGCTACAATTTTATATAAAAACATTAGGTTGAAAAATATCCACAGCTTTCGAAATTGATTCATAAAAAAAGTCTACTCTTTCCCTTTTCAAGTTGCACCAGGAAGAAATATCTTAGTGCCGGAACTCAATTTGTGAACAAAATGGGAAAGCAAAATAAAATAGAAAAATAACAGCCAGTAGACATTTTCCTCTCTATACACATTTCCCCAAAACTGCCAATTGGGGAGCGGTGTAATTTCAAACATTGGTTTCCAGAGGGAGAAAAAGACTTTTTTTTTTTTAATCTTCTGGGTTGGTACAATTACCTTTAGTTTTACAGGTTACTGAAAAGTCACATGAATTCAAATTCACAATTGGATATGAGACCAATATGTGAATTGTGCTTCTGGCTGCAATGTGGCCAGTGGTTCCCCTCACGTGACCTGTTGAGATTGTGTCGCTCCAGACATACCTGGGAGATGTCAATAAAATAGCACCTACAATTTGCAGGGGGAGGGTGTGTAAATTATCAGAAGAAATGAGATTCCCAAGGGGAGTGGCTCTACATCTGTCATGGAAGCTGAGAAGCATAAGACAAGGTGCACAAAGTTCAACACACTTGCCTGTATTCCACCCATATTGATGGTTAATCGGCTAGTACCAAAGCCAACATTTTAAACTTTTTAATAGATTGATAATTTATATGGTGTAAGGTAGTGTTTCGGTCCTATTAGGATGTCTATGTTATTATACATGGTCCATTTTCTTTCCTCTGATATCTGAAAGCCAGAAGAAAAGAAAATGTGATAGAAGAGACAGTTTCTAGAAAAGGTGGCTTTCCGAAGGAAAAGGGTAGGAGATAAAGGATGGCTCCCTAGTTTTTTTTTCTGTTGTTGTATTTGTGTTATTTTGGTTAGATCTGTTTTTACAATTTTTTATAGTAGTGGTTAAACTCATTTTTAGTGTGTTATCTGGTAACTAAAGAAATTCAAGTTTATACTAGAAAATTCAGAAACAGATGAAAATCAGTGAGAATTAAAAGTCAGTATTTTGTCATTTAAAATAAAATTAAGCTTTCATACACGTTACTTTGTGTATGGTATTGTACTTAAATATCTTACAAGATCTATCTGTGTTGCTTTGGAATGTGTTTAGGCGTATGTTGTTTTTACTCCCAGGAGGTAAAACTGCTAACATTTGAAACAAATCTTCACAGCTTTTCCCCTCAGTACACATCAACTTTTTCACACATGCAAGCACACTCAAATTTCCTTTAACACAATTGGTATTGTCTTATTGTGTGTAACTTTTCAGAACTTGAATCTCTTTAAAATGGATTTGTCAATGATTTAAATATTTTGCGGCATAACTATTGTTGTTTGAATTGCCTGCCACACTTCCTTTAATTTATATTATTTGATATCCAATTTCTCCTGCACTGAATAAGATCACTAAATATATATTTATGCTTCAGCTCACAAATATTTAAAAGTATTTCAAAATTATATGGTGATTGTTAATGATAAGAAAACTTCCACATTGCATAGGATTATTCTCTGTGCTTGAAAATATCAGAAACAGATCTATTATTGACTCAGCACTATCAATTTGATTTTTTATTAATTTGTATATTATTTTCAAATCTTTTGGACTACTCAAGAATCATGTTTTTGAGCTGATTTTAAAATAACCTTTTTGATGAAATAATTCTTTATTTGTATTTTAAAATTGATTTCTTTCCAATTATTTTTTTAATGCGCTAGTTTTCAAAAAGAGTATATGGGTCGCCCCTTTACCTATTAAATTTCTGTGAGTTTTAATATTTTCTTTCTTCATTATTTTCACCAAAAATAGATCCACATTATATTGAAATAAAAATAAAATGGCTTTTCAATTTCTACAGATATTTTTTGTCTTTTTCATTTCTTGGACTAGGGACCAATTTGAAAAGTTTCAACTGATTGGCAGACGACCAGTTAGAACTCTTAGTTGTTTGCAGTTGTAGATAGAAACAATCTGTAGTTGGTGTGATCAAAATTCATTATTGTGATGGTTATTCTACCTGGAGTGTTGATCAAAGTGGTTTAGGACATCAAAAGAACCACTATGTCAAGAGTTCTCAATCTGTTTACAGAGTCAAGTATTCATTTTGTGATTTATGATATTCTTGGAAAGAATAAACATTAAGTTATTGTTGTTCCTAAATCTTTACTGAGAATTATAAAAATGTTATTTAATATTTATTAAATTTGGTGGGTCTTTGTCCATAGTGATTCATGCCAAGGCATGAATGTGGAAGGCAGAAGACAGTTTGAAAGAGTTCTTTCCCTCTTTTCAACAGGGATTGAAGGGATTGAACGCAAGCCTTGGTGGCAAGCACCATGACCAAAAGATTCATCTTGACTTGCCAAGATTTTTAAGTGTTTCTTCAAGGTAAGATTGCAATGGGATCTAAGCAAGTGAATGTTCACTTATTCCTTATCATTTGAATACACAAATATAGGAAACTTAATTTATATAATTCATCAAACAATGATGAAACATTTGAAAATGTTGCTTTAAGGAAAAGACAGAGTGTGGATATCTCAAGGTTGTGGTATACCTGCAGGTTATGGTGTAAAACCGCAGAATGTATGTGAGTGCCGGGGCAGGGCAGGAGCCAAGTCTGTGGCGTTCCTCCCACAGTTACAGTTAAGGCAGAGACTTAACCCTTATAATCAGTTTTAGTTGATGCCTAGAACATTGAGTTCAAGTTCAAGAATTTTGACTGAGTTGCTCATGGTCACAGATCTTCTTGTCTTTTTCCGGTACATTCTAGGCCTAGAAAACATAAACATTGACTGGCTGAGAAGGTTAATTTCTTACAAGGACCATTATCAGAAGACCAGATTTTACATAGTGTAGGATGGTAATTTGTAGCACCTCATATTTCAGTGTTCAAGAGAAGCCAATCTCCTTTAATTTGAGAATAATTCTTACAAATTTAATTATATTCACATTTCACAATGTATTATTAGTTTTTTCACAAACAATCAATATAAAACTTTAAAGAATTCATAATGGCACACATTAGCACGACCTTATCAAGAGCTTTTAGAGTATTGACTATAGCTTCACTATTTACAGGAATTAGTAAATCACGTACAATGTTTACAGTGCATAAAGATCTTGGGAGTCAATATTAACAACAAAAACTAAGATTTTTCTGAGTTGTCTGCTTGTTTTGTTCTTTATGGGTTTAGATTCCAGATGCTTAGAAAACAAGTGATCATTCGCATTGTTAAAGTCCTTCACCCAGTTTGTATGAGAAAGGTATTTCTAAGAGATAATTAAATATATTATCTTTGAATGTCTTTATGTCATCAACCTTTCAGTAAATTTATATGGACAAGTTCCTTTCACTGATGAAGAAATAAGATACTAAATAATTCCACAGTCTATTCATAAGCTAAAAAAATACTAAATGGCTGAAATACCAGCTGAAATGTAATAACAACAGGAGAGTGTTTTATTAATATAATATTTACTGTATTCAGATTTTTTGCAATAACAAAGTTTTTTTAACAATTATACATATTATAGAGTCATGTTTGTTTTAATATCATATTGTGGGAATATGATTATTTTTTGATCTTGGGGTACCAATAAAATTATATCTAGCGATCAACCTAAATTTATGTGTGGCACAGATAAATAAAGAGAAACACACTGGTGGCATAAAATAAATAGGTTAGACTAAAATGGAGGCCAGACCAATTATTTGAATTATATATTCGGAGTTGTTTTATTTTGACTTTAACAGACATCATGAACATAAACTTAAAATTTATCTTTATTCTTTCCCCCAGGTCATTAGCTGTCACGTTTTACTAAACACACACACTTACAATACATAAACCATATTTCTCTCAGACTAGCTATAAAATACCTGTTTAGTGTATAATAATTTTTTAAAAAAAGACAAGCGTGGTCACGTGTCTTACATATAATTTTTAAGTTAGCCATCAAGGAGAATATAAAATGAGCACATAGCTTGTGGTTTACATGTGAGAACCCATCTGCTTCCAAAGTAGATGCACAATTTACCACCTGCAGCTCCCTGTATCAAATAATGTTTGCAAAATGACTCCTGTGGTCTGCAAGCCATGTTTAGGTACCAGAGTAATTTTCTGAGCCATAGAGAAGCAAATCACCATGAACCTGTCCCATTGGGTTCTGGTGGCACAGGAGTGAGGAGGACGGGGACTGCTGACAGGTTAGGGAGCGTTGCAGTAGAAGCTGGCTATGGTCGTGCCTAATATAATTCCAACAGTGGGCAGCGGGGGCAGAAGGAACAGGAGGGGCAGAAGGATCAGATTCAATGACATAGCAATACTGAGTTAATCTTGGTCCAGTAGAGACCATCTCAAAAAATCCAAAGAGAGCAAACTTGGAGAAATTCAGATATACCTTAATTTAGCATTAATCATTAGCCAACTATAAACGTTATATTAGGCTATCAAAGTAGAACACTGGAATTCTGAATTGTCTCTAGGTTGCTGTGTGTCATTTTATAAATGAGCTTTAATTCTATTTTTGTATGTAGTACTTCAAACTTTCAAACCACAGTAACTCTATAAATAGGAATTCCCCTAAAATGTTTTGAATTTTAAAATCCTAATTATGACAGCTAAGAAAACAAGCATATACTTGCAGTAGAACATCCATGGTATAGACCTGAGTCCTTCTCAAAGACAATGTATAATAACTAGAATCAATTTTCAATCCAATGAAAGATAACTTATCCATAGCCCAGTAAGAGATGAGTAAACATATAATCAAATGCATGTGTAATGTGTACTAATTCACATTTTTTCAAGAAACTATTCACTACACTTTTCCCAACCACAGAGCTAGATTTATTTGACTCCTTATCTTCTTTCTGAGCAATCAGAACTTCACAGTTTCACAGAATGATCTAGTATTCTGGGATTTTCATAAAAATAGAAGGTAGGTGATTTTCTTTTATGTCTCCTAGAATAAAACTGGGCAACCATATTTTTATCTCATTTCTTAAAAATAATTACTTATCAAATAATATTTATCTCAATCATCACTCAGTCTAATATATATTATTCTTATAAAAGTATATGTATATATATATATATATATATATATATATTCTACAGAAGTATTATAAAGAAAAGAATAAGGTAAAATACCCAAAAGATGAAATGAACACAAAACTAAAATCAAAATTACTTCACTATTGAATATAGATGTAAGAATCTTCTGATTTATAGATGTTGTACTTAAATGTATGTGTTAATAAAAATTTCAGGCTTGACAAATAGTTAATAGTAAAACAATCTTGTAGGCTACTAGTTAACAAAAGTCATATTTGTTAAAACAAAGCATTCTAACACTGTTTTAAGCTCCTTACATAACCTAATCATTTCACATTTCGAAGCCCCTAAGATGAAGACACAATTATTATTCTTTCAAATTGACTGATATGGTTAATGTTTATTGTCAATTTGATTGGCTTTTAGAATCATCCTGAAAACAGACAGCTTGTCTGAGATTTTCTAGTTCAGGTTATCTGAGCTGAGGAGATCGATAATAGATATGGGAACCATCATGAATGTGGGCAGTGCTACTCCATGGGCTTGATTCCCAAAGAAGGAGAAAATGAGGTGAGCAGCAGAATCCCTGTGATGTGACAGCTGCCTGCTTTCCAGCCTCCTCGACTTCCCTTCCACTGTGGCCTGAACCCTTCATTCTAAGCCAGACCAAGTCTTCCTTCTTCAAGTTACTTCTGTCAGGCTTACTGCCAGAGCAGCAAGAGAGCAACCAATGTGCTGACAAGGAGTTTGTTGCACAGAGATTTAAGGCAGCTAATTAGTCAAGGGTAGTAGCGATAGAGCCCACTCTCTAACCTGGCTCTCCTTGAGTCCAAAACTTATGTTTTGGCCACTCTCATCTTCTTTCTCACATAAACTTACCTCAAGGGAGTTGAGAATGACTCAATTAGACTCCCTTTACTCAGTCTGGAGGGAACTGATCTGTGTAATAAATGCTCAATAAATATTAATTTCAAGATTATGATAATGAGGTCATGATTAACAAGTATAATCCCTCATGGATTCCATTTTTAGATACTGTGACTTACAAAATAAGCATAGAGATTTAAGTGTAAATATTTGGCATCATTTGGCAATCATTTTTGATGTTGTTTTTCTTGATACTGTGTACAATTGTTTTCTGTTTGTTAAGGACTTAACAACATTTATGAGAAAACTATATTAGATTCCCAGAACTCACAAGGTGGAAAAAGAAAATCAGTTCACATAAGCTGTTTTCTGACTTACACACACACACACCATGACACATTTCCCTCTGTCACACACACACACACACACACACACACACACACACACACACACACACACGTGAGCACGCTCATGCACACACACACACACACACACACAGAAACATTAAACTTTTAAAAATGCAAAAAAACACAAGAAAAACTAAGGTGTACCCACATCAATGTCTTAGTGTTTTGCCTTGCATATTACACTGGACTAATTTTGTAATATTTTCTCTTTTCATGAATGATTGGACACTTGAAAGTAACAGGAAACAAGTACTAATTAATTACGAGCCATCAGTACATACATAGTATTAACATTGGTGTTGTTGCCCTGTGCCACTTCCATAGAACATTTGCATGACTGAAACTTCTCAAGATGCCTTCCCATTTATAATTCCATTAATTCCTGACCATACTTAAGTACTTCTGCGGATCTGCCAGATAGATATATCTAGTTGAAATTATGTGTTACAATACACCTTCATGAAAGGGATCTGTTCAACCCTGCCCTAATAGGACCTATTTAAACCATCACTGCAATCAATACAATGAAGAAGCCATGACATAAAACATTTCAGAGCACCTAATTCACATTTCTAGGGAAGGTGACCATTTTCTAGGCACTTAAGTTTCTCTTCATCAAAAAGAGTCCTACTTCTTTCAATGCTCAATTTCTAGATGTTTGGTCACATCCCATGGCCAAACTTGAGATCCTCAAGAGCTCTCAACTTGAGATCCATGGCCTGTGATTTGGCTTTTTATGAGATACTTCTTTGGTTGCAGTACACTGACCTCTGATATTATTGCATGGATGTCCTGCTTGCATAGTTCCTGCTGTCTCTGAGGACGCTGCTGGGCAGGCTGGACTTCTGCTGCTTTTGGTTCTCCTCTGGCTCTGATTTCTTCGTCCTGTGGAACAGCTGCTGCTGTATTTCAGCCAGGCATTAGATACACGGTGTGCTTTTTTTTTTGTCTATTTTTTTCATTCAAATAATGAATGTAGTTAGTTTACTCTCCAAAGATATGTGCAAGAAATATATGTATGTAAACTGATCATAAAAGCTGGAGATTTTACACTGTTGTGGCACACAGCATAAAAAGAGTCAACGTTGGATTTTGTTCACAAAGCTCCCTTAGTCTTGTCACGGATGGTTGTTTGGACATCATTGTTTGTCCCCCTTCCCTTTTTACTGTATTTCTGTGTTGAATAATTTTGTATGTTGACTACATTGACTAATGGTGCTCCACTGTTTGGTCTACAATATTATGTGGATATTAAGGTGAAGGTATTTTATGACTGCAATTACTATTTTATCATTAAAAATATTTCAGTCTGGTACACTGTCACATTTGATATATAATATGCTTTTGATGTGATTTTTCTTGTTGATAATTGGTCTTAGAGACTATTTTGACTCTACAATGATCATTTATATAGTTTTCATCACCTAATAAGGGGGATATGTTCAGTTAGAAGATTTTATCAGTGAGAGAAAGCCAAGTGTACTGACAATAACTAAAGTGAAAAAGACCCAGGTGGTACAATCTTATGGCATTATATTCGATTTGCTACAACAAGTGTGATCCACCATTGTGAATGTGTCCTGTAACCAAGAATGTGATCTGTCATCATGAATGTGATCCTTGATGTGTGATTCCCCTCTGTATGCTGTGAATACCATTGATTAATAAAGGAACTGCTTTGGACCTATAGCAGGGCAGAACTTAACTAGATGGGGAAAACCAAACTGAACGCTGGAAGAAAGGAGGCAGAGTGAGAGAGAGGCCATGTAGCCCTGCCAGAGCTAAATACTGGGAACTGTACTGGGTAAGCCACAGCCTCATGGCGATATACAGATGAATAGAAATAGGTTAAATTAATATATAAGAGTTAGCCAATAAAAAAGTTCGGGCTAATGGGCCAAAGAGTGATTTAATTAATACAGTTTCTGTGTGATTATTTCGGGTCTGAGATGCTGAGCAGCTGGGAACAAACAGCGGCTTATTACAACAGATCTGCTATCATGAATGTGTCCTATCACCAAGAATATGATCTGCCATCATGAATACGATCTGCTACTGATGAGAGAGAGTTTCATGTTCTTTTCTTACTTTTGGCATGGTTGCTAGAATCTTTAACATATTTTTTTCATTTAAAGTTTCTGTGGTAAAATAGCTACAAAATTTATGATTTTTAAAAACAATTAGGTATATGACTTACTGGCAGGGAATAGATTGATGGTTTTATAGAACTGCATTTCAACAAATGGGGAAGCATTCGCTACTCTCTGGAAACTGGGCAGGTGGTAAGCATTTTAAAGCACTTATTAATACCTGTTAAAATCAGTATTTTCAGTGTGGGTGAGAATTTCATAATGCCCTTATAACTACTCCTGATGATCATTGTTCTGCAAATAAAAGTAAAGACAATGCAAGATGGTTCAAACTGTCTCCCTTGTCAGTTGGTACCTGTGGGACTCTCTGTCTGGCTGCCTTGAGGAAAGAATGTCAGTCCATTAGTTATCTGGATTACCTTAAATTGGCAGCAGTGGTCGAGGGGGTTAGCAATCTGAGAGTGATCAGGAAGGAAGAAAGATACTGGAAGGAGAGAGAAAAAAATATAGAGATGAGGACAAAGGGTGTCAAGCTCCACAGAATATAAAATGTGAGCCTTTCTTGCCCAAGGAACTCCAGAGAGAGCTTCCAAATCTTTATAGCTGAAGGTGTCATAGTCTTCACACACAGATGTATAATACTGGTCAGGCCTAAGGGCTAAGGAATCCTTTCTGGTCAAAAGCAGAAAGATGTAAAAATCAAGGAATAGCCAGGGCTTTCTAATTCTCCTGTGATTACTTCAAGTAAAGGGGACATTCGTGAAATAATGCCTCCATGAGCAACTGAAAGGCTCTTTCTCTTTGCAAATTTTCCTGTGCTATACACTAGCAGTGACCAGATAGAACAAAGCAAAAGGCTTTCATCTCCTTTTAAATTACACACACACACACACACACACACACACACACACACACACACACTTATCTCTTTATTTTGACTTAACTTACACATGAGAACATCACACAGCTGGTTTCAGAAAACCATCACTTAGGTATACTCTGTACATCTGAATGAACTTAAAGACAATTCTAAAGTAACAGAGCTTTTACACTTTCACTTTGTTGTTTATTTATTTATTGTTTACTTACTTATTCTGGTTTCTGCAAGTTGTATGCAAGCTCCTCCTCTAATACTTACAGAGCCGCTTGCTAGAGTCCAGGTGAGTAGAAGAATTTCTGACTTTTATGAATTCCTCTGTTCTTAGACCTGAGATTCTTCTGAAAATTTCAAACCTTCAGTGGCCTCTGGTATGCCCAAAGGAGATACATCAGTCAGGTTCTGCCTATGTGTGTACGGGGAGACAGGTTCCCAACAGAGTTCCTTCTCTATGTTCTCCTATTGTAACTCTCTTTCCTTTCTATGTTCTTAAAATTAAGATGATACAATTGGACCTCTTCCCAAATTGTTAGTTCATTAAGTCTATGTGCTAAAGGTTCAGTCCTTAGCATGTTTCACAAGGAAGTAGTGGAAACCATTAAAATATGTGCCACAGTGGAAACTTAATGCTGTTGTGTGGTATCTCATAGTATGTTAGGGTATACTAGTCGTTTTCTCCCTATACTTTTTGAATTCATGAATACAGTGTTTTCTCTATTGTGCGCTCCCTATGGGAAGTACTGCTTACCATATACCCCCAAAGCAACAAGGCCATGACCATGTACCGAGTGCCCTCTGTGATAGCACACAATAATTTCCTCATTGTAGATGTTTCTTTATCCTGGGAATTGAATCCAAAGACTTGCTACTGCTACCAATGTTTTGTGAATATTTTATCACTTCTTGTTTATATGTTTTGTTCCACAAGCATTTCTCTAAAAATGTGTGTGTGTGTGCCCGTGTCCCATGTTTACATATGACTGCAAAACCGTAAAAGAGTTCTGAATCCCTTGGAACTGTACTTCACAAGTAGTTGTAAACCATCTATTCTGGATTCTGGAAATTGAAATCAAGTCCTCTTGTAAGGTGGCAATTGTCTTAATCAGAGTCATCTCTTATCACCCCCACAGGAGTTTCTTACTCCTATGAATAATTTCATTTTGATGAGATATAGTACATTCATTTTTCTTTTTAAGCTCTTTTTAAGAATTTTTTATCTATTGATGAAAAAATATTCTTATCCTTTTCCTCTAATGATTTGTTCCTGAATTTTACACATTATCTATGAAACATCTTACTGTTTTGTGTGATGTGAGAAATGTAGACACGTATTTCCCTGTTTCTGGACAGCTGATTGTTGTAGCTTCATTTGTTGAAAAACATTCCTTCCACTAACGAAGTGTTGTTGGCATTTCGAAAATTGCATAATCATTTCTGTGTAAGACAAGTTTTGATTGTGTATTATCCCATTCATGTCTTTGCTTATCTTTATACAATGTCTAATCAACACAATGCAGCTTTCATATGGTAACTATTAGTAAGTTATTAAGTCAGTACATTCACTTTTTTATTACTTAGTAGCAAATTGGCCACATTAGCAATTTAAGACAATAACTGTATTATTTCACATCTATGTAGGTTGGAAATCCAGGCATTGCCTGACTGGGCTTTCACTCACATCCCATGGGTTTAAATTAAGATATCAGATGGGTGAATTCATATCTTGAGTTTTGGCTTTTTTCCCAAGTTCATTTAGATACTTGGAAGAATGCAGTTTCTGAAATTTGTGGGATTAAGGTCCACATATTCTTGCCAAATTTAAACTAGGAGACAGTCTTAGTTCATGGCTGTTATCTGCGTTCTCAGGGCATGCCCCCACCCCACCTTCTAAATTAACTGGGCAAATTTCTCACATTAGATTCCTCTCACACTTCAATTCTCCGTCCCTGCTGGATTTCAGATTCAAATTCAGAGTATTTCTGCATCTAGCTTCAATCTCCCCTTCTAATCTCAGTTCACTACAGGACCTGTACCTCATCCCATACATTAATCATACCCGCTGCCCCAGAGTCTCAGGAACAGACACAGGAGTAGAGAGTGTTAGGGCCTTTCCTAGTGTCCCATTTTCCCCAGATAGGAAGTTCCCTCTTCCTCCATCCTTTGAAACTCCCTTGTCCTTCCTAGAATCTTAAAATTTACTTGAATATTTTGTAAAGAGATTGTAAATTTCTTCTTTAAAAGTTTGGTGTTACATTGAATCAGTAATTTGGGGAAAACTGAAAATTTAAGGGTATTGAATCTTCCAACTCCTGAACTTCACATATAAGCAATAATTTTAAATGACTTTCAATGTGTGTGTTCTAAAATATTTGAGACTTGGTGCTCTTTTCAGTTTTTAGTTCTCAACGACTTTCTGATTCTGTGTAATCTGTCTTTCTGTCACATGACCTTGTCAGAGGGTTGGGAACTATGTGTTTTTCCAGAAGTATCTTATATCATGATGGAACCAGTAGCAATGAAGTTGTCTCTGAGTAGAAACAATTACATATTTTTCTTCAAGTCTGGATATCTTATTTACTCCATGTGACTTTTATATAGTGAGTGGAAGGGACAAAAAATGGACAGTTTTGCTGATTTAGAATTTAGGAGGAAAGAATTCAAACCTCATTACTAAAAGCAGACTCAGATTTAGGCTATTTGTATTTATCCTTCACCTGATTGGGGGACTCCATTGTATTGGCACTTTGAGGAGTAATTCTTGAAAAGTTGTGCATGCATACTTATTTACATCCATGTGGTCACTAGAACTTGAGGATATCATATTTTTCCTTTTTTAGATTAGTATGTCCTTTGTTCTCACATAGTTTTTTGAACACTAAAATGATGTTGTCTTCCACTGATGAGTTGCATGTGATATTAGTGCAGAATGAGTTTTCAATATAATCCTGGCTTGAATTCTCTAACACACTACCATGTATTGTTATATCTTGCTAAGGAGTTTTACTTTTAGGTCCCAAGAAATGCTGGTATACTTTTTTTGTTTTTAACACGCACATTCTAAGCATGTGTTCTTCCTCTGAGGTACATGCCTGGTCGTTTTCTATTCCATTTCAATGATTCCTCTCAGGTTTTGATATTTGGCTTATGATATATTGGTAATACAGATTATAATTGATTTTTCTCTATATTTTATTATAACCTGTATTTATGAAGTATGAGCTAGTAAATACAATCAATTTTAAGTTAACTCGTAAACTGAAGTGGTTCTGGAATTTTGGGGAAATTAAAATCTAATGTATTAGACTTGTAAAATATTTTAGAAGCTGTGCTTCTCGTGGAGTTCATTTGAGGTAAGACGTAAGATTTCTTGCATTATGATTATAATATTGCATATAATTTTTTTCCTGTGTTCCTCAGAACCATAGTGATGTTCTTTTTTTCTGATATTGATTGAGCTTTTTGTAATTGCTTGATCAGACTACTGACTTATCAAGTTTATTAATTAAAATGCACTTATATTAAGAACATTAAAATAATTAAATTTATTATTTCTTAGATGCTCATTTGCTTGTGTTGGTTTTTCCCCATTCTGTTTTATGTGTATCTGTATACATTCCTTCCTGACACAGAAAATTATTCAAGGACTGTCCTGTTCTTGACGGTATTCTTGCCTTGGAGACTATTACTTTTAACACTATGGTACTTGATTGTCTTCTGTTTGGTCTCTGTCTAGTTAGCTTTATCCTTTGTAACTTTTTATATTTAACCTATTTGTGTCTTCACTGAAAAATGTCTTTTTCTTCGGGACACCAGATACCTGTGCCTTACATGTTCATGTTTTCAGACACACTTAATTTCTAAACAGTTATCTGAACAATTGCATTGTACGGTCACAAATCACTGCTATTAATGAAGCTATCTATACATTTACTTAAGCTTGACAGTCTCATTTTTTCTATAATTCCATACACTTATTTATTGTTCTCTTCTTATACTGTGAGGTTGGCCTAATTATTAAGAGCTTTTATGTATTTATTAATTTATTTTGCCTACTATGGGCATGAGATAGCAGGTGTGTCATGGGACATGTGTGGTGGCCCAAGGACAACATGAGAAAGATGGTTCTCTTCTTCTAACATGTGGGCCATGAGGACTGAACTAGGGACATCAAGCATGGCAGCAAACCCCTTTGTCTACAGAGCCATCTCTCAGCCAATTTAACTTTATCTTTAATTTAGTATATTTCAGTTGTTCCCACTGTGTTACTCTTAATGTTTTTTTTTTATTGTAAGAATTGGATGTGCAAACATTTTATCAGTCCATTCACAGCTAGACTTACCTTTTCAGGTAAAATGCAACACATTCTCAACATTATAGTTCTGGGCTTTCAATCCATTTTGTTATTATTACCACATTGTTTTCATTTCTCTTCAGTACAAAATGCATTTCTTTCCTTTTACTGCCATTTCTGGCCTCATTCTGAGAAGCAATTTTCATGTGTACCATTGTTTTCCACATTGAATAGCTGTTTCTTTATTTCTGCTCTGAGAATCATGAGTTTTTATTGAGCTATTATTTTGTAGTTCATTCTTCCGATTAAAATTATTTTTCTTTAATCTTTGTATCTCTATTTTTCAAATTGTATATTTTTCACTAATATAGTCCCATTTCCCTGGTTATTTCTAACACTTCAAGGATTCTGTTCAGACCACAGAATCATTTTTTATATGTCATACCCTTTAGTTCTAGACTTTTATTTTGTTTCTATTTTTCCTGCTATAATTTCTTTACATAAATCAGGTGCTATTTTCTCTCTGACTTTGTGAACATATACATTATAGTCACATTATATTCTGAATTAAATGTAATACACATGTTTAATCAGAATAGTTTTTATTGCCTCCTTTCAAGAAAAAACAAGCTATTTTTGTTCTTTTTATTTTCATGTCTGATGATTTTAACTGTGTTCTGGATGTTATTAATGAATCAATTTCTTGGGCTTCCCACAGGTCAGGGAACCCTGATTGCTCTTCGAGCAGATGAGGGAGGGTGACTTGATCGGGGGAGGGGGAGGGAAATGGGAGGCGGTTGCGGGGAGGAGGCAGAAATCCTTAATAAATAAATAAATAGATAGATAGATAAATAAATAAATAAATAAAAATAAAAAAAAATAAAATATCTTGGTTACCTCTGAAGAGTTCCTTGTGTTTGAATGTACTGGTTTCAAACTCCTCACTCTGTTTCTTCCTCACGTCTACACCCATCTGTAGCTATGTTCAGCATGGTGTGTTTCTACAGATATCCTCCTCCATAATGCTCAGGCCTTTATAACAAAATAATTGTATTATTTGTGTAGATTTTACATACACAGTTGAGATTTAAAACTATCCATTCTCATTTCTTTTCTTTCTAAAGTTCTTCATATCTTTCTTATTTTATTTTTAAACTAATGTAACAAAGACTCAGGTTTCCAAATGGAATTTTTATACATTGTGTTCATCCTTCTCTCACTTCTCCCATTTCTCCGGCCTTGTTTAGCTTGATGCTTCCTTTAGACCTAGAATGGCCTGTTTCTGCTTTGTTCTGCTGTTGTCTACATCCTTCCCTAGTCCTTGTTATTTCTGGTCCTCAGAGCCCTTCTCTAGTATCTTCACCTTCATCCTCATTTGTTCTTAGCTGGGCACACGGATTTAACAGTTACAGACTAGGACCTTCTATAAACCAGAATCTATAGTATTTCCCATTGTGGTGTTACCTTGCTTAATATACTGTTTTCCAGTTCCATCTATTTTATTGAATATTGAATTTCATTATTCTTCATGACTGAATACAATTCCATAGTATCTATGGACCACATTTCATTCCCCATGCAACAATGGATGGCCAGGTTCCTTTTCTTGGTATTGTGAAAAGAGTGCCAATAGACACTGATGTGCAAGTGTTCCTGTGGTAGATGGACAGGCCTGTTTGTGTGCATGCATGCCCAGGAATAGTACAACTGAATCATATGAATATCTGTTTTAACTTTTTAGATGCCTGTACGCTGATTTTCAGTGTCTCCACCAGCTTTAACCCCACTAAGAGATGCTGAGGGCTTCTTGTTCCCCACATTCTTGCCACTATTTATTGTTGTTTCATGATGTCAAGTGCTCCATTCTGGATGGGATTGATAGACTCTCCCAGTAGCTTTAATTTTAATTTCTGGTAGTTTAAGGCAGTGAATACTGATCACCTCTCAATAGAGGAATAACCTCCAGGTTTTACATTCATCAGTTCCATATAATAACATTTTAAAATCTGCTCAGATTCCATAATAATTGGCAGTATTGGTTTAATTTACTTAAACATAACTTGAAGAAGGAAATTAAATTAGGTACTTTTAAATGTTATTTCCCAATAGGACTTCAGTGAGTAATTATTTTAACTTTGATTTACTTGGTAGTTAAATGAGCACAAGTTTTGCTGAAGCCAGAAAGGTAGCTATACATGGAGCAGCCCTGTTTGTAGCTCAAGTGTATTTGCTTGTAGGTCCCTATAGCCTCCACTCTCGAGTGAAGGGCCAAGCTTGCAAAATATTCCATAGCTTCAATTTGGCAGAAGCTATATACATTTTTTGTTAAAACATTCATAAAATCTGTTATGAAAAAGTGTGATGTCTGTGTCTTCTAGAATCTGGGATGCACACTCTAAAATCTGAATAGAAACTGAATATCTTAAGAAACCAGGGCACTACTTAGACATTCCAGCAAAAAGTCACCCAGCCAGCATTCATGAATATCATAGGTGTGGTACCCAGAAAATGCTAGAGACTGGTAGTAAAGAATTGAATTAGATGTACCACCCACCCCACAATCTGCCATTGCAGTAGACATGTAAATAGCTGATTGACAATTACTATAATGAATGTGAGTTTGAAGTGCTAGTTGGGGCTGTCTGAGAACAGAGAATAGAAACAATCTAGATTGTGGTACTAACAAGGATTTAAAGTGATATCTACACTCCATTGAAAGTAAGCATGAGATATTGCCAGGTAATAAGACATGCAGCAAGTATTTTAGATTGATCAAGAATCCCCTGAGGTTTAGAGGATGAATAGAGAAGCCTGTTTCGAGGAACAGAAGAAGTCATTGGTAGTGACAGAGAGGAGGGAGAACGATGACAGGAAAAACACTGGCAAGTCTCGCTGGAGAGTTTTCAGGGCTTCTCTTTCTCTTCTGAGAAGCTTAAACTTTTTCTAAGGACTCTGAGAATTAATCAATGCGACTTGATCAGATTTGGCCTCTATAGGCATCATCTCAATTAATGAATTAGACACAGATTGGAAACTGAAAGTACTTCAGAGAAAAGGTTTGGTTTATGAATTATATCCATGGCCTAGCAAGCAACACTGGAGATTGGATTAGAAATGGTCATGTTGGGACCAGAATTACATCCCTGCCCCAAATAGATGAAGATAACACTTTGAATCATAGACTAATAGAAAGTAAAAAGGAGGGACAACTGTATTTACATAATGCATTGGGATGATATCTTTAATGGTGTAGCCTGACCTAAGCTTTAAAGTTAAAGTCTTATGTGTGACAATTAGTCTCTTCTGTCTCCTTCATTTATAGACATCACATTTTGGAAATGCCTCGGAGCTTATTTGTGTTCTCATTTGATCTCAATCCAGTGATCTGGAAAACATCTGTGTACACGTACATGTATATGTAAAACAGTCAAACCAAAAGAATGTGATTTTGAGCCCTTGTATAATAATCTCTTTCTTGCTTAGAATTCAGGGTGAGATTCTACCCTAGCTACTGGCATAAATGCAAGGACACTTGTAGGAAAGCTTAACACACAGCAGAAAAAAAAAAAGAGTTGCCCAAAAAATGGTAGGAAAACATAGAAATATCAAAATGAAAAAAAGCTTTTTACCAGTCTGCAGATTTGACTCAATGAAATGAGGGGGAATGGGGAAAAAGCCAGGTAGATGTAGCCCCAGCCTTGCCAAAGCTAACCAGTTCATGGATCAACAGATGGCTGTAATTTATTGAGTGTGAGTCCCCTTTCCCAAAGGAAAGGGGTCAAACTCGATGTTATCAAAACCGACTCCAGTTTTAAAAGTTCTCCAAGGCTTTCCTGAATAGAAGAGTGTAATGGCATCTCTACCTCTCTAAAGGTGAGAAGATAGGGACATGTTTTTTGGTATCCACAGTACAAAAATTAACATTGTATGAAACCTATTTATACTGGCATACAAAATGATAAAAAGACACACTTTTGTAGCTGAACCTGTGCTACACATATTTCTGTTAGTATGCATTGACTTATCCACTTTTTTGACATTCATTTAGAACTATTTAACAAGGTAATTAGAAGTACTTAATTTTAAGTATAAAAATTCCTGTGTTCTTGACTTTAAACATTAGCAGACATAAGCGCAGAGGCTTATATAAATTAGAAACATATGTCTAATGATATCATAACGTAGATGGAAAAACACTCATTAAGTGTTATAAATAGCAAGAGTTTACATGACCTCTTGTTTAACTTTCTGGAGGGGAATCTACAGTATAATATAATATGGAATAATATGCTTGTGTAATTTTGTTTTCAAGTTTGGAAATCTTTCCCCTATGTTCATGTCCAAAGGCACAGGTTAAATTAGATACAAGTAAATAGCTGTAACACAAATAATTTTCAATCATTTACATGAAAATAGAAAGACAATCATTAGATAGTCACCACAGGTAAATAAAAATACCAACCTTTCATAAGTGCCTGAATGACATTAGGCTCTCAAATGACCTAGTGTGGTTTTGAGCCCAAGTTTAGATCCTTGCCAGATGGGGCCACCTTAGTGAAAATGTTTAGGTTTCCAGACTTCAATCAGCTTTCAAAGGATTGCCGTATCTCTTGCTATTTTTTTTTTTTGGATAAAGATGTATACAATATAAAAGAAAATGCTTTGTTTTGCAAAACTATTGCAACAAACTGAAAAACTACCCAAATAGGCTTAAAAACTAAATAAAAGTCACAATACGACTCTAAAATATTCAGATGAATATAAGTACACAATCAGGATAGCTAAGAACCTCCCTCTAATTTCATTTTTCTATTTCTTTCTGTTTTGCTGCTATTGCCTGTCAGTCTCCCATCACAATCAGCTGTTCTACAGCTAAAGTATTTTAGTAGCTAATAATGCTAATGAACATAAAATTGCATTTTCCACAATAATTCCAGTAGTTTTTCTTGGAACTACTTTTATGTCTGAATTAACACCAGGTTGGTATTGATTCATGCTGTTGGCTTGACTAAAAAGACAACTAAACAACCAAAGCAACAGAAATATTGTGTGCTAAGAGGTACAGTGGGTATTGGTCGTCTCTTGGTGTTGAAGATGTTCCCTGGTACTGACAATATACTTTATCAAGGAGTTCAGGTGTTATTCTTGACTCCATTACTGACCATACAAGACTAGGCACCCCATGAGGAGGGAGTTTCCTCAAGACAACTGTGGGGTATGAAGCGGAACCAGTTTTACAGCATTCTTCAGAGGTCAGGAACGCTTCTGAAGAGTCAAGTTGGCTGACAGAGCTTCACACAGCATTGCTTAATTTGTCATTTTATCGTCTAATTTGTTACATCATTCAAGCTTTTCTCCCTCTTCTCTGGACTTTCTGCACAGAGGAGTTTAGTAATCTGATGACCTCCTCAGTGATCCCTGGCTTCCTTCTTCTTCCTGAAAATTTCATTTATCTAATCATATATCTTT